>NC_087318.1:6260000-6885000 GCF_037043105.1 Vanessa tameamea | reverse complement strand
TCTGTCCTGTTTTTAAACGTATTTCTGTTATGTATTGATAATCTTGTACTTTATCGAAAGGTTTATAAAAATACATCAAAACCATAGTGTTATTGATTCAGCCCGATTAACGGGAAATCACGCAAATCTGTTTATGATATTTATTGTAATAATAAGTGTAATAATATGGGAGCTGTGATAACAAAGAGCCTGTTATAGTTTCAGTTAGTATGAACTGTGAGCTGGCAGCACCCGACTGTGAATGAATCATGATATCAAAATAAACTTTTCCTTCTTTTTCTGTGCCTTCTGTCTGCTCGCTGTACTTAATCATTGCGATTTTATACTTTCTGACATCACATAGTAATTAGAACGGCTTAATTTAAATATAACATACATTCGGTGTGAGTAATATTAAAATATTATTCATACGGATTAACGTAAACTTGTACTTAAATACCTAATCTATTTCAGTCGTTGAGTTAAAATGCTTAGGAAATCGGCATCTTTCAGGTAAAGAAACGTTTATATTACTTGTTTTACATTTAAATTGCTTTATTAAAGAAGGCAATGTAGTTTTTTTTATTAAATTGTACTTTAATTAATACTTAACGTGATTGATGGCATCCATATGGCATTTACGCGTTTAAAGTTCCTTCAATATAGCAATACTTATACTATAATGGCTACGTTTTGAAAATATTGATTAGAATATAAACCTAGCACGTGTACCTACTCATAGTCCATGGTTGGGGTTATACGGCTATACGTCCTTCGAGTGAAGGAAGTGTCTTAATGTTCTTAGAATTTTTCCATTTGAAATAATTTGAAGTTTATTTCATAATAAAATTAATTTTACATGAACTATTCAAAATTAGTATGTGTTCTTTTCCTTTATATATAGTTGTATAGAATAAATCACAATTTACACCACTAGAATAAAATTATCGATTAAGTACCGGCCTACGTAAGTATGCTGTTTAAAAAATATGTACCTATCTATGTTAAAGGAAGCTTGTGATATGAGAAAACAAATAGAGTGTATAATATATACCAGACTATCGTCCTAATTTTTAAAAATATTATAAACATAAGCTCAAACATATATACAATTAGGTAAGCTAACGTCCTACTAATGCATTGCCCACGGATCCGACCTAATTATGATCCGAAGTGAATAAATCCAGAATCGCTATCTGTCATAATTTTGTAGGAAATTGAGTTTGCAAATTGAATTTTATACCTCATCGAACGTTCTAGGAAGGTAGCGGAGTCTTTAATAAACTACCTTCATCTTATATCTCTCTCTATATCTGGAGACTCTCACATACTATTCCAACTCTAGTTTGAGAGATGAAAAAAAAACAGTAATAAAAATTATATTTTTATTATTATATTGCTGTTTGACGGTAAAATAACGGATGAGTGAGTGGTACTCACGTAGAGCAGTAAGCTCTAAAACCGGTGAAACTTACTTATTTCTTTTTTGCCAATTTATGCTATTTTTATAAATGCGAAAGTAACTACGTCCGTCAGTGTATCTGTGTGTCTGTTGCTCTTTTATGGCCAAACCACTATTCCGAATTTAATCAAATTTGTTATGAAGATGAAGAAGCTCCAAGAAAGGAAATACTTTATAATGCCTGACTACTTTATGTGTTATGACTGACGACCAACCCCAACAACGCGGACGACCCCAATAACTAATATGAACATTTTCATATCCCAAATAATTTTCAATAAATAGGTATACGTACCTATTATTAGAAATTAATATTTTAAAATAAGTGTGTAATTTTGTCTTGTGTAAACAATAGGATTTTTTATATGAATTTACGATATCTTGTAAACGGCGGATGTCATAAAAACGTTTTACAACAAAGAATATCTGCTTCATGGGGGCGATTCTTTACTTTAAGTTAAGAAAACAAAATAGGCGTCTACATTTATATTCCTATGGCGAGTACATTATGGGAGTTGCTTCGATGCATGTAAAGTATATGATGTTTATACTGCCAGTCCTGCCATTCTGCATTGTTAATGAGTTTATTAGGTTAAAAAATATACATGACTGTCGATTCTAGCCTTTATTGCAACGGCATTACGCACCAAGATACAGTAGAATGTTATATTTCTACGGTGTTCCTTTGACATTTCTCTTGATTAACTTTTCTAGCAGAACAGTTTTCTTCATAGCAAAACTCAATTCAATGAGCATTCGTGCTAGATAAAGAAATGTGTTAAGTTAAACCGCTATTAAAAAGTTTACAATAGTATTCCAGTAAATTCATTAATCGGTAATTTTAAAAAGTATTCTAACTACATTTGATACAAGACAAATAAATAAACAACACAAACCATTGAACAACTAGATCTTTTGATATTTACTAATTAAAGAAAAAAATATTTATAATTATTAACGCACTCACTTGTATTATGTTCCTCCATTATTTCGTCAATTTTATCCATAACTATTAACCCGCGAATGAGACTAAACGTAGTATACGAAGGAACAAACTTAAATGGATGACATTGCACTGAATTGTAGAGAAGCACTAGAATGCGTACGGAATAAGCAAACTGAACAGAGGTCTTAGAAGCGAGAGCCCTGAGAACAGAGCGTTGCGAAGTGTCGGTTCGCGACTCGCGACGAAGCGCATCGCGCCGGCGCGGCGGGAGTGCTGCGCTGGCGTCAGGCGGCGCGCTCGCACGCACTTCGCATACTAAAAGCACTAAAACGCAAGTTCGTCGCGACGATAATTGAAACACCATCTCTGACAGCTTATCTTGCTAAACAAATTTGGCCACATTTGAAGTCCTAAATCAATATTTTCTAAAATATTATCTGTCGTGTCTGTGAAAAAACTGATGGTGTAAATACTGGCACGTACCAATTGTGTTCGTGTCCTAAGATAAGTCTAATCACCGAATATTGTTTGAATATTGACGTCAGATAAGTTCCCTTATAGATCGTAGACCTATTGATATATTGTACTTTAAACGTAGTACTGTATTATTTCGCGGTTAGATCAAAAATCTCGTAAACCAAATGATTTTAGTAAGTTTTAATGTCTGGTATGTTTGACAGGACTTTGATATCGAAAGCGCCAGTCTTACATATTCGTTAAGATCGTTACCTATTCAAGACAATGGTTTTTCCTTATCATGTTATCATAAAGGGTCGAAGAGTTCGGGCGCAATGCTCTCTATTGATAATGAGTTAGGTCTCTAATGTATTGTTTACGACCATTTATCATCCTGTCCATTCCTACGTTTATTATTAACTATTGATAGGGTTTCGAAAGTAATTATTCCCTCAACTTCATGAAAATATTCCGCAAACTATAGAAAAATGACTTTATTATACAGCATAATATAAATCCAATGAATCTTACTACTCAGTAAAAAGTACGCTAAGAGCATAGCAACAAGCTTACCTTTGAATGGAAAATTTTTTGGCCTTCGCCTCTTAACAGCTTCATCCTCTGTTTGGTTGATTCGGGGAGGTGGCATCTTGGGGACTTCACTAGGTACCGTGGTAACTTCCCCATTCCCTGCAGATCCGGTAGCTAGGTATCCACCTACTGAGTGTCGCCTACGGCCTTGTAGGGGAATTGTGTAGAAAACTTCTTCGTGCTCCTTAGTACCATCCGATGTAAAAATCTTCGAACTTATTTTGCCTTTCCTGCATTCAAATTAATTAATAAGGAAATTAGAGTATTTATTATGATGATATTTTATTTATATTTTTGTATCGATACTGCAGTAACGAGGTCAAATACTTAGAACAATAACGATAACGTTATTTATTTTACGGAGTTATGTCGTTTCTAAATCTGATATTCTTGGTCCGAAATAAAATAAGTAATGTTTAATAAAAAAAATACGATTCTTTTGCAATAATTAAGCTATTACGTTTTGTTTTGTGAGATTTGAGGTGTATTTAACAAAAACAAATCAACTCCTAAAATACTTGTTTTTATTTTAAAATAATTAATTCAAAATATTACTCCAATAAATATAAAATTTTGGTCACGAGAGATAGTCCGAAAGCATAAAAAACTGGGTAAGTACCACTACTCATTTTAATGTGTTTAATTTTGTGATCGGTAGTAAGGCACAACACCGTTAGGAAAACTGAATCTGTCTGATGGAATTTTGGAAAAAATAAGAGATGTTTGCCTTTTACGAGTGTTACTGTACTATATCAGTTGATATTGAAGTAGACAAACTCACTTTATTCTTGGTGCCGTAAATGTGTTCCTCATGTCACCAGGCGCACAATCTCCCGGCCTCGGTTGGCCTTTTAAAAATGCTTCAGCTTTTTCAGGTTCCTTAGCAGATAAAGATCTTAGAAGAGCACGGAATTCTTTCCTTCTAGGGCTTTCAGGTTCGCGTCTACGCGGAGAACTTAAGGGTCGACCGCCATCCACCCAAGAACGTGCTGGGGCTGACCTGGAATATTGTTCTGACGCTGATGTATGAGGGCCGGCGCTGTCGGCGACATCTTTGTCAGAAAACGCGAAATATGATGGATTATCTGCAACAAATTAATTAATTCAGGCTACTAAATATTATTTATATATATATTTTGAAGTGTTATGATCATTGAATAAGTATTAAAGAAATATTTAAATATCGCAATAAATTATTTTTTATACATATACTACAAATGATTTATGCATGTATAATGTGTACTTCCAGATTTCTGCTTACGGATGATCATCATCAGTAACCCTGAAGCCTGTCGTCTGTTGGCTACCGCCGAGCGACTGAGTCGCGCGGGAATTATTCAATAACGACAATGAACTAACGGCTCTCCATTATGTCCAGTGCGGTCCGTAGACCAACCTACTTTTGTAAGCCGGAAAATGCGAATTGAAAGCAATCTTCATCCAAGCTCTAACGTATTTAAGCCACTGTTCTTATATAGAGCGATGATTCCTAGATAAACCTATTTAGACAATCAGTATTTGCCCCGCTTAAGCAATGGATGTCGCGAAAATACCGGAACGTTATAAATCCAAATAATATTGATTTTCTTCAAACTCTAATTTGCATGAAAAAATAATCAACTACAACTACTTTACAAGCCTATTTAAAAATACTTCTATATCAACGTGTGAAAAATATCTTAAAAGACTTTTGATTCAAGGTTCAAATATATATTTTTATTATTGAATATTCTCCATTTTCTTGTCGTGCTGTGCAAGCGTCACGCAGAATTTTAATGATTCATTCATTAAATGATATGGACATATGGATATATGGACTTATCATTATAAGTCCACATCAAATTTGAAAGAAGTATATTATATTTTAATTGGATAAGTATAATGTTTAATTGTATTTAATCAATATAAAAATATATAAAATATTTCTACTATAATAAATCCATGTTACAATAATTCATAAATAATATTACATAATAGTTAAAATTTCCTATAATCTATTTATAATATCACAAAAAATAATTTAAAATACAATTGACTAAATGTCTTTTGATACAAATTTCGTTAGCCCGCATATGCGGTCTTAAAGCATTTTCTACAAAGCGGGGTGATTTGCCATCGGGACATGTGTCCCACTAAATTAACAAGTAACTTACAATGGTAAACTCATTCCCGAACAAGAAACATGACTAATTTAAATGTTAACATAAATAAGTATCGTGAGAACATGACGCTGATTTCAATACAACATTACGAAATTTTATATCTTTATGAAAGTAAACATAATATAATTGTAGTGAAACGAATGGCAAAGTCTTCAAAACATCTGTTGTTTGATGAATCAATTGAAGTTCTTGGAAAACGTATAAAATGTTCCGAAAGAAAAACAAAGTTTATGAAATTAATGTGATTTTGGTTTTATAAATATATATATTTTTTAACACGTATGAAATTGAATAAAATTTAAATTTAATTGTTGTATGTGTTAATTATAAAACGCAATCTACATAGGTTACACTTACGTGAGTATTGAGTCAAAACAATAACTGGTTACTATATGTATCGTCGTATCCTTATATAATATATATTGTTTGCTTTTGATCAATAATATAAATATATACATTGTCAGTTAGTTCCAGCTAGAAACTTTGTTTTTAAATTAATATTTTGAGCTACTCTACTAACGACATATTTCAAACTATTTATTAATTATTGGATTAAGTATATAAAATAATAAAATATATTTATAACACACTCACTCGTGGCTCGCAGACAGTAGTCGAATTGGGGTCCCATGACTCCGAAGATATGTATGTAACGCACTAAGCACAACACATCCCGTCGAACGCGCGTCGGGTTCTGGACGGCGGCCTATCTCAGCTCTGCGCGCGCGCAGGTGGATCGGCGTGCCACACGTGTGGACTTTCACGAGGAAGGGAAGCTTTCTTAGCACGCGCGAGCAGGAAGCGTCCCTACCCGAGCACAGAAATCACGTACGTATACGTTTATGAAGGGGAGCCTGCGACCAGATTTAATTCCAATGCACATGCGGTGTGTCCATTTTGGTAGCACACGCCAGCTTTTAATGTTTGTAAATAAACGCCGTACATTGTTGACGTTGACGTTCATTCATAGGCAGTACTGGTTCCGTTTACCTATTGGGTAACATACGCTTTGTAAAATATAGATTTATGTTGGTTGTTTATAAAAAAAATAATTAAATGGCTTCTAAAAATATTTTTATATCATGGGGAACAGCTTTTATTAGGAATTATGCATTTATTAGGAATACTTATAAACGGCTGAAAAAAAGGATTCGTATAGATAAGGTGTAGGTATCTTATGACTAATCTCAGCTTTTGATTTTTTTTATAGTAAACGAGAAATGTGTGACAAGGGGTGACATCTTGCAAGCACACGCAGCTGTTTCGTATCGTATGCGAAATATAAATATCTTGCATTCCGAACTGTATTTATAACTGGGTTATTTTATGGAGTTACGTTTCCGACTCACTGATCGTTGATCATTGAACTGATCGTTGTTTACTATGAAATATATACATACCTAAGAATAAACGACCAATATTACAGATAAATGTGTTACGAATATATTAGTAAAAAATAGTAAAATTGTCTTTGTCTAAATCTCATTATCTCTGATATAGTATATATATTATACTTGACAATACGCCAGAAGACTATTAGAGTAGGATTTTTGCCAGAGAACTCTTTAGTAATAATCAATGAGTAGAATATGTGAACAAACAGTTAAATAAAACGCAATAGTAATAATTATACAAATTAATATTTATAATGTGTAATACAATATATCAATGAAATGTTCATCATTAATTTATTCATATTCAATTTTTTGTAGACAACCATACATACATCGGTTCTTATAACGATAAAAACACAAACTAAGTATATGACGTATAGTTTGAAAATAGAGCACTGTGTTAGTGGAAGTAAAAAAAACAGACCAGATGTCGAACTGACTTTGTTTGGTTCCATCTGTAAAACAAAGCGTACTTGTACATCATCAAAGTTTAACAAAGGACTACGAGGAAATAACTTTTCAAAGCAATTACTGTTCCGTATATACCTACTTACATATAAAACGAGTAGGTTCAAGCAAATTGAAGATATGCATTACGTTTTTATGCTTTTGTTCTATTTATTTAGAAACGGTTTTCAAATGATTTTATATTTTACCTTACCAGATTTTAAATAATTATTTTTGTGGGAACGGTTCTACACTTAATTAATATTATTGAAATAAAATATTTTAAAAATTGTAAATCAATGGATGCGTGATACCAATTTTTGTTTGAGGCAAGTCTCAATTTATTACTAAATTAATTTACAGTACGAGACAGGACGATGTTGTAATCTATAAATATCATAAAAAATTATTTTAAAAAATATTGTTTCGACTAGGCTATTTCACAAATCTTCGGGGTAGACCTCCACTTCGGTTTTTCCTAGGATCAAACTTTTAAATCCTACCATGTATAAAATTATGTAATTTCTTAAAAACCTACTAAAAAGTCTGCAACTATTTTTATATATACCGAAGTCACCTTTCTACGATTGAAAAAAAAATACATGGTAATCATGGTAAAATAATTGAAAATATAAATCATTTGCGGTTTTTATTAAATAAACCTTATAAATTTACACTTACAATTTAAACCATATGTTCAAATTACATATATATGTCAATACTAAAAGTCAACCACCACTTCCATTATGTCTACAGAGAGCGCGACACGAAGAAACGGAACATATACTATAAAGTTTCTTTTATATTGGTATACTATATAAATAAAAAATAAACAAGCTGATCCATATAGGTTTAAAGATTAATATTTTTTAAGTAAGTAGCAAGGATTCGTGTAACTATAACTTTACACAAGTGAATAAATTACTTTTAAATATGATTTTGCATCGAAAACGAACCGGGTTTATCATTACATTTAAATTAATATGTTGGACTTAAATTATCTACAAGTTATAATGGTTCATATTAATAAATGTACAAAAGTAATGAGTCGTAATAAATTCGGGTTCAAAATCCGCAAAGTATTTGCGGAATGGTGCGTGTTTATTTACGCCGCGAGCGCATGTGCTTCAACATGCACGAGAAGCTGGTGCTTATACGAAATTACTTTTTACACACCAACGCTTAATGTTTGTTTTCAAAAACATAGTAGGTACATTTAATTACCCAAAGTAACGAATCAATATACTACTACACGAACTACATTTTTAGGACATGCTTTGTGTAACACTTTTTTCTTCTTTTTAATATTAAAAATTTAAGTATATCTTAATTAGTGTGTTAAGTAGTGGTTTAGAGTTCTTTGTTATCTTGTTTATTTATAAATCTACCATTCTATTAAACAAACCAAAAACAGATCATTACTAATTTTCATTATACACATATATCCCAACTGTATAATGGACGGGTATTTATATGTGTACAAAGGCTTACATTATGATTTTTATTGATAATAATGATATCTATAAGAATATTATAAAATAATGAGGCCACAACCGCGCTTCCTTTAAGTTAAGAGGAAGGAAAGAAGGATCGAAACTACAGAATATTACACAGAGGCTTAAAAGTCAAACATTACAATGGTATTTTAATGGTGAAAATCCAAACAAGAAAATACCAAAAAAATATTTAACAAATACATAATACCAATCAACACGGTCGGGTTTCTGTAATTTAAAGTCGTAACGCAATATAAAATAATAAGTCTCTTTAGAATCTCAAGCAGACATCATGACATAATAATAGCTTACATGGAATATGGAATAAGGGTCAATAGACAAAGATAGGCATTATCGTTCAGCGACGGCGATCGTTAGCCACGGTATAGATACAATTGGCTGCTTCCGGTTGTGTCGAATTAATTCACTGTGCACATACGTCGTACTTAGGAAAGAACGGGAAGCTATAAGACTTATCCCATAGGATTATAGTGTTTATGGCTATCGTAATAAGTACGGTAAGTCTTTGTTCATATTATATATTACTATATATAGTTTATGTTTGTCTCTCTTCACTTTAGTGGAATAATTTAAAAATCTTCAAACGCCTTTTGTCAAACATATTGTTGTCTTTAGATTAAATACCAAAGTATTTGCTGGATGTTTGGCAATTTACTTAAATCATTTGACAATATTTAAAAGTTCAAAGAGATAATCAAACTAATATAAAAATATGATATAAGTATATCAATGAGATATTTCATGTAAAGGAGAATATTTTATTTGTCTATAGGTGCAATTATTAATTAATACTACTAGTGTGTGCTCAGAGTACCGTGTACATACAATACAATACATAGTCCAATGATATCTTTTCCTAAAATATTTGATTTCAGTTTTGTTATTCATTATTTACATACACGACGCTGCTATACAAAGTATTAAAGTAACTTAATGAAAAAAAACTACAAGTACGAATAATTTATGCTTAAAATATAAAATAAATTAGAATAGGCAAATCTTAATAAATATAAAATAATTACATATTCATAATTTAACGCTAACTACCCTTTAAGAAGAGCCGAGATGACCAAGATTTTAAAACACCTGGATCAACACAATCACGCGCGTTCAATCCGAAAATTGGTACTTGTTGTATATAATTCATTTCATATTGGGGTCGGCGGTAAAGAAAACATGGTGAGGAAACTTGCATGTGTCGGATGAAGTTCCGCCACATCTATAATACCCGCATTCCACAGTGGAGCGTGATAATAAAAGTTGTAAAACCTTAGTTAAGAAGAGTTCAATTATTATTGTTTACATACTACTAGACCGCCACCTATTTTATGTTTGATTTTCACTATTAATTTTATAAAACCTATCCTGTTGATCTCTATGTAAGTAATTATTATAAAATAATTCGGCATACAGCTTACTCATAGATAGCCATCTCACATACTGTTAAATATAATAAATCAAAGACAATGATTTTTAGAGACATAATTTACTACTTTATACTAATTTAATATATGCCTAACATTTTATATAAAAGTTTCTGAAGTATTCTATAATTTCAATAAAGTATCGTTGTAGTCTTGGACCATTGAATAAGTTCTTATATTTTTGGCAAGACATTATTTTTACTTATTTGTACGCAGAATAAATAAGCTAATCGGCTTACATTTTTTTACAGGATCATCGGATGATTAAAGGACTGCAACTCCCTAACTATTACCTCGTTTCAAAAACGTAAATAACAACGTTTATTTGTCTTGACCCGATAGAAAAAAAATTAAACGGTTCCATTGGGCGAAGTTAACCATTGAGAAGAACAATGACTCCATTAAGATAAGCACTGACAGAGTTACATGGTCGACCACATGTCGAAAGCTTTAAGCGTGTCGAATTTCGAATTTTAAACCAATATGTAAGTACAGGCTGGTACAATTCCCACTGCCATTTTGTTTCTACCTTCAAGTCGATTATATAGTAGAAATAAAAATGGACCTAGAATTTACTAAGACCAAGAAATACACGTGAAGAACGAACACCGAAGTGTCACAATATGTACCTACTGACGATATGGTGACTTTTGGCCACATAAATTGTAGGTAAAAGGAAAAAATTACAGGGTTTGTTACTTGTGTGTGAATTTTGATTTTGATGAATTTATTTTTAATTAATGTGTTATACATTGCTCCATGTTAGAAAAAAGAAGATACTGTCAAGTGACAAGGGTGGAATGTCTCTGTAAACGGCGCGTTTAAGACATACTAACCAATTTTCACGTAAAAAATATTTACTATAACATTTATTTTCGACTAAATGTTAAAAAATACCGGAATCCAAAAGTAACGGAAAATTTTCAATATAATTTTTAAATATTTACTTTAAGTGATATATATACTATAACTTTTCATTTTTTAAAGGCGATTTAATATTTTTTATTAAAAATAATATTTTTGCAATATAAAGTACTTTCCAACATTCATCATTTTAAATCCTTTCTGTACAGGGACGCGATGTCCTTAAGCCAGAGATATTGTAGATTAAATTTATTTTTGAATAAATTATGACAAATGGGTAGTATGAGTACGAGATGAGTACGATACATTTTTTTTTTTGCAGAATTTTACTTAAGCCCTGCTACAACATTGGTTCTAGAAGTCATATTCGAAATAGCTTTCGCATCGCTACGCGGGCCGTAATCCGACGAAGTATTGAAGCTGCTGTTATAAGCAAGTAAATAAAATTCATTGTAGGTACCGAAATCCTCATATTTAGGTCATAGGATAAATGAAATACCTAATTTATTTAATTTGCTCCTCGACGTAGCAGCTATTGAATTCATTCAGTCGTAAAGAGAGGAAAATTGGAATGTAGGTCACGCTCCGTCAGGTACCCTACTGTCCTATATAGCGGCAAATGTTAAATGTCACCGTCAAAAGTAGGTTAATGCAACCTGGGCACAAATCTTCTTTTAATATATTTATTATATTTGGGGTATAGGCCTATATATAATAAGAAGATCCATAAGTCTTTTAGTCATAAGACTTGGTAGTGACGTTTTCCACATAATGAAGACATAGTTTTCTTTTGAGTCGAAGTCATCACCAGGAGGTATACACGAAGTGTCAACTCATAAGCTTTGTATAGTCATTCCTACATACTGAACAAGCTGGAAATGTAGCGATTGCGTGGACGCCAATAATAAAAATACACTTGGTTTTTTACTCTAAAAACCTTCCGACTTTAATTTATTGAGCGGTGGACGGGTTCTACTTAGGTATATACTTTATACCTAATTCCCGGGAGGTGTTAAATGGGAAGGCACCTACAGGTGTCAATAAAGAATCATTCGTTTCGGTTTATGTGCTTGAAAATTAAAAATATAATTCATTTATTACCATATAATATTTATTTAATAAAATCATAAGGTGCAAATTGGCAAATAGTATATGAAACAATGAAAGATAATTATGTTGTAATTTAATTTTTAACGAGTCGTCTGCAAAAGGACGCAAAATAAACAAGTAAAGTTGTCTTTTTTTTTCTGGTTGGTTTTTAGTGAGCTCTACTTTATACTTTAAAAAACGAGACTAATTTCAGATCTCTTACTTTATTGAGATTTACAATGTACCTTGCAATTCTTGTAAATAGGACATAATGGCATATCAACAATCCTATAATATAAATTTTGTTGTATAAAATGTAGGAAGTATTGGATTTAATACATCTGGTCAGCATTATCCGATCGCTAAAAACAAAGAATAATAATGTGTTAATTGATGCATTGTTCAGACTAAACGGGACCATGGAAGCGTTTGGCACGCAGAGGTAACAGTACCTCCGCGACAATGTCACACGTCTTTAGTAGGCTAATAAGATTCAAAGTATTAATTGCTACTAGATACAAATTAAGCTGAGCTAAACAAAGTATTGTACACGTCGTGTGTACAGATTACATACCATCGAAGTTACCTAGTTCTACTTAACTGATATTTGTTTATTAATCCACTGAAAACTTTTCATTATTGGTTTTTATTATCATGTTTAACATAGTGTACATGTATGTATACTACATACTATGTATACTTAATGTAAATGTGCTTAAAAACTGCATTAAATATAATTGATAAAATTACTATTATGAGATTTGTTGTAGAAGACATTGTCTATATAACTAAGTATAGCTATTTGGTTTATTTATTTATATTATTGCGACTCATTTATTGACCCAGATATTTTGTGTCAGTTCTCTTCCTAGACATAAAGATTAGTATTAAATATTTCAAAGACCTACGAAATTGCAATTAAGCGTTTAGACTCTGCTAACATTCTTGCCACTATTTCACACGGTCATAACTTGTACTATCTTAAATTTTTGTTTTTTATTAGGTAGTTAACCTTTATTCTAAATTAAACGTTATTCATAATATTGTAATATTATGCTCGGGTAGAGAGAGAGATTTTGTATGTATGTTTGTTGTAAAATCTAGATTCGGACAAAAAAAAGCAATGTATATGGTGTAGGTACTATAAGATAAAATAATTGTTCCTAATATATATATGTATTTTGCTCTGTGAGATCGCTTGGCGCTGTACTGATTATATTGCATTTATATAGCCTAATTAGTTTATATATCTGTAGGAAAATATTTTAAGCTAAAACCTTAATTTAACTTGTCGAAATTGTAGCGACTGGTTGTAAAAGATATAAAATAATGGTAAAAGTATATGACTATCTAGATATAACATGTAACACCATATAACAAAATGTAACACCATACCACTAAATAAAACATAATTTCAAAACGTACACATAATTAAAATGAGTAGACTGTGTTTGCGTCTACACATTAAATCCATCTCGACAAAAAATTAAAGGTTGAACAAACTTTTGGCGGGGACATGGGAAGAATAGAAAATGTGGGAACGAAGCTCGGAGCATTGTTGTTAGGCATTCATATGCCACTCCACTCACCCATTGCCGGGACATCCGCCGCTACTTCCGCTGCCAAAGATGGTGAATCTTCGAACGTCTAGTTCGTTGACAGGGCCCGCAGATGTCCCCGATAATATATTAGAACAACGGTACCACTATACTATTTTGTTATTTCGAATAACAAATAAATGAATCGAACTCTTTCACGGCACAAACGAATTATTTGTGCGATGTAAACATTATTATAAAATTCCCCGAGCGGGCACACAGCCGGTGTGGCCGATGAGCTCCGTAAACTTGCGTCTAGAGCGTCTTCAGTGGCTATTTTTGATGCAAAAGCGCGTTGGGAGTTGTTTGAAACGCCAATGTCTAGAGCATGCACGGAATATGCAATGTCGTCAGCCTTGATGTTTATATTGAGGATAGGTTTCCCTACATTGTAATTTTATTAACATTTTTAGCCTGAGCAGTGTGTTTTTTTAATGGGTTTAACAAAAACCTACCCCTGAAATAAAGGTGAGAGTCATATTCTGACGATAATAGAGCACTACCAAACCGCTTAACGTCCGAGATGTGAAATTACTTTATTAAAAAACATAATTTTAACGATCAATTTAATCAAAAGCGTTATTTACATGATGAGAATGCACTTTACAAAATGGTCTATAATTGTAATGTAAAATAGATCGTTTTTATTTTTTAAATACTTATTAAAAATTCAAAACAACAGTTTTAAGCATATCTAACAAAGATAATAATTGTTAGTTGTTTGTTGGATGTTTTTAATTAAGAGTGACTTACTTACCCCAATTTCATATTGACGACCAGAATTCAGCGGTCACTTGGCATCATAATTGGGTACCTATTCGAATAAAGGCAATTTAAAAAAAATTTACGTGGCTGTTTTTGTCAATACATAAAATCTTTTTGAATAGAAGGTAGTTAAGTATGGCACGTTTGTTATTTTTTTAATATAATAGCGAATATATTAACATAATATTTTATTTTTAAAAACCTATGAATAAAGACTTCTTTCAAAGTGTATAAAGAGAGGAAATCTTAAGCTATATCATCGGATAATTACTACTAAATTTTACGTGAGTATATTTTAAAATTGAACGTTCTGAGAGGGTTAATGCTAGTTGTAACAATGAGAATGATCGATTCTTATAGAAGAATATGTTATGTTACTTGTTAATAAAGTAGTTATTTTTTATGGGATACACTTAAATTATTAGATTAGATTATATCTATTATGTTTAAAAGTACTCCAGAAGGCTATGTATGAGTAGGTTCTACACCGGTTACCCTTATAGCAATAAATATGTATGTTTATAAAGTATTAAGCATTTGCGAAACTAGTAACTGTGGAGTTATAATAACAAATATAGTAGATATTTTAACTATTGTCTCATATGCAAGAAAACTCCAATACAAAATGCACCCGTCAAGAAACAGAAAGAGGAATAATGAAGATTTTATATTTATTGTTCATATTTATATTAAGATGGACAATTCCATACATGTTACTAATCAAAGACAATGAGATTTAGACATAGACAATTTCACTAGTTTTTTACTACGTAATGTAATCAATGTCAGTTGAAGTCCTATATGTCTAGGGATTCCCCCGCGCCCCGGAGAATTTTGGTCAATGTTAAACAAGATCACCTACTTCCTTTGTGAGGAGATATGATACAATATTTTACCAGTATTTTTAATGTTTATTATTTTAAATGAAAAATTCCTTAAAAATTGCGCTGTTGTGAATTTTCGGACATTTAGGTGATGCGGGCGAAACTTGGAATTCTGACGCGATGTCTGAAGGTGAAATAAATAGGTGAAACATTAGCTATTCCGATACTAGCTGTGGCAGCAATGGGAATCTTCTCAAATCGTGGGGATACGAAAAATGATGATTTATTAGCGCAAAATTGTGTCTCTTTTGGGTTGAATTGGACTAGGTTTAGCCGGCCGTAGTTCGTTTTCCCGAGAATTAATATGGGCGGTGTATAAGGTGTTTACGGTATTGTCGTCTGCATAGCAGTGAATGTTCCTGATTCGCGATCGATCGATCGAAGGCTTTCGGTATGTCCAAAGTGGCTGCTAATCCGGGGAGGATTAGCAGCCACGACTTCGACTCAACTGCTTCAGCCAATCTATGTATGTGTATCTCCGACGGAAATAATACTGGTGGTCATTAATCAGCTGGATCTCCTCTGTGTACCGCAGGCGCTGGCAATTTATAATGGACTCCATTGTCTTGAAGAACAAGGAGGTTATGGCTACGGGCCTATAATTGGACGACTCTGAGCGGTTTATAGCTTTTTTTAGGTCGGAACAAAGCAATCGCCTAATGCGTAGGATTGCCGGAAAAACGCGTTAAAGTCCGTTGGAGGATCGGAGGGATGCAATCGGGTCCAATCGACTTATAAATCCAAAGAGAAGTGCTTTACGAAATGCATATTGCCGGAATTTAACTTCCGGAATCTTGGTATCACACCGCGGGAATATGTGTGGTGACTTCCTTCGATCATCCAGAGTAGAGTCTGATGCGAAGAGAGAGCATAAAAGATCAGCTTTCTCCTTCGCGAGATGGGCCAATGACTCACCGTCCCCGTGCAGAGATGGAAAATAAGGCTGCCAGAAATTCCTTAAGACAGTATTAGTGAGAGACCAGAACGCACCTGTTCCTGAAGGGAGGCGTACCAGTATATCGCCAATTCTGCCAATGTGCTCCGTCTTCGCCTTAGAAACGTCGTTTATGAAGGACCTAAAGGCAGAGTTATAGTCCTTTCTGGCGCTGGTATTTACATCACAAGACGTCGATGAAATAGCCCAGGTTTGATGGCATTCCCGCTTTCGGCGTGACGCCGTTTTGCAAAAGCGGCCAAACCAAGGCTGGGACTTGCCATTGAAGGGCACTGTAGACTACAGAATGAATAGTTCCATATACGCACGAAGCACCGCACCACATCCCAGTACGCTGACATTTAGTGCCACACTCGGCGGTAGCCAACAAAGCGAGGCCACGATGTGCGTGCAATCGGCATCGTATTCGGGACGAATCATTCTCCTCTGATAGTTCGTAATAATCTGATGATCTGCAGCACAGAATCTGTAGACGTGCTCAACCTATATAGGCACGCGTAGATTCGCGGATAGTCATCGCAGTCTACATGTAACCAAATCATGGATAGGTCCCGCCCTTCAAGGCAAATATCATCTCTGACGTAAACGCACATCTCAGCCCGCAGTACAAAAGCTCTATCCAATTTATACTCCGGGTAGGAGAGAAAAGTGGTACCAGCCGGAGAGGATATCTCAGTCTCGGTAAGAGAGAGCAAGGCTGGCTGCACCGTCTTAAGAGAAAAGTGAACAGCGTTTACGTTAGAATTCCGCCTCCTTTTGTTGCAAACGTCCACAGCTAGTGTCGAAGGGGTTGCTATATGGTGTCTGCTCCGCTTTCGATTGTCCATTTTCAAACAACAACTTATTTTGACATAGTATTGTCTAGTGAGTCTACTCTTCTAGTATCAAATTTCCATTTTAAATTAAGCTTTTTCACTTTGCTCCCCATGTAAAATTATTTAACTGTGATATTTTTGCATTGTCCTCAAAGTATTTTTTTAAACTTTTATTAATTTTAGAGGGAGTCACTAGAAATATAAATACTTATCACTATAATTAGAATAATAGTAGTATGATAATATGGACAGATACATAAATTCATATAATGATGAACGTACATATTAAGAAAAAAAGCATACGTGCAATGCATTTTTATTAAAATAGGGTTTAT
The DNA here is from genome assembly GCF_037043105.1 of Vanessa tameamea. Lineage (NCBI taxonomy): Eukaryota > Metazoa > Arthropoda > Insecta > Lepidoptera > Nymphalidae > Vanessa > Vanessa tameamea. The sequence continues at coordinate 6,867,317 of NC_087318.1, read as the reverse complement.
ATTTAATAGAGAGGTTATTTTTTTATCAAAAAATATGTTACAGAGAAATTGAAATGTTAGAGATGTAGCATTTCAATCTCTAAAAAAATCTCGTGGGATTATTGATCACAACACAACATTGAACCGCGCACTGAGTACTGCGCAGTAGGATTATGTAGTTTATGTAGTTGAACCTTTAGATGTTACAATTTGTAGTCTGAAAACTGGCAACAATTCCCGTTTGTAATACATTGCCTTTTTATACCTATTATAAAATATCTCATTTAAATCTTAAAACAAGCAATGTATTTGTCACTACCGTCAAAGTCAACACCACTACAAGGCTGACATTTCAATTGTGTGAATTGATTATATATAAAAACACGTGTATATAAATGCGAATACTTGCAAGAGTGTGCGTGGAGTAAGAGGGAAAATTGTGTACACAATATAGAGCCTAATGGCACGCTATTATAGTCTTTCAGCCTCTGTTATAAGGAACATCAGTGAAGTTTATGCGCAATACATACTATATACCTAGTAAGTTCTATATACCTGAAACAGGTACTGCAAATCGTTACTTCTACATTGACAAATATTCGTCAGTATACATTGGGGTTTTGTTTGGGAGGGTCGTGAAAATGACCGGAGTGGATGAAATACTAAATTATCAAAGAAGCCTCGATGATGATTTCTACGGATTGCTCGGATGTGATGAAAATTCATCAGTAAGTAAATTTAATTTTTGTTTATTAAGATTAATGCAATATATATTGATTTTATTGACCCACTTGTTGACCTTAATTCGAGACCTTATACATTGACCTACATTCCGGAAATTACTATTTTGCAAAAATTACTATTTTGATTAAATCAGTCCGTTCTATTCGATTGCCATTAATTAGTTTATTTTTTGTTAATATATATCTAATATTTCAGATTGAACAAATAACTGCTGAGTACAAAGTGTTGGCTTTGCAATACCATCCTGACAAAAACGACGGCGACAAAGAGGCAGAGGCGAAGTTCCTAAAACTAAAGGTAATTTATGAAAAATATATACTCAGTAACAACTATGTGAATGTGTCTTGGGTAAAACCCAATTGCTCATTACAACAATAGTAACAGATTTTATAATTTTATGAGGTAAATGTATTTTTTTTTTATAGGAAGCCAAAGAAACGCTTTGTGATCCATCTAAGCGTGCTCTGTATGACAAATGGAGACAGAGTGGCATTTCAATGGGCTATAAACAGTGGCTCGGTATGAAGGAACACATTCAGCAGTCCATGCATTGGTCCAAGCCCAATACAAAAGACCGCATGCTAGAGGATGAGTCTGGACGTTCTTCGGGTCCTTCCAGCTTGGGACCCAGCAATGCAGCTGCTCGGCGAGCTTCTGAGGGTGGTGCTGCTCTGTGGGGACGTTGGGGTGGTGGCAATCAAGAGCCTCCATCTGAAGTCATCTCAAAATTCCGTAACTATGAGATTTAAATCTCTGGTTATGGTATTCATTCAATTTTAGTTATATTATTTTTTTAAATCAAGTGATTACTGTGCCCGGGTCTCTTGACTTTATGTTGCAATTTTCTTTAAACTTTTTATTTTATCAGTAATCTAATGATTTTTGAATTCTTGCCTTTTTTAATCTTTACATTATAAAATAAATATTGTTTAGAATAGATGTTAGAATAAATTAGTCTTTATGGGCACAATATTCATCAAGTCAGCTCATGGAACAGGTTTGCTCGAATGTTACTCGGTATCTCAATGTTCGATGTTTAATGTTGAAATAATTCCAGTGTTTTGCTGTACATCGGTGTTAGTAACCTCTCATTAGTGAGGTGATTTTAGTGTTAAACACTTCATAGTAGTAGTCTGTCCTTAGCTTTAAGCTATGCACATTCCTAAAACTTATGAGTCTGATTATAACATTTCTGCTGTAATATGATATATAATGTTTTTAAGAATCTCTATTATATTTTGAAGATTTATATTTTCGATCCTCTTAAGGAATATATTTATTTTGCTATATGTAAGTATTACATAACCCACTGTTTTGAGGAAGGCGAATATATTGGAAATGTGACTTAAGTGGTAACAGGGTATTGTTGACAGAAAGGAAAGATTTTGTTTACTTATTATTTGTGATCTTAACAAATGTACAACTAACATGTTATTGTCTATGATTTTTATTCTTCTACATGAACAACTATTTATGTCTCCCTGATTGTTAGATATAATTAGAGATTAATATGTGTTAAATGTTTTTATCAGTATTTACTCTTTATTGAATGTTTCTTAAATATTTAAATATTTTATTCATAGATAAGTAGATTTTGAAATCAAATGTTTTATCTGAATGTCTATAGGAATCTCTAAGATTATTATAATTTTTATTTTTGATGTAATATCTGAATGGAACAATAAATTTTATTAAAATGAAGGTTTTTTTTTTTAAATTGTATAATGCCGTAAAATAATAAAAGAAACAAAACATAAAATACCTAAACAGTTGTTTACACGCTAAAAATTACTTCCTCAATAAAACAAAGAAATTGAAATAACAATTCTCGATGAAAATTCAAAATCATTTATTTTATTAATTATAAATATACAAATATAAAAAATGAATCGACGCACGTACACCAAATAATATAAAAAAATAACATTTCAACCTTCAATTTATAAAGGTAGTATAAAGTATAATAGCCTTACGATAAAGCTGTAGTTACGTCGCCATTAACAAAGCAACGTTGAAAATTGAATTGATCGATTTCAGTTGCTTGAGTGAGACAGGTGTATGCAACGAGCGTTTAAGCGCGACTGAGAACACAGATCCATTAGCCAATTAATAAAATCGTTAGCATATATTATTAAAAGGAAGTTTATGAACTGGCTGATGATTTGATGATGATTATTACGCAATATAATATTTTCTTTGCCTATTAGCGGAGCTCTAATAGCTAATATATAGATATTACCTCGAGGAAAATCTCATTCAAATTTAAAATTATTATTATTAGCGGAAAACTAGGGAAATCACCACTCCTTTTCTTTTTCACTCGCTTCTAAGTATTTTCTCTTATTTTTACGGTCAGTTTTTTTAACTTTATATTTTATATGGTGTAGGCATAAAAGTAGATGTTTTTCGTTAAGGATGAGAAATCTATTTTGACGTAATACAATTTAATAAATTTGAAACGAACACGTTACACAATATAATAACTTTTGTAACTTAAAACCAAGTAAATAATAATAATAATATATGCTTTATTCATAAAAAAATGACTTACAGATAATATTACCTTATAATGACGTTAAATACGTAATGACTAAATCTTTGACGAATTTTCTGAAAATTCAATGTCCGTCCGAGAGGTAGAGGTAGGAAAACATATAAAAATTTAAAAACCTATTTTTATTATTAACTTATTTCTCAACGTTTGAGAAAATAGTTAATAATAAAAATAGTCTACTAATAATAATAATAGTCTACTATTTGTCTATAGTAAATAAATATAAAATAATATTCATATTTGTCGTCATTATTTTCTTCCTTACAATTTGTTGATGTCCTTATACGCACACTGCTCAAAAAGCTCGATTATATCTGATCGCATATTTTATAATCTAAATAATATTATGGTATATTTTTAATAAAATAAGTAAATATTATTAGGATATTTTCATTATATTCAGTTAATTTCAAATATCCCAAAACTTTACATCATATTGCCGACCTGCTGTTTTCTTTATCTGTTTGTTAAAATATCTTGTAGTATTACTCAAAATACTGGCCTATCATACATACATATATATATATATATATTCTTACTAACTGCGTTCCGACTTCGCACTGAGAAAATTCGTATACAGTTTCCCCTCACATTTTATATATTTGCAGAGAATGTTTTATATTAAAATTTTATTTCCTTTTACTATGAATCAATACATAGCATATGTCATGCTAATTAAAACATTTTGTGTGGATGGTTTTGTAATTTTATACCTACATACATTCAGGCAGTCTTTAGCAGTAGATTTTCGTAGTAATGATTTTTAATCTTTAGTTCACAAAACATCACACAAAAATTGAGAATCTCTCAATAAGGAAAACAAATTTCGTGATTTTTAATTGGAGTACATTTGGAGAGGAGGTGAAATAATTAAATGTTAATTCAAGATTCATCTTGGTAGGTGACGAGCGTCGACCGATATCTTGATTAACGCAATGGTGCATATAAAAATATAAGGGCCTAATATACATTTTAACTTTTATAAACAATTCTGAAATTAAGGTTTTTTCGTCAAATGAGAAGGCCAAATAGCAAACAAACCGCTTGATGGTAAATGGTGACCAATGCCAACTGTAAGAAATATTAACTACTTCTCATACCACCAATGCGCCACCAACCTTGGGAACTAAGATGTTATGTTCCTTGTGCTTGTAGCAGACTGGATTACTCTCATTTCAAACCGGAACACAACAATACTAAGTATTGCTGTTTGGTGATAGAATATGTAAGAAGTGAGTGTACAAGCCCGTATAGGTATCACAGACAGGCCTGCACTAAGCCCTACCACCAAGTAAATCAAGCGCAAGTACAGTATCTGCAGCTTCCAAAGATCAAAGTTGTAATGTTAATCTTTTACTGCACTGTGTTCTGCCACTTCTGCCGTTTCATTACATATTATAAAACAAAGTCGCTTACCGCTGTCTGTCCCTATGTATGCTTAGATCTCTAAAATTACACAACGGATTTTGATGCGATTTTTTTTAATAGATAGATTGATTCAAGAGGACGGTTTATAATACATGCACAATAAAGAAGAGAAATAGAGATAATGTTAGAGGTTTCTAAATTGATGTCGTAAATAAACCCATTTTTTGCTTACATTGCAAACGTTGGCTAAACCCTACGATATAGATCAAAATAATGTAGGTACTACAGTATTGTACAGCTTAAAAAGGTCTTCAAAAAAGTACGATGGTATATATCTATCTCTTAGGGATAATCCACAATAACTATTTTTTATCCTTTACTTTTTACGAGAAATAATGGCTTATTTTTGAAGCGATTTGAAGCAATAGAGCATTAATCCTTATCCAATTAATCCTTATCTAATTATTAATATTTTCGAAGATATTACAGATTTAAGACGCAGGGACATAGCGGTTTGTGTTGTCTAATGACTGAAAAACTGTGAGCGTTATAAGACATTCTGTAGTATATTTAGTATCAGCATTGCACCCGTGCGAAGCCGGGGCGGGTCGCTAGTTTGTTATAAATATTAATAATGTATTAACTTTTGTATTATACTAACAATTAAAACAATATTGTTTGCAATAAAATTGCAGTTTCAAAATAAAAGTTCTCTGTTTCATATATATATTCAGTATCTATATGTTTTTTTTTGTTACAAAGGCATCTTTACTTTTCTATGTAATGGCATTTTTCACTGAACATGTTTTGTAAATATCCAGTATAACAATTTTGCTTGTGAAACAATTTCTGTAGTTGCGTTCGATTGTTTTAAAATTCCATACATAGATAATTGAAAAACAGCGCGTGCTGTTAACAGTTATAAATATTTTAAATATCAAGAAAATATTTACCTATACGTTTCATTGCCCGCGACTTTCTTTATAGGGACATTAATTAAAGATATAGTTTTAGAAAAATCCATTAATTATTTGATTCAACAAGTTTTAAGATATTGTTTATTTTGATATGACTTCATTTCATTGTACATTTTACAAATTTGTAAAAAAATGAATTAAGTAATGTTGTTGGTAAACTAAGGGTAGGGTAAGGTACAATTATTGAGCAACAAGTTTCAGTCGATACCAAAAAGCATTAGTGGCTTCAATATTTTCAAATCCATAATTTTTATTATCTTATGTTAATTTACTTCAAATTAATATACATAAAGATCAGAAAATCACCAACAGCTACGTGACACATTTTGTATTTTTCTTATTTCCAAATTAACATAATTATAGAAACTTATCTCATCATTGCTCATTGCGTTGAATTTACTTTACTACTTTAAAAACGATTTTCCTTTAATAACTCTATTTACAACAGCTTAAGTTAATCCAGAGGTTTAACGAAACAAATAAAAGGAGAACTAAATACTTATTTTTTCCAAAATTCATCTGTTAAGGGAGTTTAATAAGAAATTAAAGTTTGTAAGGAAATTCGTCAGATCTGATGCTAAAAATATGAAGATTGCTATTTAAGTCTCTGTCCATCAATTGAAGACAGTTAATAAAGCTGTTTTTAAATATATTACCTAAGAGGAAGTAAAGTTTTATGAAAGTTCGTCATTTTTGAAAGTTTAAATATAGAATTTTATATGCCTGTTTTATTTTATAATAGAAAAACAGATGATATATTGTTCTTGAGAATTATTTCCATAAGAGACAATCGTACACACATAAGGAGAAGCGAAAAGACTAATAACGAAAATAAAATCCTTTTCTTAAAAGCTGGAGGAGTGAGTTGCCACTGTCAATTAACGTCCAGGCTGGCCAGTATGGCCGTTATGGACGTATGGACGTTACGTTACTGGACGGGTACTAACAGATCTTCAAATTTTGATCGAATATTGAGAATTTAATTCAATATATTATAGTGGTTTTATTGTAGTTTTCCAGTTTGAAGGGTATGTGAGCCACTGTCACTATAGAGTATAGACACAAGGAACATAACATCTCAGTTCCCAAGATACTTGTTTAATTGTTAATTACACTGTATACTAAACTAAACAAAGACAATGAGATTTAGACATAAGCAATTTTACTAATTGTTCTATTCCTAATACTACTTAGTTTTATCAATTTTCGGAATTATTTGTGACAGCAGCATCCCCAGGCGGAGACATGGGCAAATGAAAGGCTTTTCAAATTTGTAAAATTTGAAGTTGAAACGTAAAAACGTAACGATAATGAATCTGTAAACCAACGGCTATTCTTACGTTCGTGCGGCTCGGAAGTGTAGGTACACACTGCCAACTTTCACACTACGAGCTGCTAATGAGAATTTCTTGACGGAAAAACTCAATAACTGTTTATTTGCCAAACTTAGTGTTTGAGCCCAAAACCTCGGCTTCTGTAGCCTTAAAAGCTAGCCCTAGACCAAGGAAGCAGTATTAACTACTAATTGTATAAATATTTTTTAATTTATAAAACTCGAATATATTTTTATTTAGAATGATGCTTATATTCTACGCTTTAGTGAAACAAATATATGTTTTCATTTTTTTTAATTTGTATATAACTTTGGCCCCCTTTAGATTACATTTCAGGGAACATCCTAGAAACTGGGTATTTAACCCTCTCCTAGAAACGGGTATGAGGGAGGGATATTACAAGTTATTTAAAAAAACAGAATATAAGTAACCGGAACCCAGTTATTTAAAAATGTTAGAAAAAATTATATATGTAGGTACAGAGATATAGAAAATTGTACAAAAACTACGAGTAGGAGAAAATTGGTCTTGGGAAGAACTTTTTAAATGGCTTGGTATGAACAATAGATTATTTATTTGGGCGGAACACCGTTCTTTGGTTTCTTTAAAAGTAGGTAATTGTCGAGTTTCTTTGTACAATATATTAGTTTAAAAAAAAAAAGAATAATAATATAATTTCGTTATATTTATGGATATTTCTTTCCATAAATATTGCTGAATTATATCACAATATACTATATATCACATCGGTAAAAAATATAAAAGAATTAGTTTTACATTTTTTGTAGCCAAGGATAGATCAAGTGTCTGTAACTTTTATCTCAATGGTGGATATACGAGAAATTTAATGAGCAAATTTGTTGTTACGGGTCCCTAGCGATAGCTGATCATTCCTGTCACTGGATGTTTATACTTTAGCTCCGGTTGCATCGTTAGGCAGTAACACTGTCTGTACCAACAGTGTATTGTCAGTATTCGTACTAGAAAGTGTGGTAACTGAATTTATAATTCCAGTTTTTCAACCAAAGTTGGTATATTGAAAATAGTCAGTCATAAAAATAATTCATTAAATAAATTATAATAATAAATAAAAGTTTATATTACTAGCAACATTTATAGTTGACTAAGTATACTAAACGTGCTTCATTTTAAAAGGATGTGATGTGATGAATTAAGCAAAGGTGAGAAAAGCTTAAACAAATTACATACGTACGTATTTATGAACATGAACCTCTTATTATTACAGTAGAGGACTTTGTCCAGCTGTGGCCCATCTGGGCAAAGACCTCTTCCCTATTAAAGAGGTTGAACTTATTTTTTTAAATTTATCCTGTCACGTTAGATTACGATTAATTGACACAGCCTTAAGTCTCCTCTTGTTCAACAGTCGCAGATTTGAATTGAGAATGATCGTTTAAGTTGTTAATTAAGTTTAATCTGTTGTACTTAATTATCTTATATAATTTTGAAACCGATCCTTTTTTATGTGTCACTAATTAAAAAGCCCTTTTATGTATACTATTTTTTTTTATTGTATCCTTAACACTACATCACATTAAAAAAATCTTGAGTAACAATAGTTTTAAAACAATTTTATTTTTATCAAAATTGAATCTAGTCTTTTTTTTTATAGTACTTTGTCAAATCCTATAAGTAACGCGTGTATTATGAATATGTCTCAACTAATTTTCAATATTATTCAACCAGCTGTGCTTCACTAACCACTAAATCTAAAATTCCCTATTTGTTCACTTCTGTTCATGTTGTTACACTGAGGGTATTCATAAAAAAAAGTATCAAGATGTTTTCCATGAAGCTTAATGTCATTAAAGCAATACGAGAACCAGAACACAATTGACCTTACAACAAAGAGTCATTACTTACTCTTTGGCTGTGAAATGTAACGCCGAAGGTTGTTTATCTGATAAATTAAATTATGTTTCTAGAAATTCCTATATTTTGCACGAAAGTGCTGTACTAATTAAGTCAAGTAAATATAATTTATGTTGAAACTCTGAGAAACGGAACATCTTATAAATGTTAAATTTAAATAAATATCATTTACGATACAATGTAATTTAGATTTAAGTCGTTTTACTTAAATAATTTAGGTTATGTTATCATAGATTTTAACGTTTTCACATTATTGGTTGTCATAGTATTTTTAAAATAGTGATAATATCTCCGAACCCATCAGGCAATAAGAGTGTTTTAAAGCAAACACAGTAGTGTGCAATGCTAAAGTCAGCCCATGCATGTACTTACTTTGTTTGTTCTGAAATACTCTACAAAACTTCAAGGGTCGACTAGATAAATGGAGCAAGTGAAAACCAACGAAGCAGCAACATAGAGAAGCTTTAGGGTAATGTATAAACAACAGGAATGTTATGTACAGTATATAAATAATTCTATATGTAACTTTTTTGTTGTCTTAAATTGCTCTCCGCTCGTCATGGAAAATTTCAAGATTATTTTTATTTAAGTTATTTTTAGTATTTATTAGTTTAAAATTCCTCATCAAACTGCTTGTAACATTTATTAAATATGAAAATGTTTAGATTTCGAAAAATTTTGGAAGTTAAACGCAAAAAATATATTAGATATTTATTTTAGTGTTCATTTCACAAGATGAGATAGGAAGTTAGGATGGGATATTACGGAACGGAAAACAGCATGACGTGTGCTGTATCTTGTAAGTATCGACAGGAAATGCTATAGAAGTTTTTTGTTGCAAAAGTCTCATTAATTTACCGTACAATTTGACCACAATGCTTAACGAAGTGTGATCGAAAAATGTTTCTGATACGTGTATTTTGATTAGAATTATGACATGAGAATTTTTAAATCGTGTTTAGTAGTAATTTTTAATCGTGATATTTTGGACTTAAAATGGCGTTCGATAATAAATTATTGTGTAAATACATTGTGTATCCGAACCTTGTTAGTTAATGGGTCAATACGTAACACAGACGAGCCTCAAAAGTAAACTAATTTATTGAAATACATCAGTACGACAAAATAAACATAAAAAGCAATTAAATAAAAAAAATATTTTGTATTAAATCTAATTCTCATTTGTATTTTCTTCTGAATTAAGATTCGAGGTGAATGTTGTTAAATTAAAGTCCCATTGCTGGATTAAGGCGTCCTCTCATTTATGAGAAGGTTTAGAGGTTACTCCACCACGCTGCTGGATGAAATTGTCATGCCATGTTCATTATTTATCTCATTGACAGTTTGGTTGGTTCGTCAGTCGGGGGCATGACAAATGCAGCTCTGTCGAAACTTCGGGCAAACATTTAAGATGTATATATAATTCAGTAATACATTCGTTTCAGGCCATAGTTTGTTTTTTTATTGATAATGGAGATTTATATGTAAGTTACAATATTTTATAATATCATAAAATAATAGAAACATTGACTCAGACATTTTATTGAGATATATGATTACAATAAATGTAAACATCAAGTAATTTTCCTTAATATTATACTCTATGTATGCAGTAACTATGCATTAAACGTTAAACATTATTTCAATGGGAAATAGCATTAGTTGAAATTGTATATGAAAGTTAAAGTCGCCGGTTATTTGTTTAGTTACGTCTTAGATAGTAGACACCTTATTATATAGTAAAATACATCATTTCATAAATTCGAAATTATTTTCATTAACTTAGAGCGGTCTTTAACTGAATTCATTTAAAAATATATATGCAAACAGATTTATGACATATGACATACTTTATTTAATAATCATAAAAGATAAATTAATTGTATATAAAATGCATTCCATCCTGGATAATAGCTGCTTAATTACTTCCAATTTATTAAGGAAAATGAAAAAAAATAAGTAAAATATAGATCAAATTAATCATAATAATATTATAACAGCAATAAAGATAAAACTATATTTTTACAATACCTTAAAAAACATCTTAACACAAAAAAATATTTCAAAAATTTGTTGTATATTATTAATGTAAATAATTATAATAATTTTGTACCATATTAATTGGTTAAAAATATTGTGAATCATAACCGCTAGATAAATGCAATGATAATGGCCAACCAAGAATTAGAATACAATTGTGTATTCCTCTCTTAAAATTAATAACACAATAATTGACAAATAATGACAGCCTCTGTAGCATTATTCAATTTAAAAAAAAAAAACTTTCGACAATGTATACATAGAGAAATATAATTTTCGGTAAGATATATTGTGCTTACATTAAGCAATTATTATAAAAAGTTTCTTTACCAAAATATATGATTTTTACACTACTGCAAAATTCCAGGGCTTAATTTACTATAACCCATTGCAGTATATTTGATATCTATATATTTTGTTTTTAAAGTAGAATGACTTTTTGTTTATTTAAATTTTATTAAACCTTTCAGTTGTTAATAGTAAATTATGTTAATATTTAGTTTTCTGATTAGATCTTACATTTAATAGAAATATTAGTAATATGTCAAAGTGAGATTTCGTGTTTTATTCTTAGTGATTTCTCATTCTTTCTCAGTTCCTAAAATTTTAGTGAACAATACACCCACACATCGTTTACTCTTTCGAGTATGAGATTATGACTATGATCTAATACAACTTTTCTTTATTCTGCCAAAGTCAGTTCGCAAGTGAATAAATTGAATGTATATATTTATCTAAAGGTCTTCTTCATCAACGGTCGCGGAAGTGGTCGAATTATACCTTCAGACTGGTACTCGAGATCGCACGGTTTTATCAGCTCCTGGCCTCCTTGGTGTATCCACTTGTTGCACACTATAAAAATATATTAAAATTAATTTTACGTTTCTTTTTTAATTACTGAACATGAGAGACTGTAGTGGGAAAGCCTTAATTTAATTATGAAAACTTATACAAGCCATCGAGAGTCATAATTTATAGTTAACGTCCGGGCATCTCTGAGGACAAAATATGTGGTGTCGTATGTAGCAAGGTAGCGTGCGGTGACACGAGGGGGACGGCAGGAAATAACCCTGGCACTGACCCCACTTGGAGCCGCGCAGCACGGGGCAGGCGGCGTGCCGGGTGGCGAGGTCGCCCTCCCCCGACGGGTGCAGGTTGAGCCAGAACACGGCGTCGCCGCGCTGCGGGAACACGCTCAGCCCCAGCTCCGTGAACACCGTGGCGCCGCCCTGCGCCACGTCCGACATCTGCCGAGCCGCAGGGAGTTACTCCAGACAACTTTCGTTATTGGTTTACAAAATAACCTCTATTTCAGCCGAAATTTTGTTGTCATTGATTACTAGCATTAAGTTATTTTTATTAAACAGTATCTTCACCAAAACAATAAAATATTTTTACAATTATGGATATCTCCAATTATATATGAATAATGATCACTTACATAGAATAGGACTGTTGCAATACGATTTCCGTTGAAGTTTTCAAAAGCACTTTCTTGTTTCTGTAACGACACAACGTACGTAAGTTTCTAATTACCAAATTTACTAAATGATCTGTTAAATATTTTAAAGGGGCTTACGCGAGCAAAATCGAAATGTGGTTCATAATGGCCGCCGATCCCGTAATTGACGACTTGCAATTCCTCTGCGCTGACCATGCTGAGTCCGGTGAAGTCCGCGATTCTCCTGGACAAGTTCTCTATAAACGGCGACTCCTCGTCCTTGAGCCACGCGGACTTGCTGATGCGGTAGTGTGCGGGGACCAGCTCACCGGTCTTCGGATCGTGGACTGTTGCACGGCGGAACTAGATATATGAAGGATTTCCCAATATAAGTTTATTTTTATAATTGTGAATTTATTTTAGGACAAGTAAGTAATTCATTATCATCTTTTAAATAATCGAAGAAAAAACAATTATTATAAATATAACAAAGTTTCTACGTTGTCCATAATATTGTTTCATTTTGATTCTGATCTATCTGTCTGAAACCTAAGGTACAAAATACGAGTATATATGTGTACAGTAACACCCCGCTATACGCGACCCCGTTATGCGCGGTTTCACTATAACGCGAATTAAAAATTTCGCGTTCCAATCCCTCCCATAAGAATTGGGGATTCCCCGTCGTACACCTTTATTCTATGGGGACACCCTCCTTCGTTTCGTTTGTTCCGTCGTGTTTAGCTCGGTTGGCAGCAGCGTTGCAGAACTATTGATAGTTTGACTATCGATACTTGACCTCGAAAACTATTCAGGATATCGATAGTACTATAGATAGTATTGTTTTGATCGATACTATCGATACTATCGGTAGTATCGATAGCTCTCCGTGAGCAATACTATTGATTACGGCAATACTATCAATACCATCGATAGTATCGCTAGCTCTCTGTAAGCAATACTATTGGTAGCGGCGATACTATTGATACTATCGATAGTTTTGGACTTTCGATAGTATATCGACAGTATTGACACGTGACAATACTATCAGTAGACTATCGATACTATCTCTAACACCTTAACTATCGATAGTCTATCGATAGTCTATCCAAAGTGGACGATCGATATGCTACACTAGTTGGCAGTTGTGTTTAAACGTTTATTGGAGATGCATAGATAATTTAACTCTACATCAAAAGTGCCTCCTACAAAGAAAAAAGGGCGTAAAAGCGTAACTTTGGAATTGAAGATGAAAGTGTTAAGAAGAATGGAAAATGGATTCGTATTTTTGTGTATTATATATTGACTATGTTTGATCATAAACCCCGATATATGCGAATTTCAGTTAACGCGATTTTTTCCGGAAAGTATCCCTCGCTTAAAGCGGAGTATTACTGTATATGTATGTGCCAAAGATTTATTGATATTTTTATATAGAATTAACACTCTTGTAAATCTACCCAACCGCCAAACCCAGAAAAACCTTCTAATTACCAACTAAAATAGATTATAAAAAAATAATTATTTAAATGTAAATATGTGTATGTTATTTTTCTTTTAAGTTTTTTTACATCTTGTAGTTTATAAATATATGCTTATCGCACCAGATATAAACAACACTGAGCCGACCAAGAACAAGCAGAGCTCATAGCGTCGTCTAAAATTATAATTATGTTAATGTTTCCTTCTTATATATTTTTTCTTGTTATTTCTATGCAACCGCTGCTATGTTATTCTAACATGACATAGGCACAGAATTGTAATTCTCTTAATAAAGCTATCTTTCTTTCTTTATTTTATGAATTGATCAAAACGATTCATTTTTGATATTTTCGTAGCAAAATATGCTATATATTAAAATTGTATGTATGATTGAATGCTATAATCCATTAACGTCAATCAATAGCTAATTGCGGGTAAGTGCTCGTCATATGTATAAAACAGTACCATACATAAACTCAATTCAATAGGAGTTAAATTATTTAATTATCTTATATTAATCTTGTTCTTAAATACTATTATTATTTTTCACTTATTTAACGTTTTCGTATTTCCAGCCAAGAAACCCAGTACAGCGGGGTAAGATTAAATTAAGCGATGCGTTAATCCCTCAATTTCAGTTACTTTCTCGAAAACTAGGATGTCTCTGTTGTTTGTCTGTGGTATAAACTATGGTACTAGAATACTCATAAATGTGTGTATAAATAAATATGTGCATAGTATAGTAACATGAGACGGTTGTGACTCACCCTCGGTCGAGCCATCATCATGATTTCAAATATCTCGTCTTCGTTCAAAACGTCGTGGAACACCACAATATCAGGGCTTAGGTACACGTACTCCATTTTGATTGGCGCCAGTCTCAGGAAAGGATGATTTTCAGTCAGATAGCGACATGTTAATCTGCAATAATAAAAAAATATAAGTTTTTAGTAGATTTCAAACGCCATAGAATTGATATAATAATTTTTTACAAAATTCTACTCTAGTAGAGTTAAAACAAAAAACTGGCGGTTAGCGAGTTATTTTTGTTTTGTGTTGTGGTGGTGCGGCGGTTATCGATAACAGATCATAGAATAGTAAAAAAAAACCAGAATAATTCGCTTAGTTAACCTAGTTTTGTATAGGTTAATTATGAAACTTGTATCTGTAATTTTTCGTCAATATTCGTTTGCCATTATAGATCTATTCAGTCACGAAGATGTGCCCGATTACGGTCAATTATTTATTTATATATATTTGTTATCTTTTCTCTTTGTCGTCTTAAACACACTCAGACGTCTTGTAAGCGCTCATACTAATGTACGCAGATGATAAAATTTAACGTGGAGGGAACACCTTCATGTGAGAATAGATATAAATCCGATTTATTTGGATTTCGGCGGCTATTAAAGCATAACACTAAGAACAACAATTTTGAAGATCTTTATGGCCGGCTTCCTTGCCTTACAACAATCCTTCTTCAGAATAATTTTGCTGGATTGATTCTCCAAGGAATTATGAAGAAATTAGTAGATTAAGGGGAGATGGCTCTATTTATTTCTGTTGGAACTACACGAAGTATTCTACTTGAATCTGCAGTTGTAACGTAGAAGTTATTGGTGTGTTTAAAGATATATATATATATATATTAATATTGTTAAATCATAACGAGGATTTTACCTTATACGAGGTAAAGATTCAGGAAAGTAATAAAATTTGTTCTATTTATATAATTAAAGTAAGTAAAAATTCAAAGTAAATTTCATATTTAATTATTATAATATTAGGGGAATAATACGAGGCTACCCACCGTTTGGATATCGCCCTCGGTATTTCCATTTCTCCGCGACAAAGAGATTCGTAGACTTTCCTTTCTTTTTCATATTTCGTTGGTTCTTTTGGTTTTTCAGCTTCCTCGTTTGTATCTACAGTTGGCTGTCCTGTGTCCTAAAATTTTAATGTATTTGTTTAAACACTTTAAAATAATTACGAATTATTTATAATTTTACGGTATTAAACAAATTAGTGAGTATATTTGGTGTTTTGCTCTATTTCGGTTATAGCGGTCATTCTTATAGGACTAGCTATCTGCTCAACATTAAACCAACAAGGCCGACGAAGACCAACGGTGCAGACAAGAATACTAAGATACTAACTTGGTTTTTTCCAGGTGAGACCTTAACCAAAAATTTTAGGATTAATTTAAGTCATTTAATTAAGTAAGCTTGTTTTATATTTATTATATATTGAACTCGTAAATACGTACCCCCCGAATTTTATTACTCAGGTCATATTGCTTTTTGAAAAGAGCGTCTCGATAATGCGGTATGTTGCCCATAGCTCGGTCGTGGAATGGGTCCAATATAAGCAACTTTTTCGTCCAGTTTAATGCATTTTTGAGGTCACCTACAAAAAATATATACATCTTAATTTAAAATAGGCAGGCAGACTGGTCAAATGCTCCACCTAATTGTCAGTGATCACCATCGCCTATATAAATAGGCCCTGTAAGAAATGTTACCCTCCTTTCCAACATAATTTCGCCACCAAGTTTGGGAAGTAATATGTTATGTCCCTTTGCCTGTAGTTCAACTGGCTCACTCACTCTTTTAAATCGAAGACAACAAAACTAAGTATATCTGTTTAGCAGAATATCTGACGAGTGGGTGGTACCAACCCAGTTAGACTTTTACAAAGTCCTGCTCGGTACGGGATTATTTTTACCGATATACGTAGTAAGCTCTTACAAATAAACAAATAAATTTCTTCTCTTCGTCTTAGTCTTAGTTAATTTAAATGGCATGATGTTTTTATATCAAGTTCAATATAAGGTAATTAAGGTAACGGTAATGGAAATGTTTATGATATTCTATTACATTTAATTTAATACTGCATGTGTGTGTGTGTGTGTGCATGTGTTGTTTATATCAAAGGATATTATTTAAGTGTTTAACTCACCCAACAAGTAGTGACAGAAGCTGATATACTCCAAAATATCGACATCCGTGAAGTTATAAAGTTCGTCATCATTGGGATACTTTTTCAAGGCCAATTGCATCCAAGCGAGCGCGTTTTTATAATCCTTCTCGTTGTACAGCACCTTGCCGAGCTCGTAACAGTCGTCAGAGTTCATAGACGTACTGAAATATAAATATTATCATAATTCATCTTCGCTTACCCTTATATCATTATATGGGACGGTGTAATATGAAAACTTAATTTTGATGATTTGGCATGTTTTAGGCGGGCTTATTACTTTACGCAAAACCAACCCTCATCGCCCCTATTCGGTATGATGCCTTTATAAATGTATCCGTAAAATTGTAAGGATCGTTAATTTATAATAAACCTAAACAGATTGTTAACAAAAAAAAAACATAAAATTTCAATACCTTATATTTTATGTCAGGTGAGTGCGTTTATTATTAAACTCGAATTGAATCGTTATATTAAACACAATATTATATATGTATATCCCATTTCAGTTTTATGATATTTTTTTATATTTACATATGTATATATAATTTATCGTCAGCTTATCATAGATATTATAGACTAACAGTCCTTACAATTAACCGGTAACATATAGAAGCATAAGTCGATTGCACTTCCAATTTATTCCCGGGAGATCACATCTGCATTTCTCTTTGACGAAAATATATAAATACACAATTTGATAGATGATAATGATCGATTTATATATTCGTGATGTATTGAAAGGAAAGCGCGAGATGATAATTCGAAAGTAAAGGGTATCTTTAGAGAGTTTAATAACGGTCATGTTATATTTTCAAATACATATGAATCGTTCAGTTAATCATCAGGGCCATAAAACATTAACTTTTAAAATTTTTTTGTAATATAAAGGACAAGGACATATCTGGAACTACTTTCCTACAGACATTATATTTATGCTAGTCAACCAATATAACTTCATTTTTGTTTTTAAGGACGCGTAACTTTTAAGCACAATTCGTTACACGAGAGAGAAGAATGATATAACGTAGTGAAAGAAAAATATAATAATTAAAAAGTCTCAATTCTTTCACGCACTACGCTGCCCGCGCATGTTTCAATATTATTTTATATATATTCGTATGTATAATACCCTTAAAAATATTGTTATTTAAATGAAGTGTCGCTTTGATGTAAATGAATGTTATTTACATGTCACACGGATGGTTTATAACAATGAAAAATTTGTAAATGGAATTATTGTGCAGACAGTTTTTTTATCTCTTATCTTTATTAATAATTATTGAATGGTAATAAACCAACACCATGTACGAAACACAAACACTAGAAAAAACCCGATTTAAATACAAAAACATCTCATCACAAAACAAAACTTACAAAATTGTTATTGATTGATCGTCACTGAAAAAAGTAATTTTAATTGATAATTCCTATATTTAAATTGATTATCTTTACTGAATTCACTAATAACAAGTTACTTACGAAACTGGTGTACTTTCGTCTCTGAAAAGTGGAATTTAAATATTGTACTCAAATAAGTCTACATATTAATCTTACTATTACAATATTTTTATTTACAATTACAATAATTTTATTTTTATAATAACCTTAAAAGCAGTTAAATCGAACGTAGAGTTTTTTAATTAGTTTATTTATAAATTTGCTGATTGCATACTATATTTTAATGTCATTGTAATTATTTTTTTATTATAATAATATTTAATTCAAGATATTTAAATTACATGCCATACCATTGTGGATTGTTGTGCTAAACATTTGTACCTATAATTATAAACATTGTAAGCTACAAACACAAATAAATACACGAATTGAATTGTATAACTTAAAAATAGTACAAAAAGTCGAAAGTAAAATTAGTTAGTAGTTTATAAGTATAGAGATGAGAGTCTGATGTAAAATGTGTAAATAAGTGCATTTCTGTGTATGTGACATGTTTCGTATGTGTGAGTGTGAGTTGTTGTTATACTATTATGTTTTATTATTTAAAAATCTTTAGTTATTGTTTTTGTAAATTCTGGTTTATCAAGTTATATGGTATAGGCATAGAAAATGTAATAAGTAAGTTTTGACATGATATCATTCCTTAAATAATTCTTATTAAAGTAAAAGTTTATTACCTATGCATCCTTAGTGTCGTAATAATAATGTCATATTTACATAGATATGTTTTATAAATGTGTGAATTTGCAAATGAAATACCTATAGATAACACCATTCAGTATTCCCTCAGCAAGGTCGTTGACATCAAGATGGTAGGTCTCCTGTAAGCGAGTGAGAGCTTGAGCAGCGCCCGTGAGGTCCTCCAGCGACGGATACTGAATGTAGTCATCATCCGATATAATTGATATATTCTTTATATATTCTGGAAAATCATAATCATATGTACATTATTATACTCCAAAAGAAATACTAAATTACAGACGAAGATTTTGAAAAATTACATATGTAAATTGCAACGGTGTAATATTTTGTTATATATTTTTAAGATGTTTTAGTTATTATTATATCTAAGAAATATTACAGAAATCATGATAATTAAATTAATAAACAATTATAAAATTCGTTATATCTACTGTATATATATTGTTGATATAAATCTCAAACACGGTGAATTTGTTATAATTTGTACAGCAATTTTATTTAACCAGAAACAGTAAATATGTTATACAATAACCCGTACGAGTTTATTTGTTGGAAGTCATAATACATATAATTATCAGATATAGAATTATATTTAAATTTAAATGAGTTCACAAAACATAAAAATGTTGCTGAATAATTATGCAGATTAAGAATTAGATATCAACTAGACCGGATTGTGCAGAAACGTATCAACCCACAGATGCGCTGATGGGGATTATTGAGATTAAAAAGAAAAAAATAAAGTAATACAATAAAAAAATTCTTAAAAATGCTTTCCATAACATTATATTTATAAATGTTCTATATAATTGAATAGGGTTTCTGCCACCTATAACAATGGTTTATCGGTTGAATCACAACATTTTTTTTTTTTTTTTAAATCATTTCGGTTTGGAGTAAAACTAAAACCTATTTAATTGAAAAACAGAATGGCCTATATACTTACCTCTTGTTTGATATGCTTCACAATGGATAGCGTACAAACAGAAAATAACATTTATTATTAAGAGGCATATTTAATTACAATAAAAATAACATTAATAAAGTTTTTTATAAGTATCATATTAAAATTATGAACAGGCAAATTTCCGTAAAATAAGTCATCTTGTTTTGTAAGGAAACTTGCATGTGTTGGATATACCACGGTCTACCACGTGTTTATCTACTGGGTAATTCACAAACCTTCTCTTTAACAGCTGGGCTAAGGTCCTCTAACCTGGAGAGGTCCTTAGCCCAGCTGTGAGATATTAGGAGACTGTTATTTTGACAGTCCCGTGCAATTAAGGAGGAAACTATGTTTATGCAATTAGGGATGGATGTTTCTAGTTTTTATATTTAATACTGTAACACAAATTAATTTAAGGCGAGGTCAATCTAGTTAAAAACACCGAGTCGTGTTCACAAAAAGTAACAATTCCGGATTTGTCAATATTTAAATATTATTCTTAAGTAATGAATACATGCAAGTAAGATTTAAGTTTTTCATTGGTTATTATATACCTTAAGGTGAGGGGTACTACAAGTGAAAACATGTTTTACGTTGACAAAAATCTAGCTCTTTATATAAAATAAGGGATTATTGCTGCTCGTGAGAATAGTCACGACGAAGGCACTAGTTAGATGTTCATTAAATTCATTGCAAAAGGAAATATATGTACTCAAAGTTCATAAACATTAAAGCTGATCATTACGATTGTGTCATAATAAAGATCGTGAGGCACGTTCGTATTCTTGTTCACAAGTCATGATTACGTTAACGCAAACGTAACAAAAATAAGCACCTAATGGCTTCAATGAGTGCTAATGTAGAGGGAACATATTGTAATGTTTACTTTCATTATGACAGTATAAATAAAGATATTTGCTATTGGTTAATAATTTCGTGCCAAAACGAGTGTTATTCATATAACGGTATACTTTACGTAACGGTGGTATATTATTAAGACATGGATTGATTTAATATTAGTTTTTACCATGACTGACCTCGCCCCGAAAAATATTTTTTACTAGTAATTAGTACTGATTAATTTGAAAAACACACATGTGTTAAAATCAAATTAAGCAGTATGTTAATATAAATAAAAACTTGTATACTTATTACAAATATTACTACAAAATAAAGTGATAAATTCGTGTTCCAACACAATTGTCTGAAAACACATACTCCCTCTTTCCTGCTACATGATAGGGCGACTATTGGACACGACTAGATAATGTTCAACATCTATACGACGTATACGTGCTTTCCGAGACTGGGGGGAAACATCATAAACTTCCTAGATTATTAATAATTTCTTGCAAATGAAATATTTAAGGGCATTGCGTTTTGTGTTCTTAAATAATATGAAAAGCGAATGATATTGCATGCTCAAAGCTACGTAAAGGAAAATTTTCACAAATACATTAATAATGACTAGTCGTGATTCAATTTTTTCTGTATTTGTAATAAAAATTAATACTGTATTAGCATTGCATAAAATCATGCAACCCACATTATTACCACATAGATTATGATGATAACGTTATAAAACCCTCCATACATCGGGTTACGGACATAAATATATATAATTTATTCATCATAGGCAAAGGCAAAACAATTCGTCCACTTTGCTACTCAACCGAGTTTTTTTTGGTAATAATAGACAAGCTTTAATATTTTCAATAATAAAATGTTCATAATACATCAGAATATAAAATAATTTAATTTTTGTTTTAAACATGAAGACTTTTTCATATCCTATGTTTTTTGTTACATTTTTTTTTAAATATATAATATATAGTTACAAAAATACATTAGAGGTGCAATTACCTGTTCCGATTTCGATTTTCTTTTCGATAAATTCTAAATCCGTTGTCAACCTTTTTATCAGTGTAAATGCATTTATTGGATTACCCAAATAGTTCGGAATGTCTTCCATAGCCTTTTCATGTTCAGTTTGGTATACTTTTAAATGTCTGTAACAAAACAAATTATTAAAAAGGGCAAAACAATATGACGGCACGTAATTTATGATTGACCCATATTTAAGAATGATTAATATTATTATTAATTAATAAGTTACATTAAAACCTTATTGTACAATTATTTATATTTTTATTCTGTTTAGTGTGTTATGCTTTGATTATTTATGTGTCTAGATAGACTGTCTGTGTCTGACTGATTGTGTGTCATTTATATGTTCTGAGCTGAGAACACATCGGAAAAAATAGTAGCCAACAGTTGGCCACTAAGTACACACGCACACTAGTAGGTATAGTAAACTGATTTTGGACGAGTGTCAAGCGTAGCTGTCGCGCACACCAAGATACTAAAGTTAGCCCGTTTGTTAAGTTTTTTAGTGTTAAGACACTCTACCTGATACACGAGTAATATTATTTGTTATCTTTAGTACAATATTATTTTTCATAACGATCTTTCGTGATACTCGCAAACATGTTTTATTTTAATGTTGTACTATATATTATATGTATATCCACGACCATTAATGTTTGTTTTTTGCCAAATTTTTATATTATTCGTCTACTAGAGTCAGAGACTAAAGACTAACATACACGACAGTTTTTTTTCAACATTTAATTACATTTCAACTGTTTCATTGAAAATAAAATAGAAATACCTTTTTAAAATCGATATCCGCTTCTCTTCTTTTTCAATGTATTCTTCCAAATCTTCAATAATCTTGATGTGGGTTTCTAAAAGCGGTTCCACATCTGATATAGCAGTGAAAAATTCTGCTCGCGTCGATACAAAAATGAATCCGATGAAACATAAAGCCAGAGACGAAGTTTTCACCACGGAATACATTTTTCAATTCACGGCTAAAACAACAAATATTTATATATTTTTTTTATAAAACTCAACCATTGCGAAATGTCTTAAATCAATATATATAATTTTACTAAATGGATATGTATACATGGTACATATACCAAAATAACATTTTTGTCTGTCTGTCTGTTCCGGCTTATCTCTGGAATTTTTTGGAATTGGACCGATTTTCACTAGAGTAACTTAGGCTACAACAACAACTTATTTGTTAAATTCTAACGCGAACAAATACGCGGGCACAGCTAGTTACAATATATAATCAAATGAAAATGTATCCATTACATTATGGCAGAATTGGCCGTGGGCCGTAGCAAATTATTATATTTATCGAAATTTCAGATATTTGTGTATATAATTGATCTCAGGCTTGGCGGCCAAGGAAAACATTGTAAGGAAACCTGCATGCGTCCAATTTCAATGAAATTTTGCTACACATTTGATGCATACCACTAACCCACATTGGAGCATCGTGGTGGATAATTCCAGGAGGAGGAAGAACGTGTGGAGCATTAGCTCTTTAAACAGAGAGGAGTCGTAAGCCCAGCAGTGGGACATAAGCAGGTGTGACTTTAATTAACTTTTACAGAATATAGTGTATCGAATAATTTATAGAGTTAACAATCAACACCATCTTCATTTTAAAGCGAGAATGTCATAAGCAAAAAAAAGTAATAGAAAGTTACATATAGTAAATAGTTTTGGTTAATATATCGTCATATCCACAAAACCCTAAAAACATTTGAACTCAGATTACCAAACAAACATTAAATTAATTAAATATATTTTATAATAGGGTTGAAAATAAAGAGATTGGTCAAACATAATGTCCGACAGTTGAAAAGTATAATCTAATTTTTATCACACAGCAAAACATAATATAGATAACTGGGAATGGGTCGCGGTATAAATAAGGAATATTCTAAAGATAATGAGAAACGCATGTGTGTTACAAAAATATGTCTATTAGTTACTGCGACAAATAAGCGAGAACAATTATTAGTTAGTTTATAAATTGACCCCTTGTAGTTAAATCGACTATATGCTATTCCGAAGAGAATAATTTAAATATTAACTATTTTTATTCAGAATAGGCGGTATCAAGTCAAAATCTTTATTTTAAATTAGATACAACCTCTTATCAAATATTTAATATTTAAGTTATTTAAGAATAATATATGTTTAAATAATTTGTATAGATACTAAAATGAATTAAAAAGAGCTCAAAAATTGCATAATTATTATTTATTTTGTAAACTTACTTTAATATGTAATATATATTCCTGTAGGTATTTACATATTATATTGATTTATTTTGTATAAAACGCTTAGGTTCCGGCTACAAGCTCCACTGTAACTACTATAAATGACAACGAAAGTTTAAATTGACAACTCCATAGCTCTAGAATTTTCGTCGAACATTTAGTACCTAACTATAATAATAAAATTTATGGTAGTATCATGTTATTATTTTATGACTAATGATTAACCAACTTAATAGAAAATACTAAAATGTTTTATTATTATTTGAATCATACCTTTTTTTTAATTCAGAACTAATTTATAATAATAAAATGTCGCCGTATTAATGTTTATTATATTTTTTAATAGTTTATGATAAATACTTCTTTAATAAATTTTTGAAAACTAAATAAAAAAGAAATAATATTATTATTTATTACATATAATATAAATATAAAGATTTAGAAAAAAAGAAATAGATTTTTTTAAACAAACTTGTAATTACATGAAATATAACTAATCCCTTTGATTTAAAAAAACGTTTGGTTTACGTACCTAGACTTTCTTAACACATAACCAAACTTAATCTTTGCACAAAAACGTTCACTTGAAACAAAAAATCTACAACCGACGATATTAACTAAACTTCACAAAAACTAAAATACTATCATACAAAATGCGATCAGACTTCCTCCATCCGGCATGGGCGGCATATGAGCAATGAACACTGAGCCAGTACAGCACACATCGGGTCAACGGACAAATAAAAACATCGCTCAGAAGCTAGCGACAAACCAGTGACCTTATCAAATGATGCCATGACGATTTTATTCAAATAATAATTTACATGAGCTTTATGTTTGTTATATAAGTCCTTAACGTATGACAAACAATCACATGTTCGAATTAAATACGAATAAAATATCAACTTTATTACAACCGCTCCGCTCGTGATACTTTTAAATACATTTGTATCAAAGCAACAGGTTCATTGGCTGATTTGAAATATCTAAAATCCCAAATTGTACAAATACAGAAAACCAGTTCGAGAACACACTTTATTCATATTAGCCAGGGATTTAAATCGCACTGTCCATAATAATAATTTAAATCGTTGAACGAATCATTAGGAATCAAAATGATTATTACCAGCCATCTAAAGTCAACGTAACAACATTTCATTCGTCTTAATTAAGACCAATTCGATATACTTATAGATACTACGAACGATATTGTTGAATGTTTTGCATTCATAAAGAATAAGAATTGTTATAATAAAAAGAATGTATATAAATATTTAGATTTATAAGTTAGCAATTATAAGCGATAAAAAGTAACCTATATGCAATTCCAGACTATAATATATCTCTGTGCTAAATTTAATTAAGATCCGTCCAGCCAGGTGTGATTGACTGAAAAACAAACATCCATCCCTACTTTCACATTTATAATATTACTTAAATTCCTTGGAACGCCAATGCTAATAATTAAACGCCAATCTTGGGAGCTAAGATGTAGTTAAAATATTACTGGGTAAGTAATATATTTAAATGAGTATTTAAATTGAATTGAAATTTTTGCCAAATAACCAGGTTTCCGTAGATAATTATTTTGATAGTATAGTTGTATTTTTTTATAGATGCAGGCGGACTGGCCAAATGCGCAACCTCATTTTATGCGGTTACCACCGCCCACAGACAGTTGGACTTTGAGAACTATTATTATATTAAAGATTCCTTACATCGCCAGTGCACCACTACCCTTAGAAACTAAGATGTTATGTTCATTGTGCCTGTAGTTGTACACTGGTTCACTCACCCTTCAAACTGAAACACAACAATACTAAGTAAGTTGAATGGCGGTAGAATATGTGATGAGTCGGTGGTACCTCGACGGGCTTGCACAAAGCCCTGCCACCAAGTAATAAGTAGGTTTCATATTAAAATATACTGTTATAACATCTTGAGTGACGGCGTACTGCGCCCTCAGAACCCGCCACGCCCGTAACAAATTCTAGAAATTATTGAATTTTGCCGGTCTGCTTGCATTATGGTATCGGATCCGCGTGCGCGGTGCGCCATCGCTTCGAAAGCACACCTATTTATGCTAATATTATAAAGAGATAAAAATTGTTTGTTTTTAAATTCCGGAACTAATGATCCAATTCTAAAAAAATAGAATACTACATTATTCCTGAGTTCCATATGGTACAGTGTACAACTGTACCCGTATCGTATCAATTGCACCCGTGCGAAGAGGGGACGCTAGTGATTATCCATTGTGTGTAAAAACAAAAAATAGATTTTTTCCAACACCTTAAAAGTGAAATAATTAAAAATTGCATCAAAGAACAACATATATAAATATATTTTTGAAATGTAAAATTATATATTTGTTTATTCCTTAAACCAACCATAGCATCGATTCGTTTAAATGCAAGCCTCGAATAATGCAATATTTATGCTGTATGTATCACTGTAACAATTGAATAATACCTAGGACAGCAAACTATTTAATTTACTATACATACTTTGTTTACAGAGAAAAAATAATAAAACATTCTTGCACAGTAAGTAATTATTTTATAGCACCACGAAAAATATTTTCTGATGAAAAATTCTTTCTACTTTCTATAAGTAACAGAAAGTGGTAAAATACGAAAAGTGAGAATACTTGCATTTGAATTAAAAAAGAAACTTGAGATTCCTATTAATGGGTAATTAGGGGATTCGATACTTCTTGTTTGTATATAAATATCCTGTAAATTGCACGCATAGTAAATAAGGTTATGCATTGAGTGTAGCCCATGTATACGGCTGTCACCGCATACATGGGCAAAGGAAATAATGCTGAGTCTTCCATGCAGCGCAATGTAGGGTGTAACACGCCGTAATAGGCGGCATATTCTCTCAGATATATATATCGTTGGACGCGATTCCTGATCGTTTTCACTCCTTTGTTAAAGGTCACACGTCATTAAACCACATTCGTGCAATCACCACCACCCAAAGTTCTCAGGGCCGATCCCCCGTGAGAAATGTTGCTGCCGTCAACGAGACCGTTATTTATTCCGTATTAGTGTAAGCATAGGACAAGAACATCGGGAGGAACAAAAAATACGCTGAACTAAAGACTTACAGCCTCATTGGTAAGAATTGCCAGCTGAGCTTTCAGATAGCTTTGAGATAAGTCGGTGAGTCGAGCAGGGCAGAAGTTCTACTAACAAATTGTCTCTGTATCGCAATCGAATCGAAATTATGGTTGTTGTTCAAACGTTTTCGTATTCTACAAACACAACGATCCAGTTGCGGTTTGGTCGAAAATGAATCAGATTATAATCGATATAAATAGATAGAATTGGCCCTCAGCTACGATAAACTTAAGTTTTTTTATGTGAAATTTTGATTTGTTTAGTTTATGTTTGTGAAGTCATCACTGCATTGGCGATCCGCGATTAAAAAATTATATATACAGAAAATATAAAAAACTCGAAAAAACGTGATAACCCAAAAATGGTTCAATTTTGCATCATGCATATGGGGGTTAAAATTATCGTAAATAATCCCCCTTATCACCTCCTAACGGGAATACGTTGAATTATCAATAACCCTGTATATATAATTATCGTTATTAACAGGCACTTTTGAGATTTGTAAGTCAAACACGAGTCAGTCTAACACTACCAAATCATAAAGTAAACAGGAATTGTTATTGACACTGAGACCACAAGTAAAGGGCATCAAACTACAAATCCATATTACACATGTAATATTTGTTGCATGCAGCTTATGTTTATTACCCAAAACCAATAAAAAACAATTCTAAATTTCCCTAATAGTGTTTCTCTGTAAACAGATTAAAGTTTTTTTGTAAGGTATATGAAACATCTCTGGATTATTAAAAGGACAAATTAAATATTTATAAACATATACAAATCTTTAGCTATGTCTATATTCTCTATAAATTCTGAGTGCTATTAAATAATTAAAATAATAAACTAAAGACTCATACTATATATTTTTTCCTGAAATAATGGGAAGTGAATGATTTGAATTCTTAAGAAAAGTAAAATAACAGCAAATTCATCAACAATGGTAAAGATATAGTATGGAAAACTTTAATTTGTATTTTAATATAAGCGATATTGCTTGATGACAAAATGAATTCCAATGAATTTACATTTTCTGGATAAATTAAATTTCTATATAAGGTGCACTTCCTATACCTTTAGTTTTAATATATGATCATAAACTTTAAAGAAAAATAAAAATAAATTATTTGATATTCCGTAGGATACTTCAAGATTCTTAGACATTGATTACAATAGAAATATAAAAGCTTCTTAAAAATATGTAAGTTTTGGTATTGTTGAAAAAAGACTTAGGTAACTAAAGGAATATGAGTAAAAGATATATAAATTTGTCAGCTAGCAATTTCTAGAAATAGCTATGGCATACCTAAAAAAGACATATATATACATAAACATAACATATTTATCCCATGATAATAAAAATAAATAAGTCAAGGTTTTGTCATTAGGAAACTTTTTATAATAAATTATTAAAAATAAATACTAAATATTCTATAATTCTGATAGGAATGATGTATGTAAAAGTTGAAGAATTTACAGGGTTTGTCACTTAAATATCTTTCATTTCGTGAAACTAAACGAATACACTAGCTTTTAAAAATAACTGAAATAATTTACCGTTGTAACAGCGAATATACATTAAATTAAATATTTTATTTACCAAGTATGATGGCTATATATATTAATGGCAATTTCAGCTTCATTATACTTTATCGAGTCTAAAAGTAGCTAGCTATAGAAACAATTTTATGAATCTAATCTAATGAATTTAAGCAACAGTTTAGAAAAAACAAAACACAAAAAAGTATTTATTTACTTACATGTTTTATCGTATTATTTCATTCCAGCAATTAGAATATTGTTAAATTATTTTTAAAATATCGAGATATAATCGAAATATCGTACTATCACAAATTCAAAACAATAGCAAGAAATTCATAATACTTCACTTCGATTTTTACTTTTAGCGTAGAGCGCAAACTCCGGTCCGATCTTTAATTAAAAAGTAGACATGCGCACAAAGAGTTATCGATTTTATCAGTTATAATCGATTTTTACATTCCATTTATCGAAACATAAACATTGCAATTTTATTTTTTTCGTAATATTTTATTTTTATCAATGAATCGACAACAATTAATTCTAAGAACACATTGGAAATAGATAAGTAAAATACATATGTAGTAAGATGTTTATTGAAAATATTAGTAGCAGTAGAATGACTGAAAAATCTAAAAAATAAGTGAAATCTGATTATAGTATAATCATACTACTTTACATCTTTACATCTTGCTGATATTACATAATCGTGTCCTGCGGTTTCGATTTCGAGTTTGTCTTTACATAATACCTCGAATGTTTTTCTCTTATTTACAGATTTATATTTTACTAGAATATCTATTGAAAAAATATAGAATCATAGCAATTTGATGTGTTTACACTCAAAACATTATACTTATGAAACTATATTATTTTTTTAATCTTGTGGAAATATTTGAGTTTTGTCATTGTCAATGTCAAAAACATGCTAACATTTTAATTTTGTGAGGTTAGCTTACTTGTTTTACTGCGTATAACTAAAAAAAACTAGATTTTTTTAATTAATTTTATAATTATTGATTGAGTAAAACAATATAAAACTCAAAAAAAAATAATTAAGAAGAACAAAAACAATAACGACAACATGTCTAACAAAGTAAAAATAAAAGTAATTAGTCGAAACCCAGAAGATTATTTACGAGCAACAAAAAGAGATATCCATAAAAGTAATATTAAAATATCAGTGTTATTAATAAGTATTTATTTTGTGGAGTATTTTTAGATTTAACAAACAAGACGAATATTCTTTTCAGTACCCAGAAATTATGATCCTAATTTGCATCCACTAGAAGGGCCTCGAGAATATGTTCGCGCTTTAAATGCGGTTAAGCTTGAAAGAGTGTTTGCAAAACCATTTATTGGTAATCTAGATGGACATACAGACGGTGTCTCTACTTTAGCAAAACATCCAAGTCGATTAGCAGTATTAGCTAGTGGGGCGTTTGACGGCGAAATTAGATTATGGGATTTGGCCAGTCGAAAGTGTACTAGACATTTTGTTGCACATGAAGGCTGGGTCCGTGCTATTTCTTATGTTCCAAATGGACAACAATTCATCAGTGTTGGTGATGATAAAACAATTAAAACTTGGAAGGCAGAAGTTAAAGATGAAAGTGATGAAGATCCTGTCAATACATTACTGAGCATGTCAGTTGTGTCTGGCATCTCACATCATAGGTCTAAACCAATTTTTGCAACATGTGGAGAGCATTGTCAACTGTGGGAGAATACAAGGAGTGAACCTATTAAAGTTTTCAAGTGGGGAGTAGATAGTCTACATCATGTGGCTTTTAATCAGGTAAGATAAATTGAATAAATTTTTAAGTAAAAGTTTTAAATTTATTGATTTTCATTTTATATTTTTGTTTCTTAACATTTCATGCACAATATTTAATTAATGGTTAATTATTAAAATGCTTATTTAGTAATTTATCATTTCTTAATCCTTCCTCCTTCATTGAGTACCTGTTATAATAATAAAGTTAGTTACAAAATAAGTTTGTATAATACAATTAAAATCAGTGTGGGTTTGAAGTGCTGTACTCTTAGCTAGGTTATAAAATAATCTGCAATAAAGAATAGTAGTCCCATTCCCATTTTTGTATGTTACTAAGTAATCATTGATAACTCACTTAATATTTTGTTAGAAGAATACATGGTGTATTATATTTTTTTCAATAAATTAATTTTTTGTAGGTAGAGTCTAATCTCTTAGCATCATGTGCGAGTGACAGAAGTGTTATATTGTATGATTTCCGTGAGTCTGGTCCACTGAGAAAAGTTGTAATGGAATTGAGATCAAATGCGCTCTCCTGGAACCCAATGGAAGCCTTTATATTCACTGTAGCAAATGAAGATTACAAGTTTGTTTAATTAATTACTATTTTTTATATTCATATTTGAAAATACATAGATTTTGTGTTTATTTGTAATGTTGTTGTTCTACTAATATTCTTTTTGATTCCAGCTTATACACATTTGATGTGAGAAAATTAAAACAACCTGTTAATGTGCACATGGACCATACATCTGCTGTTATAGATGTAGATTATTCACCGACCGGTAGGGAATTTGTGTCAGGTAGCTACGACAAAACAGTAAGAATATTTGAGAGCCTTAAAGGTCATTCAAGAGACGTATACCACACCAAGAGAATGCAAAGATTGACTTCTGTGAAATGGTCTTTAGATAATAAATACATATTAACTGGATCAGATGAAATGAATATAAGAATGTGGAAAGCTAAAGCATCAGAAAAGCTTGGAATTGTAAGTATTCATTTCTTTCAGTTAAATATTATTTAATAATTTCATTAATTAAAAATACAATGAATAATAAAAGTGTCTATTAAAACACAATAAACTAACTAACTTTATTTTCATAATACTCAATTCCCTCTATATATGTCTGATGTATTTTATATAACTATTGTTTATGTTATTTAAAAACTTATTTTGAGATGCCAGTTCAAACTATCTATTTTTGCTCTGTTCTAATTAAAAAGGATGTCATATGTCATTATTTTATTACATGTTACAACTAACAATATTTGTTTCTAGCTAAAACCAAGGGAGCGTACAGCACTCAATTATGCAGATGCATTGAAAGATAAATTTAGTGGGCACCCACAAGTAAAGAGAATAGCACGTCACAGACATGTGCCAAAACATATTATTAATGCGCAAAAAGAAATTAAAACGATTAAAGAGAAAAACAAACGCAAGGAGGCTAATCGAAGAGCACATAGCAAACCAGGCGCCGTGCCATTTGTTGTTGAACGCAAAAAACATGTGGTCAAAGAGGATGAGTGATGCTTACACATCATTTATACTTATAATTACATAAGTATGTTTTTACAAATCTATTATGTGTAAGCTAAGACATTTTCACTGAATAAACCAATCCCCATAATAAATATCCTTTTCCTACAAAATGTTGTCCTGCACCTGAACAAATTTCATACTGCAGGTTTGGGGCGCATAGTAAATCAAAAGGTGGCTTTCATGTATTACATTTTAAATGTTGTAAAAGTAAAGAAATAATATTTTTAATAAAAATCATATTATATGCCAAATTTAATTGTTTGACGAATGGAACGGAACTTTTCCTACAAACGGAAATTGTTAGCTATTGACGATGGATTTGACCTAATTTTTATATAAACAAATAAAATGAAGGATCCTATGAATTCCAGTCAAATGTGGTAATTATAATCAGTATAAGCTATTATATTTACATTCCTAATTTCATTTTAATAGATTTAAGTTTTTTATTTACTCCCTTGTTATAATACCAATTTACAATGGGTTAAATAGCGGGATCAATTATTATTAGTATTTAAGTATCTGATACGACGAAGGTTTTTTTTAATAAAAGTACAGATGGTTTATCACAGATTATTGAATACTAGCGTTTATAAGAATTAAAGTTTTACTAATAACCACTAGTACTAGCACAATTTTTCCAAATTGTATCTATATTGCTTACAAAATTGAAATATACCTACTTGTACTCTATTCCAACCATAACAGGAAACATTGGTCGAGAGTTTGATTAATCTATGACATTCACTATGGATTTGCGAAAAAATTGCATTTTGAACGTAGACGAAACTGTTATTGGAATTTTGGAAGTATAATTAAATTGGAAATAAGTAGTTTAGTGCAATAGTGTTCTATTATCGACTACCTCCGTGGTCGAGTAGTGTGTACACCGGTTTTTATGGGTACACTACTCTGAGGTCCCGGGTTCGATTTCCGGCCGAGTCGATGTAGAAAAAGTTCATTAATTTTCTATGTTGTCTTGGGTCTGGGTGTTTGTGGTACCGTCGTTACTTCTGATTTTCCATAACACAAGTGCTTTAGCTACTTACATTGGGATCAGAGTAATGTATGTGATGTGCAATATTTATTTATTGTTATTATTTATTATTATAAACTCTTAGTAGTGCTCAATATCGCTGTGTTATTAGCAAATCGCATGAAATATCGAAAGTTTGTTTATTTTTTTCCTACTTCCATTGGATTAGGCTATAGTCCTACATATCACATTTTAGACAATTCTATACTTTACAACACAACTCCATATACAAAAAATCATATTCAACAATTTATTTAATAAATAGTTATTTTAAACAAAAAAAAAAATAACGTTAAGGGGACTACAAGAGCTAAGTGCCCTTGAGAATTGCACGCACACACTTACAAAATCGACAAAAACGGCGAGCCCGTGAACTAAGGGTTAAGCGAGGTAACGAGGTTACGCCCAAATATTCTAATAGATGGCGCCAAACCGAGCTAAGTAAGATCAATCATAAATCTCATAAAAAATAGATAGGACAACAGAATTGTTTTTATTTCTTTCGATGTTAGTTAACGAATGATTATAAAAAAAACTGATTCAATTAAACTTACAATATTTTTATTTATATTTTGTACACAATAAAATAGACAGTTAGTTTTAACCTTTTTTTCTTTTATTTATATTATTATACCTACCACAATTAGTTCTTATACTAAATATTAAAACATACCAATTTTTAATATTTTTATAAAAGTTTGATAATCTATTTATATAATAAAATCGTAAGTGTTCGAAACCTGTAGTGTAGTAACCGTGGGGTAACCTATAGCGTAGTGTTTGTTCGTTTTATTAATATCGGTTCACAAAGAAAAAAAAAATTCAACTAAAACAAAAACATCTAAATATTTACAAGAAAAAAATGTCGTCAAGTCGATTTGGTTGAATCATTGGTTAACTAGGTTAATCATACTAGGTTTAATTATAAATCTCATAAAAATAGATAGGATATTAGAATTATTTGTTTTGCTTTGGACTGTTATTCGAAAATGATTAAATAATAAAACTGATTTAATTAAACTTAAAATATTTGGATTTGGTACTACAAAAAAAAAACATTTAGTGTTAATTTTTTTATTAAAATATTTTATTTAATTTCACTTGTATGTATGAATGTATGTACGTATGTCCTGAAATCTTGCAATCAATATTACACCTACTTCCATTGAAGCTATGGAGCTGAAAGTTGGCACACATATTTAGTCTCGACAATCCACGATTCATGAATTGCTTCCATTTTCAATCTAATATGGCGGACGTTACTAAAAATTACAAATTTTGAATTACGTACAAATGACACTTCTAAATATTCTAGTTCTCTGGTTCACAACAATTACATTATTTTTTTTATTATTAAAATTAGTTCATACATAACTTTAATTCCTATTATAAACAAAATCGATAAAATTAAACTCTTACGCAATATAAATAGCTTCCGTGTTATTGTTTTCGACTTTCTTTATTCTGTAAAAAATAAATATATGTTAGTAATTATATTTTTATTAATTATAAAATTATGTATTTAAAAAATATGTATCTAAATATGCCCCATAGTACTTTTAATGAAAAATATCAAATTGCTTCGAGATCATGGGGATCGAACGTAGTCACTCTCAATTGATTTTATCCTTACTTTCACCAAATACTCTATCATAATATTTGAAGAACAGCTCGAAAAATCTGATTCTATGCGAACTGATTGCACATTTTTTCTAATAGATGTTTTCAATATTTATAATTTATAAAAAAAAAATATGTTTACTAAAAAAATACTCTTACCTTTTAATATCGTTCATAAGTATGTTCGGCGCTTAATTTATATAAACGTTTTTTAGTTTTCCTCACGCGTTTCACTTCATTTCCCATATTTACACAATTAAAATTTATGACAAATAATATAATAAAAAACAAATGCCTAATTACTACTACATTATTTTAACTTAATATATTTATCTACAAGAAAGAATAATATTTATTATAAGAAAACATGAAACAATGAATTTACAATTAAAATTACAAAAAAATATTTCGTTACGTAATGAGGCTCGTAACGAAAAGATCGACACGTCTATATAGCATCAGGCCTCGGCCGGCAATGTCTGTACACGGCGTTTACGCACACATGCGTACGAATTTTGTTCGAAAATAAGAATATCTGATTTAAAAAAAATCTATTGAAGTTATTAAAAAAGTGACGCAGAGGTTAAATAATATATTGCTTGTAGAATAATCTGACAAAAAACCAGAATTATTAAATGTATATAAGTATAGTTTTTATTTATTAAAAGATTTTTTTAGAGGTAACTTTGTGATTTTTTTCTATCGTACCAAATTAATTACATCATGTTTTCAAAATAGCAAATAACTAGCATGTATCCTGAAGATTATCATATATTTTTTTCATTTGGTTTACTGCATCGGATCTTATACTTTTTTGCATTATAAAACTTGCATTTAGCTCATGTAGTCCCCTTAACAGTAAATGATATAGTATTAATATCGATAAAAAATATATTAAAATAGACGGCACAAACGTCCGTGTCGTATAGAGACACATGTGATAAATACCTTAGTTTTTATCTTTTAAGTTACTTTACATTACTCATTAATTATTTAAGGATCCGCGAAGTATAATTGTCAAAGATATTTATTACAACAGTACCTGTTACAGGGAAGTCGTAGGTACTTCTTTCATAGAAAATAATCATCGTAATCGACTCACAATGTGTAAAGATAGCACAGGACATACCCACAGAAACAAAATAAGCCGAAGGTAAAGTTTCTATTTTACATTGAAAAAATAAATAATGTAAGTTGGTACGTCTTTTTATTTTAAAGAAAAAAAAAAGGTAGCCTCGGCCCTTGTTTGTAACTAATAAAATATTTGCAGTAACAAATTTCTTTCATCCATGGAACAATGTGAAGATGCTTTCTCAATAACATTCAATTCAATTAATTCATTACAAAAATCGGGTTAATAGAATCTAAGAGACACACGCACACTAAGTCTACTTCGGATTTTTGCATTAATCCTAAAATAGCGAGGACAAAAGTTAAAACCTTCTGTAGATAAAAAAAAAGTTTCTTGGGATTATATAAATTTATTGGTAATTGTTATGTGGGAGGAATATAAGCATTTAGTTTGAGGATTTATATTTAAACACTGTTTAACTAAATCCTGAATATGAAAATGCTCACACTGATGAAATATGCTAAATCATTCATAATATTTAGAATATTTTTGTGGTCTTAATAAGCTAACATTCTACATCAAGGTAGTTGAAAAACGAGTCTTAATTATTTTATCTTGTTAGATAAATAATCTGCCATAATATAGAAATTAATCTCAACCTTATTGTTCATTAATATTATAAATTTTCGGCTAACATGCAATGTCACTTGCAATTAATAAAATTTTAATTCCAAAAGGTTTACAAAAATGTTTGATATTGCACTATGACCTAATCATTTGATAACTGACAAGGTTTATTGAAAACTTTGATAAAACAATCAATAATATCATGTTACACATGATGTCTATTATCAAGTTAACCTGCTTGATTAATGGGCCTGCTGATCCTATTTGGTAATGTCATTGTTCTTATATCAATTCTGAAACAAAATTACATTTAGTACAGTATTTAAGTTTCAATTTTTAATGTCATGTTTATTTTAGATTTCTGAGTATAGTGTAGTACAATCATTTACAGGAAAGTATGTAATATTATTATTAATATTTTTTTTCGAATAAAAAAGATAGTTATAAAACAATATTAAGTATTTTTGGGTTAATTTTTTGTTTTGAATTATTTACCATTACTTACATAATATCTCGAGGGAGTGATGATTGATCCAAATTCTTTTCCAAGACACAGAGAATGCTCAGGGTTTTCAATGTTGGTGCATAATCTAATACATGGAGATCACTATTGTCTATCAGTCTCTCATGATTATCTTCAGCATCGTCTACTGGTCTGTTATTATTGTTATTATTATGGGAACAAGGACTAAAACAGCAGAAAAAATATAAACCAATAGACATACATTTATAAATACATTCTTAAAAATTACACAAAAATCTGATAAAACTATCATTTTAACTTTCATGTACCTACTATTGTATTAAAACATATACACATTCTTATTAGGAACAATAGGTTGTTGTCTTAGATAAAAACATTGAACTAACCTTGTTCCTCCAAATAAATAAACTTTTTCCTTAAAAATAAGACAAGCTTGTCGTCTTCTTTTGCAAGGTCCTACACCACGTACATTAAGGTATTCCCAGTAATTTCCATTTATGGAATATCGGTAAAGATCATTGAAGTGCGTCTTTGTTTTAGCATTCAATCCACCAAATATGTACATAAAATCTTTATATAGCCCTGAAAAAATTTAAAAATAAAATAATGATATTGTATATTTAACTATAATAAAAAGAATGTAGTAAACTTACAAGCAGAATGGCTGCGCCTTGCTTCAGGCCAGGATCCACTAGCATTTACATTTACCCAAGTTTCAGACACTGTATCTAAATAATAAACTTGGGGACAATATATTTCCTCTTCAGAGTTATATGGACTGTTCAAGTCACCTCTGCCTCCAAAGATGTACATTCTATCATTATATGCCACTGCTGTGTGAAAGTCTCTGTGAGAAGGTGGTGTACCTTGAGTATTGATAAACCTCCATTGCATAGTGTCTAAATCTAAACAATGAACATCCTGCGAATACTGATCAGTCAGATATTCAAAACCTCCAAAGATATACATCTTGTTTCTAATCACACAAGCTGAATGTCCGTCTTTTGCATAAGGCACCATACCAGTCACCGAAGGTGTACTCCATTCTAATTTTTTTGTGTCAAAACAAGATAATGTTTCACAAGCTACAGCATTGTTTCTTCCGCCCCACATATATACCTGTAAATATAAATAATCACCAGATCAATATCCATTGAATATTGTAAATATAATGCTCAATAAATTTAAGTTTTGATACCTTGTGTCCATATGCAACTGCGGTATGGCCATACCTTTGGAAAGGAACAACTTCATTTTTTTTGTAGTTGATGGCTGCCCATCTTAATGTTGTTGTGTCTAAAATGTGGACTGGAATGGGTTCCCAATCTTTGTACTCTTCAGTTGAACAATATCCACCGAAGGAAAATATTTTGTCTCCGATACACACTGCTGCGTGATTAACCCGTCTTGGTCCACCTTCAATGTGTACTGTCCACCTCATACTGTCACTGGAAAGTTTAAATATTTATTTAATTTTTAATGGAAGTAGTTTTTAATGTACATTATGTTATTGTTTAATATGTATTGGTAAACGTCTTACGACAAATCGATATAAATAAGTAAATTTAACTTCCTGTTACAACCTGAATCGAGGCCGTTTAAAGAATAAATTATTTTATGAGCGTTGTTTATATTATTGAGTAAAATTTAAACTAGCTGTAGGTATATATTTGTTTTTACGAAAATTAATATCGCACTTTTTTTTCGTTGTTACCTCGGATTGTCAATTCTCTTATCTGTCATTCTGCCCAAAAAGCAAATTAGGTTGCCAGCAATCAAAATTTCAAAATGTTTTTGTAATCATAAATATAATTTAACTATCGAAAAGTTAAATTATTATAACTATAATGTAATTTTACGATATATGCTGGATAACAACAACTCACCTAGTTTACCTATAACACAGTAGGTTAATACGTATTAACCTTAAAATCTATAGATATTCATAATTTCAAACTATGAATATAACTAATTAGGGACCATTCATAAATTACGTAATCCGTTAAAGGGAAGGAAACAGCGAAATGTGATATTATGTAACAAGGCGTAGTAGTGCCCTTTGTGATGTCACATGACAACATTTAAAGTATTGAAATGCGGAACTAAGTGTAGAAGGAATACCTACCCTATCTAATAAATATATATTTTTATGCTTATAAGGTTGAAATTGTTTTGATGGCGGGTTGATGTTTTTAAGCCACTAATCATACACATGCAATCACAAAAGAGGCAACAATTTTAAACATCCGTTTTAAACAGCTTATTTCTGCAATTGTCAATTCCTGACACTCTCACAATAAACGAGCATCTATAGGGTACTATTGGTCAAACAACAGTCATAATATAAAGGTCGACCTTTCTCAGCTCTCTGAAATTAGACAGCAGTCTGTGCGTAGCGTATTATTTTCTCGATCTTAGTTTTGTAAGTGGTCTTAAAAACTGCGTGAGGCATAATAATATGTAACAGCCTGGATCGACCTGGACGTTTAAGGAACGACTAACGTGGACTTTCTTGGTGCTTTTCAGAAGTTTGTTTGGTTTTGTAGAATCACAGCACCCAAGGTGTTGTTGAGTTATTAAACGAAATCTGAAGGCTCAGCCAGATTATAGAGACAATGATGTTGAGCTAGGCGAGCTTTTTGGTCCTCTTGATGTTCTTCTCCATGTCAGAGTGAATCAGTGCCCTCGCTTAGTAGACAAAGCTAACAAAGCCTGGAAGAGTGACGTGTAGGGTAATGTACGCTATTACGGTATGCCTTGTAACCATACAGTATAGTAAAACATTCTAGTGTAAGGAACATAACTGCTTCTCAAATGAGAGACGTCTGTATTCATGTTTTTCAAAATGAACAAAATAACTAAAACAACAATACGATATGGCTTTAGACGACTATAAATATCTTCAGGCGATAGACTGACCCTTTATAAACAGACAATACGTACAATTTTTAAATTTACTTGCTTTAAACTTATTTTTAAGCTATTATATTGTTGCTGTGAAATATAGATAGAAGGTAAGTATGTTACGCAATAAGCCTGTTCTTTTTTCATCAGTAAAAGAGCAATAGGCGTGATCTTTCAACGCCAGGCGGTGTTAGGGCGCGAATCATTTGTTATTATTTCTATCACGCGCCGAGTTTCCAAACAAATTGTATTGTAACTGACAATATGAGCGATTATTGTTCGATTTTATACAAATGTTTCCAAATACTATGTCACAGATAAAAAATTGTCTTTCATTTATGTGTTACTCATATTATAAATCAAATAGTATACAATCACTACGTGTTACAAATACCGGCACTTTTTTTTATACAATTATATTAAACTAGTCGCCCACGGTGTTAGGCATAAAAAGCCTATGCCCTTTTTTGGAGTTTAAGCTTAATACTAAATTTCATCAAAATCCGTCCATCGGTTTGGTCGTGAAACAGCAAAAGTCAGACAGACAGAGTGACTTTCGTATTTATAATATTAGTATAGATTATTTACGTAGGACTCCACTGACCCTTTAATTAAGTGTTTTTTTTATCATTCATTATTTGATTAATAAGAAAAAGTTTTTTTCGGACATTTAATTATTCTACTAATAGTACCTACCATCCAAGTCCAGTAATCTACCTATTTGTTCAGGAAAATATGAAGAAAACTTTTAAAGTTTTGTAGTGATAGGGGAAATTATCAAATTTTAAGTTAATTAAATAATTTTCATACAAATTATGATAAGTCGATTGGAAAAAGTTTTCAAATCTTCCTTTTTTTAATGAATACCCACAAATATCATTTGGCTCATATTTGAAGCAAAATATAAATACTTAGTTATGATTATTATATGATAAAATTAAAAAACTTTTTTAAACATACTTACTGCTTAATATTATATAATAAATTAATAGCATTTTTTATTTTTATCATTAATTATTTTCGTTGCGCGCGACATTGACCGGGACATGCTATTTTGTAAAAAAACGTTTTAATTAGATCTATAATAAACTTGGTATATTTGTTTCAAGTTACGTTAAGTTTAGCAAAAATCGACTGCAAGATGTGTAATAGTGATTTATTAGATTTTTCATATATCAATATACGTGTAACATGAAATTATCTCGTACATTGTAAATGTAGAAAGGGAGGGCCATCCAGCAGAAAGTATTTTTCTTCCCCCATGCCTACCCGAGGCGGTGACATGTCCTGACGTATAGAAAGCGCATTGCCGATGACGGCCGATCTATAAATCATATTTGGGATCGGCAATCGTCCGTCCTCCCGTCTGCCTCGTGATTTTCCTCGTTTTTTGTCTGACTACGAAACCGAGCATCTGTGATAGGGACGATTTCACATTTAATGCAAATATATACATAGTAATATACTTTGGAAAAAAAAAATGTCAAAAACTGGACTCAAAATTGTAATTTTCGCATGCGTAAGGAAAATAATTATTTGTCATCAAGTTTTTTAACGTCTTCATAAGAACATATTCAGAGTTGAACTCATATCATGAATTCAACATACCTTAAATAATAATAACTGTGTATAGTAGTAATAATTATATTTAAAAAATAAAATTTGAATTGCAACATACATTCATTATAACGATGTAATTTTCCCATAGGTATTTCTTTGCATAACTATCGAATTATTCAAATATGTAAAAGTTGTGGAAAAGTGGCTATTTGGATACGTTTCACGCACCATCCGTTAGCCTCTCCAATGGCAACATTTATCATCGGAATCCTATAAAAAGTAAACCGGAACTAATCCCGCGCCCTAGCGCGTTCCCCTAATCTGCATACGGTAAAGAAGATAATTTCACGCTTTTATCGTATTGCTATAATATCTTTGTAGATATTTTTTTATAAATATTTAAATAATACATATTAAATAGATAAATATTATATATTGAAATATTTAATTTATAGGAAGTTATATATTTGTTGTCCTTGTTTAACTGTAATTCTTCTACTAATAATAATTGAAGTCTCAAGTTTTAATGCATATAAATGGGTATCGCAATGTTTAATACGATTTAGCTAGTCAAAGGCTATAAATTCAAATATAATTGAAACGTAGATTCTACTTTTTTAACGGGGTCGTTGAATATTGAAACTTTGAACCATCCAATGTAAAAACTTTTTTGCATTTGCATTCGGAATACATAACGACGACGTTATTTATGTGTAATATTATATAATATGTAGTTGTTTAATTATTTCATTTATGTTATTTTAACATAAATCTTTGACGAGTTACATTCAATCATATTATTATTATCCGCGTATTATAAAAGGTCACGTACGTTATATACGTCTTATCACGTCTTAAGAAGTTTTTATACATTCTTAACCTTTGATTTTTATTTAAAAAGTTAAAAATAGAGCTATAATTTATACAGAAACCTTAGAAATACTTGTGTTCCGATTCTATACGATAAGCTACGATGTCAGAGCACATAAAAGAGCGCAATGTGTCTAGTCGACGCCTCGGTCGACGTTATTGATACACGGAAAAGATTTCTCTTTGATAGTTGCGGTTGGTTCGTTTTGATGCCTTCGCTCTCTAATATAGTGTGTTCCTACAAAGAAGGTATCGACATTTCTTACTTATCAATCAATAGATATTATAATTTGAATTTTATAAAAAAATATATTAACATATTTATTTTTAATATAGTAAATGTATGTCATGTAACAGCTATGTTAATACTAACAAATAAATGCTTAAAGTTAAAACTTAATAAGTGCAACTAATAATAATTAATTCTTAGTGACTGAATGACATGCTTGTTGTAACAGTAAACGTCAACATTTAGGTACAATGGCTAGATTACCTGGTTTTCAGGCAAATGCCAGAAAATGAGGTGGACGCCTAAATGGGAGCGATTATCTCAGTGTACTTGCATAACAAACATTAATTTATTAAAGGTCGGTTAATAAGTAATAAGTAGTTATCGAATATCGATACACGTTATCGATATACGCGGTAAGCTCTATTACTCGGATAAGGCGTAAAGTTCCCCACTCAGCGTCACATTTATTGATGGACTTTAGAAGTTTTCAATATTATGACTGCCTATTTTACATGTGATACGGATAGTTTTATTACGATTTCGCATTTGCCGCCTGGTGCGTCGAGTTTTAACCCCTGGTGAAAATACATGGGGTGATATTAAGGTATTTGACCTGTGTGAGTGCAATGACAGAAATATTCGTCGATTGTTTTTTTTCTTAAGAGGACAGTCCTTGCGGAACGCCTAAATAGCGCTTACTGTTTTCGAAATATCTTAAAACTGGAGCATTGATTATGGATGAAAAAAAACATTCAGTATCTTAATAGATAGATCTCAAGTTTCACCGCATGATATTTATAAAATTTGTATTAATAACTCAGTAAATTCATCGTCAACATCACTCCAAACACTGAAATCGACCTTTTCTATTAAAGTTTTTTAAGCTATTTAGCTGCTAGTTTATACATGTATTTTTGGTTAAATGGGGACACAAAAGTGTAAATAATAAGTTCACCGTGTTAAATTTCTATTATATCACATAATATTATAGTAATTTTTATTTAAATATTGCTTACTTTTTGGCATTCGTCGTCCATACTTTTTAGTATGGAGAAAATCATTTGACGGTTTTGACTTATTATTCGACATCGCTGTCAATAAATTTTCAGTCCCTCCCCAGATCTCAAGGTGGGAGCACGTCAGTTTTTATTTCGAGCCGAGTCTTATAATTTCGCGAATCGTCTACGCACACATAGACAAGTTAGCATAAGGGTGGGGCGCGAGTGTCGTGGGATGCAATTGTTAATTTTTACTTTTCAAGATTTATCGACTATTAGTCAAGTCACATATTATTAAGTTAGTTCTTTGATAAATAAATATTTTTGTAATAATTAATAAAAATTGAACGATTTTAATTGGCTTTTTAATTACACTGTATGAATCTACCCCATGGCGTACGAATTTACCGCATTTACTGTACGAACGTACCCCTACCATACCAATACGTGGGGTACATTCGTACAATTATTTTCTGTAGAAAAAAGCCTATAACCCTTTAACCTTTTGTCATAAGAATTTTGGACTTTTTTGTAACAAACTATAATATATTTGTT
This sequence comes from Vanessa tameamea, assembly GCF_037043105.1. Lineage (NCBI taxonomy): Eukaryota > Metazoa > Arthropoda > Insecta > Lepidoptera > Nymphalidae > Vanessa > Vanessa tameamea. Next base: position 6,823,327 of record NC_087318.1, on the reverse strand, counting down.
ACACTTAAGCACATAAACTAGGTAAATACGACAATTAATCACATCGTAAAAAAATAAAATCTGAAAAGTGTACGAAGGGTAACTATTTTCCCCTAATGTCGAATTAAAAGTACAAAATTATAAGGATGAACATAGTGAATACCCGAATGAACCTGAATGTAATGTAATTTTTGCACTATCGTGCTTATTTTTTTCTCTTAATACGAAATTTAAAACAAACGCCAACTCATACCCAAACTCATGTCGTTTAGTTCGTCTGCTTAATTCCTAATTATTTAAATGCTTAATTAAAATAGTGCATAGTGCTAAGCAAAAACGGTTGATATACATTCCATTTTGTACTGATGCTATACTTAGTACCTTTCATGACCAGATACCGTCAGCGGGCCGCCCCCCTGATTTTTGTGTAATATAAAATAATTTTAATTGACTTGTTTAACCAAGAAGATTTATGTCTTTAGTTAATTAAAAAAAAACTGATTAATATTTACCTCCATTATTTTTATTTATAAAATTTAAGTAAGTGATTATTTAATGTGTCTTAACGCCCTAATTCGTTATACCTACCAACCTTAAAATATACAGAAAATAATTATTTAGTTAGAGGAGAGCAGTAGAATCAATAAAAATCATAATGTATATGAGGCATCTTAATGCACTCTGACCGCACCCTATGCTAACAAATAATTTATAATTGTGTTTGCGAGTGACATCCTTATAGCTAATACATTACTCATAAATAAATGTATTTTTATAAATCCTACGTTATGAACGCGCAATGAAAATTTAATTTATTCGTTGCAACGAAAACAAGCAACTAATTGTCTAGGGGGTGCGTACGATACACTGCACAATGCAAGTGTATTATTGGAAAGTACCTATGTGTGTGTTCTAAAATAAATTCCCACGCTGACAAACTATGCTCTTAAATAAGTATATGCATTTGGAAAAATTTAGCAAAACTGATTGTAATATAAACTCTCTTACTAAGATTGTTTTTGTTTAATATGTTTACATTACAATTATTTTTGTAAGCATTTTATGATAAAGAGTAAATATTTAGTTTTTAATTTGAAATTATTAACTGTATTTTATATTATGTTGTGTGTACTTATGTGCGTGAAGCTTTATTTTTCTATTGAAGCCGTATGTCATTTTTATGTGGCCACTTTTCGGCGATTTATTCCTTTCTATTGTCGCAAAGGTGCTTTAGGGATAAGGGCTTTAATATACGATTATAGGTGACACTCACTATTGTGCTTGACCTACTATGAAACTTATCGTTATCATCGCCAATGATAGAGTAGTTGAGATATTTTTATTACGTCTATTTCTGCATAAATTTATGAAAAAAATATTTAATTTGATTAAAAAAAGAACTCGTTATTAAAAAAAACATGTATCTCTCGATGGTATGGCTTTCTGCAGGTTCATCTGGATGGATTGAATCCACCCAACAGTTATTATACTGATAAACTATGTATTGCTGTGTTTTGGTTTGAATAGTAAGTGAGCTAATGTAAGAATGAGCACAAGGGACCTAACGGATGATATACAAAATGGATTACATTCTATTACGAAGTAGAGGCGCAAGTAAAATTTACAGAGCTTAATCTCCAACTTAAAAACTCTAAAGTAATTAGGGCCAATTGGTCATAATTAAGTAACGATAATTATAACTATAAATACATTTTATCTTTGTTCTTCACGAAAGTTATATAATTATTATTCTGATTACTATATTATACCTACATCGTGCATGCACGATATTTTATATTACTGCAATTCAAAATGTTTTCTTTACAAGATACAATGGACAGGCGAATAATACATTGGACCATTACGAGCCAGTTCAAATAGCAACTTCTTAAAAAATATCTTATCCAAAGAACACATAAAAAACAGACATCGTTTTTCTTTTAAAAAACTCTCTCATTTGCCTATCAATAGTGGTTCGACCAGATCTGACCGTAATAAATGTCATACTTTATGGCACTTAGGAAAATATGCAAGGGAACCATTTTTACATTTTTAGACTGTGACCGGGGATCGCTATGCCGAATTACGCATTTTGATGGTCACATCCTTGGGGCATTTTAAAATGTTTCAATATTGGCAATATTCGACCGACAGTGCGACAGACGGAAAATACATCAATGTGTTCGCATGTATTATTTTCGTTCATATTTTTAGTAAGTTTATATGTATTGTAATAGAGTAATCGTCATAATTATCAATTGGTGTTTGTCCGGTGTTTTTTATACTTTTCTTCCAGTGTAACGCCTCCGCTGTTTGTGTAAAGAAACTGAGTATAAGTATCCCACAGCTGGGTAAAGCTCTCTTCCTTAAAGATAAGGTTTTGGAGCTTACTCCCCATCACTATTTTATTGCTTGTTGGCTTACACACGTGTAGTACAATTTCATCCGACACATGTGCATGTATATGCAGACATACAGATGTGTCGGTGTAGAATGCATTTGATGAAGAATGAGTTAAATAAAGAACAAAAACTCAGTGGTTCCAACCAGAATTTGAACCCAAAAGATTCGGATACGATCCATTCCGCCATTTCGGTTCTCTCTAGTTCTCTCAATTTTATAACATATGTATATATATAAGTAGAGCTACATCAGAACATCTAATAAAATAGACGCTGCATGAATTAATTAATTTCCTCATATCTTGTCTTATATACATATATATATATATATATATATATATATATATCTTAATACGTATTTATGAAATACCTGCAAGATAAATAATTATTTAAATTCCTGTTTTTTGACACTTACACAAGCAGTATTTATTAGTTATAAAAGTCTTAAACGTATAAACCGCACATCAATTATCTTACGTAGGAACTCATAACCTCATCAGATTACAGTACCATTTTCTTAATAAGACAAGATTAGGTGCTCACGTGAAAAGCAAAATGTATTTACGTTGTTCTGAATTTCACTAAAATGCATCAAAGCTTAGTCTGCTATTAATATCGTTAGATTAAAAGCGCCACTGAAACGAGGTACCTACATAGCGTCGCATAATAATTACTAATTAATGTAGAAATTCAGACAAAACAAGTTGCTGAAAATCAATACATATTTTTATTACGTACACAAATAATTTGTTAATTTTAATAACAAATGTATGTAATTATACGCTTATACATTATATAAATAAGTAGGTACATATAAGTTAATTTATATTGAAACTTGTAGATTTAATTAAATTTACAAGAATTTTTTAATCATAAATTTAGAAATTTAGTTAATCTTATCTTTTATTCAAATAAAGATGGTGTTTCGTTCTATATGTTTCCTTTTGTAGGGCATGCCTTGTTGCGATCAATCAAAGATCGGCAAATGTGTAGATCACAGCTGTCGGCGTTGTTCAAATGAAATCGATCTGAAGTCTTGGTGTATTGTTATCACAAAATATTTTTTATAAACAACTATCACAAAATCGATCGATCGCATCGATCGGGAAATAATATATACATTTCATTTACTTTTTTATCTTCTACGTACAGTTTTCATAAATGTATTGATCGTTTACTTATGCTCACTCCTAACATTTGACAAAGGCGTTCGGAGAAAGATTAGGTTACAATATTTGCGTGCGGCGAGTGTGGGTTCCCGATAAAAATATTCTATTTATTATGAAATCGTGGAGGTACATTCAAAACGCGTCATGCGTTGACATCCAACTTTGGTGGTTTTTAAATGTTTCCCGTAGGGGTTGCTCTATAACATTTTATAAAATGAAAACTAATTTCGTATAATTCATATAGACCGCCGCTATTTTAATACGGGAACTTCGATAATTTACTATTGACTTTTTTCTCATTTTTTTTAAGTAGGCGAAAGGAACACTTCTCTCATAGATTTAAAAAATAACGTTCCAATTTTGATGATACACGCACATCGGTAGTATAATATATACATATAATACAACAACGGCGTTTAAATATAATACAATATAACTTTATTAGATACCATACATACTTTTTAACTTAGCCGTTTCATAGATTCAAGTCATTTGTAAAAAATACATTGGTAAAGAAGGCATTTTATTCGATACTTAGATTATATATACTAACATGACTGTATTTTTAGATGTTGAACTACTGTTGACTACTGAGTTTCTTGCCGGTTCTTCTCGGTAGAATCTACATTCCGAACCGGTGGTAGCTTTACTTGAAATAGTTTGTTAAATGGCGATTCATAGGTGCTTGTAAAAGCCTACTTGAATAAAGTATATTTTGATTTGATTTGAATACATTATAGGTAGGCATATATTTATTATTTAACAGTTGGTAGGTAATGCAAAAAACTAACGAATAATAACAATGTGGTAATATATTATTAAAAAAATATATTATATTAAATTGCCTTTAATATTGGCCGTTACAGCCCTATGTCAACTTCGAGAGCACAAACGCCCCTGACAATATGTGTAAAGTCAATACTCGCGAGTGTGAATAATTTTTCATCCATTTCTTATTCCCATTATAAATATCGGCAGCTTGTTATCAGCACTGTCACAGTGGCTTATTGATTATTTTAAAAATTACAACTCATGAGGTTACGTGCGATCTATGCTCATATTTACTCTTACAATAAAAAATAAAAAAGGGAACTCCATTATATTATATTTAATGCTTGTGCAGTAAACTATGTTTTCGTTAATTAAAATATACTTAGTATTTTTTGAAATAACTAAATTTTTTTATGATTTTTCTCTACCAGTTGAAATATTATTCAAATTAATATTATAAATGCAAAAGTGAAATTGCTTGATACGTTTTCGTCTTTATTACTCATCAGATCATCATGAAATTTTGTACTCGTTGTCAGGGGTACAGAAAAGGACAAAGGTGTACCTAACATCTGCAGCCCCTTCACACGCGGGCGAAGCCGTGGAAACTAGTAATGATATAGTGGACAGACTAAAACGCATACAGTTTTTAATATTAACGTACCTTAGAAAGAGTTTAAATAAAATAGGCGCAAAGTTCGAATCCTAGATTTGAAAATAAAGCCTGAAAAAGCTACACATACTAGCTCGCGTAAAAGTATCATTCATTCTGCACTGCGGTCAGCTCCGACTAAACCGCTTTACAAAGTCAAAAGAGCTTTGACTTCAAAGCGAATGGCAACACCAAGAGAATGCAAAATAAACTAGCAACACTAAAGGAAGAGTGCAAAATAAATGCAGCAACACCACATTACACAGCCACTGAATCAAAAGACAGACTGAGCGTGAAGTGATGAAAACTGGAAAAAATAATAAAGGTACCCTCTTGTTAATAGTTAGACGAGTCCTATTCTGGGATCTTAAGTAATGTCGTGAGCTAACTAACCTGGTAAAAAAGAAAATAACATGAGTTACGGAATTAAAATATGTTACATCAATTATACTTTCACTTCTTAACTATTTTAAATAATTGTGAGCTAATTTGGTACTTATTAATAATAATATAAAGTTCAATTAATCATTAATTAAATATTAAGCGTTATACTATACAACAGTGGACTGCTCTTACACTCTTTCAATTTTACAAACTACTAAATTCAATCAAAGAAAGGGCGTATCAATCACGATCGCCCTGTAGATATGTAGAAAAATAAAATTTATATTCATAAGGGTATAACATTTTTTATGAATGAACGAATCAGCAAATTTAATATGACATGGAATGTTTAATGCTGATAATAATATCCACGAATGTATTTTATAAATAAAAACTTTTTTTTAAATTACCATTTATAGAATAGGTTTCCATCAAAGATAATTCCAAAAACGTACTCGGTTGCTTGTATCAATATGGACTGTCATTTGCAAAGGGCGAGATGGATGATTTTTACATCAAAGCGATGCCGACTTGAATCACACCTCGTAAACACTTAAATGGATACCCATTTCAAACTGTGGAACATAGAGCTAACATAGCGTTGTAATTCGCCTCAAGTACTTCCTTTCTAACTGTACTTCAAAAGTTCAGTTTATGCAGTTCTTATTTGTGTTTATTTTTCTTTATAATTATGAAATAAAAATTAGCCCAAATAATAATTAAGGATTTGATTTTAATTTAGATTACGGTTATACATATATATTTTTTTTATAAACCTAAATAAATTTGTTAAAAAAAGAACCTTTTATTCAAAGTCCTCGTCATATATGTATATACTTTACCGTTTTAATAAAAACAGTTGAAGTGTTTGAAATTTTTAACTCAATCGAGGGCGGACTGGTTTAAAATTCAGTTGCAACTTTTCTCTATACATACAAAGATAAAGGTTAAATAAGGATACGCTTATTAAAAAACTTAATTTTATAATTATCAGCTGTCTTTAGCTATTATTATTTATATTTTATTAATAAAAGATTGGATTGTTTCGTTTCGCAACTTGTCTTGTGCAACATTTAAAACCTATATGCACGTTTTATAAATTAAATTTAATAATCAGTATGATCCTTCTAGTTTTATTATTTTAAGTTATATAAACAAAAATTTCAACTACCGCAGAAACTCGTACTAAATCTACATAAAAATAAATACATGTGAAGGCGAGTATCAGTGGTAATATTAGTCGACAATATAGTTTGCCACGCAGACGAATCTGTTGAGTATATAATATGTATGTCGCTAGTATGTAATAAACATGCACGAGACAAATACAAGCGAAAATTAATTAGAACATTATAAATTGTTGCTGGGCCTAGCTCTGCGCCTAAATTAATTTCATAGTTCGGTAAATGTATGAAATGTGGCTACGACTGGGTAGTCATGCTTGTTGTTACGTTATTTACTGCGCTTTGGAAGCTATGAAAAGCAATAATTCGATTATTGGTTGTGGTCACCTCTGAGTGCAGCGCGCATTATTCCTTTGTTACGTTAATGAGGAATTTTATGTTCACATTAAATACTATGGTGTTATTGAATAAATACTAGACACTAAACATTATTTTTTCATTAATTTTATAATATTAAATTACAGACGTACTATTCCTATAGTAAATATGGCTTTGTTCTATATTTTGATAAAACTCTTGTAAGCCTTCTTTAATATCCTTAGATGATACCTATATTTTCTAGAAATTACCTATTTCTTAGTACAGTGTAAATTTTAATCTCTCATATTATTTTCATAAATAAATTATTATGGCTGTTATTATATTCATTGATTTAAAGTACCTATTAATGCACAAATATGTAAAGAATAAACTTTTGTAAATATGAAATCCAATTAAATTCGTGTTAGCTTATTAACTAAAACTATAAACGTTATATAGTTTGCATCAAAGCATACCTATGTCTAATGTATTCGGATTCTTAGGTCTGGCCTTAACCTTCATTTCGGGTTTAAATGTATTTAAATGAAAAAGTTAATTGTAAAACAGTACCGGTTTGATATTACTTAATTATAACGATTATTTAAAATTTAAATTATTTGGAGCCAATTTGGCTCAGTGGTTAGAACGTGTAAATCATAACTAAAGATTGCCGGTTCAAACGCTTTTTTTTTTTTTTTTTTTTCTCCCTAGAAAAACGCGTTACGCGCTTCCCCCACGTGATGGAAGGTGGGGGGGGTGTGTGGGACTCCCCGGAGCCCTGGACGCCGGGTTTACCCACTAAACAACCAGCGGTACCCGCTCCGTCTTTCGGTGGGCGCCACGGGATCGCTTGCGCATGCTACCGTGACGCCCTGACGGTCGGCCCGCCTATGCGGCCCTCCAACACTTAGAGGGGGTTCTCGGGGTACTGAGACCCCCCCTAGTCCCTGCGACGCCTATTGAGGCGGGGGAAGAAGGTGCGCGTAGCGCTTTTTCCTCCTCCCCGGTCGTCTTCGGCGGAGCGGGTCAGCAGCGGCTTCCTCTTCCCGCTCCCGCTCCGCGGCTTCCTTCTGCGACATCACGTTTTCGCAGAAGGAGCGCATCTCCGACCAGCACGTCTCGCTACCGAGCATTTCGTTTTGCCGGTTCAAAACCAGGCAAGCTTTATGCAATTTTTTATGTGGTTAATTTTTGTTTATCTAGTGCCTTGTAATCGTCAAGATGCGGCAAAATATCAGGAGAAAACATGTATGTTAGCAATGAAAATTCTATCACATGTGAATCCACTAAGAATAGGAGCATTCTTCTCATTACATTCATGGGGTGGGGAGTAAGTATTAGGACATTTACTTGATGTCATCGTACTTGAAACTTTTGAATGTTATAATTACGTGTGTTAGTCACTCTGCGTGATAGAAGTGAAATATTTTTGAGCCAGGATCGTCACCTACACGAAAGTTGCACTAAAAATTCTACTGACATTACGATTTGGAAAAGTTTAAATGAAGAAGTTACCCAGCTGAAAAAGGATTTTTTTGTTTTTATTTTAATTTGATAATTTAAGGTTCCCATTTAGGAAATAGTTTATGTTAATGTGTCTCATGAGTACGACTCACACGAATAACTTAGAATAGTAATTTTTATATATTTATTGTTTTTTTTTTACTTATTGGTGATGAACTATATCATTATTATGTTGTTAAACATTAAATTAGTAATATTATTATTTTTTTTACCTTTTATCCAGGTATCTGAAATTTCATGGCGGGGATTACGTCGGTGGCTGTCGCATCCTGAAGTTACGGCTTTAATACAAAAATAAAGTTTAACGAGGACGCGCAGTCTGTTGCAGCTCCCAATGTTGAGCCCGATTTATTGCTCGCAAAAGACCATTTATTTCCAATACTTTTTCTGACTATAAATTTGTTATTTCCATACAAAGTTGAATTTTTAAATTTAATGAATATATACAGTGTGATGTTTTAACTTGTACATTATATCTTAAGCTTTATTACCTTAAGTATATAAAATTTACGTATGCTTTATACTTCGTTAATGTCTGATCGATTACCACTACTCTGCTTGGTGTTAGGACTTTGTAGAAGCTGGCCTGGCTAAGTACCACCCACTCATCATATATTATACTTCAAAGCAGCAATACTTAGTATTATTATGTTCCGGTTAGAAGGGTGAGTGAACCAGTGTAACTTCAGGCACAAGAGATAAAATATCTTACTTCCCAAGGTTGGTGGCGCATTGGTGATATGAGAAATGACTAATATTTCTTATAGTACCATTGTTTATGGGCAGAGGTGACTACTTACCATAAGGTATTTTTGCCTCATTTATCTCTATGAAATAAAATAATAAAGATTACCATGAAAGTTGTGCAGATATATGTTTTTTTTTTATGCAGAAGGTTTACTATTCTAATACTATTTAAGCGATCATCATGACTATTGATAAATGTATCTATACACAGGAAAGGCAACGTCTGCCTGGTGTTACAAATATAATTAAATGTCCAATAAGACATCGTATTATAATTGCGGTAATTTTTAATTTAATTTAAGCTGAAATACAGTAAATCTTTAAACGACTTTCGTTGTAAAACCGACATGGATCGGCCATTGATCTCTATTCAGTTATATTGGTTTGCTTTCCTATTTATACATCTTTGCTTTTTAAATACAAGTAGACTGTAATATCTGTAGTCAAAATTCAGCCACGAATAGTTACTTGAATACTTGAATGAAACTTATATAATTTTTATATAGAATTCACATTTAGTGTGTCAAAAGTATTTAGCATAAAACATACTTACTCCTATTTACCTACCAATGCCTGTTCATATTTCAAATTGATATTTTATTCATTATCATAACTCAAGATTATTTCGTACAGTCACACTGTAAACACTTTACTATGTATTTGATAAAAACTATTATGCGCCTGTTTAAATTATGAGAGCAAAACGTAGTTAAGCAAGGTGTTGCTTTTTATTAAAATGTTATTAGATAAGCACTTAAATAATATAATATTTGTATTTTAAATATACTACTATACTGTGTAATACAATGAATATTTGTGTAATTATCATTGACCCAGCGTTTTGAAAGATTTTTAATAATTTATTAAACTTCTGCTCCTGTTGCGCGAAAGGGCCACATATTTACACATCATATTCACAAAATACCGAAATGAATATTTAGGGTTTTTACTCATTTAAATGAAGCCCATTTATAAAAAAGAAAATAAGCTACAATAAAAATAAGAGTGTCAGGCTGTAAACAGGTAGCAGATCATTAACTACGTTGCTAAATCTCAGATCTAAAAAAGATAGTGTAAGGTTATTTTGTTTGTATGTTGATAATCAGAACTAGAGATAATCTGACAAGTAAAATATTCCACGCTTTAACTGCGACACAGATTATAATTAAGGAGTAGATAGAATAAATTATGAAATAAAAGTGTACTTCTGCTATTTCGTAAGTTATGATTTTGTGATTATTACAAATCAGTATTCTTTGTAAAATATAAATGTTGAGTTATTTTTGTTTTTTATCTACATAAAAAATATTATAAAATCAAATTTAAATATAAGTGTTAATAATCGTACAATTATCTTTTTAATTCATAAAAAGCAACATACTCATCTATAAAGTTTAGTGTAGGTATTGAGAGGATTCATTTTGTGATAAAAATTTAACAGAAACAAAACGAAGTATAAACTTACCTGCAAATAAAATATACTAACCCAAATTGGGTAGCGAGCTAAATTTAATTTCGTATCTCTATGCAAAAGCCGTTATCACTTGTAAAAATACTTATCTTAGCAAAAAAAAATGAACAAATTCGCCTTAACAACCTTGATGCTAAATCATATTAACTTTAATACTTTTAAGATTTGAAGTCATTATGAATTAGTGTTTCAGTAAATAAAGATAAGACTGTTCTTTGTTTTTAGTTTTTTAAACATTATGTTGTGACATGTCATTATCGCGAAGATTTATCATTGATGATAATTTTATACACGGCAATCTCGTGTGTTGGTTGTTTTATGAGTAACTATAATATAGGCATTGTAATTGCTTTTGAAAAAGTGTAATATTACGTATAGTATTTTAACACTGCTTTATAAAAGCACATACAATTCTATTAAATACACATATTTATTGCGTATAGTATTCCATGACTACATCATTGACCTTATGCTAGTTAATAAGGGTAGCATTAAGATTCTGAGGGTTCAAATGGGTCTAATTATAAAAATTTATTACATATTTCTTTTAAGAAATTCTCACTTATAGCGAATGGTTAGTTTTACATTCACCTATCTCGGAGAACACATAAATTGACCGTCTCATCTCTTCGTAGTCATGGTGTCCCACCGGGCCATAGTTTGAGTAAAGGAGTAAATAGTACAGTTTCTACATCCACAACCAGCATATTCGATATATTCATAAAAAATCTTTAAAAGATCTAAATTAGGTAAGTCATCATTTTCATAACTCCGATTCCGAATCCGAAAAAAAATCCGATTGAGATGGAACTTTATAAACTAATTGAATACGCGCATGAACGTTCCTATAGATACGGTAAGGTATAAGTAGGTACTATAAAATAAGTTATTATTAATAGTTTAGTATTATTAACACTATTTTTCTTACAAAATTTACTGAAGTACTATTAAAAATAATTATAAGTAGGTACGCTTAATATACACTTTTTCTTAATTTTTAGGGTTCTGTAGAATAAATTTGTATTTTATAATTTTATCACATCTGTATTTCTCTATACCATATTGTGACAACTGTATCGTTTTTAATCAGTCTGTTTTAATAGTAATTTAACAAAATACGGGATAGTTGTCTAAATAAGTTCCAACTGGGATTCAGCGAAGTTTTTACATACGTAGCGAATAGTGTAATATCGAACAAAATTATTTAAAATATTTTCGAAATATTATTATTTTAAGGCTTATTTTTAAAAGAATATAGACTTGAAATGGTTTTCTAGTTAATTACTTTACCTCTGATCTAATCTTAAAAAATAAGGCTACAACCTAATACCATGAAAGAAAGTTTAAATAATTTTGTTTAAACACATATCTATCAATAACTCTATGAGCTACGAGGTTGGGCGTCGAAAAAGTAGCCTATATCCCTCCTTGGAGTTCAAATTAGTTTTATACCAAATTACATTAAATTCGATTCAGTGGTATGGCCGTCAAAGAGCAACAGACATACTGACACACAGACGCAGTTACTTTCCCATTTATAATAAGTATTTTTATAAATTGCGTATAAAATTTAAAATATACTTGTAATGAAATATATGTGGGAGACGGTTGAACCCTACTTGTGAGGTCCGACTCGAACTTGTCAGAATTATCCCTTTTATATTTACATTATAGACCTACTATAGTCTTGAAGTTGAAATTTGCCCCAAATATTACCAATATAAAGGGCTGGCAATTTACATGAAAATAATAAAAGTACATTGTAAATTAAATTTTACTTTTATTTCGATAAAATGCCTTGTCTTTTTGCTTCCACTGGTGACGGGTAAGCTGGTTCATTTTTCATCAAGAGAAACGGAATTGCGATTAAAGGGGAAAATGCTGCTAGCATTCTTGCTAACATTCCACGTGGTCACGATTTGTACAGTAGCTATTTATTGTTTTTATTTAAATATCATTTTTAAGTTATTAAGAGTTATACATAATTGTTTCAAATAAGTGTTTTCTTTTAAAATTCTATAAACATAAATACATCTAAATATTATTATTGACATAACTTAAAATCATAGTTTACATACAGCTTTAGAATCAATAATAGTACCGTATAGGCACTGCTAGCGGACTTCTGCCAACCCTATAGAACTGGTCCGGTAAGACGGGGCCAATCGAGTGCCATTGGTTTCTTTGTCTAAGGCCATGGATTGCTATTGTTTCCACTTCCAACCCCTTTGTATTGTAATGAGTGAGTGGTCTCATACGTGAAAGCAGATGGCAGTACTTTCTATACAATATACGAGTATATCATATCGGATATATTTTGATATTATTATTTTTCTTATGTTGGTATATTTATGTAGTAATAAAAATAATAAGATATCTTTTTTTTTTTCTTACATGGAGAAGAATGATTTCACCGTCTAACACTGTTATATTATTCTGAATTGCTTAAAAGAAGGATTTAAGGTGGGAGCTCTTATATCTTATATATAGATCATTTTTCCCGGGGAGTAAAGTTTTCCTATCCTAAATGTCTATTTTTCAATCATTCTAAATCTTATTTATCTATCTTTAATAAAAAAAAAACTATTAATGACTAAGGAAGGAACCATAGATGAAATGCGCAAAGGAGGGAGGAAGCCACTAGCAGTAGGAAACTGTAAACTTAGTTGTAATTGCATCTGCTCTTAGAAGTGACAATCTTGAAAACATTTTATCAATTCATCCTAAAATGAGATTTTCAGAAATTTAAATATAAGATTATATTAATTATTATTAACATTTCTTTTTTGTAATTCGTTCCCTCGAATTTACGACTATATAAAAAGTCAATTTATATAAAATCTTTTTTGAAAACAACTATATTACGAAATAAAAGATTTGATCTTCTACTTCGTCACCAGAAACAAAAGTTGCTGTAAAATTTCAGTTGTATATTTGTGTAAATTTAACCCACACATGAATGTCATAATAATCAAACTAATATTATAAAGAAGGTTGTAGTTTATTTATTGATTTTCAAAATAACATGTCTAATTTACATTACAATAAAGCATAATATAAACAATATAAAGCAAGAAAAAAAAGGAAAAAAACGCAAAGAGATGAGGCGATTCATTTCAACTCATCATATCGATCATAATTATAAGAGATATTCTAGCATTGTGTTCGAAACTTTTGTGTATATTTATATAAGCCATTACAGATTAGCCAGAATTTAATATTTTATAGAAAATTATATAAAATAACATCAAAATTAGACAACCTTAACCTTAATTTTCTCTAACAGAAAAATATCAAACATATACATAAACGGTAAAGAAAAGGATTTTTGTAATAAATTAAAGTAAATGTCTATAACCAAACTTTTTTTAGTGTACCTATATATGTTACATTTTATTTCATATTTCGGATATATTAAAAAATATTCGGAAAAATCCGAATAGGAGAAAACCTCGTATGCGGTACAACGTCTAATATGATTATCTTAACTTATCTTGCTGCTACTTGCTGGGTAAGGACGGGTAGTTGGTTTGTCATGATACCGGTTTTAAAATATATATTAATATCACAAGGTTTAAAAAAATAGCTTGCATTCCATTTGGTTAAATTATCTATTTCTCGTTTGACGTTCATATGAATGAAACTTTCCTTTTGTAGAAAACACTTGTTTAACTTATTATTGGCATAAGGCAAGAAAGCAATGTATATATATATAATGTTTAATACTTTGGATCACTGCAACCGAAACACAGTAATACTTTTTGGAGTAGGGTAATTGAAGAGTGCGTGGTACTTACATAGACAATCTTGCAGCAAGTTCTACCATCAGGTAACAGTATATTTTTGTAATAAGTAATATACATACGTTATGCACATGACATCAATTAATCTCCTATGGTATTATTTTTGCCAAATTCTGATAACCATTTGGACACATCGTCAAGGATTTTGACGCAACTGGATGTGATGATAGCTTATAATGGATTATATTATATTATATTTTGGGAATATCCCTAGTTTTTATTCAACAGTTTATTCAATCTATCAAAACCTTCTCTTCTAGACGAAAAAAGTTATTTGCCCAGTAGTTCACATTTATGGATTGTTACTTTAGATTAATGTATGTATTGTTCAAAAGTTGTTTAAAATTGTGCTGTGACGTCATTTCTAAAAAGTTGATTAGAAATGATGAAACGTTTAAACTGGTTTACTTTTGACTTCCTCGTTGTCTCCTGATTGCACTACTCTGCAAGTTGTTACCTCGTTACTGACTAAATGTATCTACATACCTATATGTATCCTATTTGTTATCTATTACCATTTCACTGCACTTTTTTATTGGATTGAGTGACTCTATAGATTTTTCAACTGATTTTTAAAGCATATTTAAAATAAATGGGTCACCTGATGGTAAGTGATCACCACTACCCAAGATATTGGATCCGTAAGAAATTTTAGCTGTTCCTTACATCGCAAATGCGCCACCATCCTTTGGAACTAAGATGCTATGTCCCTTGTGCCTGTTGTTACATTGACTCACTCACCCCTAGAACCGGAACACAACAATACTTAAAACTGCTGTTTGGTGATAAAATATCTGATGAGCGGGTGGTTCCTACCCATACGGGCTTGCACAAAGCCCCACTACTAAGCAACACCAATCCCTATCTTACATAGAACATAAAATCGTTCAAATCCGGAGAAGTATCACTGAACTCTAATGTTCTTAATTTGTCTTTATAATTAATCTTGTGCTCGGCGTGGATGGAAAAGATTTATATCTACTTGAGAAAACCTACCATTTTATGTCAATGATGTTATGTGAATGATGCAGCTCTACATTTGGTATATCGTACGACGTGGACCATTAAACTCTAATAATTATTAAAAATCTTAAAAGTAAATTAATATTAGATATGTGTGCGATTTTAAAGCAAAGTTACAGCGAGAAATATAATGTGTTCAAGGTGTGTGTGTGTGAGTTTTCTATTTAAACGTATTTCCTTAGGATATTTATGAAGCGAATGTGTTAATCAGATTAAATTAAATCCCAAATGAACCAGCTTGTATCAAAAGTTGAAAACGATCACGCGATGTTTTTATTCACACATATGATTAGAACCTAGCTAACTATCTACTAGGTATATAGGTATAGGAAGGTAGACCTAGCTATTACCGGTACGTTTTATTAATTAAAACCATCGTACTTAATTAATATATTTTTATTATAAATTAAATAATTAAAATGTAAACTAAGTAGCATGTACGTCAATTAGGTTTAAGTTAATATTGTTTTTATTTTCCAGCTCATACTTTCGTGATAAATGTCTTAAAATCCGTCTGTCTGTTTAGGCGTTATGGTTTGATAAACAAAGGTACAATTTCGCATTTATAATGTTAACTTTTGTTGAACCTAAGTATTTAGTTTGGTATATTCTTGAAGTTAAATCGAAATTATTTTGCAATAATGGACTATGCTTGGAATTTACCAACAGTGTTTTTATTCATGAAAATTAATTAGATTAAATTACATATTTTATATTTTAGTAAAAAAAAATAATGAATTGAAAACATTATTTAATATTTATATAAATTACCAATTATAAAAATAGATGCTAAGGAAATGGTTAATATCTACATATTTGTACAATTGCTCAAATTAGATTAGACTTAGTCTTAGTCTTTAGGAATTATGTACTTTGTACCGTCCGGGTAGGTACTACCCAGCTACAATTCATCCTACCGCCTAACAATACTTTATATCGTTGTATTCAAATTTGAAGGATAAGTGAGCCGGTGTAAGTATACAGCTTAGATCACATGGCTGAAGGTAAGATTAATTCAAAAAGTATTTTATGACAATTCAGAACTAAGTAATTCGCCCGTTCAATGTTTCATAATATGGTTTTAAAAGCCTTTTTACCTATACCGAAATTGACATTTATATTAAAATTTAAATGTTATTGAAGAAGAATAAGTTTTAATTGAAATCCAGAGCTTTACAATTAAATATCATTATATTTCGTAACTTGTATTTATTTAATACTAATTAACGTATTCTCTAAATGTATAATAAATGTTATTTATCGATTCGCGATGACTACATCGCGAATAAGCAGACTTAGTAAGACTCGAAGTAAGTTAATAACCTTCTGTGACCCTGACCCCGATATTAAATAACGACCTACACTGATTTACAAGCTGAGTGAACAGCGCGTACCCACCGATTCTATCTCACAGTAAAAAACCTATTGCAAATTTTAATTTAATTATTATCATCATTTACCTTCATATTTAAGAAAAATAACGTTAACATAAAATAAACTAACATTAAGTCTTAACACTTATGTTTTTCATTTTCATGTATCATATTGTTTCTTAGTCTCTTAATATATAGGTTAACTTGAATAGTAGATAATAATGAAATAAATATCTGTAAATGTTTTTATAAACAACAAGAAGTGGAGTGAACGCGTGCAATTAGAGTTGCGTGGGCCGCGGGCGAACTGCGACGCTTCCGCGGCGGCATCCCGGCTCATATTGATTGCTGGTGACATTCTTATCAATACACCCCCGGTGTGGCCGCGCCGTACCGCACCGCCGCACCGCTCGCCACCCAAAAGAAACAGAAACGTTTCTTCGCGCGTTCGCAACGCAACGGAAAAAAGGGCGGAAACAACGCGGCGACGTCGTCAACCAATCCCAGCCCATCCGAGCCGTCGACGGACCAATAACACAATAGTGCCGGGGCGGGCGCGCGCACGCGGCCGCGCCCTCGTTTCGCTCCGGCTTTTTATTTATTGTTGCGCGAAACACCGCGCGCGACGGGCGTGTGATGAGTGTGTAGACAGAACTGATGAAGATGGAGTCCGCCGTGGACTCAGCGTCGACCGCGAGCGAAGTGAGCGGATCATCCGGGGGCTCGCCGAGAGTAAAAGTTGCGTCACCAGCTCGTGCTGTTAGCCCGCCGCAACTGTTAGCGCCGAGATTGCCGTTGCCACCGCCAGGACTAGGCCTGTTGGGTTCCTTGCAAATGATGCACCACTCGCCACTCGAGCTGATGGCAGCGGCGCACCATCATGGTCCGCCGCGTTACGGAAGCCCACCACCGATTTCAACGTCCGACCCGTCCGCCAACGAGTGCAAATTGGTCGACTACCGCGGACAGAAGGTCGCCGCCTTCATCATTCAGGGGGACACGATGTTATGCTTGCCGCAGGCCTTTGAACTGTTTCTCAAGCACCTGGTGGGTGGGTTGCACACAGTGTATACGAAGCTAAAAAGACTGGACATAGTGCCGCTGGTGTGCAATGTGGAACAGGTGCGCATCTTGCGTGGGCTGGGTGCCATCCAGCCTGGCGTCAACCGCTGCAAGTTGTTGTCCTGTAAAGATTTCGACGTGCTCTACCGCGACTGCACTACGGCAAGGTACGTTTCATTTATGAAACCGTCTATAGATTTAATTATATAATTTACTTATTTTTATTGGATTTCTCAGGTTTCTTCTCGGTATCGATTTAATTTAAGTGCTTTTACTCCTATTTTGTTTTTTGTTTTAGTGGCGTGTTGTTTATTTTACTATACAACTATTTCGTTTTTGTAATTTGATTTTTATTTACATCACGATACACTTTTCCCTTTAATTTTCCTCTCCGTTATGACAAACGTATTAAAAAAATCGTAGTAAACATACAATTAATTAATTAATTAGCTGCATGACATTAGATAATGTTAATATAACGTAATAAATTATATTATTTTGTCGCAATAATGATTTGATTATAACACATGGACATATTTTAAATGATAAAACCGAGAAAATCATTTCTTTTTTTTAAATATTTACGAATAAAGTAAAACGCTATTACATTTGCGAGTGTTTTTTCTTCGTCTTTGATCTAATAAATAACTTCGAGGAAGAGAGCGGTGAGAATTTTGATGACTCTAACCTTAAGCTGTACTCCGAAAGCTGTGTTCCGGGCGGCGAGAGGGTTGCGGGCGTCGCATTAATTTTTCACATTTTAATACGCGCCAAATATTTCCACAGGGTTAAATATTAAAGTGAGCTTCGGCGACGGAAGGGTTAATTCTCTGTTAATTAGAGGCCGTGGTTTAAATTTTTAAATAGTAATTTTTACAAACGCTAAAGTTAGATTAAAAAATCTTGTTTTGTACGCGCTCCGGCTGCCCGGTAGGCCTATATCTTCTTTCCCGAATGCGATTTTAAAAATGTAATGTCCGCGGTAACGATGCCTTTGGGAGATGTAAAAGTAAATTTTTCGCTCGTATTGACGCTTCGGACTTTTTTTATTATTCAATGTTTGTTTATTGTCGAAGAAACGCTTGGCCTGATGCCGGGAGAAATTTATGAGCGCACTACCGGCACTGTCAATCATCTTGTATAACCTACTAAAAGTAGAGCCTATATTAAGGTTAAATTAATTTATAAGTGTCTAGTCAAACTATTATAATGTAAGTTATTTTATCGGACTAGGTTATTTAAATACGTTTTTGTATGATAGATGGATTGCTTTCTCTTAACAAAATAATATTATTGCTAATGCTTAATGGAGGCCGACGCTTTTTGTTCTCAGATATATTAAAGAGAATTTTCGAAGAGAATTCAATACTAGTGTAGACTTGTTATGTCTTAAATTAACAGTAGGTAAATACTGACTATTAGGTATAAGACTTATAAAACGTAAATCATTGACTATTTAACAAAGCAATATTTTAAGTAGCGATGATACCAGTCTTTTAAATATTTGTTTTTAAAAAACTAATTCAGTCCGATATAGAAACGTACCTTAAAAAATAAATATAATTGGAAATAAAAAACAGGTTATTGAGGTATTCTTATAATATAGCAATAATAAAGAAATACATTTTATCTACATAACTAAGCAGATAAATCATTTTAACTTTTTGCAAGAAGACATTCTTATGTTTTTTTTTTGTTTAAACTTACATGATTGCTTTATTCCTATTTTATTATTATAATTCAGTTTACAATGTATTGGATACATAATTAGGCTAATTCGTTTCAGCTTTCCGCGTTGTTGTTTTTAGCTCTATATTTTTTATTTATTATCAAATTTTACTCATAAATTTGTCGATACTAGATGTCCTTGTAAGTTTAAAGTTGAATCCTGTTCATGTATTAATTTAAATAAAACTAAATAAGTCTTACATGTGATAGAGATATAAACAGATGAATTGTTTCGTGGTCTGTGTATTTTGTTAGCTAGAATGTTTCTTTCCGCTTGGCTGTTCGCGGATCGATCTTCGGTCGTCCGTATCTTAATTGGATAATTAGTACCTGTAGACTTATTACTTTCTTCACCAATGCATTATCATATTTAAACATTTTTAGCTTTTCAACGCATTATTTTATATCTGGAATGTTGTGGTGAATATGTATTTAGGTGGTAGAGTTTTAATCAGAACTAAATTAAATATCTACCAGATATAAAATGTATGAAATTATATATATATAGGTACTTAATTTGATTACCTAATTAAGATATTATCATAGGTATTCCAATGCCACTCAGTTGCAATCCATTATTTTAATACATCAAATCTATTTTTAAAGGCTTTAGCTATCCTATATTATTGCAGACTTGCCGTTTGTTAAGGTAAAGTAGGTATTAATGTGAAACAACAAAACCCAACAAAGCGAATACAAAATACTGATATATATTTAAATAAAGGATTCGTCAGGGTTTGTTAAGTAACAAAAGTATTTATTTAGCAGATAAGATTAAAATGAAGGCAGATCTCGGTGCGGTCGAATCAAACTAATCTGTATTGACATGTTTCCGCCATTACGATTTCACTGGTTCCATCCACTAAGACCCCGCTCACAAATAACATGTTTCTTTTTTGTATTACCTACCTCCGTGTGGAAGAGGCTTAGTTATATTTTTTATTTTTGCAATATGGTATTAACTGTAGCTCTTTAAAGTGTTATTTATTAGTTTCAAATTACTTAAATTTGTAATGTGTGACTTAAACTGTTACCTATCGATTTAATTACTAATATTTTATAGAAATGTTTGGTCCGTTGAAGAGCATAGACAGCAAAAAACATTTCTCGGTTTTTTATTATTTAATAATTTGATATGGCAAAGACTTAAATGATTGAAATGTAGTTAAATGATTTCGATTGATATCTATTAAACAATAAATCATTTGTTCATGTGTAACTTCATTTAGCAATATAAAAAACTAAATTAAAACTGAACACATCAGTATTTATTCGAGTTATGAGCTGGTGCTAGGAAACGCGATATTTTATAGCATCGCCCGCATAACAAAACATATATAATAATAGGTGGACGTTCCTTTTCACGCTTCAATAATTGCTCGACAGCAGATAAACGAGGCTCAGGTTACCTTGATCCGAGAATGGAACCCCACGGGTGTGACTTGTGATTGTGACTGACTAACTCAAAACTCTTTTAACTCCAGTACGATTACTTAGTGCAGATTCTTTTCAATTTATTGAATTAAATATGTGTGGTATAAAGTACCCGTCTAGTTTTTATTGTAGAAATTATTTAATGAATAGTTTATACAAATCAGAATTATTATTTGGTAACCTACCTAGTTATTTACTTCTGGTTCGATGTAACTGGTTACTGCTATGTCACTTTTTTATGTATTGTACTAAATTTACAAATAATTTTAAATATCTATTGAGTTAAGTTTATAAATACCTAATTAATATATGCCAATTTAAATAAAATTTTCTCTCATAATTATGATGTTATAATAAAATACGTGAATACTGTTTATATAACTAGGTAATGAGTGAAATGGATATCTTCCAAGTATCAGTCAACTTGAAACTTAGCTAATTGGTACCTACATGGTGTTTGATTGAATTGTATTATCTTAATCAATACATTCGAAACATCGGTTCCGTCCATTGTCTCTGCTGTACAAAGCGAGGTTCAATTATGGAGGTCATCAACACGACTTTTTATGGAATTTTCAACTTTACGACGCATTTTGATGGTCCGCCTTCAAACGGAGTGATATTTTGTAAATAAACAAAGCACTGAAATAACTAAGTCATTACCTTTGTAGCGCCGGTAGGTGTGACGGAACTTTGCTAACGTACTGTAGTTTTTAACTTTGAAATTTGACGGAAGGATTATAGATATACAAAAAGGATTTTTAACGGCGGCACTGTTTGAGCCGTGGTATCGCGGCGCGTCGGCGCGGGACGCGTACATGTATTTCCGTGAAATTACACATTTTGAAATCGTTGATGAAAGTTTTAATAATTAACTCGATTATTAGCGGAATATTTATTGCAATGTTTGTTTATTCGGAGTATATTTTTATTATGAGCATATTAAATTGGTTTATCTATTTTTTTATAATGATATAGTAGAGCCAATTTATTAATGTCCTATTTTTATTTATTAAACTTTTATTTTAAGGCATCTCATACATAGCCTTATAGACTTTTTCAAAACGTTTATGTATATGCTATTGTTTTGTTATTACATAAAAAAAGTTCTGACTTCATAGGTATACGACTAACTCAGTAACGTAACCTATTAATATTTTAAAATATATCTCACGTTTAAAATCTCATTAAGTTGTAAGATAAACAGTTGTATTAATAATAAATCGATCATTTAATGAATGGCAAGTTAAATTAGAAGTGTGTGTGGCACATGTTAACGGTATTATGAATGATGATCGGTGTGGGACCCACGACTGGCTGAGATCCAAGCGGTGGTACTCATTGAAATATTAAGCCAAGACGCCGCAATGCAGTCTCAGACACGTGCTGCCATATTATTTCAAGAAATATCTGCTAGGCTATTGCTATATTTGCCATATTGTAATATATTTGAATTATTATAAAATGAAAGCTACTTTTTCATTATTCTACAAAATGTTTTTTTTTTTAAATGCAAATATGAAATTTCGGTAAACTAATGTCCTTTATATTTTATTTTTCGAACGCAAATAGATGAAGTATTACAAAGTAATAATCGTTGTGGCCGTGAACTTTGCCAAAATAGTTCGAACTTGGCTCGTAGACTTCTTTTTATAGAGAACTTGCAATGAATCGTATCATACCTATTCTTGAAAATAATATTAAATTGTTTCGTAAGTTTTTTTTTGATTCAACAAGTTAAACGAGTGCTGAACTTTAAACATATTGAAAGCGATTTCAATTTTGTTTTATATAATAAACGGATTTAGATGAAAAAAATCAATTATAATTTATTTAATTAGCAATTACCAATAGTAATACGACATATCATCAATAATGTAACGATACGAACGTAAGTAGGTACCTATTAATTAGGTATGTCATTTTTTATATTCAGTGTGAGCTCTATATTTTATATGATAATATATAGTAAATAAATAAATTGTAAATGGCAATCGTTTGTTTCATATCAAATAATTTTTAAAGCTACTTAATCGATAAAGCTCAGATAATATTTTCTCATTTGTTATAGCTATCTATTAGTATATATTTTTAAACTATTATAACTATAGTACACACTATATATTATGTATAATATTTCTCCAAAAACTGTAAAGATACTTTTTTACATTTACTTGAATAATTTGATTGGCAATCAATAGATATCAAAGATTTGATTTCGAAAGAGAAGAAGAGTTTCATTCCACTAATTTTTTTTAACGTTTTTAGTTATCATAGTGTCCCAGTACTTTAATCCGTTCACATATATGTTTATATCATGAATGTGTGTTATGATTTAGCACGATAATATATCAAAGGTAAAAGCGTGATGCTGAACGTCTGTCGAATGTTAGAAATCGAGAGTTTCATCGTATTAAGTTAGCCGCGGCGTTTCTACGTGGGCGACTAGAATTGGGTCTAAGACGTGTTCGAATTAATCTCGGTATTGTTTGACGAAGTGTACTGACGCGGTGTTTTCTTTAGATATCACTATTAGTAATTTATTGTAACTAGTTATTGTAAGTAGTTTATTGTAACTAAAAAATAAAATAAGTACTTTAAGTTAAGAACGGTGTAAATTATTTACTTTTTATGTTAAAAATATTGTAAAGGTTTTTGTTAAAAAACGATTTCGTTGAAGAATGATTAAAATGATTGTTGACATAACTTTAAATATCATAGTTTATTTTATAGTATTAATTCAAACAATTGTACCCAATAATAATTCTTGTAAAAATTACATTAAACGACTTCCCAATTGTCATTCAAAGAACAATGAAGCGTCAAATAAACTCAAGCTTAAGGAAATGTAATTTCCACGGAGGCAGTAAAGCGACAAACTGTTCCACAATGGGAATATCATGGAGGCAATTTATTACGATTGATCAACAAGTAGCTGGGGAACTCGGCTCGAGCCTCAGACGGAACGGAAAGAATGAAATCCCCGACACCGACAACCCGAATCGGAACGCCGATAAAGGACCCTCCGAACACAGCCAAGTGCACAGTCGAAACGCACGCCAACATTCGTAATCCTCTTGTACAGTTCGAAAAACGCACACAAGTGACACGAGGGAATCCCTCCGGCTAGACGGAATTATCTCGAGCTCTCTATTTCCGTTTCGCGTACTATTTAAATTGCGTCTCTCTCTTTCACCTAAGAATCCATTTTGCCATCTCTTTCGCATTCGGTTTCATTCATGATTGTGGGTTTGAATGGATTTAGAACGTTTCCAAACAGCAATTCCACAACTTGCGTGTTTATTTGTAGATTCGTACGGGTGATGCTTTGACGCCTTGCGACCGTAGACGTTTGTTTTTATTCTTTATACTCATAAAAAATATATCTATCAGAGAGCAATATCGCAAAAAAGTAAGAATAATTAAAATTAGCTTTCCGTACTAGTTACTGAATGGCTGTTAGAAATGATCGCATGCCATGTAACGTAGTGCGGTAGCCGTTGTAACGTCTTATAATTGCGGCTCACCATGTGTTGAGCTCTAATCATGTTTAATTATAGTTAGAAGAAGTCATTGCCGTTTATCATGAGATGAACTGTTGCAGACATAAAAATAATGCTAGAAAATTATGAATTTAATGGCGTTTCACTTAGAAAGTAGAGTTGGTAAAATATTAATTTTCAATCATTCAATTTTTTTGTAAAAATATTTATTTTTGAGAGAATGCCTTCATATATATTTTCTCCCTCCCTTTATATATATTCTTGTAATGTAAAAGTATGGAAAGAAATTAAAACAAAAGTATAACCATGTAAAATGGTGTTATTATAATTTAAAAATAATTACTATATTGTATAAAGTATTCATGCTTAAAGCTAAAACCGTATTACATTTTGTTGTAACTTGTTGTTACGTTAGTATTATGAACTATAGAGTTTCTACAATTGTTTTTACTATCTCTACTCGATAGCAACAGTTATTAATCTAATGCAGACTGTAATGAAGACAATAGGTGGCGGAAACACAGAGAATTGGCGTTTTTGCGCGCCTCGCTTCACTCGCTGTGAGAACGAGATCGCGTTTACTTTACAATTGTACGTTCAAATTATATATTACACTTGTAATTTTAAGAAAAAAAAAAATATTTTTTTAATTTTGTCAAGACGAGCCATGGGTGGTAACAATAAATTCATTGATATTGTAAAAGAAATTTTACACTATAATTCCTGATCACCTAATTTAATCATTTGTAATGTATGTTATGTTATGTATGGAAACGTTAATAATGTTAAGAATATAACTTTGAATAATTGAATTAAGGGAAACCGTACAATAGCTTTCCACAAAATAAGCAAAGAAGTTAGCTCTATGTAATATATTCAGTATCACTGAAAGAACATTGATTAAATCCAAATATAGCAAGGAAAATAATCACAAATCTAATCTTTTATATTTTTAATAATAATATTTTTCATTTACTTGGAGCAAGAAAGTCTGAGTGGGTGGCACCCACTTAAACATTATTCTTCTAAACATCAATAATCTGCTTTTCTGTTGTTGTGATTCTGTGAACTGGCTTGGAGTGTGAGTGAGTCAGTGCAATTACAGGCATAAGAGACATAACATCTGATGGTTTGCGACGCATTGTTAGTATAAGAAGTAATATCTGTGTATGGGCTGGATATAGATCCAGCCCATACACAGATACTGCAAATAACCACCATGGTACACAAAGTAGTCAGCTTTATATCAGTTCCCTACCTTAGAGCGTGAGATTCGTTAGACATGCAAACAATATTATACAAAATCCTTTGTTAAATTTTTATGATCACAAATGCTTGATAATATATGTAATAATGTATGATATTATATCATCAAGCATATTATGATTTAAAAAAACTGTAGATGGTCAAGAAAAATCTATCAGCTTTATTTCAAAAACTAAGTCCTAAAATATATAAAATAGAAAGATAAAAGCCTATAAAAATAAAAATGCAACTAGAGAACGAAAAACAATTGTAAAACGATTTTAATTATATTTTTATAAGTACTTTAAATATTTCTATTTATTTGACACTCAAAAACAAAAAATATATATATTTATTTCCATATGTGACATGAAACGTATCTATGTTATGTGAGATATACATGGACGTAGTTAAATAGCTGTTTTAAAATAAAAGTCGTAGGATCGATTTAATCATATACGACACCTACTTGTCATAAGCATAAATTTTATTCTGAGATTCGTGTTTGCTCAACACAGACTATTTTTATTGGAAGCCGTTGAGTGTGAGAATGAAGCGTTATTTATTTGTTTATCTACATAAAACAACGCAATACTCGGTATGACGATTTTATTACTGACTCTCACTTTTATATTTTCATTAAGCTTATAAAGTAACTATTTATAACTCGAAACTCTAAGTTGTATTGTTAATAATTGCACGGAGGAACTGTTCCTGAATATATGCACCTAGTAGTTGTGCTCATTACATAGAAACTTCGAGTTAACTAACTCGCAAACAACTCGAAACGTCCACAACAAAGAACGAAATGAGATAAGGGCTACTTAAGCCCCTCGTTAAACTCTGATATACGGTTCGTAATAAAAACTAATAAAACATTCGCAACAATTTAAAAAGGAATCGATAAAAACTTTGTAGAATATCAAGTGGACGCTGGAGGTTGTAAGTTGAAAGATAGTAAATTGCGTTTTATAGCCTTTATGTTATTACTCGTGTTTCGATTTATCGAAATTATTTAATATTAAAAGATTATTTGAATAAAATGTATTTTAAAGACTAGACACGTCGTGAGTGATATCATTTTTGATATACAACCGACGTTGTTTAAATTTTTTTGATAATAAAATATCGGTACTATTCCTGTATGCATTTAATATTTCTGTACTCGTAATTTATGAGACGTAAAAGTACCTGTATAAAGATATTAAAAATATTTTATAACAAAAGATTAATTAAGCATAAACGTAATAATATGGTTTTGATTTACAACCAACATTTTATATCATAACTAATCATTGAATGCAGCGCTGAATATCACAACATTGTTGTATAAAGTCATATAAAATGGCAATCCCTTAGTTGCAGGTACCGGTCATGGATCTTTTACCGATTAAATTAATTTATGGCCAATATAATATTATTTAACTTCGACGGTGCAAATCGTCAAAATAATTATTGTTGTCACGCTTAATATTACATTGTTTGTGATCTTACGATGTTATAGGTCTCGACTTATGTAATAAACTTCACGGCAATGTGGTACAAAGTTATCAAATCTTCTTTATGTAAAATTGTGATAAACTTGTCAATATTGTGTTTCTATACGAAATAAATCAATGTTGCAAATCCGCTTTAACGATTCAGTTAAAATCTATGTACATATATGTTATACAGATATTTAATTAAATACGATAAGACTCACCTATAAAAATCGATTTTAAACTACGAGTGTAAAATCGATATTGGTCCAGATGCACAAAAATGGGGCAGAGGCATCGATTTGCCCCACATTTTGGCGGTCTAGCGGTCGCGCGCGAGGGTAACGCTCGCGATAAGGGATAGTGCCCCCTCAGGGCGGGGGTACAACCCGTCCCCCCTCTATAATATTTACCGCCCCCGGGCTATACTTACGCCCCTCAGTATTTACGGGTTAGAGAAAAACAAGGGTACTCGAACTTCGGAAGGTGCAACGTAGATTTTAATCCTTTCTGATGTTTTATGATTGATGGCGGATTTCGCGATCGGTATTGCGCTGATGTTGATGGATTCTTTATAATTCCCGCTTGTTGCTTGACGCTCTATAGCGGATCGTGTCTATGACTCGAATTATGTGATTAGTGAATTTATGTTAATAGATTAACGTTGAATATATAACAGCAAAACTCATATGCTTTTAAAAATGGAAATAGGGTACCAACTCAAATCAGTCCTTGACAAACGTGGCGCTGCATACAAAACTGGTTCGTGACAACGCACAAGTCTTCACTTCTCCATGCAATGTCGTTGTATATATTTGCGCATTTCAACAGCATAATAATTAATGTCTAAGTGCTTATAGGTAATTTAAACTTAAACTTTGATTTCATTGAATCACTCACTTATATTTTTCATTAAACAAACAATTACTAGCAATTGAAACTATTTTCGTATCGATGAACATATAACCATTTTAAAATGCCGCTAGCGCCATCTGCCAATCAGCATTGAATTTCAATAGTTTTAAAAACTTAATTAGCCTGTTCTCAGAGACGGATCTGTAAGATGTCCAATATATGTTGACCTATTCAGTATATTTAGTGGCAAAATAAACTCTATTTTTATAGATATAAAGTTGAGTATCTCATGCATATTTACCGTTCGGTGTTGATAGAAAAACGAATTTAGTCGTGACAATATAATGCAGTGATGATTGGTAAGATCACGTGAAGATGTCCGTCAAATATTGACACGTGCGCGATGGCCCACTGAGATCACAATGCTCTGTCAGGGCCAAAAGACTAATTATTATTTCCATGGTTACGAAACAGCTGATCAGATCATTATACACTATTCTATAAAACTATTTTTAAACTTTTGCACATGTCTTATGAAGTTTATGAAGCGTTAAATATAAATACGTCTAGTTACTGCTAGATGACGATAAGCATTCTAAATATAGTTACAAAATAAGTTTTATACTTTAATATACGGACATAAATAGCAATTTTTATTAAGTGGCGTAGAATGAACTTTGATTGGAAAGCTCATTTGTTTGTTGAACTGAACGGACGTGTAAGTTAATTTATTAAAATGTTATAGCGTTACATTTCTAGTTAGTAGCAGGTTCGCGCCTAAGGAAATTGGATTTGGAGAATTAAAACTCATTGTTCTTTTAATAGCGGCCATTTGTGGCGTTCAAGGCGAATTGTGCCAATCATCGTGTGTCTGTCTAAGCATTCGTCTCCATATTTAATACTGTTTCCCTTCACTATTCAATGTTTACTCGTAGCTTACCTATTAATTAGGTATTCGAATGCATAATACTTTTTCGTAAAATAAAAGCAAATCAAGATGTAATTATAACAATTTTAAGTTATTTTTATTGAATTCGATATTATTTTCCCACGTGTTTCTAAACACTTGAAGTATTTTTTGTTAATATTTCATTCGAAATATCATTACAGGTATCAAAGAAAGGGTTGCACAGTGGGCCGAGTGCGCGCTGACTCGCACAAAACGCTCTATCTGCATATGCCCTCTGATTGATGTGCTCTGTAATTATTTAGACGCGTTAATAACACCACCGACGACGGCCGCACTTTGTTTTTGACGACTTAAGACGAATGAAATGAGAAATTCTATCGGACTCTTAATAGAGCTCATTGCTTTCTGATGTTTTGTTGATTAAACACGAACTTATTAATAATACGCTATGAGGATTAAAAACTTTTTCGCTTTATTATATTTTGCGATTTTAATTACATGTATCTATATGAACTTATTACGATTATTTTTGAAGATGAAGGGCAAATTATAAAGGGGCCGGAATCAAATAATTTTTCGAAGCGACCGCACCCAAGAATTACATAAATACAAGCCACTCCCGTTTCGTATCTACAATTTTCATAATAGCAGTGTATCGTAGATTTATATTTACATAAATGGTCGCTGCGTACAGATTGTCTTTATGTTTGTTGTGCGTGCGACCCCAGCGAGCTCAAACAAATCAGAATATTAACGTAAATAGTAATGGCAGGAAAAAAAAGCTATTATGCAAATGAAACATTTTGTGGTAAATAGAAAATGACGTAATTTTTAAATGAATAATAAACAGTAACTGCTAGGCAAGATGTTCGATAACTTTCATTATTCGACGTTATTTACATTATTACACTGAGAGCACAAATGGACCAGCTGTATGTATCTTGTACGAAGATTGCGAGTTCAAACCTGGAAAATAGCACAAGGATCTGCCTGTGTCAGATGAAATTCTGTCAGATACATCCACGGACTCACATTGGAACAGCGCGTTGAAATATGCTCTAAATATTCTGGTGAGAGGAGAGAAGGCATTAACGCAGTATGAGATATTAATGGGCTATTGTACAAATAGTTGTTCTTTAAATATTTAAGTTGTATAGTTTATTAAATGAAGCTATTGAAAAATAATAAGCAATTATTTGACAACACCAAATCGTTGAGTTTTTTTTTCGCCGGTTTTTCTTAGGTCTCTGTATTATCATTTCCGAACAGGTAGTAGTTTTTACTGCGACTATAAATAAGTATGCCTAACTATAAAAAAAATGGATTAAAGTCTTTGCCTATATTTAATCAATTTTGTAACTAAATACAGACGAGCAAAAAATATGTAGCAGCAATCAACATTTGGTAAAAAGCACAAATATCAATCTCGCATACCCGTAATAATGAAATTGGCGTATCCATTGAGATTGCAGATATGAATACGTTATGATATATATTATTACATTTAATAACAAACGGCTGTTGAATCAAATGTGCTTACGTCACAACGGTATACGTACCGAATAATAGAGTTCGCTTGAACGTTTAGCGCACCCTCGAAAATTGAAATAAAAAAGGTCCATTCGAGATGTAACAGCGATATGATTTGGCAGTTTTTTATTTTATATTTCATTTTTCGTGTGTTTTTAGCCGTGAGTGTTGTAGGTCTATGAAAGTGCTAGAGCATACATACAGTCACACTCGAGTGTTACGTGAAAGTTGATGCCTACATTTAGAACGTGTTTTTCAACAACTTTGTTTAGTTCTAAATATTTTGAATGTGATTGAAATGTCATTTTCAATGAAATTCGATTTTGAGGACATTTGTTTTTTGTTAACTATAAAAGCGAATATTGCTTATACCCCAAAGACTCCGTATCATTATACGTATCTAGTATTTCATACCAAATTTTAAATGAATAAATCAGAAAATACTCTATAGGTTTTAATTAAGTCCTATTGTTAATATGAAACTTCATTTAAAAAAAAATATATGATATAAATGTCAACTTGATAATCAAACTTTACAAAAATAGACGGACAACAAAATGACTCTATACGGTTTTATCATTAAATAATATCAGTACATAAAATGTGGCGATAATGTTCTAATGAATATATTACTTATTTTATTTGTCAAAGCCATGTCTATTGGTGCGTATATCACTCAAGCGCCCCTATTTTTGTCAGACTAACATAATTACAAGCGAGATTGTTGCAAAGTGACTCGTAATTTGAACCCTTCCTAAATATTACTTGTATATCAAAACATTATATTTTTTACTAAATTGGCCGATATGGCATTTTAATTTGTTTTTTGGTAACTTTAAACTGAAATATGCATTTCATTTACGAGTTATATTTTTTGTAATAAATAATAATAATATTTGTATTTTTTTTTCTGTCACTACCAAAATATTGCATGATGAGAAAGAACTCAAATTATTCGGACTTTCGGACGGAGGGCCCCAATTGTAAGAATGTGATTAATTAAATAAATGTACAGACCCGGAAAGAAATTTGCCAACCCTTGGCTCAGTTTTTTATGACGAACATTCCACGCCATTTTGTTTTGGGGTGTAATTGACTCATCGTTAATTTTCTTTTAATTTTCTACTGCCACGAAAATATATTTCTAATTTTAAATTTCGAATGAATCCATTATGAAATGTTCAAATAATTTCAACATCTTAGCGTTATTATTTTAGATCGATAGATAAGTAGTTACAAACATCTGGTTATTTGTTTAATCTAATAATTACCGTTCTAAGTAAGCAAGTATATGGAAATTGATGGTAATAAAGCATTTATATCTCAGTAGGAATCTAACGAAGACAGTAGAAAATATACTTAATCAAAACAGTGCAATATTCACTCATATTTCCAATTAAAATTCCTTTACATATGCATTGTTACGAATCATATGTCTCTATTGTCCACTGAATAGTTTTGCTTCTTGTCTACAGTCTATTATGCGATTCTAGTGATCGTTGACTTGCGTGTAAACATGCGAATAGGTCTAGATTTCTGTTCAAGACATTAAGCTCGTTGAAAAACTTGATTTATATCACTGCCAATTTGTATTGCTTATTGGCCGTTTTATTTATGTTATAAAGTATGAAATAAAACAATATTTATACATTAAATCTTTTTTATTTTTATTTAATAGTTTCTTTGTCACAATTTAGTTTTATTCCGAAGTTTTTTATTACAATATATTAATATTAACTATATGTTATCACGAGGTAAAGTCATTTTAAAGCAAGTAGTGAGCACACACTTACTCAATGAAGAGCAAACAAGATTAGCTGCGCATCCTGCTATCCCGGTGGCCTAATCTATTCTTATCATTACAGGAAAAATTTATGAATAGGCTTTTTATGTCTTAACATATTGTTTATTAGTGACAAAGTAACCGCATATGAAATTTACATCATCATAACATTTTTGTGTCGTTATGGTCGTTTCAAAAAACAATATAATATGTTTCTTTAAATTTTTTTATTAGCCTCTACAAATAAATAAATATGTACATTTTTGTTGTTTACCTTTTTTACGTCTTAGTTTGGAAACTTTGTACAAATTGAACGTTTTTAAAGTAAATAATAGTCGTTGTATTAATACAAACAGGTACATAACATTAATCAAGGTCTGATCGCAACTCACATTACAATTTGTGGTTAACGGTCATCACGATTGGCGTATGTAAACGTGGCAAAAATCATAAATTTACTTTGTAACCAACTGCGGCTGGCGGTTGCGGTTCAACGTGTTTGAAGTACATTAGGAAAACGGAAAATAATATCCATAGTTCTTTGCACACCGGGCTGCCTCGTTGCTCTAGTAGTTAGCTTATAAGGCTGCAATTTTCGATGTCTTAGATTCAAGACTACGTCGAGTCATAAAAAATTTAAGAGTACCGAGACAGTGATAGCCTAGAGTCCGGAAATTGACAGTGTTTATACTCCAGTGCTTCGGAAAGCATGAAAATGACTATGACACTGTGAGTTGCACTATATTATGTCATACATAGCTCGTGCCTCTTGGTCAATCAATGCATATAATAAATATGAATGAAACAAGGTAATTATAGTAGGTAATTGAAGATTTCTCGATTTCCTCTAGTATCGCTAATCTCTAAGCACATTTTCCTCAAATGTATCAACGTATATGATGACATCAATTTTATTATTAATTTTCTAAGAATTACATATTTTCGAAAATTAAACGTATATTTCCTACAAAATTAATAATGACTAACAATAAAACGATTGACGCAAGAGTGTATACGAATGTTCTTAAATAATGTTTGAATGCTGTTGATGTATTATTTAATACAATAGTACATTCTCGAAATCCTTTCTTGTAATTAATATTAAAAAGTCTCAATCAGTTATTAATACATAATCGAGATAAGTAAGAAACAAATAGTAGATAGTAAAGATTGACTAAATTATAAAAATTACTGACAAAACTGCATATCTAAATAGCAGCAAGGCACGGTATGCACATGTAGTAACACAGTAGGAAATGCAATTAACCAGCGCCTTGCCGATGCCTTCACGTCGCTCAAGCATGTAACGCTTATCTCTGTTGCATGCTTTTTCAATATGCAATCCCATACAATCGTGCTTCTTTATCAGACAATCAGAATTCTCAGGTATTTCTTCATTCGTTAATAGTTCTAATTATTGTGCAGTTTCGTAAGTAGTTTCGTGTCAATCGAACATCAAACAACGTGTAATACACAGTGTCGAGATGTTCAGCGAATTAGTAACGTACACGCCTCAGTTAATCTACTTTGTACGTACATGTTGGTAGCAACGGAGGCACAATGCGACATGTTTGTTTATTAACGTGGGACGTAAAAGCTGTTTAGCAGCAAGTAGCATAATCCGTTGGTGAATTATGTGCTTTGCCAACGATCCCGTTGTCGGCGGCATCTGTATGCACGTTCGCGTTCATGTGCCTTGGCGCCGGTGAGTGTATTGTTACGTCGGCTCGATTTTTTATCGGTTAGATAGTAGTTCACTCGCCTCGTTTCAGACGGATTGCTCGGACGTTTCGCTCGTGCTCGCTAATTAATAATTTTCACTGATCGAGTTGTAGCTTACAACATTGTTTACTAGTTTTTATCGTAACATTATAATTATATATTTTTTTGGAAAATGAACATAATTTTCTGTGAATTTGAAATGCAGTAGTTTAGTTAACACCTTTTCATAAATTATGATGATATGTGTTAAATTATGTATTAAGTTTAACAGCATCAATTTGTCATCTCATATCCTTAAATAATGAATCATAGTTTAAATCACTTCGGAAATAGTAAATGACTAACAGCTGTACATATATATGTATTCAATGTTTAGTTATGTGTACGAGCTACTACATTTAACGATAACATACGTTTTCCTGAATTAAACAAAGTGTTTTCCCTCCCCCGGTAATATTTTGATGTCTTAATATCGTCCGAATGATGTATGTGTACCGGAACTGTGAGCGGCAAAATTATGATATATGATTATAAAAATGGCCAATTTGTAATAGCGTAGTAAAACACACTCAGACTAACAAATTATGTTATGACGGATGGTCGGTATAAATTCGTTTCGTTTTATTTTAGCTAAACATTTAAATATATTGCCGTTACGATAACGTTTATACCAAAATAATAAATGAGCATAATTTGTGTCGTTTTTAATTTTTCCTGTAACGATTTCCATAAAACTTGTTAATAGATATAAACTTGATAACAGCTATTTAACTGGTTATTTCGGCGTCAATTCTTCTCATACTAAAATGTGCTGGACATTTCGATCTTAATTTAGTCAATTCGCTGGTTAGTATCCTATAATCAATAATATTAACGAATTATGTTAAATTCAGTGTCATTTATGTTTGCTTTATTAGTTGATTAAGAAGCTATTTCAAGTTAATGCTCAACATGTTTTAAAATATTCTGTTGAATGAAAAGTTATTTCATATTAAATCAAGCTATCAAAACTGCATAAACAAGAATTGATCTTTATGAAATATTTTATCTCTCTTAATAAAATCATATATAAAATATAGGCAAGTCATTCATTAACTCTTTAGAAGTTATATGATTTAAATTAGCATACATTTGTTTATCCTACGAACTATAATACATTAATTATCAGATTGATTCAAGTAAAAATTTTAGTTAAAAAATTATTACGGAATTAAGAACAATCATGATTCGAAACTATTTTATTACGTATAATGAAGATGTAGCTGACATACATACATATACCGGACCTATGTCATCTCTATTCCCAAAAAGCAAAATAAAATCTTAATGTCATAATATTCTTTTATAAATAAAAATGGCCGGAGTAATTTTAGCTACTTAACTCTTTTTATGGTGATGTCTACTTCACATATGCCTTTTTATTTGATACACATTAATGCTCTACAACGTTGATTGGTTGATCAATGTCTATTTGTCATTTCCGTATTACAATTACTCTATTTAATACAGATACTTTTAATTTATAGTTTCAAAATAATAATTTATATAAAATCTTAATAATATATATCTTTAGTTAGTCTTTAATTTCAAGTATATTTTAACAAGCATGCTACTATAAATAAATAAGCTAACTTGACTCAAGAACTAGGCTATAGTTTGCAATCATATTCAATACGGACTGGTTCCTAGCTAAGACAAGATCTTCCTTAAACTGTTCAGACTACCAACTCGATATATTGATGCACTTCGATGAAACTGGTCATAGGATTCAATACCTTGAACGCTAATGAATAAAGTTTAATTTCGTTTAATTGAAATTTAGCGAGTGTAAATTTAATATTGTCTATGTGAAATAAATCGTGAGCACGCACTCGGTCGATGCCTGCAGCTAATCGCTCCCGTTGTGCTATATACCTCTCTCATTTCAAGATCTCAAGCTTATCCAGAGGTAATACTTTTCACCCGTTATATACCTTAGTAAAGTATTACTATTAAAGATTATTATTATTAAAGACTAACGACAGCTTAAGGTGTTTTTCCTCCTTCTATATTGAATGTATTAAATTATTTTGTTCGAGAATAATTTATCAATCGTATAGTCAAAGTGAAAAAAATAAATTAAAAGGATTTGCAAATGATTTATCGTTGTATTCTAAGTTACCCCTTTAATTAGTGGTAGAAAAACATTCTAATCTTAGGATTACATGAATGGAGCAAGGACTTAAACGATTCGGATATAATATTTCTTTAGACTGTAATAAATAAGAAAAGTAAAAAGGATTTTCATCTGACGCCAATACCAAAAGGGGTAACAAGGCAGCTACTACATTGGAAGATATGCTTTAATATGTTTTTAGAGATATAAACATAAAAGTCTCTTTTATATTGAACATTGATTATAGTCATATACCTGCAAAAAAAATCCCTATTCCAAGAATACTATCAATATTAAAATATTTTTTCACTTTAAATTATCTATCTTTGAAAATAAAAGGTCTAATATATTTAGGTATAAATCAGTGATTTAAATAAATAATATTATTCAAATTATTTTGTTTTGCATAGTAATCTAACACAAAGTTATTTCTATATTCATGAAAGTATTGTGATGTACGAATGATTCATGATAGCGATGAAGCAGTAGGCGTGAGCTAATTTAGTGCTTAGGTATAAATAAAATGTACTCATATGCATGTTAGTGAATGTAATGTAATATTGATGAGGTTTTTGCCGACATTACAAATACAGTAATAATTACATGTTTTAATAGCAATGAGACCTATATATTAAGCTTTGCTTACTTAAAGATTTTTTTTTTAATATAACGCTTCTACAATAAATAAACATAAGTATATTATAAATGCTGTAGTGTAGGAGCACCTTAACTTGTAACCTGAATCCAAGTAAGAAGTAATGCTCAAATTGGGTTGTTTTCAGGGTTGTATCGCGACTGTCGGAAAATTAAGTGTCTCGGGAGGATAAATTCAACATTATTTGTCTCGAAAAATGTTTCTAATGGTGTCAAAAGTTTGTTTTAGGAACAGGTGTGGTAAGAAATTGGTATACAACTCTCTTAAATAATTATTTTTTGTATTTATAACGTAAAATGAAATAGTAAGCGTAATTGACACTCATATATATATATTAAAAATAACTAAAATTAATCTTATTTAATTTGAATAACGCATATTACGTAATTATAATTTAAATGTCAGGTACAAATATAATTTGGAAGTCAAATGTTTTCAATATAGTCACATAATTCTTTCCAGTCCAAAATAATTTTATAGTAACTAGTAGTATGTTCATATGACTAATTATATAGTTAGTGAAGGTTGGCACGGTTACAAAAATAAGAGTAGCTAGTAGGTACCTACCGTAAATTATATCAGTATAAAAAGTGACAGTTTGAGACTGTTTGGAGGTTATTCAACCAGGCCTGTCGTGCAAAACTAATAATGTCAGATAAAACTACTTTTGAAGGACCTTTATGGTCTTATTGTAACCATAAAAAAACAATATTTATAAATTATCGTTATTAATAACTTCTGTTACAGGCACTAGATATACATACATTTCCTATGGACAATACTATATTATTAAGTTTAATATTAAATCCATATTATAATTTATTATTAATTTCGCGAATCAGATTTGCAAAAGGGGTGGAAAATAATTATTTTTCATTTTAATTGAGAGCTCTGTAATTTCAAGACCCTTGAGATCATTGCCAGTTTCTATATTTCAAGTAAGTATCGTCGTTTTCAATGATCCTTATAGAATATTACCGTTATACCTTTAATAACGTACCGATTTTTATTGTACTTTGTGCAATACAAAGTCCATTTAGTTACTTTACAATCTTAGTTCTGTTAGCGTAATTAATGATAGAACAATAAGAAGAAATTTATATTTACTTAAATAACATATTAAAATGAAAGTAAACGTTTTTAGAAGTTGAAATATTTCCATAAAGAGACATTTAAAGTTCTTATGAAATTTATAATACTTTTTCATCTTGCTTAGTTCGACGAAAACAATTGCCTTGTCCAAATATTGGATAAACTAACTAATAAACTAGAATAAACATCAAACATTTATTAATTATTCATATAAATTTATTGAATATATAACTTTTTTTTTATATAAACAATAATTGCATTCACGAGTTTATTTATAATAATTAAATAGGCTTAAATAAGAGACTAGCCCCCTACATCCCGACATATCACTTTCAATTGGACGTGTAGCCTAGAACATATCAATCTAATTTTATGACCTGTCAAGCTTAATTTATCTGTTACGATGGGACCTGCTATTTCTATTTCCACTCATGCATATTTTGACGTTTATCTAGCGAGTAGCCGACCGGGCTATAGTATAATTATTGAATATTAAATACACTAATACTGGAACATTCTGTATCCCGTCTGTGTTGTACCACCCGTTTATCAGTATATATATTCTACCGCCTAACGGCAACGCTTTGTGTTGCTGTGTTCTGGATTGAAAGGCGAATCAGCAGGAGTAATTATAATCACAAGGGACATACTCGTAACATCTTATTTCCCGTGCTTGGCTGTCATTTGTTGGTCCAGTGCTAGTGCACGAAAAGACATTAGACATAATAAAGAAAAGACACCGATTCCATTTTTCTTTAATATAACCAATCCGAAAATATGTTATCCTTAAAAATTATAAAATAATAGACATCTAATATGTTGATGTACTTATTTGTCCATCAGTTTAGATTTTGGGAATTTTACAAGAAATGTTCGATACGTTAGTGTTCGATTTATTTACAAGACATTTGTTACGGTTTGGGCGGATACTTGGTTTGATGATAAATTGTGTTCGGTCAGTCATAACATTTTATCTCGGTTGTTAAAGTAAACAAAATTGAGTCTTAATTATTTCAGCTACGTCTTAAATTCGCTTTTTCTCTATTCGTACCGCCTTAAAACATTATATTT
This sequence comes from Vanessa tameamea, assembly GCF_037043105.1. Taxonomy (NCBI): domain Eukaryota; kingdom Metazoa; phylum Arthropoda; class Insecta; order Lepidoptera; family Nymphalidae; genus Vanessa; species Vanessa tameamea. The sequence goes on along the minus strand of NC_087318.1, from coordinate 6,784,322 downwards.
TTAGATAGGAATTTTAATTCGAACTTTATGATATGCGTCGAAAAATCATTTTACTGTAGACGGTAATCATCTCTCAACTACGAAATTTGAATGACATTGCGGATTGACAAATGAATACCAGACACAATTCAACAGTTAATTTTTAAGTATGTTAATGGTAAAAACAAATTATCAGTGGTCATCCGAAAACTATTCTCATCACGAAGTGAGTTTTAAGAAACAACTCTTCCGAGTTAAATATTTGTTGAACGTGAATTAATTTTAATTTGAAAAAAGTACTTACAATAAATGCAGTTACAGTTTTTATTAAGATATTGTCGTGAATAAAAGGTAAAATAAACGCTAAATTGCGCTTATTTAGAGAATTGTAGCGATCAATCATGGTGGCTAAGTCATCAGCCGGTTCAAATGTCAAACGAACCTAGGGTGGCGATAAAAAAGAAAACTGAGTTGCCATTATTAAAAAAGTGACTGTGACTTTATTTCCATTGTCGATTGCCGATTCAGGATTATTAACTGACTTGCATTATTTTTTGTGTTCTAATATTGATAGATTGGTTTTTTTCGAGTACGTTTCCTTTTGAATTTATTACGTGTATGTTTCGCTATCTGCGTTGTAAGTGCCGTCGATTATAATATCGATGAGAAAAGAGCGAGCCAACTAAATAACACAAAACGATAGTCATCGAGGGCCTTACAAGCGTACACGCGAAGTGTATTGTTTGAACTGCAATACGTAACCGAGCAAGATATATTCATTGGTTTTTTGTTCCGCTTAAATAAATTGATTTCAGCGTCATGACATCTTACTTATCCATATAGTTTTCTTATATCTAGTAATATTCAAGTCATTTAAAATTTCGACCGTAGATAATCGGCATTTGATTATGTTACATAATTAGCGCAACAAATTGAAACAAGAATAAATTATTAATTATATTGATCCAAAATACTAAATGTCTTTATTGATAATGTCTTAATAATATAGTGGATAAGATATTTGATACCAACATGAATAAAAGTACATCCTTATTGATTGATTTAATAGGAATGAAATTTATGGAATTGGATTCAATTTAACCAAATTGACTTCCTTTAATTTTACGATTTCGTTTGCGTGATCTCGTCCGGTAATAATCTAATAAATTCGTCCATTGGGATAGGGCAGCACAATACCGTAATGACTCAATATTAATCGGTCAATTTATTAATATACTTTTGTTTCCCTTTTATTGGAAATCATGATCTACTTACCATATGGTTGGAATTCTATTTGTGACTTACTCTATTGCTGAACCAAACGGTTATAGATTGCCATATAATATAAATAATATCATGTAAACATAAATTATTACATTAAATATGAATTTAATCACGCTAATTGAATATTATTTTTAAAAATAATTTAAAATCAATCATCTTGAATTCTTATTTATTAATATAATATTTATATAGTTTTCAAAGATGAATATTAATGACTTACTGACATTACCTTTATTGATTGTCAATAATTACGCACAGACGTAACTAGTAGGGACAAATTGTAATCAATAAAAAATAATTTGAATTAAATGTATGGAATGGCAGAGTGCAAACACGACGAGATCGCGTGCAAGCGCACAATATCATCGGAGTCAAGCCGTTTCACGCTACCCTATATTTTAACAACTGTCCTAATACATCTTGCAATGTTGTTTTTAACTGTTTTTGCCACATTATTGTTTGTTCATTTTTTGAATGTTTACTTTTAATTTTTATATTTCATTTTTGTTGCCTCTCTATTTAAACTCTTTTATTGTCCATTGAACATAAATACTTTTTAAGCGAGTTATATCCTTTTTTTTATATTCAAGTTTGTTCTGATTTTTATCTCTACTACATTGTTTTTGTATATTTTTTAAAGTTAAGTTATAGCTATTAGATGCATGTAAATTTATCTGTGTCAATTACAAAAATCGAATCAAAATTTTTCTTAAATTTTAAATATTCAACGAATTGGATGGCTTTTTTTTCTTCATTTCAGGTGCCTGTCAATGAAAGCGCCAGACAGGTATGTCGCAAAGTCTCTCGCGCGTTCGGTTTCGTTCGGCCGGATTCGGTTACGTTCGGAAACGTTCGGGCGGGCTCGGCCACTAAACTGGTCGGTCGCGGGCCAAAGGGTTAGCTTGGAAGACCACACGATGAAACTACACACCCGGGTCGCAGGATTTTTAAGCACAGTATTATTTTTCATCAAAATTGCTTATCAATGTGTGTTCTTATAAATGTTTTATTTTTATTTTTTGCAAATTCCATACATAGTTAAGGTATTAATCTTGTCATCTGTCCTTGACATTTGAATTTATTAAATCATGTTTTAATTGCTTGATTGGCCATTTTCTCCTTATACAATCGATTGCACATGTTCGGTGGTGTGTTTTATTTTACTGTTAAATGTATCAGAACCATTGTGGGTGATTGTTAGTTGTCGTTGTTTTGCTTCCAGGTTACACCCTTTCTATAATTTTATATTGGTAATTAAATCCTAAACGAATCACAGATAAATTTACAAATCTTTGTCCGTAGTTTAGTCCATGTATATTTGAATGCATTTATTTATGTTTAATTTTATGAGCATGACTGTGTTATTATTATTTTGATTAAATTTCTAAAAGCTTTATGAGCTCGGTAAGTAACACATTATTATTATTTTTTAACAATGTATGATTTATAAAAAAATAAAATAACAATAGTGATATTCGTTGGATTTTAGTACACGCATGAGCAGTAACGAGAGTCCAAGTTGATCCCATGACAAATTCATGATCATCATCATCAAATCGTAAAGGATTTAACGCCTCCGTTGGCACGCTTCTTTTGTTGGCATCATAAAGCCGGCCATTAACATGTTTGATAAAACGTTGGCCGCACAAAAAGAGACCGCGGAGCTACTGTAGGCTCCCCACTGAGACACCTCATTGAGGAATGATGCCATGCTGTGGTACTTATAAAAGAACACAAAGATGTATTCCGTTCTCTCTCATGTTTTAGTCGATCACCGCAATGCCGAGTAGCCTTGCTGTTGCATTCCATACGTGTCATAGAATAAAAATACCGATAACAATAGCAGCGCGTTTTGTATCAACAAGCACATCTGTCAAATATGGCAATCGATAATTTTAATATTATTTATAACTTTTTACAAAACCTAAGACTGAGTAAACAGTCAACATAGTCAAAATCAAAGATAAACACTGTATTAAAGTTGAAATAACTATATACGTATGTAAATTATTAAAATCCAAAATATTTTATTCAAGTAAACTCTACAATAAATCATTTTTGATTTGTCGATATTTCAACTTTACCATCTGAGTTACAAAAATAGTAAATAGTTCAAACTACATCAAACGCCTTATAAAATCTAACAAATACTATAATCCTTTGAGTTGCCGCCCGTACGGAGACGAATCAAGATAATACTTATTATACTTATCGTGATTAAACTAATGGACTCAAAATTGAAACAGATCTATGTCATTTCATATCGCTTATGAATCCTAAACTTATTTTTAAAATAAGATAAATAAATTTGAACGAAGATATTTTTAAAGTTATTAGTTAGTTATTAAATAAAAAAATTATAAGCAAACAACAGAACTCAGTTGGAACATTTACATTACATAAAAACGTAATAAATGTTTTTAATGGGATATAAGGTATTTAAAAGAAGGGAAGGTTTTTAGTAAAGCAAACAGAAATCAAAACAAAGGATCGACTTACATTTTGACGCCTTTTATACAAAGGACGAATTCAAATAAACACTAAATCGTTAACCCTTTGACCGTCGGTGGGTAATTTTCACTTCGGAAACAGAATGAAAATGTTCTGTAAAAGGGACCAAGGTGACGCCTATTTTTATAATACTACAAAGTAATTTATCTTTATATTTACATTTGTCTAATAAATTGATATAAATTATAACTAGATAATTTATCGTTTTCTCTTGAGATATAAACTAAAATATAAAATAAAAAAACCCAATATATCATACCGATGTACTCACCATTTAATCGTTAATAGAAAAAAAAAACAACCACAAATTATAAAAGTATTTTTTTCTAATTCCACCAACCCACAATGAAGCAGTGTGGTATACAAAGGTCCGAAAATTCCTCTCCAAAGGAGAGGAGATTTTAATCCAGTAGTGCCACATTTCGAGCTCATGATATCTCTTTTTTTTTAAAATGAGGGTAACAAATTATTTGCATAGTAAAATCTCGCAAGTATCAAATCAAATATTTAGTATCATATTTAAAAAAAAAACAAATATATAAAATACCTGAAATCGATAAATTTATTACTTTTGCCAAATAATAAAATACGACGAAAATACAAACGAGCTGAATTAAAAGATTTAAAATTATTATTTGTAACCATAAATAAAAAAAAAATTAATTACTAAAGCGTTTTTTTTCGCACATCTCGCATTGCGCCCGTGATCCTCTGCTAATTAAGCTTCGTTTCCAATTGTCTGTTGTGAGAGTCTAAGTATCTTGAACACTAAAAACCGAAAGCAGATAATTGAAAACATATTTATATATTGGGTGGTATCGAGCAAAAGAAACTGAAGAGCTGCAAAGAACAGTTAATTGAAGAATACAACAAATCGTTACATCAATCAATCATAATCATAATTTACATTTACAGTATGTGCATCATTCCTGTGTTTAATGAGGCCTCTTGTAAATTATGTCATGAATGGTCGGTGCATTGGTTGCCGGTAACCACACTCACCCACTTGCGCGCGGATGCGTGAGATACGTAAACTTTCCCTCTCATCACAATACCCCGAGTTGCGTAAACCTTCCCTGACCCACACGTGTATGTTCCAAGTCACTGCGAGGAGGGTGCAGATTATCCAAGTAAAGTTGATGAAACGTAACGGCTTACCGCTATTTATATCGTTAAATACTTTGTCTTATTTTGTTCATCAGTTCCTGTTACTCAAAATATTGGTAATTTTTTTACACGGTAGCTAACAATAATAATGACGAAATAAAATAAACAACGACTTAAATTGGCAATATTTCATAACGTTTTTGGCATTAATGAATGTACTGCGTATTAATTGGAATTAAAGTTCTGGTACCTACCTTAGTAGTTATCGAATTCTGTCGTGTATAATATTTTATTTTATATAACGGTTCATCGTCATAAATTTTATATTGCAATTAATTTATGACGTAACGGTATAACAGAACATATAAATAAATTTGATTCGATGAAGTTCAGCGAATGAATATTTCAAAGCATCTAAGACAAATGAATCTATAAAATTAATTGGACAAGTAATCGAAAACTCAGAAAGAATTTCTTCATCTCTTGCTTTAGGGGAGAGGAAACAAATGAAGGGCGGACATTGAATAATTCGATTTCCTTATTTGTACCAATCAATATCTTAAAGGGAATTTGATATTACAAACATTTGTCTATAAAAGATATGGTATTAGAAGAGATATTATTTCCATAAAATTAGTTTTTTTTTTTTAAATCTGTATCGCTTTCTTGCAATTTTAAAACAGTAATTGATATGTTAAGCAATATAGAGAACAATGTTTGATGGAATAAGATATTAGCTATATTTTATACCATAAAACATTGTTTTCGTATACATAAATGTTACAAGGAATAAATCGGAATTTTTAAATATCAGAAAATTAAAGATATTTTCTACTTATTAAAACTGTTTTACAAACTTAGGTGCAACATCATAAGAACTAACTTCTAAATGATCTCTCCAAAACAATTAAAGGGAAGTATCGCTTGAAGCAGCAGGGTGATAGAGGGTGTTGGTTGCAGACGGCATATTAGTAGCTATAATTGCATTTACTACCGACCTCGCTGACGTTTCCTGTGGAGTCTCTACAGCTCGATCTTATAGACAATTGAGTTAGCAACATAAATCACCCTTGGAATAAGTTGCTGTTGATGAGAATATTTCTTGATTGACATCTTGAAATACTTCAAAGTCATCCGAACAGCAACGTTTATCAAGAAGCACCGAAATATTTATGTACACATTTTAATAATAAAGAAATCGCGGGAAATTGAAGATACGAATCTAATAAGTAGGATGTTGTATCTGATTAATTAAGATGCTTGACTAAAAATAAGCTCATATTAAATTTTGTTCGTAATTTGGTCGGGTACTTATTTAATTCCGGATATAAAATTTCTGTGATTGAGCCCCAGCGGGTGGAGCTAAGGGGCGTGAATTCCAACAAAATTAGCACCAGGGGTCGAAATAAAAAGTGAAGGAAAAATTTAATGAACAGGAAAATGCTCCTTTTTGCAGCTATTTCATCTATTTATCTACATCGGGATGCCCATTACCTTGCTAAGAGAAAAGTTTACATTTTTAATTTAATGATTCCACTTTGTGGAAGTTGGGCGGGTTTCAGCGAAATCTTAATTTGGGGATTTCTGAGGCGTCTCGTTTTGTAAATATTATTCCTTTAATAAGACCTCACGTTGAGGGGTGCTGCTGAAGTCCGTGATTACGACTCTCTTTACGAGCTTCATTTTGGACCTCGTCATTTTGATTGGCGCTAATGAAATTTTTCTTACTCCTTGACGTCTTCTTGTTCTTGACAGAATAATTTTCAGGAAGTTATATCGTTCGAGACATGTCATCAACATACCCTCTTAGCGTACTCTAAACAGTTATTGACGGTAATTTCACTACAGCTGAGTCAATGTTTATGTCATCTTCATTTAAATTTCCACTTTTGCTAATGCAATTTCTTATTTTATCTCTTGTGAAGTGCGTGTCCCATCTGTATCAAAATTTCTAAATCGTTTTGTCCCAGCTGCGTTTGTATGGGCGATGACATTTCGCTTTTAGCGGCTGTTTTAAAATTGAATATTTGATGGCGCATTCCCTTATGACGAATCCGCGGTAAGTGGAAAAGGCCAATTCCGTGGAAGATAATTTTTTCAACAAGCTTTTAACGACTGTACCCATTTACTATATACTAAAAGAGGCCTTAATATTTCTATTTTGTATTGAGAAACTAAGTAGGAAATAATTCATTATAAATGTGACATGAAATTGTGTCATTTGGAATTATCATAACCCTTTTTTATTTATTGTAACTTAATCAATACACATATTTTATCTGTTATCAAACAACTGTATTGCGCTCAAAAGTTCCCATTATAAACGCAAATGGTTCCAGCTTAGTTCCTTTCTAATTACACAGATAAGCGACTTCAATAACGGTTCTTTTATCACGTTCATACGTTTGGAATCTAATTGGAATTTTGCATGTTGATATGTGTAACTCTTTATTGGTCGATATTATGTTTACTTTCCGATATTAATGTTTGTTGTTCGAATTGAGCTATCCAAATACCGATTAAATTGCCTTATACCTATGGACTTTCATATTATGTTTCAATTAAAATATAATCATTTAATAAAAACGAAGATAAACTGTGTATAAAATTTTTATCTGGGTGCACCTGCCAAAACTATAGGATAGAAGTAATCTTAATTGGAATTTCGATATAAATTAATTATTGGACTAGTGGTGTTCTTAAATATGTCAAAATTAAGTCTATATTAATACATCAGAGTAGCAAATTTGCATTTAAACGTTTTTGTAAGAAAGTTAATTTAGGAAATTACATTTATACTAATAGAAAATTACAGTTGGCGTTTTTTAAGGTCTATTTAAGTTTTTGTACAAGGGTCGTTGGGGTTGGTTTTTTCGTAAAACATCTGTTGTGTACATCATATGAGTTTTTGTTATTTTAAAAGGAGACATGATGGATCAGTTTCAACACGTATACGTCGGTCCCTTTGTTGTTTGGTTTATAGCTTTGTAATGTGTTTCTTTGTTTGTTCAATACGTGTTGCAGTCGCTTACAAAGCTGAATTTACTGAAAATGTTGCTATTTTTCTATATAAAATATGTTTCAATATAACATTTTTCAAACGAGTAACTCGTTTTTTCAAACGAGTAGCTCGTTTGAAAAATGTTATATTAATTATTTATATATTATTATTCCAAATTGATTATTTACAAGTATTTTTCAATGAAATTTCATATATAGCATTAACTTTCGTTGCGTATTCAAAATCCTTTAACGCTTAAGATTTTTTATAAAGTAAAATATTGTAAAAGTTTTCACGATCTTAAGAGTATTATTCCAACAATACTATTTAAAAAAGTAATCCAGATTACGTGACAAAGGATTTTTTGGTGTTACATGCAAGAGCGCCATTGCATAAACGAATGCATAGACGTAGAAGTTAAGTATGTCTGTCATTAGTAAAAACTTTTGTGCAAGTGTGGGAGTGTCCTGAGATTTAAAGAGCTCGTCCTTCAAAACCACTGTTGCGTGTTCTTTAAACAGGATTTTGTGCAGATTATCAGTACCCGTAAAGATTACATCTTATCTTGTAAAAGGTCTGTTTGTCGTCGATTTCTTTTTTATTCTATTTCAGAGACATGTGTTTCATGGATTTAGTATGAGTTAAAAATTTACTTTTAATTAACGTTTTTAGCAAGCGTTTTGTTATTATAGTAAAATTTAGATAGTATTAGTCACACCGAAAACAGAAACTGAATCTTCAATCATATAATATGTATATATTTCATTAATATGCTCTACTTACTTACTTTTTAAACAAAATATATAATCCATGAGCGTATTGGACTGACGAAAAGTGTGAGCTTTAATATAATATTGTAACAATATAAAAGCCGGTAACGCATAAGTAATAATAGTAATAGTCATAATATAATTGCGGAAGGCAAGTTTTATTTTCGTTTGAATTCGTGGTCTTTACTTCTTGTCGCGTCACAGCCAAATTCGAGTTTATAACTGAGACACATTATCGACCGTGACACACGATCGGATAGACAGACGGACTGATCACAATGGTAATACAAATATATTCAACCTTAAATCATGAAGAGTATTATAAGAGGTAAACTTAAAATTATTTTAAGAGTATTCATATCAAATGCAGGATAATTAAATATTAAATTAAATTAATAATATTAATTTCACTTAATTTATAGATTTATAATAATAGAAAGTTACTTAAAGTTAATCGTAGTTTTTTTGAATAGACAAAATTATAATATGCGGTTTATTTCGAACAAGATAATTACAAGATCTCAATTTATTGCGAGATTTTTTTGTACGGTTTGCTGATTGATGATAAGTTGATAACGATACTGTGATTGAGTAATTTGTAATGGCATATTTCTTTGACGTATATGAATTTAAATTTATTTTTTGTCTAGCAGGTCCGTACCTTTCTCTAACCATCACGACATACAATTGACGGACGTGCAACGTGATTGATATATTTTATGTTTATATTTTAGCATTTAGTTATGAATTATATCTCATATATACGTACATAAGTGTATAAAATAAATAGTGACTGACATTTTTTATACAATCTTCCGTTTGTGCCGACGATAATATTTATTATATTCATAGGTAAACGCTCATGATATTTACAATTTTAATTAAGTATAGTATTGAAGTAAAAAAATAATGATATAATTCTATAATAGGGTAAATTTAAATTTTATTATTAAGTTATGAAACAATATGATGATAAATCATTTCAACAAAAATCCATCAAACTAATTTAATTCAAAGTGTATCCATTTCCTTTTTGCAAACAAAATAATAAAGACACATTTATAGTGGTTACAGAAAGGCGAAAGGGTACGTACTGCAATGGGGAATAAAAAAAGCGAACGCGAGTTTTGATTGATCACCAACTCGAAGCAGTTTTTTGTGTGAAATTAAAAACACGGAGTGGGCATGCGTTGGATTAAAGAGGAATTTCAGATGGCCATGAGTAGGGATTCGGGCCTTTGTTGCCGAAAACAAATTTTGAAATTAATTTATTTTTGTAAGACGCGAATTCGAACATCGATTTCGCATTACTGAATAATAGAAGCGCTTTTTATGGATCGAATTTTACGGCGTTGATCCTATAAATATTCTCGAACGAAGTTTACTAACTAATTTAATATTGAATACATCTAAACTAATTCGAGTCATTTATGTCTTACTAAGACAATAAACATCAACATTTGAACCGCAAAGCACGCCGCAAACGAGTAGGTAATTAAAGCTTCTATAATACATTAACATTGTGCATACTAAATTCGTGGGAGACTAAGTCGAAATGTTACCGGAATGGTTAGGGAGAGATGCGTAACACCCAATACCGCTAAGGTGAAACGTAATAATAGTAGCTGTTTGGAGCTTTATGAACGATCAAAATTGCAGAAGCACGTGTATAAAATACACTTTGCAAAGTAGATTTAAATTTTAATACAAAGCTTTCAGTCGAGGGTCGTAAGTAATGTCTTGACGTTGGAAATGGGTGGAAGTGCTTCCTAGCACGATTTTTTAAGCGTTCACAAAGTCCATAAATAATATGAGGTTTTGAGAACACGTCTTTATTTCTAAAATTTATTTTAAAAAAGTCAGTTTTTTATTTATATATAATAATCAATAAGTCGCATATTATTTATATTAAACTTTTTTTTTTTTTGTAGATAAATACATACGTAAAAATAATAATTATTGTTAATAAAATATAAAAATTAATGATAAGCACTCTATATCGAGATTACTCTATTTGAGGTTGTTAGTAAAGTGCAAACGCGCAGGATATCCACATTAAGTCCTCAGAGCCCGAGTCTCAGGTGTCGACTGTGGCCGATTTCACAAGACAATGCTTAATAATTTCATTTAACCATTACGGCGGCCATCTTTGCGAGTCGCACAGTTAGAGGGCATCGACGCACCCCTCCGCGGTAATTTGCATTGTAACTCGGACCACGTAGAAGGCCCTAACTGCTATACCACCACCTTCTAACTCTTGAATATATAATTTTGTTGCTTTTATTAACAGCAACTTTGCGTGGGAATTGACGATAGCCTTCTGCGGTGACTGTTTATTGTAGACGATAACTTCGCTAGATTTATTTTATAGTTGAGTGCGACTTTGTCCTGCAAGGGTTGGTTCTTTTACGGACGCATTTATACTACCAATAAAGAGGCTCGCAGCATGTGCCTATTAAAATATTTGTTGGATTTATTTGACGGGCTTGTTTTGCTGAAATGTTGATTGGACCTCATTACATTGTTGCACATATCAAGTAGTAAAGTACGTTATCATATGGATTTACTTTTATTACGTTTGGAGTATTAAAGCGGTATTTACTTTGCTTGAGTGATTTGTTGATTAAATAAAATGTATTTGATGAATTCCTAGTATAAAGGTTTCGATTTTGTTTGTAACATTATTTTGTGAGTCGAGATTATGTAGTGGATTGAACGCGTGAATTGTAACTGAAGGTCGTGGATTTAAATTTTGACAAGTTCAGTGGTACTGTGAGTGTTTGTAATTCGCCTCGTGTTTGACTACTGATGCCCGACGTTTGTGTAATATTGGTCAGTTACATGTAATTCTCTCTACAAAAAGCTTTGTGAATAAATATTATGTTTTAATAATGTCTTTATTATAAAAGTTCGAGCATTGTTACAAAGCAAACGACATTTGCCGATGACGGTACGGGTCTTAACGGCACAGTAATAGGTGCAATCGTAATGGCTCCCCTTTCCCGGTGTTAATGTAAAAGTTGTCGGGGGCAAGACGGTTATAGACTTGTAAAGTTTGTTTTGGTTCTATTAATTAATGTGTTTGCATGTCTCCGCTTAAGATTTTATAACTTTCTGTGTTTTCAGAACCCTTACATCTAATGGAAGAAATAATTTAATCTTGTTGTTTCGTTAAAATAAGTTGTCTTTAATAAACGACATTAATAAGAGTCAATTTAAAATACTTAAACATTGCAATCGGTATTTGAATTACTTTAACTATTTTTGCTAATGACGTGGCGTAATAATAGAGGCCATTAACCAAACGTGCGTGTAGAAGATACAGTATAAATGCAACATAGTAAATTGATATATTTTTTTATCCTGACCAGATACACAGAAGTAGTAAATTTTTTCCGCGAATACATAATAGTTTTCGGTTCTGTCATAAAGATATACTTATGAAGTTTAACTTTAAAATTTATTTTTATTAAAACAAACTGAGAAAGGAAGGAAAGCTAGCGGAAATATCAAAACTTCGATCCAGAGTAAATTGTGGCACTAATTCTGATGACGACTTTTAGGGGAACGAGTAATTCCATTCCGTGTTTCTAACTCTTTAGGGAGTCGGAATATCGACATTAATAGAATCTAAAAGCTTCCTTACGACGTAAATTTGAAATGACTTGTTTGTATTTGTTTTTGAATAATTATATTAATACAATAATAAGATCTCTGTTAAGAATCTAATCTCTGTAAAGAAAATATTACCCGCGTGGCGTTTCCGTATTCGGAGACCATTTTTAATTCAAACTAAGTTTTGCTTAAAATTATCACAAAAAACTGTTTCTATAGTATTCTATTTTGATTTAAAGTAAAAATAAAAAAAGTATAAAACTTTAAAAAAAATGTATAGTCTATTTTGTATTCTTAATTTAATTTTAATTAATGCGTCTTTCTAACATTCCCACAGACTAAGTAAAGTGCTATTATATGGTATGAATGAGTGCAGCCGTCGTCATAGGGGCATCTTATGAGCTCTCCATCAGGATATTGACACTTCTGTCTGTCAGCCTTTGTTCTAGCACGTGTTAGGTTACACTACCCACACGTCACAGTCGTACACGTGTGCCTATCAAAATCCATTATTCCAGGCAACTCAGAGCTTTTGTCTTTTAAGGTCGTCATTATACCAAATACAGGTCAATATCTTGTTTAATATTATTCACATATTAATTACTCCATTATAACAAATTAATTAAGTAACTGTTTAGAGGTGATTTTTTCACTTTTACTTTAAGAGTGAATTCATTTTGCAATTCCGAGCGAAAAATAATCGCATCCTGCTTCGTTCTCGCGTAATAATTAGTACAAATCGCCTGTTCAACGGTACAGAGTTTAGAAGACATAGAATAGACTAGAATTATTTTAAAGTACATACGAAATAAGAGTTCAATCAACAATGTCATAAGCTTTACAATGCATATAAAAATCCATTTCTAGTTAAAAAAAAATGTTTTCATGCTCAAAAATAAGTGGTCTTTCTATATGTTTCGATATCTACTCAGCGATGGAATCCTGAAGTCGTGCGAGTTAATAGATCCGATAATTCATCGTCACGCCTTGCATTTGATCCGACGATGGATGGCGCTCATATCGAGACGGATAAATCCAATTTCTATTTCGTCTTAAGATTGTCGCAGCAATAACGTATAATTATTCTGCTATCTTGCTGCTAAGCTTTCACCGTAAATATTTCAAACGTCAATAAAAAGTATTGAATATTTTACGTATTTTATACCTACACAAAATACCGTTTGAAATCTATTAAGGCCTATATTTTGACTCGCTTTCCCATAGCATTGGTATTTTGGAGTGACTTGAAACGATTCAGTAGGCGATTCGATCCACTTCTGTATTGTTTAGAAGAAGTTACCCTGATTTTTGTGAGAAACGGTAATTGACGTTATTGAAATACTTCTCAAGTTGCGTCAGATATGACGGAGTTGATCTTTAAGTTTTAGTTGGAATTGATTTTTTTGTTCAAATTCCAATGATTATTACGGTTCTTTAGTAATGCTAACTCTACGTTACAGTTATATGATTTGCTGAGAATAAGTAAATGCAATCTTTGCATTTAAATATTGAACTCGAAATCGTGTACAAAATCATCAACAAAATTAATTATATCGGAATGAGGTAGCTACTGAAGTTGCGGATCGAATTATGCGGGTTAAACATACCGTTACTAATTACTTAGCACCTAAAAAAATTTAGAATTAAATTCAAACATTTGTCTCCTAACGAATCGTGTCGCGGCGGCTCCAGTTCAAAGCAGCGTGATTCGGCAATTCTATTCCATTTTCAAATGCTCGCTGCCCATTCGTTCCCTCAGCTACGCCTACCCAATAAATTAGATGTCTAGCGTTGCTCACTACATAGTTGGAAACTAATGAAATCTTGAAAAGTACTCAACCAATTTTCTTAACAACTTTTCCGAAAGAGCAGCCGCCTTCAAAGATTTTACCCTAAGAAATAATTCCGCTAATAACGTTCAGCGCTCACACGGGTATGTTATGCAACCATAGGAATTTCATTAGATACACACGCGTCTGTTTGTTAAGGCGTTTTCCATTGCTAAAAGTTTCTTGAGGCGGGTATAATTCCTTTGTTTGTTGTCGGGGTGGCACCCGCCTCACCCACTACGTTTTCTAAGTCATCGGGTCCAATTATGCCCCTTTGTAGGTTTTGATATGTAAATTCGCGATTTTATTAAACAAACCATGATGCCATTCGAGGGCAGCGAGCCGGATTAATAGCTTCTTCAGATTTGTGTAATCGCTTTCTCTAAAGATAATATCAAGACGCGAGGGAGCTATTTGCTTTTCAGTACCTGCCTACAGGCAGGAAATGTGATTGTTTCATTTTCACCTCCGTAAACCAAGATATTAATTACCAGGCGTTTTGATTAATATTGGTTTTTTATTTGTCAACAATGTCAGCCATTAACATACAAATATAATTATTTCCATTGCGCATTAATTCAATGTGTCGCGATTCACGTGATTATTATTACAGAGATTTCGGGGACTGTTATCGCCCTACAAATTAATCTGTCCATAGAAACATAAAACGGACGTTACTGTCCAAACTACCCATTCGATTTAAGCTTAATTTTTACCCCAGCACTATTAATAATTTACACTGTATCCCGACAACGCTTGCGCCATATTACATCGCATAAATTAATAATGTCGTTCGCTTGTTTAACTGCGAATCAGATGAGTTTTATTGACAATTTTGTTTGGAAAGAGCAATTTGCGGGATGGCCGCCCAGTGTCACCAAGTGGTCACCATATAGGGGAGAATGGAGCTTTATGGGAGATATGAATCTGCTAACAATTGCAGAATGAGTAAGGCTTTCGTCATAATATATTATTGATAGTCATTTTTAATAAATATACATGTTTTTTTCATTTAATTTCTTAATTACTTTTTTACCCTCACAAACAATTAGAAGAAAAAAAATTACTGCCGTTATACCGGATATAATTAAAACTAATTTTTATAAGTGACATTTTAAAGACATACATTCCTGTGATGATATTATCACAAAATATCAAAACAGACTTATTTAAGCGGTGTTTAAAGCTAATAAATATGTGTTATAACTATCTTGAGTAATATTTTTATAGATGCATATTAGGTCCATCATAATTATTCTACACCTCAACCCAACTATCGGCAGTCAGGATGCAAATGTTTCCATCGCATTACTGTAACTCAATACTCGCACGAATGTACACAATTGCATTTGGGGTTGCATTGAGGAGCACGCCGCTATTATTGTGCAAACAGGGTCGGCTGGTCGTATGATCTATGCACCGTGTTCACCACTATGCATTAACTAAATTTAGTGCTTGAATTAGACATACTATATGTTTCATGCGAGTTAAGGCTACAGACATACAGGTTCACATCGTTACTGTACAATAATCTCTTGAACGCCTTGTGTTAATGACATATCTTTTGAATTTTTGAATTAGTAGTTTTTAGTAAATAACTTTATAAATGTATTAAAAAAACAACTACCAAAATATTTGTATGATTTAAGTTTCACGATAGTGGAGTATCTGAATCTGACTTGTACGATTGAATGTCCCTTATCGCACATGAGCAAAACGCGCTGTCGCCTCGAATTAACACAAGCTTTTGTTATCGTTCAATTTGATTTCGCCGCCGGCTGCTTTATTATTTTAATGAGACTCAATTTTCAGGGATAATTGAATGGACGTCGCGCTGCTTCGATTATTCCATTGAACAGCTAGGCACAGGTTGTTTATATGGAGGCTGCGTCGAAATCTAGAATCTCGAATAAAGTGAAGTGGGGCAGTATTCGTTACTAATAGAATACGTGTTATATTATTAAAACTTACAAATATTTAAAAAAATCGTTGATTTATGTAAAATGTATGTAGAGATTAAATTTAAAAGTTACCAATTACTCAAGAAAAGCATTGTAAACGTTAGCTTAAATGAATCTTAAAGAGATTCACCTGTTGAATACAAACACAAATTAGTTTAATATATAAGTATTATGGTAACAAAACCCTAAAGAGATTTATTAATTTTTAAACGCTGTTTAATTGCGTCGAATTACAATGCTAAAGCCTAACGATGTCACCATCTACTAACCTCATTGTTTGCTAAAACTTGCGTCAGTTCAACCCCACACAGCAAACAAAGTAGTGCAATTATACTAGTGAATTATATGAGACTTTATTTCACGTCTAATAGCTAACTAGTTTTACCTATAGTTACAGTTGACATAGTGCCGCCAGTTTAATTAAAGGGGTGCGTGTTGATTTGTAGTCGCCAATATGAAAGAGTATGCTCGATAATGTGATTTCAAATAAACATTTCAACGCTGAATATACAAAAAGTGTGATGAAGGTTCAGGTATCATATATGTATATATAATATTTCAAATAATTTAAAGATAAGCAAAGATTTTTTGAAGCGCATGGAAAAAAATAATTGCGATATGATACGAGAAAAAAATAATAATTAAGAATTAATGGGAAATTCTTATAATTTAGTTATGCATGTATAAATATATATAGTGCAGCAAATTATGAAAAAATACGAGTCCCTCGTCAGTTAATACCCTTAATGGGGCGATTTGAAGCAAGCAATACACGGGTTAACCGCAGACCACGGCACGCGACTGATCCGAGTCCATCGTGACCTCATTTATTACATCAAATATTATTTTTTATTCATTCTGCTAAATATAATCAAATAGAAATGAAGATTTATTGTTAAAAGGATTTCATAATATTTTGTACAGTTATTTATTTAAGCTTACCATATCGGTTATATCCGGAAAATGTGTCGTGGTCATCAATGCTGCTCTAGGAGATTTTTATTCCCGTTAATTCCGAAAGGTAATGTCAATGTTCTCATCCAAGTCTCAGACAACTTGGAGGTATATATATATATCAAATCATCCGGTACCAAACAGACCACAGAGTTAATTAAGCGTATTCAAATATTAATATAGGTTTAATTTAATTTTTCTTTATATTATTCATAGTTAATTGTCAATAATTAAGGAGCAAAATATATTTGCCAGGCATAGCATGACTGCAGTTCATATTACATGTATACATTTCACGTCTTTTAAAACTCATACTCAATTCAACTCAACTTAAAATTCGACTACAGAAAACATGATTTTATCTTCATTTTTAATGATGATTCATAGTTCTCTTATTAATGCAAGTTATTAATTAATACATAAAGTATCTTAAAAGAGGCGTATAGAAAGTTTCATATCTATAATGTTATATTTTTGAGGATCTTATTGATTAAAAAGCTTTAGGCTATTTAACTAAAATCAAAGGTCATAAGATCACATTAGTGTCACTATAATTATGCGGTTAAGAACAAAGCGATGACAGACATATATTGGTATTGCATTATGTTATAAGTGCATTAAATAAACCGTTATCTTACAGGTGAGAGTTTGAGTTTTGACAGCTCTCGTCGCGTGACTAGCTTTATACTTTTTTTTTTTTCAATGTTTCATTTTCGGCTCAATTAATTACGCCTATTAAGTGTTTTTATTGTTAATGTGACACCTCTAATTTCCAGAGACGACACAATCTTGTTTGATTAATAATGTCATTTTGATAAATATTTTTGTCATTATAAATAAGAATGATAAAATTTCATTATTTGCCTTCTTTAATGTTGTTCTAGAATTAATTGGTGTTATATGAAAAAAATTAACCATACGCAAAAATAGTTAGAACTCTGTTCATAAAATATTCAGAATTACATTGTTGCGAATTCTAGAATTTCGCTTTATATACGTCAAGTAAAATCACAATAGTGAATTAGACTTGTAATCAAATAAATACTAATTGATATAAAGTAATAATAATGAAGTTGATTAAATTAGCTGTTTGTGTTTTTTGTGACTTCATTAACTATAAAAAATGTTTCGTTTATGTACACAATTGCACAACATAAAAAGAATAAGATATTTTTCATCTCTGTACTAAATTAGTTTAATTTTATATTTGCTTAAGATAAGCAAAGGCTGGGAACGGAAGTTGGTTGCTGACGCATGTCAAGTGGCGTAGATAATATTCCTCAGCGAATGAAAAATGTAGTTTCATTCATATTTAAGATGTTCCTCGCATTTGTGAATCTTATCTTATTCGTTCTTCGAAAATGTAAATGACCTTGAGTAGATAATAGTAAGACATACATATAATTAATTTGACTTCATGTCCAAAACAAAATAGGTCGAATACAGATACAATCTATAAACATAGATATAATATATCTATATTATATGTTAGAGTCAAATGACTATAATTATAGTCATTTGGCTATAATTATTTTTATAGAGAATGTCAATGACAATTATTCAAATCTTTTTGTATATATATGTTGCATGACATAAGAATTAATGCAATTATATGAGTGCAGAAACTTTGAGATTATAACGGACGTATAATCTTGACAAATAAATAAATGTCTCTTATTGTATACAACGGAAAAGGAAAATTAAAAATCGAATCGATAAATTTACATATTGATATTACTCAGTTGTAACCTAAAATGAAATAAAGAAGAACAATTCATAACCCGGATGTAGAACACAATCGAATGATTCCCACATGCCTCCGATAAAACAAAACAAGGTTTAAACATCTCGTCTAAACGCTGAAATAACAAACCGATTACGCCATGATCGGTGCTATATCTGGGTTTAAGTAACGAGCACATTGAGATTAGGGCCGTTCATATTTCTAACTAGGATAAATTGTATTCATTTGGGTTTAAACTTCACTCGACGCAGCGCCGGTTAAAAGATAGGGCGGCAGGTTTCTTCGGGATATATTTTTTCACTCGCTCGTCGGTTATCACTTGCGTTGAAATGTAAAAACAGTTCGGGTAATCTCACTCAGCGATCCAATATTTAATAGTTTTATGATGTATTATCAAAACAAATCTCAGATAGTTACTATGAAGCATTGTGAGTACGTTTCGGATGCAATTGATGCGCAACTCGATTGCTTTGATCCTATTGATATTTTATTGATTTATTTTTCATGTAAGCGGATTTTATATGGTATTTTTTTATATTCATCTCATAACATAATTATGTTATGTTAAGTTTAATTAAATATCCAAGCATAGCTTATTTATAGGGTAAACTTACGTTTCGTAATCAATTTTCATGTGCAATCTAATTAATTATTTTACAAAAGATTGTTATCAGATTCTCTAAAAATGTGTAAAAATGCATTTTAAGTTTTAAAGGTTAATTTGTTTTGAAAAGGTAAATTAATTATCAATTTAATAATATAATTATGATGTTATGCCTTTCTTTAGCGATCAAAAATTTCGGAGTCAGCAATACATTAAAAAAATCTTTAAATATATTGAGATAAAAAAACAACTATATTGTATACTGATAGCTCTAATTATATGCATGTATTTTTGTTTTCAAACAGATGTATATGTTACCATTTTGACATTTATGAGATTGTGAAACAATGACTGATTTCATTCCAATTTGGACGTTATATTGGTAGATATAAAACTTCGCTATAATAACAAACCGGTACGCTGGCATTTAATAAAATGAATGAATATTATTCATGGCTATTCTCTGTTTTTATTTATGCGATATAAACGCAATTAACGTATTACACTGCAGTACTTCAGGCAAACTACTTATATTTTTTTCTGGTTGGCTTAACATTGTCCATTAATTGGCAAAGATTAAGTGATAAGGACAATGCATCAACAGCTTACAACGGTTTATTTATTTTATATATTGGAATACAAATCGAATTTTCCTAACCGTTAATATTATGCATAAAGTATCAAGACTGTTCATTCATAGGTTTGTACAAACAGAAGCGGTCCATACAAAAGGACTTAACGTGTTTTTTCTTCATATTTTATTATGAACTTCTGTTCAACATCCAGATGTTTGAGTCTGATCAAACAAAAGATTTTTCAGACGTACTTACGTAGCGTCAGAATGTAACTATTACGGTCTTGATTTATGAATAACTTGTGTTTATTTTAAAATTCCCGCAAGTATTGAAATGTACACCGGTATGTGTGTTTATGAACTAATCTAGTTGTACGTTTCTTTATAGATTGTGTTAAGGAAGATCCTTACTTTATAAATATCCTTGGATATATTTAGTTTAGTTATAATTATATTTAAATAACATTAAATTTAAAGCTCATTGATTTATAACTAATTTGTAATATAAATGTAAAATGAGACTACAGCCTAATATTGTGGCATTAGGTTTAAATTAACTTAATTATTTAGTTTAGGTTAATTTTCATAACCATGATAGGTTTTGGGTTATTTCATTTAGAATTGTAAATATGTACATATATCCTAATGTGGAAACATGTTATAAATAAAACAAATGTATTAAGTTCCTAATATATATTATATAGAGGAGTAGTCACATTAACATTTGAACCAAGATTAAAAGAGAATATTAAATGATCATATCAAAATTCCATGTTAAATTGATATGTCGACGTAATAACGGTATCTGGACTGATAAAACAGATTATTTCCTTGCTCCTTGTCGGCAGCTGATGTTTTTCTAATAACCTGTTTAACAAATCATAACGTTTATTTTCGTTCGACACTAAACGATCACACGTCCGGGACTCTATTCTGTTTCAAATCTCAAGACTGTTTGTTTTCATTAATTTAGTTTTTTATTCAATATACATTATGAAATTAAACATGACAGAGTACGTTATATTTTTATGAGTGTTTTGTAGTCTTTACTTACAATATGATTATTAGATTTATAATCGAGTATCACTTTTACGTATGATTATAGGTAAGTTAAAATACACGTTTTTCAACATAGTTAATTTAAATATTTTCGTATAATTAAATATAAGGATATTATGTAACAATGACTACTAGCTTAGCTTGGTGGTAGGGCTTTGTGCAAGCCCATCTGATGAGTGGGTAGTACCATATATTCTACCGTAAAAAAGCAGTAGGTACTGTAGTGTACTTGGGTACTAGGTAGTACTGTACTAGGTATTGTTGTGTTCCAGTTTGAAGTAAGCCAGTGTAACCACAGGCACAAGGGACATAACATCTTATTTCCTAAGGTTAGGGGCGCATTAGCCATGTAAGGAATTATTATTATTTCTTACAGTGCCATTGTCTATGGGTGCTTACCATCAGATGGCCCATGTGCTCGTCAGCCTACTTATATATTTAAAAAAAAACTGTCGCTTACTAGAGTATCAGTAAAGTTGGGAAACAGGTCAGGGATTTCCAATTATTTATTTTACATTTCATTACTACTTGATTTATAAATCCTTTATTGACAAAAATCAAATATTTACCTGTTTAAAAGTAATACAATAACAAATTCAATTATCCAAGGCAACCAACAAGGAACATCGCACACTTAAACCACTTTTATCTTTCAAGTTACTTTTTAATGGTTGTTGATGAAACATTCGTATTTTTCTATTTCTAAATATCTACTTGTTAAAAGCCGCTGTTGGCATATATCTCATATATGACTCGACAATATTAGTTACCAGAATTAGATGAAATTAATTTAGGGTCCAACAGATTGTGTTGCTCGCCAGGTAGCAATTTGTTTTTTTAAAGCGCTACAACAGAACGTTTACAGATAAAAAACGCAACAAACGGCGGGAACGGTAGCAGATATTTTTGATTGTTGCTGATGAACCATATCACCGTAAATGGAAACTATTAAATCCTTAAAAGCGACACAGTAGTACAGAATGCATTTGTAAATTGAACAGAATTGTGTTATATCCGACACGGGTCGAAAAATTTTAATTTCTTTTTAAATTATTCGCTCGTTGAGAAAAAACTTGGCGCCGGGATCCGAGACTTGGTTCTAATATTAATTTGCGGAATGACTGATGTATTGTTAATTTGTTTTACTTTGATTTTTTGGATGCTCCTCTTTTGAGTAAAGTTATACATACGTCTACTCCAGCATATTCAGTATAGTTTACAAATTGTATTATTTCAAACTAGACAAAAAAGTTTGTATGGAAAAGCCCTTATCATATAAACCGTGATATCATTGAAATATATTTTAATGATAATTTTTACACAATACTTTTCATTTTTATTAAACATGTTTTAAAAGCCGATACAAATTATTTCTTTTTGAGTTTGTAATGTTAATAAATATACAATAAAAGTAAATAATTTGACTAGTAATTACTATTTGAAAAACAAATTGTCGAAATATTTGAACAGATTTTCTCACAATGTTTTTCATTATAAATGAAATGGAATAGGGTGTGACATTGCAGTCGCAGGGGCGGGTTGCCTGGTCATTCGTCCAGAAATTGTATAATTTGACACAATAAAACAGTTCAGCAATACAGCGTGCGTGAATGGTTATGTCCGAAACAGCAGCCATCAAAGAGTCCGAACAAAACATGCCAAACGCACTACGACCGTTTCAATGAAAAGTGGAAAATGAAAAACACTTACAAAGGAAAATGTTATCTTTTATATTTTTAATCTTTTGGGGTTTCAATTGAAATTTCAATGTTTATTTTATTTCGATATAAAATTATGAGTTAATATAGATAAAAGTACCTAGTTGTTACTAATAATACGAATCACTGTAAAATACAATTTCAAATCAAAAATACGTAAGCTAATAGTCAAAAAGAAAATTTCATAAAAGAGCGGGGGAAATAAAATAAAACGACAATATGTCGGGAGCTATTACCAGACTGACAATAGAGTTACGACAAAGGGAATGAAAGAAGGCTTTTCAGCAAAAGAGATAAAGTTACATTGAAGATAATATCATACCTTAAAGAGGCTGAATGCGGCCGTTCATATATTTTGCATCAAAGTATGATTTAATGATGAATAATGAATAAGAGAGGTATATCTTATACGGACCCAATCGCTTTTAAATTAAAATAAAACCACGAATGTAGTCAGATACAAATGAGGGTTCTGAACGAATATATTAAGTTAAGTGTTAGATGTAGATCACATTATGTTTAATACAATCGTACTGAAATTTACAGTAACATATTCTTGTATTGCTATAATATGAAATAATTACAAATATTTTGAATAGCAATTTGTTATTAATTTTGTTTTTTTTTTTGCAATTATAATTGTATACATTTATAGTTGCATTGAGATTTGTTAATTATAAATGAAATTAAGCTGTAATGATTTTCGTAACGAATATCACAAACTCTTTGAAAATGTAGACAAAGAATTAATACAGAAGCCAGTATCAGAACTTAATTCAAAACGAATAAAACAAAACGAATTCGCAAGACTTTCTGAAGATGACGTCTCTTTCTTCTCGGCAGTCATCGAGTTTCCTTTGTAATTAAATATTGAAATTAAGAAATGAACAGCCGCTAATTACGAGAGCTTGTCCCTTGAGGGCTGATTATTTTGCCCTAGCGTTGCTCACTAAAGGGATGCGGGATCGGTTACTATAGAATATTGTTGCAAGCAGGGATGCTTACAAAAAATATTAAAATAACTGTATTTCAATAATATTTCCTAATAATAAAATCAAAGTAATCGAATTAATTATTATTTGAATATTAAAAGTTTTATTGTACCGTAGCTGTATATACTAAGCAGTATCATAGATCACTGGTATCATAGTAACAACAGCAACATAAATTCAGTGTTTGGACATTTCAATTATCCGGACCACGTGGCGTGCCGACAAAGTTCGTGCCAACAGTAATAAAAATTAAAAAAAAAGAACAATATAAAAATCGTCCTCCTTTCTTAAACTTGGGAATTAGGTGGGGTGTTATTATTTATCACTTCTTCCGCGTGCTTAATTTGAAGATTTCATATATTATAATTGATATTTACTGAATTTTTATTTATTAATTGAGTACAAAATCAACACGTATCTGCTTAAACATTAACATGGAGAATAGAAGGTTAAACATTAATCCAAATACTAAGAGAACTACAATTAGCACTGCTATCGAGCGAGCTAATATTATTATTTTACTAAGCATATTTAAATAAACGATTTTAATACTAATTAAACTCTAAAGCATAGGATAAAGATAAATATCAACATTTTATAATTCTCTTTTCAAATTCTTTTCTAAATATATAATTTAAAAGGTTTTTATTGGAAAAAAATGTTTCAATATGTATTGGTAAGATTTATATTCTAAGTAACGAAAAAAACGTGATTTACTTTTCATCTATAAATCAGATCAAAGAAAAATAAGCGATATCTTAAAAATATTAAAATGATAAACAATGAATCGTTAATAAAATATTCAAATAACAATCTATAATAACAAATAAAGCAGCTATAATAACATTTCTTCATTATCAAATGGAGTCAGAGATGAAATAGTCTGATCTTAAATTCGTTCGGAATGTCTTTATTAACTGTCATCGAATCAAGGCAGCCGGGACTGTTTAATACCCCATCAGGCAAACGTAATTAGTTTTGTAAATAAAATGCCTCAAGAAATTGAAACGTACCGGCTACCTGGCTATAGCAATGACTTGCTTTATTAACTTATGACTTCTTTGTACACTAAATAAATAAAACGCTGTTGCAATTGTTCGACTATCTAAAATTACGATACGAAATAAGATATAATAGTTCTCTGTAAAGAAAATTGCTCATTACGGTGATCGATAGATTCTTATTGTTAGATTCGTATTTGTCTTTAATTATAATTTTTAAATTACGATTTGTCTACATGTAATCTCTTTGGTGGCTAATACTGGTTATAATGGTGTTTAATGAGAAAATACTCTATGGATTTATACATAGATTTACCGCTGCTAGGTTGTATTGTGTTTGGTTTTTTGTTTCGCGACAAATTTATTACACTTTTACAATTATAAAAAAGGTATTTTATAATAATTAAAATGTTTTTACATTACATAACTAATGTATATGACATGACATGTTGATTGCCTTTGATTATGTTCTTTGGAATAAGACATTGAATAAAGTAGACTGTTTTGTATAATTTTTAATAGTCATACAAATTAGTTTAATAATGCTCGACTGTTTAATGAGAGTTAAAATAGTCCTAAGGAAAAAAATACGTATGGTAATGTAATATTTAATTGGTCCTTGGATAAGGTTAATAGCCTAGGGACAGGTAATATTAAAAGACCGTTGCTCCATCTGAACATGAAATAATTACTAAGCAGAATTACGCTTCCGAATCTTTTTCACCCCAAGCATTTTTTATTTAATTTTTATTTTTACGACACACTTAAACGCGGCTTTGCTTTCATTTTTTATTGTTACTGTCGATGTACCCTCTAATTTTTGGTTACAATTAAATTTTTCTTTGCCTTTTTATTAAAACATTGTTTTTAATGATGTGAAGTCTGCGCTTTATTTGTTTATATGAGTTGCCTAAGGATGTAATTTTTTACCATAACTAATGTTAACTAGCATAGATTAGAATGTTTTCTGGTAAATCAATAATGTTCGTTTCTCTTCTTCTCCAGGTACTTCTCAAGGTGAATAGGTATTATAATTTAATCAAGGAATGAATCTCTCGCTCCGACCGCGACCGGAACTCGTTTACAAAATAGAACAACGCTTTTTATAACCGAAATCATTTATCATGTTTGCACTGAACCCAAGACAAACTGCTACTGCGTTTGAGTTTACCGTAGATAAGATTACGTGCGTTTGTTTTACCTCGTCTACCGATTCCTGAGCCATTTTTTAAGACAGAGCTTCGTTGTTTGGTGTAATATGGTCACGGTGTTTCCGAGAGAGGTGTATTATGAAAAGGAAACGTCGTTTAAAGATATCCCTAGATGTTTTAAATGATTACAAAATGATAGTGAAATCATTTGACAGCATCAATCCTAGATCCTTACATTATGTAATAGTAATACGCAAATATTACTATTAAGAATCGTATTACTTTTTAGAATATTATACGCAGTTTTATTATTTAGAATCGTCGATAAAATTATGTACATTGGAAATCAACCAAATTATTTACAATGAAGTCGTAAAAACTAAATTAACTCCAGAATACCTTAATTGTTAATGATAAATTTACGTTGTTTTAAAGCATATATTGCAATTAAGTATAAACTTTTACTAACCGAAATTAGTAATTAATTAATATAAAATAGATAAGATTAATCAATGCCTCCCTATGACATTTTTAATACTTAAATATTTATTACTAATATCAGTTTTTTTTTTACGTGAATGGTACTACATTATTTTTATATACTTATAAACATTCCCATACGAATTATAGTGTATCGTGTAAATAAATCTTATGCTCGGGACTAAAAAAAAATATATATAAACAGATTATGCCTATTAGCTTGCCATCGGCTGTCAGCGACTTGTATTTGGTCTTTTCACTTTTTTTAAACTGCTCTTGTTAGGGAAGGATGTTTACGCCACGTGAATGTTATGATTTAGTGTTAGTAATTGGTAGTGAGTGTGAACACGTCCACTAAGAGTCGAGAATAGTAACACGAATATAATACAGAGAGTCCGTGTCTATTCATAGTTTGTATGAAGCTGCGATTGTTTGTACTCTTAATAACCGTGAGGCGCTAATATAATTCTGTTTTTAGAATTCCAATACATAGTATATATTTTCTACTAATATTATATCTACCAATATATCATAGTGAACATGTATATTTGTTAAATGGGCTATCTATCAAGGGTAGATCTGTCAGAAATATCTGGGGAGTCCTTTGTGGTTGCTATTTGATCAGTGACATGGGTAGTGAGTGATGAATATTGCCAAGCAAATATAACGAAAAGCAAAACTATCCGCGGTGTTAGTTTCACTGGGGCATGGGGTTGGGTTGATCGGAAAAAGTATAGCTCATAAATACGTATGGTTAGCCGTTTGATTTCTGCAAATGTTGATAACATTCACAAATAATTGTCTTTTGACTCATTTATTCTAGTTTATTCAGTAATATATTATAGCAGACTTTTATAAATATTTCAAATACTATAGATTCTCTATAGGCTAAAAAGGCGTTACACATTTATTACGTCATTGCACACGGAGAGATTGTTGGCTTTTCTTGTGTACATCGTTTAATCGGAGAACTGTAAAATTTTAAATTGTCTTAAGAAAATTTTCCATTCAATTATAGTTTGACTAATTATCATTTTACTTTTATCTTATTGTATTTAATAATCCGTATGAAAATAAATGTCACGTATTTTAAATGTTTTTGTTAAACAAAAATCCTTTTGAAACTAAATAGATAGAATAGTAAAATCAATTTGTAGTTATTGATTTGATTATGTGGCATATGATTTATTCTCGAAGGCTAATTGACGAATCAGTACGAATCATAGAAGCTAGATACACAATGTAAAAACCATGGGCGTGGTTAGAGTCGTAGTTTAAGCTTACTTAATTTTTATTACTTATCAAACTTTTCTTTCATATTAATCATTTCTAAAGCAAATAAGACTAATTCTTGAACCAGTGCATCCTTAAGTAAACGATCCTGAATTATATCAGCTATACATTGACATAAGTCGATAATGTTCTGCACTTTGCACGGCCATATAAATCGTTCGGAAATCGTTGAGTAATAAATCGAACGCTTTTTAATGGCAGTTTATCGGAGTGAGCTTTGGTGTTCAGATTACGGTGTGGTCTAAGTGGAGGCAAGGGGCACGCGTTCCTTATCTCTGTCCCTCGACACTTTCAATATTCGATTTCGTCGCTTTGTGTTTTGTTTGATTTTGCGCTCCCGAACGTTTGTTATTAGATATAAATATAAATTATATAAATAAATAAACGGCTATTTCCTTGCATAGCGGGCGTTTCAAATATCGTAAGAAGTATTCTCGCAAGGAACCGTCGTATTTGCTTTTTTTAAATTTATTCTATTACATTTTACCACATAATAAAGGTTATATCTTGTTTCAAATGTAATTAAATGTTTAAAATATACCAATTGCATTAAAGTGTGTGAATAAATTGTCAGGAATATACGAAAACTCATTTTAAACTAAAAATATCAATAATCAATAAAAAATGTACTACGGCCAAGTGAACCGTAGCACCTTGAAACCCAATATTCGATTACGTGGTAGTCATCGTTTTGTTTGATTTTTACGCTTCCAGCATTACTGGAGTAAGGTGTTAAAAATAAATTAGTTACAATTTTTGTGCGCGTCATTTTCCAATTTATTGTCGCTATTTTGGTATACATCTGTCGATGTGCGACCACCGGAAAGACTTTTTATTGAGGCATGAGTAAAATTTATTGTTCTAAATATTATGCCTGGTTTCTTTCATACTTTTAGTTTAATTATTAAATGTATTATATTATGACAGAGATATTTTTAAATATATACCTATATATATATTATATAGGTATTTGGTAATATTAGATATTTTTCTTACAGACATAGTACTTATAACATATAGATAATGATATCCTTTATCAAAATGTCGCACCGAAACAAAATCGTCATGTTACCGAATCGCCCCACCTACCGAAAACGAGATACCACAATCCGAGCTAATGGAGTATCTCATAATGACGGTTGCTGACATAAAAATAAATAGGCGAGAGTCAGTTTCTGCGTAAGCCGATACTATGATAACAGCATCGCTCCCTCGATAATTGTCGAACTTGTCCGACGATATGAGATGGTTGTAGTATACCTTTGCAATTGCTCTCTATTTCATTGCAAAGCCTGGTGATATAGCGAAACTTTTTCATTTTGATTGCATTTAAGCAATTATTTATTTGGAAATTCAAAATTTGATTAAATTATATGAAGATAAAAGCTATATTTTGGACTAAGAGAACGATTAAATTATTTTGATAATAATTCCTCACCGAACATTTTAACCAGCTAGTAAAATTAATTGAACCTGGAGACAGAGGCATTATCATAATCAAATGTTTAATCCAATACATGCTCTTTCACTATGTCTTTCTTCACCGCAGATTACGAGTTTAATTATTATTAACCCAAATTATTCATTAAAGCGAATTGCTGCTTACCAAGCTTAACCTACAATCTTCGGTAAAAGTTCATGTGTTCCACAACTATATCTCTCTTAAGAATTGCTTTTAGTAAATGTATAGTTCAGGCGTTGTAAGAAGTGAGACGAGTGAAGTCTAAGACTACGGGAAATTCAGGCAATAAGTTTTATTTATTTTAGTCAAGAACGTAGTTTAATTGCACCGGAGTAACTTAATAGTGAATAAAACAGCTGGAAATTTGTTTTGACATATTTGATACTAACTCCTGGAACTATAATATTATAAAATAAATAAGAATATAATGTATCATATTATTAAGAAAAAGTTATTAATTATACTATGAAAAGTAGATCAGTGTGGTCCCGACAGAGTACACTAGAGAGCCACCCAATCTCAACCCGTGGGTATAGTCTAATGGAATTTTTGTTAAGCGTATCTATCATTTGGGCACCTCAAGCACCAGCATGGTAGCGGGGAACAAAACTACCAGCAAAAGCAGATTGTCGTCTGGCCGAGACGTAAAAATCTACCAAATCCATGCACACTGCATCTACCCTAAGTAAATAAAATAAAGGGGCAAGCAAATTGATAATGATTAAAAATATATGAAGCCCAATTGTAGATTAAACTGAAAGTGAAAATAAATTGAGAAAATACATATATTAGCATCTTCTGGATTATAGTCTAGGAATTGGTTGACTTACTGTATAAATAATTACTTTAATATAAAATACACCGTAATTCGTTGATTACAAGTTTAACTCGTAGGTTTATATTTTGTCGAATGTAATAGGCTTAAGGGTAAAGATTTAGGTGACAAAGTTTATTGCGGCCAAGAATATACTGTACACTATTACTTGACCATAAATCACGGATGGGAAAACAATAAGCGTGAAATTGTGGAAACTGCGGACGATGTCTTACGGTATTAAATCTTAGGGGAGTGAAATAAATAAAAATAAATCTGGATCTACCCTCACGCGAGAACATGATTTATTATATAAATCCGGTAAAGAAACTTGCACAAGGCGACTTAGATACTGCCCCGTTACGTTTTAATTGTTATTAATTAATTATTTGAGTCCCTTTTTATTGGTCACATGATACGTATTTATAGTGTAATTATTATAAAACTTCTCTCAAAATTAATGCGAATGAAATATAACCAATGTTTTCCGTTTTGCTCAGAAATGTCTTTTAAATCACAGGTATCGGTGCTAAGGTATACAATAGATAGTAAAAATCAAACGTCTTTTTCCGGTAAACCAAAAACAGAACGCTAATGTGTTTTTTAATTTAAATCCATTGAAAAATATAATTAAGAATACTATTTAACAAACACATATTGATCAATTTAGAAAAAAAATATATCGGTAAGTAATCGATGCTTGCCGTATTTATATTAAGAAAGATCTTGTAATTATCGAACACTTTTTTTAAATTTTTGTGAGTAATTACGTGAATTATAGTTTTAAAATACTAATAATCTAGTCGACTAATGAAACAAAAATAAATAAATACTGGTAATTTTATCTTAATTAAAAATACAAAAACATAATAACTTCTTGTAAAAATTTGTATTGATATTTTTTAAGCGTATTAAGTTTTTCTTGGGACAGTCAGTAATGTTTTAGTTTTAGTAATTAATTTTTGTAATATACCTATATTTTTTTATAGAATATTATCTCAGTAATTATAAAAAAACGCATTAGAAGAATTACGTAGGTACAATGTATATTTTTATCATTTTTGAAAAATTTTAGAAGACTAGTGTCATCGGATTATTTGAGATGGAATTCCTTGCTTTCATTTATTCTGTATTGCACTGTCAATGTTGCATAATTACATGTAATTTGTTAGAATTGCACATTTCACAAGCTTTTATTTCGCTTCACCTGTTAGTATGTGCATAAAAAACATGCTCCATAAATTTTGTTTTATTTTTAATGTTTACATTGCAAATTGAGGATAAATTATAGTACTCCAGTACTATTATTTTGAATTTTGTTCGTTGTTTTCATAATATGACATAAAACTTTTTTTATAAAAATATTAGCATAGTATGGATGAATATTGTCCTATGAGCGTCGAATTGAAGTTGATAGAGACTATAAAGCAAGTCGCAACACATAATTTTTAATTGTTACTTTATATATTTATACTTTATCCTCACAGATAATATATCATAAGTATGTACACTTAGGTGGTGGCCTTGTAAGAAATATACATTATATAATCTAGTCTAAGACTAAATTAATTGTTCAATTGTAATTTTACATTTGAATATCGAATCGAAAATTCCGAGATCCAATCCAGCGAACTTAGACAAACGCGTTTTATTCGAGTCGAAGTGATTTCTATCATCTATCATCAACATCTAGTCACAAGACATTTAATACTAATGTCATTTCTTTATGTCTCTGTGGTTCCTACATACGATTTGTAACTTGTCTAGACCCGCTGATATTGGTTTGAAAAATATGTTCTATGTGAATTCAAAACTCTTGATTTTATTACACTACAATTTAAACTTGTTTTAACTCATTTTTAGTGTAAGTGCATCGTCATAAACGGCAGTAACGTGCTACTATGTCCGCAGCTCCAGACCGGGTCGACCACCGAAGCGCGCGTCGGGCGTTGGTCTCTCGCTTGCTGCGACGCAGTTCCCTGGACACCCATTCAAGAAGCACCGACTTGAAAACGGGGACTACTCACCTTATGAAAACGGACATATGAGTGGTAAGTTCTTGTATACAATACAATGTATGGATCGACTATTTTTAGGAAAACATTGTTATACCTTTCAATATTACAACGATATTTGAATTCCAAGTTATTTAAAAAATTCAACACAGGGAATTAAAGCTATTACAATCAAGACGTTAAATATCCGACTTATAATATAAATCAAAGCAAGCGATAGCGTGATATGTGATAACATCGAATTGGGTCTCTAGATACTCCGGATAGGCGCCGGATATAAAGCCCCGCTTCTCGGGTGGCGTGCTCCTCATTTCATATACAAATTACACAAATACAAAATTATCCTAACACAAACGGAGAAAAGGGAATAAAGTGATTAAATAGAGCTCAGCGCAAGACGGCTGGCAATCAATCATTTTTGTCGCTTAGACCTTTGTTGATTATTTTGTCTTTCATCTCATTTGTACCTGCGAGTTCTGTGAGTTCTGTCTCGCTCTAGCTTGAAGTGTCGTGCCAGACAAGGGAGCAATTACATTCGTGATCTTGCATAAGCGACACTTGCTTATCGCGCACTGCCGCATTTGACTTTGAGTGCAGTTTGTTCGCTTTTTTCCCTAAATTTGCAATTCGAAACACTCTCATAAGTTCGATAGCATTGTTTTGTGTATATTTATATTGTTCCCGGTCTACATAGAATTTTAAAATTCTAAATTTTATGTCTTTTTTCCATCTTTAATAATAAACATATAAAAATATATACTGTAACAATTGTTGTTACAGTATATATTCGGAAATGTAATCTATATTTTATCATAACACGAGCCCATATTTAACCAATATTATTTTGACGAGTCATTGACAGTGGTTTGGAGTTGATGAAACTCACACACTGATAAAATGTCTTGGACCTAAGACACACATACGTATATTTATTAACACATACATACACTTGGATCGTCAGATAAATGTCAATGTTTAAGTGAGTGAGTGAGGTGGCGGGTGGCCCATTTTCACCCCGTGAAATAATAGGATACGAAAATATCCGAGGCAGAATATAATCCTCCTAGGAAGGTTGAACGGAATGGAAATAGGAATATGAAATGCGTGGAAGGGACGTCGGCCCACGTGCGTTCGTGAAAGGGTTGATGTTTATCTTTTGGTGATAAATCAAAATTGATGCTTATTTCATCTCGCTTAATTTTAATTTCGAGTATGTGTTATGGCAATAACATGATTAGTTTTATCAAAACCTGTCTACCATTTCATAAGATTAAATTTAGACATGTAAAGGCAATTGACAAGATTAGAAATCATTATTAAAAATGATTTAAATATGTAACATTTGACTATTTCATATACAATATTCGAAGTAATATTAAGTCTCGTCAACTGTATAAATATGAAATATAAAAAATCAAAACGGTAATACTTTAGTTATATATGTATATGACTACAGATATATTTACGTTTTATAATTATTCTGTGACAGCCCTATTATTAGGGAAACTGGTATGAAAATGATGTGTTGATAATAATTAAAGGTTTCGTACGATGTCGCTTCGATTCGGATGTTATATAAACGGGGGGATAATGTAAGGCATTATAACATTACGTAGGGGTATAAAGCTTTACATTCTGATTGAATTCTGCGACTGAAATTAAGTAAGGATTTGCCTGTTTATGTTAAGGGAGAGGGATATGACGGATCAGTCAATTTGCGAGCGTTGTCTGTTAACGCCTTTGTTCTCAATTGTGTGCCGCGATTGTAATGGGTAACACACAATAACATAATTGTCGTTAATAATAACACGCGAATGTTCACTGAAGGTTGTGGATTCATACCCTGGCAAGCGCCACTGAATTTTCATGCTCTTTTTGATAATTATTTTTCATATCCCAATTAGCAGTGAAGGAACCTGTATGAATTGGATTAAAATATCGTCACGTGTTTATCTATTAACCCGCATCGAAGCGCCGTGATGTTAAGCTTAAATCTCTATAGAAAAGCTTGCTATTTAATACAAAAACTCGTTCACATAAGCAACTACAAGAATAATGTCATGTTTTCTTTAATTATACATAAGTACATCTGCAGTAACTTAAGTAATTATTTACGTACAATTAACATCAATGCAAATGCAAAAATTTTCAAAAAACCCACTCACGCAATATAACATTTATCGTATTGTTAATAACCAATTTACTCAACGAACTACAATTGAAAGTTAATGTAATTACTTTTTATCCCCACACATATAATGCTGTGCATCGTACAATTGTAGGAATTCAACACTTTAATGATTAAATCATTAAGTGGCAATTGCAAGCAATCAAACAAATTACAGATGGATAAGGAAACAGTAACAATAACCGCGGCGACAATTAAACGCCGAAGTGAGGTGGAACACAGGTGTTTCGATCAAAGACTAAAGATTGCGTTGCAAATGGTAAACGTACACTATATGTGTCGAAGTGTTTTCATTTTGTATTGTCACAAGCACACACTTTTACAAACATTTACGTAGGTACAGTAAGTATCGTATTTCTATTTACGAAATATTTAGCGGGTAAATATTTAACGATTTCTCTCTATCTGTCACCAAAACTTTTACATTCGTAAGAAAAAGACGGCTTAATTTGTAACAATGTAACTGTTTTAAAGCGTGTACTAGAATCGGATCTATATCGGATATAATGTTTCTTTATAAACTAAATTTACAAACTCACAAAAAAGAAAATTTTGTTCGACAAAATATAGAACGATACGGCAAAAAATATGTAAAAATATATAAATATGTACACTTTACAAAAAAATAATTCAACAAATTAAAAATAATATATTTTATTCGATTTCCACACAAGCAACGTCGGGGCAGAATCTGTTTGTGTGAAATATTCAAACGCAATACTAGTTCATATGTAATTATTTCGAATTACACAAGTTAGTTGAATGCATCGACTAAGTAGTAAAATGAGTAGTTGTGTGAGTTTATTGCTTCGGTTCCTGTGAAAATAGTCTATGGTATGATTACAGTTGCATAATCTTTGATGCATAATCAAAATGAACTATAGCAGAATTTAATAATAGAAAAAATAAATATCAAATAATATAGTTTTTACTTTCTTAGAAAAAAAAGTAATCGTAGAGGCCAAAAATTCTTGGTGCCATTTTCGATAAGTCCTGCTCTTAGATGATGATAGCTAGCCACTGAAGCCATTAGTGATCCACGGAGATAAATACAACGGTAAAATATGCGATTACTGTGATTCTATTGGAGTACGGTTCGTTTATTTTTTAAGTCTTACAGGTAGACGGGCTGGCAAATGGGCCACCAGTGCTAAGCTACAATTATCTATATATTGGTACTTTAAGTAATATTAATCATTCATCACATCACCAATGCGTCACCAATCTTGGAAATTATACGTATGTCTCTTATACCTGTAGTTACACTGGCTTACTCACCTTTCAAACTGGACCGTATTGTTGAGTTATGATGAGTAGATGGCTACCTAGGCGGGCTTGAATATACCGACCAAGAATATAACAAAACGCATAACTACTTTTGTACAATATATAATTCTATTAAACCTTTTAACTAAATTTCTAAATATCCAATCACCTAATGCAGTGGACATTAATTAACATTTAATTTTGATCTAGTTGCAGAAAATT
Source organism: Vanessa tameamea (assembly GCF_037043105.1). NCBI lineage: Eukaryota > Metazoa > Arthropoda > Insecta > Lepidoptera > Nymphalidae > Vanessa > Vanessa tameamea. Next base: position 6,748,728 of record NC_087318.1, on the reverse strand, counting down.
GGTTTAAAATAAATGTTTATTTTCAAAATAACCATTTAACGAACATATTGGTGAATTTAAAATAGTATTATTATATAGTATTATAATATTCTGCAATATAAATGTCAGCCAGTACCTACAGTGAAATTATAGAGACAATAAAATAATAATGAATGATATAACATAAAGTATAGAAAAAGTATTTGTAATTCTGACGACTATATGTTCACCCTCATCTATTTTTTATGCGTTTCATTCCTTACTAACATTCATCACTATTTAGAAAGATTATAGATAATATTTTTACATACGTTGTTAAAGAAGTTATAATTTTTTTGTAATATCAAATAAAGAGCTTAAAAAATATTTTTCTTATGTTTAATGTGTAAAAATACTTTACTTTGTCCAGAGTTATCAGTAAATCCATACCATGTTGACTGATGATCTTTTTGATTGATGATCGTTTGATTTATTTATATTCCAACAAAGTATCTATAGCCTGTCAAAGAAGGACTAGATATAAACAAACCTTAGATTCACATATTATTCCAAGTGATTTGCTAACGGCTCTGCTATATTATGCACTACAAACAGTTCTTGTTTAATATAACTTTATGTATAAAACAACACTATTGCACTTAACTACTAATATGCAAATTAATTTTCCTTCCAAGTTCAAATAACAACTTTGCAACTATATATTTGTTTTATGCCAATACCATTCCAATTGAGTTGGTACACTCAATACCGACAAAGTGCCACAAGTGATGAGTCGTATCGGTTTTTTTTTTTTGGCACCAAAATTCACGGATACAATCATTCATTTTTAATAAAAAAAATGAAAGAAATGCAATTACGATATTCTATTCCTATAAATCTAATGTGGCTATAAATAATTTCTTTTGTCTATAACTGTTCCTGAGAAGTAGAATCAGTTTTTTTCCGCAGTAGCAATAAACATTTCTTGCCCGTCATTACGAACATCAGCGCAACCTATTTCCATACTAACATTAGCAATAAACTGTTTAATTCCCATCGTTTTGTTTGTGGTGTGGAACGAGGTTTACAATTAAAATGCTGTTTTGCCATCCACTTACGGCATTACTCACACCTCGCAGTCATCATGGCGCATTCATTTTGTTTTTTGCTCGAGTAAAAGCATAACGATGGAATTTCTTTTAATTAACAATACCGGCGTATTTTGAATGTCGGCGCCGGTAAACTTTTAATTCATGATTGTTCATGTTTTTTATTAAATTTTTGCATTCTGTAAGATAATTGAATCTTAAAAAATATGTTGACTATGATTTATAAAACAAATATTACTGGGAAATAATAAAACAGTTGTAAAACTTATTTATTACAAGAAAAAATTTTTCTAAAAAGTACTTTAAATAAATTGTGAGGTTTTTTAAATATATTTTTTTAAACTGACGATCAGTTAAACAACGTAAGATCTTCGTCCGCAAATAAGTGAATATAATTCCTGTTTAAAGAACCAACCCGACCACAGCGCCACCTTATCGTGTCCGCATTGTGGTTATTTTTTTGTAACTAAACCAACATATTGTGAATATAAGTATTTTGGTCCATAAGTACAGGTCAGTTAATAGCTATAGCGCCACCTACATATTATTAGCTATAATATCTATATCAGAAATGAGTTTTTTTCTGTCTGTACATGACACCTTCGCATCTAGTCAGATTAAAATAAGACTGGATATGACAACAACGTATGGGCTAAATATAGAATGAAAATATTATACTATTACCCAAAGTCCACACAAAGACATAACCCCATTGTTAATAATAAAACCAAGTCTAATAGTTAAAACTATTTTACCCGTGGCATTAATAAACCAAAATCGATCAAGTTAAAATGAAATTATAGGTTATGTCGTAACTCAGTGCGTTTGTATCCGCTCAGCGACAGTAATAACACTGTATTAATTCATCCGAGCAACTGCCTAACAGCCTGTCAGAGATATCGACGCAGATAAATTTGACAATCGAAAATGATTGTTTATAATCAGTAGGTACCTGCAATATGTGGCTAAGAAGTTCATCGATACATAAAATTATCATTTTGATTTACCAATTAAAGAGCGTGATTTGTAAACAAAATGTTGTAAAAATAACACAATGCTATGGAGATCCACACTACAAGTTCCTTAGTAGAGAAAAGGAATAAGAAACTTGGAATAAGCTAAGAGTATAATAAAAACGGGAATATGTATAATCTTGTCCTATTTATTAAACAATTTATAGATAATTCTACTTCCTCGTCCCCAAGTATTTCTTCGTCTTCCACCTTCTCACTTCCTTCCTTCCTTCCTTCTCTTTATACTTGCCTTTCTTGATAATCTTCTTGATTTAATTTGTACAGTGCGACTATATTGCGATTTTTTTAAAGAAATGACGAATCGGTTACCATAAAAACTTAATCAAGTTCAAGTGAAACAATTATGCGTTAAGTAAAACCGGTCGCATGACGTTCTTATTATTTCTTTTCGAGTTAAAGACAGAAATTGATCAACGTGCAAATTATTTATGTAGATTTCTTAAGATTTGGTGATGTGCCAAAGTTTGGACTAATGTTTATTTATAAAATTTAAGACACAATATTTAATTTATAAAATGTACTTATTTATTTTATTGTTAAATGTTGATAATTCTTTATTAAGTTATTGAAACAAAAGAGTCAACTACATAACTCATACTCTTAAAATTATTAAAAAAATGTTGTACAAAAACTTATATTTAATATTGACAAATATACCTAATATCAAAAATAAGTATAAAAAATGTTCAATTTGATAATTCGGTAGCAGCAGCTGTTATTAACCACGGATATAATCCCTCTTTTGTGCATAGATATTAATAAAATATACTTCGATTTCGTATCTTTGATACTTGTGTTACAATGGCGTAGTCGCCTTTGTAAAAGTTTACGGATGAGTAACTCTCAACAAGTTCTAGGTCGATTCGATTGAAAGTCGGAACTTACGTCATTCTTCGCAATACCCACTACTTATTTGTAAGTTTGAATATTTTGTAACAATACCAAAACAAAATAGATCGCAAATGCATCTTGATATTTCGATATGCAACAAGTCATAATAGTAAAGAAGAATATAATAATAGCAGGACATACAAATGTTACTAATTTTGTTTTCCTATTTTAAAATAAAAATATATCTTGTATAAATATATCGTATAAAACACCCTAAGAACTCATAAGAATCTTCCATCATTAAAACTCACATAATAACAAATATGACACATACTAATCCCGGCCCATATATTTATCCGGGATAAAACTGTATCCCGGTCAATTTACGAGTAATTAACTCTGACCCTCTTTCACGCTACAGAGGGAGAAGTTTTATTCCGCTCGTAGAAATAGCCTCGAATTGCGTTAAAGTTCTATACTAGTGTCTTCCATAAGAACAATAATCCGTTAACGAGATTTACGTTAGTCAATTAGACTTAGTTTTTCAAAAGTATTGTATTCAGTAACAGGACAGCCATTAAAATAAAGTTATATTTTGGTAAAATTCTTGTTGAGGTCTCATTATTGTATTTTTCTATTTCTTAAAAAAATATGTTTTTTCTGTTAATTATTTATAAAACCTCCTTACATTAACAAATATTACACTTATAACTGTCGAAGTAATGTAAACTCGATCATCCACAAATTTATCATGTACCAGTATTTTTAATAGTTACTAACATCCGTTCCTTTATTTTATAATGTTTACGCAACGATTGTCCAAGACTTCCTTAAAAATATGACTTTATTACTGAGGGTAAAGTGAAATTACATCACATTGATGTGTTTCATTCCAAGTCGTGTACAATACGTCGCTTTTCTTCAGCCTATAACTTCTCAAATTGCCGTCGTAAGTGAGGGACGCGGATTAGCGCGTGCTAGGGCAAATATTTTATTACAGTCCAAATCTCCAGCCCTCAACGTTTTATTGTTCATAAGGCTCGTCCGAGCCAAATGAAAGAGTTTATGGCAAACACATAAGTCTGCCGGTGTTGCAACTGAGATAAGTATTTCCCCGATTTTGTAGAAATTTGGTCTTCGAGCTTAATTGAGTCATTTATTTACTAAGTATTTATCGGTAACATAATTACATAATGTAAATATTAGTATAATTAATTAAAATTAATTTCGTATTTTAAAATAATATAAATACTTAATTGTGTGTTTGTAAGTTAATATAAAAAAAAGCAAAATTGAATTCCAAATAAATGTTTTGTCACACAGCATTTAATGTATGGACATTAATTTTGGATCAGGTAACACTGTCTGGTTCGTCTTGTTGACTCAAGTTATTGGCAGTCCACATTTTGCCGGCTATTGTGTATTACTGTTATTGATTGTACTTCGCACGTGACTTGTGTTGATGATAATAGCTTGTATCTCTTACGGGCGTTTCTTGTAACGCGTATTGACATTAAGGGGTGGCTATACAAAGTGTACATTTGCCAAATTATAAAGTAAAAAAAATAGGTTAAAATAAAACGAAATAGATTTAAGAGTACCAGTCACTAACTTCCGTTCAATAGTACCTAATTGTTTTAAAATAATATATATTATACGACGCTTATGCAAGCGACAAGCTGCGATTTATCCACTAAATTGCAGACAATTATTTCGCCCAATCGTATATGCCATTGGTGCACTGACCGTACAATTATGTGTTTATTGTAAACGCTACGATTGCCGGCCGCCTGTAATTTTCTTTTAATTCGCCTTGTTTTGTATCATTTCGAGTTTCTTTTGCCGTTTTTGTTTTGAGATTTGTTGGATTCAGTGATATCGCCTCGGAGCGATCATTTACTTTTTGGAAAATATAATTTTATTAATGCAAATCAGTATGGAACGAAAACTTGTAACTTTAATAGCTTACTCCATTTTATAATAATTATGCTCTTTTTAGGAGTCATTCTACTAAAATCTATATAACATTTTTCTAAACAGACAGTATGCACCATCTTATAAAAAATATTAGTATTAATAAAATGAAAACAATTATAGCATCTGGTACAAATTCAATATAGTGACGTCATTATTAGACCATAGAGATATCGAAATTGCGTCAATTTTACAATCTCCGCGTCAATAGTAACGTGAACATATCGACCATACATGAAATTGTTGGTTTCACTAGAAATTATTTAGATTCAGTAAAAACAATTAAGTTATACTTTAGCATTGTATGTTTGAACAATAATAGTTATAAACTTTGGTCAACTACATTGTTAGCCAAAGCGCTCGCTCGTCTCGCTTTACAGCCAACCATTTATACCTCACTCATTCGGTTATTTCGTAATCTCTCTCGTAATAAAACTCAATGGTTATTATCTCTGGACTTGCAAATATTTTTTTTACACTACGGCTTGTTTCAAATCGAATAAATATTCCTGTTGACTTCGTACTTTGATTAAGTTCTGTATAACATAGATTAAATGTTTCTGCTTGGACGCTATAAAAATCAAATAAACAAGACTATTAAAAGCAGACGGAACGAAAACTTTTTTTACTAAGTAAAAAACATAGTCCTTAAATTTTGTGGTTATGATCTCCTATATCCCAACCTCCTTTAAACATATAAGTGATATAATTGAGGTTTCGATTCTATCGATTCTAATTTTAAATAATAGTCGGTAATTTAGTTCGATCATTTGTCGAGGACAGTCCGTCGGTATTCGATCAATAAATCGTTGAAAATCGTTATAATAACGGCTCTAAATCGACGTTTCATTTCTTTAAATGCCTGATCAGTGGTTTCGCTTAATAATAGTTATAATCATAATCGATGATCATTTTGTTGGTTTCGATGGAATGTCTTCAAATGCGATTAGGTTTTTTATCCAAATACTTAATACTTATGGGTGATAAGTATTCGATTCTAAATTAAGATAATGAAATTATACGTAATTATATTAATGGATTTATAAGACAATAGGCATGACGTAATATAGTTTAATAGTTAAATGGTCTATAAAATTATAGAAATAAACATAAAAATACTAGTAAATTGTCACAAATGATTAATAAAATTAATCACTTATAATGTTTTTGGGTTTTTGTAATATTATATATATATATATTATAATGTCATTAGAAGGAGTCAAATAATGAAATATACAAATAAGAAAGAGAGTGTATGGAAGGGTTCTTGTAACCGCAGGTTATTACGAGATTTAACACGTATTTAGTTAATTAGTAAGTGCGGTTGACCGGCGCGGTTGACCAGTTGTTGGGTTCTTATACTTTAGGGATTTGTAAATACGATTTTTGGTACACTAACCCAATTGTGGTTATGTATTAACCTTTTATTTATATCATATAATACAACTTTCTAACTTCTATAGTTATAGTAACAATAATAGTTCGACTTTTTTTTACTTCATAACATTTAGCGGTAATAATATCTGAATTAAATGTAATTAATTAGATAATAAAAATTATAATGATATGCTTTATATTCAAATATATTTATGGAATCCTCGGAAAAATATTTTAAAAAAAAACTGTCTTTTTTTCGCTAGTTCTTCTTTTCCAAATTGATAGTAGATTTTTTACTATGACTTAAAAGGTGACTGTAAAGTTTAATAATGCCTATTAATTTTGAATTTAAATTTGACAAACATCAATAACATGTCTTGTTAATTCGCTGGATTTCGATGAAGTAATCATTAAATCATTATTTCTGAAATTAGTTACCTTATTATTTCAGTAAAAACAAAAACATCCAACTCGTAAAACTCAAAGCTAACATCAAGTATATTAAATGCGGTGTATGGCTGAGAAGATAACAGGCGGTAACTAAGTAAATAGAGCCGGTCAATTAATTCAGGGTCCATTGGTCATAATGTTTGTTACATTCTAACTTTGTATTATTATTATTGTGGATTAGATAATTTTAACATGCCTTTATACTATTCAATAACAAAAAAGTAACTTTTAACATTTATAAAAAATATTTTTTTTTTCTATGATATATAGATACGTATTTAAATAGGTACTCGTTGATCACTTTAAGGCTGATGAGAAGATGATAGTGGCGTGATATTTGAAAGGTATCCGTTCAAATTCTGTTTTACCGATTAATACAATGTGGTTAAAACCTAAGTGTTAATTATTATTATTATTTATAAAATATATGACAATTTGATTCATGTAACAGAGCCATAGTTTTACCGATTTTATATCTCATCAGTATTTAAATCGTAGTTTCATATGATTAGTGATTTTAACATAAAACTAGTTAGGATTTGAGACTAATTTAAACAAACTTAAGTAATTTGGGAGTTACAAAATGACATGCTATTGCTTAAGTTCAAAAGTAGCGGAGGAAGAGATATTGAAATACCTTGATTTATAAATGTTAACAATTTGTGAATGTTTTCAAATATAACTGATCCCTAATCATGTAACAAAGCGAACACATATTAAATACTCAGCAATCCTAAAATCCTTTGTAGAGCGTACAATGGAAAAGGGTGTTTTCCTTAACGGTCCAAACGTTAATTCGTGTTTAATTCGACACCTTGTTAATTGTTTCCGACACCCCAGTCCGTTTGGTGACCTCTGGGGGGGGGGGGGGTATGGACATCCAAAGACCACCCGATACCGACTACCCCATAGGGGGTCATTTTAAGAATATTTGCCTTCCACCCCTCATGTTTACACGGGTTGTTTGTGGTACCCAGAAAACAATAGTCTCGAAATTCATTGCTCATTTTATTATTGTTGATACGCCGTTTTACGGGCGATTCGATTATTGGAACGAGTAATTAAATGATAATACCGGGTATTAATTGGATTTTACCTGAGTAGGTTCGCGATTACATTTAAGTGCTATGCTATTTATTATAAGGAATTGAAAACGGGAATTACAATTTATGCCGCGCCCAAATTTTCATAAACCCTTTATTGGGTATAAGTTTAATCAATATTTATATTTCATAATGATTTAAATTATAACATATATAACCAATAAATTAAAACTACCTTCTATTCATGAAAAACGATATATTTCATCAGTATTTAATAAAAGATACTTACTGAATTTTAATGTAGTTTATTACCTTGTTGCAGAAATGGCACGAATGGACAAGTCACCACTTCTGGCTAATGGCTACAATGCGCCACCCACTCACCTGGGACCAATGGGCTTCATGCACCAACATGCACTCATGTCCCCTGGCATGCCTCATCACGGTGTACCAAGACCTGACGGCTCTATCATTAAAGGTCAACCAATGCACAACATGGAAGCACTCGCGAGGTAAGACATTTTTACCAATTTATAATACAATACCATATTTGTTAAAATATTAGGTAGAAGTAAAAACAATTTGTTTTATACAAATAATAGAAATAATTAATATTAAACTAATTTGAACCACGTGTAAGCGAAAAAGACTGATATCAAATTAGACTTTGTTAAGAGTGGGGAAATATATTGCTAGAAGCTAAAGCGCTAAGAAAGATTTGTATTTCGAATGTAGTCAAAATACATATACATATACATTTCTCATAATGTAAATAAATTAACTTATATCGCTTTAAGTTGATAATCATGGTATTTTAGATATACATTTCATCTTTAGCGCTTAAAGACTTATAACGCCATCTAGCGACGTGTTTGGAAAAAAAATATGAACGTATTTTTTTTAAAATAAATTACCTACTATAATTAATGTATAGAGACAATCTATATATAAACTGATGCGTTTTGAATATGTAATAAAACGTCAAATAAACAAATACAGCTTACAGCGGATATTGGTCGCGTAAAACTGCGGCTTCCCAAACATGGTATGAGCTGGTATTAATTCTGTATTATGTACCATTTTCCCACATGGACTACCATTGAGGTCTAGGACGTAATTTATGATGGAATTGACTTTATTTTAATTTTATTAATTGAAAAATATAAGATTAATAATCATATACTTACCATACCGTGTCCACAAATGTTTATTTAACACAATACTCTTTTTCCATAAGTCTCAGAGTTAGAGAATATAAAGTATATCAGTGTTTGGGCATACAATTTTGCACAGTAATATCTCCTACTTAGATTGGCTTGTGAGATTGATCGGCGTAGCTCAAATCCGGTCAGTAAAAATATATTGTTTTTATGAATATTATACCTATTTGTAACTTCAAACGTATTTTGTATTTTGTAATACTTTCATAAAAAATAACAATAACAGAAAACAAATTAAAACATAATTATATAAGTGTCAATTATATTAATCGTTTAAATTTATACCAAAATTCTATACATTATATATCGTATGTGACGTGCCAAAACAATTACAGTTAATTAAGTCATAATGAGCTTATATACATAAGTTAATGAAAAAGAAGCCTATAAGCGGGTCACAAGTGATACAGGTTAAATGACTGACTTAATCCAATAAGAAAAGTACAAACACTGAGTGCCCTCACTTCCGCCCGAAGACCCGCAGTGCTCACTTGACTTGACTTACCCCAAGCTTACCCCACTGTCTTACTGCCACCCAAGTGATTCAACTACAAGTACAATAACCTACAAAAGTATTACATCCGTTAACACATATGCCATATGAATGTTGCGTTATATTACAATGTATTGAACAGTAGTAGATAGGTACTTTAAAAATCTAAAGAGGACCATTTCTACAGGGAATCAAATTCCCTATGAGAGATGGTATTACAAGACGTTTTTTTTAATTTTAATATCTTGCTCCTGGATATATTTATCATCTCAATCTTAGAATAAGTTCGCTCACTCTTTTTCCGTAAATTTTTTTTGTAAGCGTATTAATAAAAAAAAATTACAAATATGTAACATTATTTACAACTTAAGAAAAAGTAAGATTTGATATGTTTTTTACGCAATCTGTATATTACTCTCTTAAAACGAGTCTGAAGTATTTACGGAGCTTCTAAAGGGACAAAAGTATGCTTCAGTATAAGATGAGAATGAACGAGCCCTTACCAGAACCCTTTAACTATTGTAAGAAGTATTCCCTCGAAGAAAAGTTTAATGAAAACAAAGTGCTAAAGTAATTGAGAAACAATTTCGACGATCACGCATGAGTTGTTACGACACAAATATAAGCGATTGTTTTAAAAACATAATTAATTTCTTCGACCCCTCGCTCAGCCTAACGGAACATTTAATATCGAGTGCTCATAATTATTCCTTTTACATTCAAACCCTTTTTTATTAGCAAATTTTATTCTTAAATACTTGAGAACAATTTGTTGCAAGTTTTGTCTTTCTAGAGGACTTATTGGTTTCAGAAAGTCTCTTTGTAATAAAAATCGTTGTTTTATATTATTAACGAAAGAAGCTGTCAGCATTTTTTTGCTTTAGTCTATTTATTTTATATTTAATTTCACATGTTTCATCTTTATTTCTCTTATTATGTTCCCTTTGTCTGCAGATCTGGTATTTGGGAGAACTGTAGAGCGGCTTACGAGGACATCGTAAAACATCTAGAAAGGTAAGCAAGTATTTTTTTTTTTTTATTATTTTAATTTCAATCATTACGTTATATTAGTATAATAAAACTTATTCGTCCTTTATATTATTAAAACAGAGTTCAGTTCATTCAGAACTTGGACGGCAATTAATTAAATACAAAATCGTTTTTAATTTAAACAGCTTGAAAATGACACAGGGGAGTGTGAAATTAGAGAAGACAATTAGATCGGTGGATCGGGTGTATTTTTAACAAATGACCGCTCGGCGGCTTCGGCGGCACGGGGCGCGAACAATTCATCAAACTCATTCTGGGCTAATCTCGATGCGAGGAAAATGCGGCTCTCATGTAAATTGGGCCGATTCGAGGGCCAATGGTTAGGGGAAACGCTTTTCTTTTCCTGCTTAATGGATGGTGATTGATCGGCGGGCTCGAACGATACTAGCGGTTTTGACTTCATTTTCAAGTGCCGATTAAGTGCATCGATTTTGATTTGAAACCTTTAGTATATAAATATACCCGTATAATTTTTTTTACATAAATCTTTCAACGAAGTCTCTTAACCTTTTTAGTATGAAGGTATAAAATTACAATCATTTTTTTTAAATATGTTTAATTATTAATTAAATTAATCAATTATTAATTAATAATTAAAAGAGGTTTCATATTTAAATATAACTAAAAAAGTTAGAGGTTATATATAATATTTTTTTAAATTTTCGATGTCCTAAAATTCTAGGCTTATTTGATATACTGTGCTAATTAATCCTCTAGATTTGAAAATAAAACGTATCCATGGTCCATGCGAGTTGGGTAGAATTACATTCGGACAGCCAGCCTTGTACCGATGTGTCACTGTCAGCCGCGATCGCCCGCCACGGGTATAGGATTAAGGCTGTTTTAAAAGAAATTACTTGGTAATTTTTGGGTTGCCTATCTATTGTGCGATTCGTTTTATATTTTGAACGATCTAAAATATTTACTCTAATATAAAACAAAAAGTATACAACTATTTCGCGCTTTGGTGGTCACAAGTTGCACTACTATTTCATAACGTATTTGAAATTAGCAGAGATGAATTAGTTAACTTTTTCTATGAATACAAATTTTATTAAATTCTATAACAATTTATTTACACGAAATCCAATTATTGAGGTCCATATTATAGTCGTTCGACTCAGTCAGTAATTTGTTTTTGTAATTCATGTCGATGCTCGATTATAGAAAAAAAACCATAAGGACCTGAACGGGTTAGATGAAAATCTGCCACTTTTGTATTCGCTTTGGAGTGTGGCAGAATAAGCTCCTAATCTTAAAAAGGCCTAAGAGAAGTCACACCGAGAGATTTACAGATCGTTACTTAATTTAAACCTATACCTAAATTATAACGAATAAAGAAACTTACAAAACTTATAGATATATATAAATAATGAGTATATATGTATCTATAACATAAAGAAACGAAATTGAAGAAAAAGTATTTAAATTGAATATAAATTAAAGGTTCATATGACGCACATCTTATAATTCTGATATTGACATTTATAACAAGCTACAATGTTTATTAATATCAAGGTCCTTGGTTTATCGGCTCGGTTCGTTTGATTCACGCATGCGCCGACCGGTTCTCGATCCTAAGTCCAATTAATTGACAGGATTATCTCTGATTTAATATAATTCGTAGTTACTGTTCGTAGGTACTGTTTGTTTTGCATTTTTCAAGTGCACTCAGTCGTGATTATTAGACTCTTTACGAACAGTTTTGTATTTGTTCATCTTAATTGATATAGAATGGAATAAGGAAAGTATTACTTGAAATTACTTGTCTTAATTAATAATAAGCATTGTACATGTCCCCGTTTGAGTAAATAAGAGCTCAATTTACTGCTAAGTTGATGTTGAGTCTTGATCTACCACGCTGCTCCAGAGAACGTTCGCGGCTGTGTTTTCTCCTTAATTCCACCGCCACATTCAGCTTTCTTCATAACATTTTACTTCATTGCCGATTACTAGATAAATTTTATTAAAAACATTTGAATCTGCAACATTCAACACAAAAATGTTGTTTTGCCATAATTTATTCGTATACATTATTTATAAAGAGAGATAAACAGATAAAATTGCGAAAACAGTTATTAAACGTATCCGAATCTGCAGTAAATCAAACGACGACTCAATTAACAGTCAACAAATCGTTGGGATCTATGCATTGGTCCGGTTTAATTCCGTTTCGGATCGAATTAGCTGCGATTAATCGGCGTACGGCGGGTTAAGCCGGCAGAGCCGGGTAGCCGGGAGCCGGGACAGCCGGCAGAGCCGAGGGCATACGCTGCACACATCGCTCTGACGTCGATCGTTATTCACCGTGCCCCTTGCTCTGGAAAGATACCTTTGTTTGTTTATCCCTAATTATAGTTCTCAAGCGATCATTTTATAAATATGAACTTCCGCTTTTTAATAATTAAAAAGTAATTCCATCTATTTTAGTGTACTTTGTAATCAGGTAATCATGACAATTAAATTAATGTTGACTGATCTGATTACTGATTCCTGATTTTATAGGAATAAAAGTACATTTTGTCCAACTTGAATGAATAGCGCATTTTCTGTTAAGATAAATAGGAATCAATAGGAAACTCAAACAAATCAGAAATCATGTGTTTGTATAAAAATTTAATTTTTTATCAGCTCATAGTAGAAAATGTCAAGAATCGCGATGGTAACATTTGCGTGATTGAATCCTCTACCATTAATTTCAACGAAGATCAAACGAAGACCGAGGGTGATATTTATCAAGGATATTGCGAATTATTTTAATCAAATCAAATTCCCTTCGTTGTAAACAAATGCTTTTGATTAATGAGACGCGCGACAGAGCTTCGTCGCTGTGATAAAACACCCGAGGAAAAGACAAAATTAATGGTCATAAAATGAACTCTTGTATCCGAGAGATAAAGATGCTGAATGCTTCGGATCTTCAATAATTTTTCCACGCTTCTATTTGAAGGATGATACCAAAGATCGCATCTGGTGACTGTACATTTATGTCATGATTTCGTTTGAGATCATTTTCGCGCGTTTACAGCTAAAGTTTCAGCAGAGTTATTTAGATTGTCATGACACGAAGTCATTAATAATAGCGACTTTTGATTTTCAGTTGGCTAGTATGCGTAGGGAGTTGCGTAAAGGGTGCCGAGTCATGGCAGTCAGCCCTCTGAATACCTTCCGAGATTGTCACCGATGCGGTCGTACTGGCATTTTACGTAGCTCTTTGTACTTTGCCCTTTTATAGCTGAAACTATTCGGGTAGTTCCGATGGTGAACCGAACTATTTATTGCGTTTGCTTTGATATTCCTTGCTTGATGTTTATCTGTATGGAATTTTTACAATAATTCAATAATTTTCTAGTTATCAAATTTCATATATTCTCAAACTATATTTAAAAATAGGAAAATATTACAAAATAGTCAAAGAAATAACTCTAACAAATAAAAAGCAAAACACAGAGATAGCATTAAGGTTTAATATTGTAACCAGGGAGCGTCTAACATTGTTATAGCGTAAGTTGCAACGTCAGCCTATATTAATCTGGATCCGGCGCCTGACAGCACAAGTCAAATTTCTCATCAAAAATAAGAATTAATGGCGAACAGCATTAATCATTAGCTCGCAAACAGCACGAGGTGTCCGTATCCCATTATTTTGCATTACTAATGATATGTACACAGCGATAAGGGATGCTTTATAAAAACCTCTGAGGTATCAACTTTCTTCATCGATTTTGTGTAAGCTCGCTAATGTTTCATTATTTTGTGATGGCGTGGAATTTGTTTTTATTCGAATAATTTGAATTGAAACTTTGCTGCCATGGTACTTGTGAAAATAGTGAAATACGTGGCTCCGGAATGCTAATTTGGCAAATTAGGATTAAATTTTATGCGGAAGCGCGTACAGATTGTAGAAGATTTATTACTCAGGTGACACTCTGAAATGATTTTGTAAAAATGTTGCTTTATTTTAGATTATCGTATTGATTAACGTTTATTTTCAATATAGTTTGGAATTACTTAATCTATATTCGGTTGATATTTTGAAAACGTCATATACTTAACGAAGTGTGACGAGACGTCAAAGTGAGCAATCAATTAGATGCCTTCACTCAATAATTTTTAATAAGTTTGAAACACTAATCACTTCCTCCCCAAAAGGCGTGACCGTTCTATTTCTAGAACTTGGCCACGCTGTCAATGACAGAAGATGTCACTTTTCCTTTAATTACGTAGCGGCCTCATTTCTTCGCGCCCTATTAGTACGCATCAATCAATGTTGCCAATACCTATTTTTTACCCTGCGACTCGAATGTTTTTTTCTTGGTGCGTTTTTGTTTACGAAGATTTTTTTAAGTGGGGAATAATTTGATGAGGTCCGCCACCCGACTGTGTTGGACGCGGCAATGCTCATTTGTCATCGTCTTGTCATTTCTGCGTTTCTTTCGAACAGTTGTATCGCTAAAGTAATTATGTAATTTTTAGTAGACTTTTTCCACTCGACTCGTGGATGGTTGTTGTATATCCATAGCAACATTGTAATAATGGAGTTGCTGATGATGTTTACTCTTTACAATCTGGATGATTAAATAATAAAAAACAAGGTAAGACCAATAAGAACGGATTAATCAACATAACTCTATTTAACTTAATTCATTATATTATTATCAGATACGTCTAGTGCATAGAGTTCAATGTTAGTTATCTAATATTTTTTAATTATTTTTTTCAAAATTGTGTTATGAGGATAGTCAGCTGTTAAGTCAGATGTTGAGATTCTAACCAATAATAACCAGTTATAAGAGGAAAAGATAATAGCTATTATAATATTATTCATTAGAGAACTTTCTGATTCTAAATAACTTGCTGGTATTAATACTATCAAAGAAATAAAACCAAACGAATCTATATTTATAATTTCAGTAAGTGGGGATTATCATATAATTGCAGAAAAACTATGAATACGTAATTATATGCCATGTTGATACCGACATCGATGGGGTAAATCAAATATGTGAATCCACAGATCAAAAGAATTCATTACAGTGTGTAAATCACAATTTGCATGTGGCGCAAAGTTATCATGAATATGCATGCGAAACGCCTGAGTTTGAGCAATCTATGCTGCGTTTAAATTATCTTCCTACTCGTATTGTTTTGCCATTACATTCACATTAATGGAAATATTTTTTAAACAATACATTTTACATACGACTTAAAGAATATACCAATCAATTATTTATAATCAAAACTGTATTTTTATTGGAAATGTTTGGAAACGAAACAAAATGAAAATAATAAAGAATATAAAAATAATAAGGAATAACATAAGACCTTTATATGTATAACAAATAAAAACTGTAATCGATCGAAAAAACACATCACTAAGACCTCATCGATGATAGGATATTAGTAACATATTACATCGACATCGGCAAGTGCAATAGAACGTCGAAGCAGGCGCTCCGTCAGGCAGCATTGCTGACTGGGCATCAAACCGGACACTTGCCATTCCGTTCGCTTCCTGACCTTTTCCCGCTTCCCGTTTTGTTATGCAAATCCGAAGCGGTGAAATTACAACGCGAATAAAAAGTATTTTACTGTTTACACGCTGACTCCGCGCCGACTCCGTGTCGAGTGTGAGCACGCATTAATCAACTGAATAAGCCTTTTTTCATTTGTTCTTTATTAACCTAATACTTATTAGATATCACACGGAAAAGTTTAATTCAGAAAAACTAATTGCATAATTTTTACAGTTCATGATGATGCTCGGTAATTTTATGAAATGCATCAATAATAAATAATTGATTGAACATAAGTAAGGGTCATCCGGCGTAGCATCGAATGGCTAAATAACCGCACTCAACCCTACGCCACAAATCAAATGTTTTGATAGCGCGGTATTAACGAGACAATTTGATTGCGGACATATCGCGTTAAATTGCTTCTAAATTATATTTTCTGTTTACTTTCTGCCGAACTCCCCGCTCGCGCTGTATCGGTCGCTCGGAACAGATGGCTTTGTTTCTATTGCGTCGATTACCGGAAAGAACAAACATGCTGTTTTTATAATGTTTCAGTAAACGATATTGATTGGAAATGTTTTTTCTTTTATGTAAATTTGGCAAGTTTAAAGACTTTTTTGTTGACGGTACCTACTGTGATATTAAGGACTAACATATTTATAATATTACAACGTTCATAATTTAACTACATATCCGTGGCATAAAAAATATACAATTTTGACAACACGTATAAAGAAATATTCGATAAGTTCATTAAAATTAACTTAATGCTTATCTTTAAGATAATGTTAAGTTTATCAATGGAACGAACAATACTATGATCGATGTGGCTTCGTCGACTCTTTCTGAGATAATCGTCTTCAGAATGTATCCGCTCATTAGATGATATCTCAGAGACATTTATATCATCAAACTAAATTTCTAACACCTTAAACCTCTTCCATTCTTTTATTTGCTTTGAATGTCAAAACTGCCCAAAAAAGTTAAAACTTATGTTCGTTACTTAATATTCTGAACAATCACGTCACTATGTACCTGACGTTGACTTAATAAATAAATATTAATCTATAAAAATATTGCATTACAAAAAGACTCATAATATAAAAATAATAATAAAAAGTTTCCAATATCGCCTCATTAGAAACACGTTGCGGTGAACGCGAACGATCAATTCGATTGCAATCATTACCCATGCGACTGCTCCGTGTGCATCCAGCGATCACAGCCGATGAACAAGTCCAATCATCTACGTTAGAGAAATTTATGCTATTCGACGAGCAGCGCTGGAAGCCGCTGGAAGGCAAGAGAGGATTTGTCGCGTCACATTATCCAAGGAATTGAATTGGAAGTGTGTCGTTCAATGTGAATTCTCTGCGGTTATCCCATATGCTGCATGCCTTGAAGCCGTACTTATGCAATCTGTGGTCGGCAAAATATACGACTAGGATTACAAAAATAAAAAAAACACATAGCATCACAACGACGTAATGGGCAATACAACTCACATTTCCCTAAAGGTATTACAATGAAATTCAACATTATCAAAAAGCATTCCCATTACAGATAATGGTAATGTCCCTAAAAAGTCGGGGACTACGAATCGTAGAAGCAATTTTGCATAATTATCCAACATTGTGCCGGGAGACAGGCGACGCGCTGGCGCTTAAATCCTAATAACATCGCACGGATCCGATCGGAATCTCGTTACGCTACTGTAATCTGTTGCGAACAAATAGCTTATTATTTTGGTATATTTTTCTAATGCTTAAACATTAATTTAAGACTCTATTTAATTACGACTGTAATTAAATAAGACTATATATTTTTAGTATTAGTCCAAATGCACACAGTCAGTGTTTAAGTACTTATTAGAATTCAAAATGTTCTTCTCTCATTTCTTATAAAAGTTCATCTATTATGTTCACCGATGACAACTTAAATCCTCTCACGTTTTTCTAATATTATAATGAGCTCTAAAGCCTCTGAGACATATTTTATTTTTTTCCCGACGCAGTTTATTTTTCATTTCACGTTTCATAAGCGAAATTTGCTTGTCCCTCTTTGCATTTGGCAAGCATAATGCCCCAGTCGCTTAGTGCACTTTTATTACGGTATTAAGTGACGTAATTTTTTTCATATTATATTATTCAAATTTAAATAACTGTCTCCGGTTTCCCCCGCAAAGGTCCCATTGACTAGCGAATCCTGTTGTCGCTCGTTGAATCTTGTTATTTTTTGTAAGACAAAGTCACGTGGAATTGCGAAAACTGTTGAGTGTTTTTCAATAGCTAAAAATTAATATTGAATAGGTTAACATTTCTAATATAACTGGGTTTAAATAGTTAAAATCGTGTAAATAGGGAAAATAATATTTTTTTGAATAAATTTAATACTATTTCCAAATAGCCATTCTACGCATTTTATGTTATAAAATCGAAAAAGTTGGAAGGCAGCAATTTTTACAAATGACATTGTGACGTTTATGCGGAGGGTGCGGCTGCCGACAAGTCATCATGTTACTTCTTTCCTATTATTTTTGCATTTCGCCATACTTGTTCTGCCCTAAGTGTTTCTCTTCGATTCTTCTTCTATTGACAATAATCTTATTCGTGTATCTTTTTTTCGAAGATTAAAGAATTTCAATATAACTGAATAATATCGACGAATGTTTATTTATTATAAATAATAATTAATATGATAGTATATTGTAAGCTAAAGATAATAATATAAAAAATATATATATTATATGAATGGGATACTGTTTTATGTAATCTGTAGTTTAAATGTGGACATTGAGTTATTTTGTATTTAACAATTTAAATTGACAAGTATTAGAAGAGACATAAGGTTTGTTATCTGCATAAACATAAAAGTTTTTACTTGCCTACAGCCCCTTTGCTACTTGTATTTTCTTTATAATTTATTCCATTTCTCCCCCATACATTGGCATCGGCCGCTGATATTTTTTATTCGATTAGTAAACCCCTAAGGTGTTTTTAGCCTTTTTTCGCTCGATTTTCTTCGAAGCTTTGTTGACTGTTACGGGGGTTACAATGCTCATTTCTTGTGGATGAGCAGGCTTATTTATTTTGTTGCTTATTACTTATTTGAGACACATACCTAACTTAAGACACTGCATTATTGATTGAAAAAATGTATTTAACATATTTACAAAATACTTGCATTTCCTTTCACGATGCTTACAAATAACAATCGTTTTAACATTTCACTCAATTAATCATTTGTCACACAAAGAGAGCAATTGTACAAAATTCTTCGTTAACTTGTAGACGTTGGTATGTGTGACCCTAGTTCCTCAAACCGCAGTACTTACACACTCGATTTGTGTCGAAGAGGAGGCGGGGGAAAGAAAACTTTTTGATGGATCGGACGGAGTTTGTTTTGCATGTGAGTGATATGTCTGAAATAATAAATGTTGAGGCGTCGACGCTTCCCCAAACTTCCCTCAGGAGGGTGAGCTAAAACGATTTTTGATTTGGGTGTCAAGCAAATGTTTTACGCAGTGACGCTCCGGGAGGATTTGATTTTCTTAATCGATTCCTTGCAATGTGAGCAACCTAAGCGTACATTTTAATTATCGTCGCAACGCGATTGACGTAGTTTTAGCACCTCTATGTAAATAGATGGCGCCACCGCCAAAAGCTTTGTATAATACTTACTCTAATCAGATTATGCATACAAGAACGGTTTGGAACGTTAAGCGCTGCAATATTAGGCAGTATGAACGGTTCAGAATTAACTAATCAGCGTACATTGGCTTCGGTGGTGATTGCATCGTATTGTCCGCGCTCGTGGCCCCGGAATATCTGTTTAGGCCACTGCTCGTCCTGTAATGGCAATGGTTAGCGTTAACTAACTTAGTTAACCTTCATAATTTTGTTAGCAAATCATTAGCATATATCTATTTTATATTGGCGATAGAGTAGTTTACATTAAACTAATTTATATTTAATTAACGTATTACTTAACTTAAAAAATAGTTGTTCCATTTTTATAGGTGTTATGTATTTCTTACATCTATTAATTCAATTAAACAATTTTGCTTCAATTAGGTTTTCGATCATATATTCTGATATAAATATACCAATATTAAATTGTAAATGAAAAAAAGTTTTTAACTAAACAATACTAATCTTTATAAGTAAGATCCTCCGCCATTTAGTCGTTACCTATTAAGTATATAGCCTATGCATAAAGATTTCTTTATTCACATTAGTATTATTAACATTAGAATTTCAAATTAGAAATAAAAGTCTTGTCACTTTAAATAAAAAAAGTGTTGAACCTGCTTAGAATTTATCTGGTAAAATAAAAATCCGAGCATAACAAAATGAGTATTTAATTTGCCTCCCTCAATCTGTCACGGTTCGGTTTGTTTTTTTCACTTTACATTGCATTCGCGAAAAAATTGTCTTCCATCTGCAATTTAAAATTTGACAAGAGAATGAATAATATTATTTTAAATAACGACTATTTAAATAAAGTAGAGAAGTATCTGAATATTTCGGTTATTTATTTATTTTACTATTTTGTAATATCTTCTACTTGGTACTATTGGTATTTGGATAGTATTTAATCCATTATAAATAAATACATTATTATTAGTCACCATACATTAAACTCAAACGTATTTGCACCAATCATACAATCTATTACCGTAAGTTATACTGTTTTAAAACTATCTATCTCAATTTGTAAATTAATTTTAAAACGTCGATGCACGGAGCAACCAAACGAATTTCAAAAATCATCGATCACATTAACAGTTTTATAATGATGAAAATAAAACGAAGGAAGTGGAAATAATTTATTACTTTATTGATACAACGTTATCTTTTGTCCGATCGCACTGTGATGATTTGGTCATTTCTTTTGGATTCGTTCAGGATGCGAGGCCTCATTTATTTTTATTCATTAAAATTGAATTGGATTGTCAAATAATATCCTGTCTTCTTAGTTCTTGTAACTAATTGATAAAATATTTCATCACTTTTATTTCTTTTTTGTGTGATTCATTACGAAGATATGGCGTACTTTATACGTCTTTTTTTCGAGTGAAGTAAATTTCACGGTGTAAAAATTTAAAGATGCAAGGAATTATTAGCATATTAATAGCTGCGGAAATGAAAAATATATTAAATTCAAGCAGTGTTTCGTGACTCGTCAGTAAAGTACGAGACGACTCCATTCCGAGGGTTGGAGTACAGAGTACTATTCGACAGAGATAATTTTCGGTAAATTACAATTTGGTAACTAACTAAGTATCTACTCGGGCAAAGTTTTACGAACTTCTTTTATAGCTTTTACCAAAACAAATAAAAAGCAATAAACATTAACACTAATATTATTTAATTTATTTATTATCTGATTTAACTAATTCCTTAATTTCGAAAATTATTTTATCATTTATTTCACGGAAAAAGTGTAAACAACTTAATTTCGTTGTCAAAATTAAACAAAATATATTCTAACTTCGACTTCATTCGAAATTGCTCTGTAATCCACAAAAGGGTTCCGCGAAGGCTTAAAACAGCCACTTATTATGTATGTTACATTTCACTTTCAGACGTCATTTATATTCAAATGCTCAAAAGGCATTACTGGGCAAAAATTGTAGCATTAACCCCTTTGAAATGAGCGAAATTGGTTCCGACACGGGAAATCATTTTTTAAGATATATTTTTTTATGAATAAACTGACTCAAACTCATTGTTATTGTGAAATGAAATACTGTCAATACAGTATCAAATTAATTTGTATTCGTATTTTTATATTCCTTATAAATATGCAGATATGATATTTTGTGGATTTGAATACACGTAACGAAGCCATGACGGAATTGAGCGCAGTCAACATTCTTAAGACGTTTATTAAACTTTTGATAAAATTGTTGGTTTGCGTACCACCCCTTCATCGGTTATTGTACTTACTTACTTACATACATCAATAATTTGTAACGCTGAGATTGAAGGGGTTATAAGCGAGTGCAACAAAAGGCACGAGAGGACATACCATCTAACATAACACCCATACCGACACGTGGTCCACTAATGCGTATTGGTAAATGACCACTGATGAATGAACCTTTGGCTAATTATCTTCCAGATATAAAAAATATCTGTATATTGATGCGTATTGTCTCAATTATATACAAAACAGCTAGTTGTACAATGAATTGATAGGTTCTTAAAAACAAAATAGAAGCTTCAAAGAACGATAACTCACAATCAAAAAGAGCCTACGGAATTAGGGTAACTGTACCGATCCGTACAAAATGATTACACACACCGTCTTCATCCGTTCACAAAGGAACTCAGCGGGGTCTTATAATATTATACTTTTCCCTTTGTAGTAGCTCCGCAACTCAGTGGGTAGCATGCTTTATGGTTTCAAATGATAAAACTGTTTGTCAGTGGCTTTGTTGGGATTCGTTTTGCGTGGTAGCGTGTCCGATTGTCGGTATTTATGATTCGTGATTGTATCTATAACAAGGTGCTGACATATGATCTTGTTTATTGTGAACTTCGATTGGTTTTCGCAACGGAAATTGGTTAAAATGTTTAATCTATGTAAAATCTTTTTGCCAATAACCTACTTTTATTTCGTTAAATAATTATCAAAATTAAATATTGATAAATATGTTTTATATTATAGCAAGAATAATGTTACATTCAAAATTTTAATAATTTATAAATTAAATTAATTTAATTACAAATGAGCAACCAACTCGAAAAAAATTGCCTCGTGAGTTTCTCTCAAGTCGTTTCCTCTCATGCCTTGGAATTGTTTTTTACGAACTGGTGGCAGCACTTTACTTTGCCTATCAATAAGTAAATTTAACTTCTGTACTGAATAAATGATTACGAGTTTGAAATTAATGCTATGAGCTTTCTTCGAGTAACAACTCCACGCCCCTGCAAATATAATAAACACAAGAGGCAAACCGCTCTAGGGCCTCAAACATGAATACTAATGATCAGGATATCATGACGTGGATCCTGATTATAATATAATATAGATTAATAATATAACTGCTATAACATGTTTATTTTAATGTATTTAAACATTCTATTACATGTTTTAAAAACTTTGTATCCGCTTGTTACAGGTTGCGAGATGAACGAGGCGACATCGAACGTGTTATAGCCATGGACAAAGCTCGAGAGGGTTCACATAATGGTAATAATCGAACATTTATTAAAGCTTATACTTTAAGATGAGTAATTATCTTTTTTAATTTTAAATAAGACAAGAATTTATGTAAATAAATTCTTACCATTCATATTGTCATCATTCTTCAATAAAAATTGACGTTAATGGGCGTCAACGGAGAAGGAAAGCTCTTAAGATATTTATTCTCATATGTATATACCAAGCTGCACTGAAACTGCGTGATGGCTTTAGTTCCAAGCCGTCTCCTTAAAAGAAGTGGCCTTTTACCAAGTGCTAACCAATAATGATAAGCCTAAAAATGCAAATTTTAGTGTCAAATGTAACTTATGAATATCTATTTTAATACCCTGTTTCCAACAGGTTCGTCTCCAGGCCACAGTCCTGTGCTAAACCTTTCAAAGTCCGGTTCGGGCGAGCGCGAACGTTCAGAGCGCGAGCGTGATCGCGCGGAACGAGGGGAAGGGTCTGCGAGCGGGCGAAGCTCGGCGGCCTCCCGCCGTACCCCTCAGCCCTCGCGAATACCCTCTACGGCTGCTGCAGTTTCACCACGCTCGCATACTGACGAAAGCGACGGTGCTCTATCTGATCAAGAGGACCATAATGTTAAAGATGAGGACGACGGTAAGTTATCAAAGCGAAATTCATGATTGTAATTTAGACTGTAATTGACAAATATATATTGTGAACCTGATCCGTGACAACAACGCATATAACATTAGTCTAAATATACTTAAAAACAGATAATTTACACCCTAATTGAACTATTATAATAGAAGTTTATAAAAGGTGGATTTCTTTTAATTTATATCAAGGCATTTTTAAGTTGGTTACGTTTGTTTTTAATAAAATCACTGACTTTTAAAATACAAATCATAAAAGATATATGGGGTCTGCATTTTATTATAATAAAATTATATTTTTAATCATAATTGTGTTATTACCGATTACAAAATCACACAATAAGCGCATAGATACAAAATATACATATAATTATTCTCTTAGGTAATTATTTATACTCTTTTTACTAAAAATAAAATAACACAAGTCCATTTTAAATCAGATAAAATTATGTTATACAATATTTATCGCTCGAGATAAATTAAACTTATCTTGTAATAATCAACAATTTATAATTGACTAATCTTTTTAATACGTCGCTAGATCAGTAATCACGGCTTTGACAAGAAAGTATCCATGTTGCGTTAACACAACGTTGTATCACCCGTCCAATATACGGCATGTAATGCACAGTAAAATTACCCAATAATAGTTACAAAACGTTCGCATCCATAGTTCAGAAATTATCGGCCATAAAACCAAGTCTTTTAATTTTTTTAAAAGGGATTAGTACTTTGAGTTAAACTGATTCAACAATGTTACTTGATCACTGTCTATGTTTATTGGTAATTAACGAACGAATGCTATAAAGTCAAGCAGGTGAAATTAAAGTAGTCTTTATTGCCACGCAACTATTATAGATGCGAAGGAAGTAACAATGAAATGGTTTCTTTTTTGCAAACGCATCTTGATTGCTAGTTCCTAAATTATTCCTCGTCTTGATCCCGGGGCACCGCACGTTTACTTATAATGGTCCAATATAATAAAATCTTATTACCAGTATCTGACGCGATCACCTTTAATAGTATGGATAGCACTTAAAGGATCAATTCAATTTTTCACCTCACTAATACTTATCAAGACTAAATTTTAACTACAGATAAATTATGGGATAATATATATTACATTTTTCTTTTAAATTAATAGCCATTTTATTTATTTTATTTTCATTTTTTAATGATATTAAATAATATTTACTAACAAAAACAAAGAAGAATATTGCCTTTATATTTGCCTCACTCACACACACTTATAGTTTTATAATTAATACAATTGCTTTTTTTCTTAATCGACTCGAAGAAGATATAAGACGATATATCACCAGAGATAGCGGTAACTAAGCGGATAATCATTATCAATCTAAGTTTACTTTAATAAGATAAGATTTCATTATTATACATCTTGCACTATTAAGACGATTAAAGATCAATGATGGATGGCATGAAAATTTCTTCAAAGATGTATGAAGATTCGTTATACCATTACAGTAGTGTCACTATAATAGCACACAGAAAGACATATTGAAAATATTAACATACTAAATATTTTAATCAATTTAGTATTCTAGCTTCGTACATCATCAATCATAGGGAAACTCGTTAACAGCATCCTAATAACTGCGTCACTAAATTATTTATGTTGTTATATAAACAGAAAATTCAATAAATAAGAATATACTTTTTACCACTCATTATAATTATGAAGTTATCGATAACATCTTAAATATTAATTTATCGATTTGTCATGTGACACAAGGTTTTATTAAAAGAAAATATATTGGTTTTCGTTTCTTTTTAAAGTCTAAAACTAATTAATTAATCTAAACTAAATCAACCATTTACCGCTAACATCGACGTCAATCAAAACAATGATCCAAAAATGTAAATAACATAAGCTTACAATAGGCGAATTTGGGAAACAATAAGGATTGTGTATGTAGCTGTCGAAGGCTGAACATGTATTTCTTAAGCGTGGGAACTTTACAAAACGATATAATCTATAATTTCTGTATGTGTAAATAACATGACGGTTGAAGATAGCCACCTAATCGTATAATTATGAACAATTTCCGACTTATAATAAATTACCAGTTCATTAGTATTTCCACTGAAATCGTCATATTATATACGTTGAGAACAACTACTAGACTTGTGGATTAGTATTTGGAAAACATCCTATATCATTGACAAGTCTAAGTAATTTTATATTTGAAACTTAGGTAGAAATTTAAACATTTCTTGGAGAAAAAAAACCTTATTGTAGGGTAATAGTTAGTAGATAGATATCATCAATATCTTTCAGGGCTATGCGCAAGTAGATCCTTCTGGGTAGATACCTTCCACTTAACTTTATTGTACCGCAAAATAGCAATGTTATGTATTGCTATGTGCAGGCTTGATGAATGATTGAACCGCTATTACTACGAGGTATACCATACATTGCATACATTTAGTACTTGCTATCTTAGTTCCGTTTAGAAGAATGGATAAATTTGAGATAGTAGACCACCAGGGATTATTTTATTCGAAAACGCATATAAAATTAAGAAATGAAATAAAATAAATAAAACTTATCCAAATTTAGTACACAATTTCATTTTTGAACTGGTTATTTACTTTTATAATAACACCAATATATTAAATTGATCCCAAATTTTAATTTTAAAACTAGTCATAAAGAAAATTATTGATTTACAAGTTCATAATCTTTTTTTTTTTCAAATATTGCTGCATAATCGTGATGATCACCCTGTCTTCATTATAAAAACTTTTTCTTCACATTCGTGTCATTCAACTTTGATCTTTGTCGATCCGATGTTACCTCTTTCTTTCAATCATCGTATTTGTGACCCTTTTTCATCTCATAATCATTTGGTTGTGTTAGTAACAATTAATTAATTATTAATGTATATTCGTTTTTAAATCAAGTCACAGAGGGTTTAATTTCGCTTGTAAGCTTTATTAAAAATTTTGTTAATTGGCCTTATTAGGAAGATCGTGTTGTGACAACTCGAAAGTGCTATCGTGCTCATCGACAATGACGAAACGATGTTGTCTTTATTATGTGATGAGCGTTCAATATCGTGTCAGTTAAATTATATGTATCTATAGATTACTTTGAACCGTGAGAGACGCAAATCAAACATTTACTGTTTATTCATCTTGAATCGTTTGATTTGTATGTAATTAAATTAATGAAATACGAGTCGTTAGCTGAAGGATTAAACAGAAATAATACAAAGATATAAGATCCGTTATAATTGGTACTATTCAAGTACCCGATCTAAGATCGCAAAAGGAACAAGCGGTATAGTGCAGCGAAGCATATATAAATCGCTTAGAGACAGCCCATTCGGTGTCGAATGGCTAACCGTGTCCTTATTCCGACTAGTATCTGCGAAACGACTTGTAAACTGAGCTACACAGTAGATACTCGTTAAAAATAAATAGTTTTATTCCTTCTTTGAACACACAAAAAGGGATTTTTACTCTTTTTATAAATAATGAATGTCAAGTAGTTTTAAATAGTTTCGTGAAAATAAATGTTTGATAAATATCAATCAAATGTATGTTACAATAAGACCGTTTACATTAATTAGACAGATTATTCAAATGAATATTTTTCGCATTTTTTAATTAAAAAAAGGACATAAAATATTGTTTTATATCATTCATCCCGTGTGCATTCGATTTATGGGCAACCTAAAAAGAGGACGGCGCTTAATTTATTAAGTTACATTTCAATGGTATTCGAATAGGCCTTGCTCTTGCTTCATCAACGCACCGCATGGATTACCACGCGATTTCCATGTACCTTACAATAATAATTGTTATGCGAATGATACACGCACGCGATCTGTAATGTCGTTTTTATTATTGATTGTTTTGTAACCAATATATTTAAAGCAAGCAATTGATAAATTAATTGGTATTGATATAAGGTCATCCCTTCGATTTTATTTTTATATTTTTTTCATTTAACAAACCGGATATCTTAAATATTTATGCAATCGTTACTTTTAAAGATTATAAGTGTAAGTGAATACTTTCAGCTATATGCTAGTAAATAAATAAGTTATTGTTATTATAACCTTAATAAACAACGCATTTTTTGCCTAGGAGCAGACTTGAGTGATGGCGATCGCGATCTACCCACCAATTCGTCCCCGGCGCCCGTCAACTATCCCGCTCAAGGCTCGTCACCTAACGTTCCCGTAGACCCCACTGCCGACACTCTGGTGTCTTCTACAGAGACTCTTCTCAGAAACATCCAGGGTCTTCTTAAAGTCGCAGCAGATAACGCCCGTCAACAGGAACGGCAAATCAGTTACGAAAAAGGTGAGTTCAGTTTAAAATAATTAGGCATTTATCATATCAACAGAAATTAACTACTTCAATCTCGTTAGAATACTCATTTGAATAAAACATGATTCTTATTATGTTGTTCACTTGAATAAATTGAGTTATGATAAGATCTATAGAGTTAAAGTAAAAATACCGAGCTATTTAGCATTGAAGGCGCAGTCGATTACCAATCTTTGTAGTTTAAGCATTTATGAATTTACATATAAAATTAAAGCTTATTATATTATGAGGACTTAAACATTTTCTCCAGTGGACGTAACACATAAATGTTATAATCGATATTACCTACAGAATATCTCGCGGATATAGGATTTATCATAAACAGTCTTATACCGAGACGGATTAGCGTTGAATCTCTGTGATCATATTAGTTTACCCTGTAATTTCTACATACTTGCATCTCGCAACCACTTCGTGTAGTTTATTTGCATTCGGTGTTGCTTCTATATAGCCCTATTCACTTAATTTATTGTCGTCATAAGCCGTATCTGAGAAGTTGTTGGTAATAACATTTCCTTTTAGTTCTTGATTAAAATTGGATGGAATAAGATTCGTTTAGAATTAATATCGGAAATTTTATTTATATATAATATTAAATAATCAATACGCTTTTCTCACACTCAGTTAGGACAATACGAATATCTATTTTCCATGCGAGAAACGGCGCGGGCGCATGTCGTGCCTTTGCAAATAGCCGTAGAACAGATGCGCCTGAGTTATAGCACAGCCCACTATCATTACCCACGATTCCATTCGGACAGCATAATTGTTTAATTGATATTTCTGCGAGTTATTTATTCACGTCATTTTGTTTTCACCATGAGAAATAAGTTCGTGCGCTATGCTTTCATTCTTACATATCAACGATAATTTAAATCTATGATTACGTATTATTAACTAAAATACTGATAAAAATAATTTGATAAAGAAATTATTATGCAATATTGAAAGTATTAAAATACATATATTCAATATAATAATAATACATTCAGACCATGTCTAAACAAAAGGAAGGAAAGACGCAATTGTTATAAAAGCTATAAAAACACAGAGGATCAGAAAACGCGGCGCGAGTCATCATCAAACTTGAATATCAATATTGCGCCTCGAGCCAATTGTATTAATAAACAAAACAAAATGAGAAATAATAATGCTATAGGCCAACAAAAGGTTCCATTTCTCCCCCTGATGTGTTTTAAGTGCCAAAAGAATAACTTCCTAAGTGCTAAAGGCTTAAGATTGGAAATTGAGAATCTATTTACTAAACCAGTAATTTTGTTATTACGATAATAAAATTATTCTTGATGAAATATTTTTTTGAATCGATGTGTCTGGCGAACCTTACCGTTGATTTTTTTATAGAAATTACAGCAATCACCCGCTTGGTTCGCCTCGGCTGAATTGATAGGTGGGTATTGGTTGGAAGGCTTGTATTTTAGTTGGTCATCCTTTCGGTCGTATATCGTATATAAGTTTTCATATCCTTTGAGCCTTACATAGCTTATGTTTACTGTACGGACTGTTTCGTCGAGACACGTACTACTCTGTAGCTTTGTGGTTACGAAAGTAAACATTAGTTGAAACTGTCGCCCCTCTGTCGCTCACAAATAGTAGATTGCTATCAGATGTATTCGTTGACAATTTTTACACCAGAGGTACAGAGTGGGTGTCGCTTAGACAAATGTACTGCATTCAGAGTGTTATCAGATAACACGGGAGGGTCCTATGAAAGGACTTCACCGTGATAAAACTTTTTCGATTTGTTACAGTAACACAAGCAATGAATGCAAAATGGCTAGTAATTTCCGTGAAGACTTTTCAGGTGTATAATATTATAATATATTTAATATTATATCTAAACAGTTTGACAAAGATTATATGTATCACTATTAAAATTAAATTAAATTAGTTACCCGTCCCGGCTTTGCAAGGGTAGATGATGGATCTTAATAAAACGTAGAATCATACGAAGAAAAAATATCGTATTTTGGTCATGTATCGTGTATTTTGTATTTGGTCATCTTGCTTATATCGGTTGGTACGTAGAACGAATCACCAAATTTTCATCACAATCAGATCGATTTAGGTCCTGAAAAACATAGGTTAAACATACAAACATTCATTTTTATTAATATAGATAGACAGATACATTTTTATGTGAATCAAACCGTCAAAAATTATATTTTTTGTTACCAAACTCTCGTCAACTTTTTTCAATTCCAGGCTGGTTTCATTGTAAGCATAGTGGCTTTAAAAACATTCGTAACTCGCAGAGAGGTTCCGATCGCAATCATCGCGACATAAATCTACTTCGGCTACTCTTTAATCCTTTATCCCTGTTAATTCTTACCGCTTAGTTTATTTCTGAACCAAATGGCCCGGTCTTGTACGAGATTTTGTTCACCTCTTTTGTTTAACAACTATCAGTTTTTGTTAAGCTAAGTGCTGTTCAACGGACAAATGGCACATGCGAAAGCAGATAGGACAAGCGTATTTTATGGGGTTCTGTTAGAAAGGAAATTCCACCTCCATATCTAGAGATAACTGGTGTCGAGAACCATAGTAGTCATGGTCTCGATATTGTTTAATGTATTGACTTAAAAAAATAATGTTAATAATATCGGTATTTGTGATTATAAATAGTAAAAATAAATATGTGAAATCAGAGTGATCATATTATTGTGAGAGTTTCGTTTCTATAATTGTTTGAATTTGAAATAGAACAAAAATCCGCTTCATAATATTGATTTTGAATAAAATAATGAGAAATTATAATGACAATCAAACTAAAGATTCTAGAGTATGTCTGTTTATTTGTTACATCTTAACGACTAAACTACTGAACCGATCGTAATACAATTTGGTGTAAATGTAGTCCGAAAAATGGATAAAGTATATATATACATACATTGAATGATCTACATCAAATAGAGTCGCGGGTAACAACTAGTATATTGTAAACCTTAAAACTATAAAAATGTATGTTATTATGTATATTGCTTGTTATAACTACTTCAGATTTTTTGCAATATACATATCTAATCTCAATAACAGTTGGACGTAAAATGGGACTGAAATCAACAGATACATTAACCAAATCATATGAACAAGCATTTAAAGCTTAAACGTCAGAGAATGTAAACAGACAAATACACGCGACAATTAAATTAAAACGTTTCTTATTTCTATGTATTTATGACATAATTTTGGATGAGATCACATTGCGTTGGAGGGAAACAGCCCATCAATAACGTGGAAGTGACCGATCGAACAAACAAGAACTGGCCAATGATAAAAACTGATGAGCAAATAGACAGACAGGACTTGTGTACTCAGCTAATGGATTCAATTGATATGAAAGCTTTTACAATACTGTCAGGGATATTGCTATTATATCGCGATGTAACCAAATTAGCAAAATTTCTTAATGTTTTGTGTTATCTAACGTTAAAAAATTTAATTCTTGTTTCAATGTTCCTATAAAATCGTAAATCGCCTATTGATTGATTTTTAAACTTGTACTAAAAGTCAGTTTTATAAGCTGATTGAGTCTTAATACGCGTATACATATCATTGGTTCATAACAATATTATTATGGCGTATCTTCGAGCTGTGTAGGTGTCACCCTAAGCTGTGATTGTTTAAGAAGTAATATATTCTATTTAAGTGAAAAGAGTAAAGCTGTCGATCGCAGTACTCATAACTCGCTAGCTCAAACCGCCCCCAGCTAACGAGCCACCGCGAGATGCGAAGATATACCAACGAGGCATTGTGCCGCGCCAGCTTTCGCACCATTGTAACATAAGCGCTGAATCTCTCCGAACAATCTTTGTTTGTTTACTCCAACGTGCTGACATGACTTATAGTGTTATGATATCAAACCTATATTCATATTCTAAATCCTTCCTTAATCATGCAAATTGTCAATAAAAAAATTAAAGGTGATTGAAAATTATAGTAATTATTTATATTTCTATTGCTACTCATGGACATATTTCACGTGTACCTAATTCAAAATCTAAAATACAATCAATAATATTATAAAGTCAGCAACTAGTGTAGAGTTTGTTGTCATTTTTTAGTTTGTTAAACTTCTTGTAAGTTGTAACAGCCTACTTGAAATAAGCCTAAAAAACATGATTTATTAATTAGTACAGTATTTATTTAATATGCGCCTGTAGTTATGAGTGTTGTGTGAACATATTTTTTACGTCGTACATTATTAATTTAATGCCACGGAATGAAAGATTTTTTGGCCACCAAAATAAAGACCTTTAAATCTTTGAAATTAAACTTCGAAACCTAATTATGTAACAATATGATTAGGTACTATAAAAATATGAGTAGTTCAAAAAACAGTTACAATGACAGTTTTATTAAGGCTCAATCATCCCACCTCAGTATTATTATTTAATAGAACAAATTTTAAGTATTTATATTTTTTAATATTAACAAGGCCAATTGTGTACACCTAGCGGTTCATAGAGTGATTATGGTAACCGATACATGGTTTCCGTACCACTTGACCATGAAACCAAGTAAACAATAAGTGACATTAACAGGAGTATTAAAATTGCATTCCTGCAATGTACCGATATGTAAGAGACATCGGGCGGCCATATTGGATTACTTGCGCGTGTCGCTCCGGTTACATTGCGCACGCGACTTGACCACACGCACGCCATCTAGTTGAGAATGTGCATATCGATAGTTAAACATGGTAAATGTCGGTACACCACAATAGATCCACTGTCGGGTATCATTTTAAACGATGTTAATCGATATTTTTTGTGCGAATAAGTACGGTCTGCCTTCTATGAATATTTTTTTAAATAAAATCAAATTCACCTATAACCCTTCTAGCACCTAAAACTGCTAAATATTTCATAAAGGCTACTAAATCTGTGTTCATAATGAATTTATTTCGACGATAATATATGTACAAACTCTCGACAGTAGCTCAAATATGAATCCTGT
This sequence comes from Vanessa tameamea, assembly GCF_037043105.1. Taxonomy (NCBI): domain Eukaryota; kingdom Metazoa; phylum Arthropoda; class Insecta; order Lepidoptera; family Nymphalidae; genus Vanessa; species Vanessa tameamea. The sequence continues at coordinate 6,715,517 of NC_087318.1, read as the reverse complement.
ACCGTATCAAGCCAAGATACTCCCTAAGGATCTTAAGATCTACACGACGAATAGTAATATTAGATACGCAAATACAACACACTTGAATTTGAACCTTCTGCTAATATAATTACATACGCAATTCTACGTCGCTTTTTGTGTCCTTAATACGGTTTATATCTGTAACATATATAAAGGGGTAAAGTGAGACAATCGTAAAGTTTAATAATAATTACATTCTCAACTCTCCTCCCCGGCTTGTGCGCAATAATTAACCGCTCGGAATTACTTAGCCGAAATAATTTAATGTGACGTACGCCCAATTATTCGTGATGTGCAAGATGTCTTTATTGAAAAATATAACGAATATTATCCCAAATTATTCTTTATTACTTTTCTAAACTTTCCTCACATTAGTTTGAATATAGAAGTATCTTATTAAATTTAAAGTTCCTAAAAATGAATACATTTTCAACTTAAAATAATTATTTGATGACTTGGCTTCATATAATATTGACTTGGTCTTTGCTTTCATTTGACCTGGAAACAAAACGTATGCGTAGATTAAACTGATCTTAATATTTAAAACTGACGTAAACCAAGGTTTAAGAGCAGTTATTCGTCAGCAAACGTAACAAGAGCTTCACGTGCTAGCCATTCTTTACTTTATAAAAGACCATTCAAGACCGGTTATGTGCTGTCTCTATGGGGTGGAACTGAACCCTTGTTCTAGTTGTAATTTACATATGGAATTACAAGCCGGAATAACGTCGTTTATGCATATGTTTATGATTTGGTAGCACGTTTATAGAGTGAGATGTGTTTTTATTAGAATTGTGATACGTACAAGGAAGAACATTTTTATACCACTCATTTTAATACTTGGTTATTTCGTTTAATAAGCGTGTATTCTCGGTTAACGCCTGATACGTATTCATATATTTTTAATATTCTTATATGAAATTGTACATGCTTATTGACCTTCGATCAATCAAAGACATTTTAAAAATGTTTGAAGACTTAATACTTCGTTGTTTAATTTGGTAAATATTTATTGAATTTATATAATTTATTGTTCTCACTGGCACATCAATAGCAATATGTATACAAATTATCCACAAAATCGTCCGACACACTAAAAATAATTTCAAAGGCATTGAAAAACTTCTATGCCATTATTTTTAGTTAAAACGTAATCATAATTTAATTTTCTTCAATAGGAACAGGGAATTGCAATAATATAAGTAATGGCTCGCAGCTGGAACGCTGCGACTGTATAAATATTCTTTATATGCAGTTAAATTTTTTACATCGCGCCCATTATATCAGGAAGTTTGCAGAAAAATGAAAAATTACCGGTCAGGGAGCGACCGCAAAAACATCTCATAAGGAACAACTAATGAAAGCTTAGAGCTATTCGCATAAATCTCCCTTACATTTTTAATACCAATATATCTGCGAAGGGGAGCTTTCACCGGGGAAAGAAAAAAATGAAGCCGAAAAACAAAACATTCGTGGACTCGCGAATTTATATCTTATTTAAATAACAGATGTTGTCCGCTTATAAATGTAGATATTTTTTAATCAGTACCTTACCGAGGACATAATGGTATCAGGCGATCTGCCGTCAGCTGGTATGTAGATGTAAGGGAGTTTATCGTGTTTGGTGGCTAATTTAAAAATCCCTCTCGCGGGGATTGTTCGCATTGCGAGCGCCGTCATCCCGAAGCGGCTGCGTGATATCTCTCTTGACCCGTATACTTTTTATTTGCTTCGTTACCTAAGCTTTTTTCGTATCGTATCGAATCTCAAGGAGTCGTGTAGTCTCATTAAAATAATACAGGGCTACCGGATAATCTTATCCGGTGTGTTTCGATCGCAGATTGGTTGCGCGTGCGCCGATAACACCGCGAGTTATTCCGGCGGTGCTCGTTCCAAGCACTACTATTTTTAATTTATTTTGTTTGGACATCTTCATTATTTGTACTTTTAAAATGCTACATAAATACAACAACTCGTGACAAAATATATATCAATAGTATTTATTCATTTGTACATATCGACGCTACTAAAATCAAAAATATAAGTAAAACATGTTTTATAGAGGTAGATAAACATCGTTCAAAGATTCCAATCCAAAATAAATGCAAATGCAATGATTTTATGATCTAAATTTCACACATAATAAAGAAAGGCAATTCCTATGATTATTAGCGAGGAGACTGCGGGAATAATCCTCCACAGTAACATCTCCGTGTGACATAAGCCGGAAAAATCTAATAACACTAAAATAAAATTGCCGACGGTTTGTAAATTTAAAAAGCATAGGGAAGAAAATTCGTTTTTCGCGCCGTGACAGCCATTATCGTTACTTTGAATTTGTCGTTTAGAAATATTCTTAATTCTGTTAATGTATTAGTGAGCGTGTATCAATCATTGTTTAAGGGAAATTAATATTGTTAAATTTTAAGTAAAATTTCGTAATCAAAATTATTTATGAAATCTTACATCTATAGGTATATTTTGTAACAATAATCCAGCTTTATTCGCACTTCTTCATCTTCTTAAGCATTTTAATCAGCAAAATTGCACCGTAATATTTCCTTATGCTATTACTATTAAAATTTCACCTTCAAACCGCCGAAGTCTTCCTTTCATTCTGTTGCTTTTAAAAGGACTAAAGGTGAACCAGAGGGAGAACTAAATGCGTTCTTTTGTTTCCGTTTTCAAAGACCCATTTTGGTCGTTCTTGCCTTAACGCTCGTTTAAATTATTTTGCCAGTTTTGAGTCGTAAATTTTAAACGGACTTTAATTGTTATTTTAACTGCAAGCACAACTTAGTCTTCGCAATGGGGCTGAGAAAATATGTCTTAATTCGCTCACCCTATGACTTATGTGATACTGTTCTATTGTTATTTTGTGTTTCTATTATTTAATTTATTTAAATTGGCAAATAGCAAATATTACACGTACATACAGTTTAATGTATTATGTTAAAGTTTGAGTATATGAACATCTATAGGCAGGCAACGTTTTTTAATGGCTGACTGAAAAAAATATTAAACCCAATATAGTTTATAAAGTATATACCGTAACAACGTTTTGGAGAAGGTCTTAGTACACAATATTGACACCAGCGCTTCGCAGTTCTTGATTTATATATACGTATCCGCGAGTTCAAGAAATTTCTTTGAACATGTCTATGAGGATATCAAACTCTTATAATTTAAATAGTGTTGTTGCCTTTGCTGAGTGCACGAAATTGAAGAGAAATAAAATTACCCTCTACGACCCTCTGGGACCCGATTCGTAACGACATCAGACTAAAAAAATAAGAACAAAATGACTTTTCAATTCAAGAGAACACTTATGCTTTAAACACAATATTTCAAGAATCGATACGATATCAGTTAATTACTTCAGACCATTATTAAATTGCGTAACCGGAATCGATCCTTTTGTTTATGGGTTTCGATCCTTTCAATCATCTATCAGCCATTGAGCTTCGGTATAATAATAATTGTCCATAATTATATATTCCCTTGAACGGCGCATCACTTTTATTGTTATTTTATTTATAAAATGGTAATTTTTTACTCGGGCCCACTCTATCGTGTTCTTAAGTTTGATTGATTCGATATAGCGATCGATTTAGTAATAATCGAGTGTTCTACGGAGCTTTGCTTTCTGTTTTCTTTGTTTACTACTTTGTTGCTAACGATTTTTTAATTTAAATGATGCTTTATTATAAAGCAATTTTATATTAAGCAGAATTGAGAACCGAAATTTTATTCGATATTAATTTAATTAGGTATGTGTTGGTCTAGTAAGTAATTATTCGCGGACTCATTACTCGTATCTATAACACGAACATCAAACAATACAAAGATAGATCGGTCTGGACTCAAAGACCACCGGGAGCATCTTTTGTTAAGACGCCTCGGCTCACAAATCGCGAGATGCGAAGATACGGCGCGCGCGCATACCGACGCGGACCTTAATGGCCGCCTCGCCGAAGGTAATTTACGTCTCATGTGCGAAACCACTCTTAACTAAAAGCCCTGTAAATTACAACATACAACTGGATTGATTTGAAATTAAACTCAAAACGTTCTTCGCAAATTGAAATTGATTATAATATAAATACAAAATATATTGCGTCAACCTTTTTGTATTTGGGTTGTGTAGCTAAGCCGTCTAATCGAGAGATCCATGTATCGGGTCTGTTTCGAATAAAAATTTGTATGATTGTCAAATGTATGTAATATAATTGTCAAAATAGTTGTATTTTATTTATATTTTCCATCACATTATATTATTTTAAGTATAATCTTTTTTTTTAAACGTTAACAAAAAATATTTCAGCTTCTGTTAAGTAAGCTAGATATGCAACTGAGCCAGTAAAATCTATGTATTGAGAGAAATTTAAGCAATTTTGTTTCATGTGGTTCGACTATTTTCGCGGCATAACCTATACAGCCCTACACCTTGACGTAACAATTTTTACTACAGTTTCTTTAACTACAATCAATTATATCAAATTCATTTATTTTAATTTTATACACAATTATAAGATTTTAATCGTTAAAAAGTATTTCGTATACATAAAATAAAAATAATCAACGCATTACAATTATGATACAAAAAAATTAACGTTGGATAATATAATGTTTTCAAAATATAAACAGTACCAGAAAATTTAACAAACAATGAACACGACAACGTTTCACTTTACAAGATTGAATTTCGAGATAGTGGAAGTAACTCGCCTTTATTCCCGGCCCTATTACACGGCATACGAGAGCAAGTTAACTTGTCTCTGTATTATCTTCTGTAGATTATTGTTTGTCGATATAGAAGCTACCCGGCACTGGTACTGCCTCCCAGCAGAATATCACGTCTTAATGATCGATATCAGATCGATTTTTCTCCACACAGTATGCGAGTATATACAATGGGATGAAAACAAGTACTTTAAGTTCCATTACGGTAATTGTGAGTCACGTGATTAGCTAGTAGCATGAACAATTGAACAATTAAGACTTAACTTCAATGTAGGTTGTTGGTAAATAGCTTGTATTCAAATCAATAACTAATTGCGTAATATAACAAGAGTCATGTCTGTACATGAAATATTATTTTTTTCAATTTAATCAGCATAACAAAAATTTACTGCCATATTTTTTTTGAATATACTATATACTACAGTCTACAGTATATATACTATATACTGTAGACGCTTGTTTAAATAAAGTAATTTTATTAGGTAACCTAATCTATGTGATCCCTTAACTCATTACAAAATAAATAAAAAAAAAAAATTTTGAAAATGAAATTCAATTAATTACAGTGTTTTGAAATATAATAAATTGTTATTGTATACAAGTTATTTGACTTTTAACTTACATTCAGACATTGTATTAAAATTAATGTTTCGTTTCATTAGCGAATGTAATTAACAAACAGTACTCGAAATCTATTACCGAGATGTATTCAAATCGGAAGTAGCTCCCCAATAATTTCCGTCAGGTTAGGTTTAATTGAAAGTTATGCAAATCTCTCAAATCAACTCCTTCACAATGGTGAGGATTCCGAATGAGTTAATCCGTGTTTATGTTCTAATCGGCCCCTTGCTTGGTCTTGTTACGAGTTTAGTTAACTGTTTAAATACAATGCCTTTTGTATATTGAATCATCTGTTTAAGATTTTAGACGATAATCTCGTTTTTTAGATTTAGTTTACTTTGAAATAAAAATACGTATTTATCATAAATTTAAAGGTGTAAACGATGGAACAAAATCCTTGAATATTATCTATTTATCTACTAGAAATTCACCAAGGCTATATATAAATATGACAAAATCAAAATACAAGTATATATGCATAGTGCGTGTTAGTAGGATATGATAATAAAAATTTAACTGAACTATATTATTTTAGTCAGTTGAGATGACCTAGTGTATGAAACACGTAGTTTGGACCGAAGATTGCGTGTTTAAATCCTTACAAGCACCACATAGTATTCGTGTATTTAATTTATGTTTATGATATATCTTATGCTTGGCGATGAAGGAAAGTATCGTGAGCACATTTGAAAACTTCTTTTTGAAAGAAGAGGATGCCTTTGCCCAGTTTTTATGCATTTATTTTTGTTACAGCTGAATTGAAAATGGACGTCCTCAGAGAACGGGAAGTAAAGGACAATTTGGAAAGACAACTGCTTGACGAACAAAAAATGAGAGGTAAGTGCAATATCTCGATTCTAAGCTAAATAAAAAATAATATATATCTCCAATATATTAAACCCATAGAAAACATAGTCCAATACATACAGTGCACATAGATGTAGGAGAAAGGAGAAAAGAAACAAAAGCGGTGTAATTTCAATGCCTTCATAAATCGCCGGTCACGACCACGCTCCGCATTCGCCAAAATTAACAGGAGATCTTATTACTAAACCATTGTCTTCTTCCACGACACGTTATTTATTTCCTACATTAAAACCTATTATCTAAGAATGAAACGGTATATCCATCCGTGGCCAATTTTCTTTCCGTGCCACCGACACATTGCTCTTTCCTGTATAATTGTGTTTGCTACAATAGATTGCGGATATTCGATTAAAATGCATTTTTATTTTCCTATTCACACGTTGTACCTCTCAACTAGATGTTATTGTTACTGGCGATATCACATTCGTTTTACTTTCCCAAGACTCGATTGCACGTTATGATAATTTCTATAATAATTTATAGGTTTATTGATAGTATTACTGATATCACGTGGTACTATTTAATCATGATATTTCATTATGATATCTTGTCATGTTATGTATTGTATATGTTACTTGTATTCTGTTGTTGATATACAATATTGTATTCTGATTCAAAATATATCAGGTAACTCCTGATAGAATACAAAGGTTAAAATTACACGCAATACAATACCACCCTGTCTTTACGGATAAAACGGAGTGTCTACAAAGAAAACGCAGAGGAAGGTAACCTTTATACAAATGTCAGGCAAAGCGGTAGCATTGACCTACCGCCCTAAGACAAAGGGTTATTCCTTTATGCAAAACTTTATCAAATCATTTCAACTAAAATAGATACATTTTAAATGTCATTTATCACCTAGTAGTACTTTAAGGTTACGCGACATATATATGTAAGTATTGTTTATTTTAAACTTCATTAAAATTTTGTAAATAGTAGTTGTATTTAAAAACATTAAAGCTTAGTTGTTCATAAACAGTTGAATAAAGTTTACTGATCCCAAGAAGAACAAGTTTGTTACATAGAATGTTTGATTTCAAATTCTACCATTATCAGTTAATTTTTTTTACCGGCGCGAACTGTTAATGGATTTTGCCCGATATTTGACAATCTCATGTCCGATGCACTAAAAGCTTTTTGACAATTACTCGGCACACAATTAAAATTATTGGTGAAATTCAGACGCTTCCGCACCATTGTTTATTAAAAAAAAAATTGATTTCAAAGTTATAAAGTATTTTGTTTGTATTATATAAATTTATAAAATTGTTTTATCACAAACAGTTAACGAGGGAACGAGGAGTAGTTTGAATAACAAACTATTGCTCGAACACCGCAATGGATGCTAGCAACAAAGAGAATCGCGGATCCCATACATATTTCATACGGTGAATGAACCCGATTGCGACGTGAGCAATACTGGTAATTGCCAAAAACCAATCATCAGATAGCGTTCTATGTGTCGACGGTATGAAATACGCCTTCGGTTACAAAAGCGATACTATATGTGTTAGCATGTTAACTGCGTTAAAACCAAATGCATGACACAGAACGGGCTCTTACATAAGAAAACTTTCATTTCGAATCTCATTCTTTGTTGATACAAAGCACAATAAAGTATTTTTATTTACAGATTGTAAATACGGAGTACATCGGTTTTTATTTGTTCGGTTTGAATTACAATTGTAAATTCATATTAATCAAAACTATAATATAACTTCGGCTAATTTAACAATATGAGTTTTGCAGCTGGTTGGGCTGTGGAGTCAATAGAATCAATCAATCAGGGTGAATCGGAGCCTGAAAATAGTACTAGAGTTTGAATCAAATAACCGTCCCACGTTCATTCGTAATTGTTATCGTATTTAATAGCAATGTTGTATCAAAATGTGTGAATGAATGTTAATCATTATAAGACAATATTCATAGTATTATAATATTTCATTTGACAGACCAACGTCAACATTATATTTTCTATATTTTTGTTTATCTAATTGACGCTTATTACTTAAATGGTCTGAATTTAAGTAGCTACTTATATAACAATAAAATATACTAAAACCTTCTTTGAAATGCGTTGCGTCTTCTGTAACTTTATTCAAAAGGCATTAATATAAAACATATCCTTATTCTTTTGAATAGATTAGATTGTCACAAAACGATACAACTCATATAAAAACTTTGCGTAGTACATTTCATTACTTATAAAATATTACTTGTAAGGTTCTAGAATACTCCACCCTATAGTTATATCACAAAATGTCTTACCAGTCATGTCGAAGAGCAAATTATAAATTTAGGACCGTGTAAGAGATGACAGGTAGAAGTAACTAGGTAGGTAGATAACTATCTAGGTAGGATGGTGGAAGAAAAAAAACATAGTGCACTAATTCCTAATAAATGTGATAAAGACAGGACAGCGAGAATTATGACGGCTGATGATTAAGATATATATACTATCGCATTGATTTATACGTTTATAATTGGTATGGACAGCTAGTTCTCTGGGGTGGGGAATATCCAGAAGGGTTTTAATCCTATTTCACCTTTACATTGTACTGTAGCTAGTAAGGACTGCACGAACCCATACTTTGCAAGTAAGTTTAAACTGATCACTGACAAAATCAAACTTGAGCGTTAAGAGAATATTACACTGAAACTTTATCTTATTTTGTATATGTTATCATGTTTTAGTTTAATTTGAAATTATCTTAACCGGTTTTCGTCTTTTTCGATGAAAATAAATATTCATATAAAATAGGCGATTTTAATTTAACCATAACTATTTTATAGGTACGTTTTCGCGTAATAAATTTTCAAATCAAATAAACTGAATGACATATATTTTTTAAAATTTATATAAAACATAAAACATAATCAGCCTGTAAATTTCCCACTGCTGGGCTAAGGCCTCCTCTCCCGTTGAGGAGAAGGCAAAATTTATATTTTTATAATATAAAATGCTATGTATGTTATTGCTTATCCTATATAAAATCAAATTTAACCATGATTAATTACTAAACAAAATATGTGATAAATATACATGGTCAATATGTACAAAACATTTTCAAAGTAGTGCGTTATATTATTTGAAGGATCGTTGTTACCTCTAACGTTTGATATCTGCAACCGAGACTTGAGTCTATTCGACAATTCACATTGTGTTCGAGATTTTGTAATTAAATAACATGTAGGCCGTAACATTACGGGTGTCTTGAAAGGGTTGGAATGAAAATGTTTCGCCAATTATGTGAACATTACGTTCGGAATGGAGGGTTATCGATATACCTCACGACTACTACATCCACCCTTTGAACGAATATCTCTTACTTATAATTAATAGAATATTTCAAATCAAATTGTCTGCGATTCGAATTCGTAATGAAATTTCATACATGAGAGGAATGATAATGAATTTTCTGTTCAATTGTATTTATTCGTGTTTTATGAAGCTATGTACAATTATTATTATTTTTTCTAAACGGCGTGTTAAATTTGAATATATTATCTAGCTGTTCTCAGCCTCTCATTCTACGTCAATTTTACTATATATTTCCTTGTTCACGTCTTTGAATGTCTATGTCAAATTTTATCACTACGGTTTTTTCTTTACTAACTTGGTTTTGGTACTTAAGCCTAAAATACCTGTATAATATATAATTTTTAATTTGAAATTGTAACATTCGATATCAGTATAACCCTGACGGTGAAACCCCTTCTATTTCAAATGCTATCACGAATCGGACAGGCGAGTGGTCAAATTCAAATGAATTGTTTTGTGAAACAATCGTATCGACGTACATCAGTAGTCAGTCTAGGGTATTGTTAGGCTACCTAATACACCCCAATAACTGTTTGGTTGCCGGGAATACGTCATGATTTATGGACAATGTGGCTATCAAATTATCGATACGAAAATGTTAATAAAATGTTTAGAAATAATATTATTAACGTTTCACAAGAATACGATATATTGAATTTATATTAAAAAAATCACATCCAGTTTCGAATTAAAACAAATGACTATTGCAAATTTTCCATAATTGTAAGTCGAATTGAGTAAAGGTTACAAGTTAGTACAGTTAACAGAGAGAATGTTGTTATAGCCATTGAGGCTGCAGAGATCCTAATAGATGCAATCTGCACTGTCGAATGAGCATCTCACCGCTGCTATTGTTCCCGACATTAGACGGAAACCTCCCATTACGGGGCACGTCCCTGTCATACAAACACTTTCCAATAATACGCAGACACGTTCGAAGATATTATGGCGTATAGAGAAGACTAAATAATTGCCTAATGTTTAACTTCAAAATTTATAAAAATGTATATTCGTTTAGTTTCTAAAACTAAATAACCTTAAGATTACTTTTATAAACATTATATTTGTAATAGCTTAGTCTATAGTAGTAATATAGACTGCATAACATGTCGTCGGAACGCGACGCATTTTGTTCAAAAATACATACTCAGAAGAAATATGTCAAAAATAATTCTGATACTTAATAAATGTAGGTATTGAGCTCCTGTACGGTACTGTGCGAAGAATACCAGTGAAATTTAAATTGATTAAAAACAACCTTACTGAACACTTGCGGATAATAATAAATATCCATTTCCAACGTTACTAACACTCTCAGTACTATCAAGATCTTAGATCGTTACAATAACTTCTCAGTCAAATCTATAGGCTCAAATTAACCTCAATAATTATTGATATATCATAACTTTTCACTTAAAACCAAATATCTCCTTAGTATGATATCATCAGTCGTAACTTTCAAACTAATAACAAAGCCTTACCAACTTACCAAGAGTCATGTAAACTGACATACGTTGACATGGGTATAACTGTGGAACCTTCAATATTCACCGAAGTTTCTGGGCGGTTTATGTCTAATTTTTCGCAATTGTGGTATCGTGAGTCAAACTTTTCGACGCTACGAAATTTTCGTGTACGACGAGTAAATATTTGCACTTGAACGATGCAATCGCGAATCATCCTTTTTTTGTTTCGCGGCGGCTTTAGGAAACTATGTTTGGTGTCGGTTGGTTTTTTAACTCAATAATTGGGAATTTAAAATGCTCTTTTATTTTCTGATACATACTTGACCGCTTTCATTAAAATATACCTTTAAATCCCGATATATTATTAAGGTTTCATTACATATTTTAGTGTCTTAGTTTTCATCTTATTTGCCGAAAGTATTGACTACGTGACCTCTTTACCGACCCCCTATAATGCAGGACACGTTCCTTGATCCCTTGACATCTCACCTATTTGTAATTCCTATGATATAATAAAACTATAAGTAGTTCATAATTCCTTTGAGTAACTTAAGATCTTTAATAATATGATAAATAACATGAAACAGACTGCAGGAAAAGATTCACCTTTTCCTTAATTTTCATTTTTAAAAACGATATTTCAATCTTAGTTTCAACTGACAAACAACCTTGCCTCGTAAACAAAACTTTTCTTTTTCTTGTACGTTCTAATGGATTTCAGTTTTTCATATCGAGGAAATTTTCAATTTGAGAGACTACAAACGTATAAATCGGATCAAGAGAGGATGTTCTGGTGAAATGAAGCGCAGTATGGGCTTCGGCCGCGCATGACTAATGCAGATGATTAGATTTGGCCGACTGGTCAACTCATCTCTCCCTAATGTACGAGCCGAATGCATGCAATGAACACTGCGGGAGAATAAGGCTTAAACATTATATTTTAACAAGGTTATATCTCTATTAAATATCGGCTCATAGCCTTAACAGTTAATTAATAAGACGACCCTGCATAATCATATTAATTGTTCTATTGTAGGTTCTTATCTCAATGTTTATCTAGTAAAAACATATTTTTGGCAGCAATAAATTTTATGTTTTCAATAATAAACTCCCACAACTACATCGACGATTAATTCTAAACACTAGTATAATTTTCCACTTTAACGCAGTAGCTCCAATGATCCTTTTCATTATTTATACGATTACCTTGTCCTAGTAAAAGTTAAGGCGTGTTAAGGAACAGTAAAGGGCGGCTTCAGAAAGATTCAAATGAAAGGCATTACACATTTCACCGCTAAGTAAAAGACGCTGTAGTCATGAGTCCTGCCGTACTACACAGATAGACTACCTTATAAGAGAGGTTATTTCTCTCTGTATATACCTTACCGGGACCGTTGCCGGTGCTATCAATGCGTTTAAAAAAACACTATTAGTTAAGCTGAAGATTTTAAACATTAGTGAGAAAATCAGTATCTGAACACCAAAATATAATTTTCTATTTTATCTTATAAAAGTATATATTCGAAACAATATACATTTTAATTTTGTGTTTTGATTGACTAATTACTTTACTATTTAATTTAAATACTTAATATAAATATTGGTGTTGCAGTAAAAATGTAAGATTCTATACATCGAGAACAATTATTGAGGTATAGTTTAAGTAATTCTGGTGAAGTGGATAGACAGATTTAATAAAGAAAATATATCCATACGATGACGTTTAATTTAACAAACCATCAACATTCAGAGCGCAATAATGTAACGAAAGCCCGCGAAGATTTCACAATATAAGCAACATTGTAATTACAACTTCTGTAATTACGAACTTGTAACTAAAGAGAACACATACGGGAACGATGCTAATCAAGGCCCTATTCAGATTCGCCGTACGAGAAAAGCAATAAATATGAAGCGCTAATAAAATCTCAGTAGCGGAAATAATAATAAAATATTACAAGACCCCAAGATTTTGTCTAATTAATTTTGTATACGTTGCGGGGCTGCACCGTCTTGGGAGTAACATACAATGAGTCGCGATACTGTAGCCGGTAACTCGATCCGGCAACTCGCTAAATTAGAATTTATGAATGTGTATGAAATTATTAGAACACGTTTTAAGGTCTACGTGATACACATACGAGTAAATAAAATATAAAGACTATTAAGTACAGGTTTATGTTCGTGATGTTCATTCGCTCTATTTTTTTTTTATTGATATCTTTATGCTCTTGGCTGTAAAATGTTGTGTTTTACTCTCCACATTAATTTAAAAGTAAGTTTATTTTTTTACCTTTCATTAACATACATATTTAAAAATAATTATTTTTATGATATAGTTTGGGATAAATAGACTACTTTGATAAAAAAAAATGATATGGTGTGGATATAAGACACGTTACGTCAGATGTTTTATAGTTAACAATACTAGTGTAGCGACGCGGTCACCGGTCGTGTTGATTTTGCCACGATCGAATTGTCGATTTTGCTTCAATCCAATGCACGCGCCATGTGTCGACCGTATCGTATTAGTAATCTGATACGGACTTGTTGCTTATATGACAATCGTTCGATTATGTTCCATCGATTTAAGACAGAAAATATGCATAGCCATGTATAAATAAACTAAATTCCCTTGAAGCCAATTATTATAGTGAAGTCAGGGTATTGACAAAAACATTAAACACCAGCTAACGTCACCAAATAATCCCAAGTCATTACAAACTATACGAGCGAAATTAAATAGAATGCGGTGTTCAAAATTGCAAACATTTTCTAAATTGCCCACTGGAGCGTATGAACTAGCGAGGCAGCGTTGCGTGCCGTGTACCGCTGGGAGTTGGGCTTCAAAACTACAATGACTCACCGGTCATTGGAGGTAATGTGACCAGCCGTGCGAGTTCTACACTGTGTTGAAATCTTCGAAAATCAATGTGCTCTTTTTAAGACCACAGAACAGAAACCCGAATAGAGTGGTTACAAACATTGTATGGGAACAATACATATGTTACAGAGTTTTCAACCATATACGATATGGTATTTTTATTTATTTGGAAAAATATTGACATTTGAAAAAGATCAATTGTATAAAGTCGAAGAGGCGTCGTTGAAGTGCCTTACCTTAAATAAAATTTCTTAAATGTATAAATTAGTTTGCCTTCATATTGCGAAAAGAAGTTCTACTTCAAATTTAAATCTCATACGACATAAAACCTTGCCTTTATAATATGGATAAATGACAGTACAAATCCTTAACACAAATTATCCTAAAATAAGCAAAGTTTCTTAAGTTGGAATTACAGATAAGTAACGACAAAACAATACAAAGCGAATTAAAGTGGCGTAAGGAATAACCCTTTATAAAACCGATTAGATGAAATAACAACACGGACCAACTTCTTAATTATTACAAAAGTTATTATTAATGTAATCAAAATAACTAAAACGGCAGTGCTTATTTAATATAAATTTACAATATATGTATATTTATGATTTTATGTTTTTTTCGGAAAATTAAATCGTTTAATTTTTGTACAATAAATACCTACAGAAAAATAATAGAAACAGATTCAATTTTTAAAATGATATTATTTAATAATTTGATAAACTGAAGTGAATTACATAACGTCATAACTTAAAAGGAAGCTAAACCTTCTCTTTTTGTCGTCCCTGGCGTAGGAAATTCAATAATAATTGAACTTGTGCCCGGCAGACCGCATCCGGTGTCTTGGGGAAATTGCTTATTGATCTCGGCTCTTCTCTATGCGCTTTTAAGTACGGATTTATTGTAATTAAAATCTGAATCAATTACAAATTCCTAATTGTAACATTAGATAGTCATTGCCTGATAGCAAAATTATGTAATCCTTCCAATGCAATTTTGTGTTCTGTTTGCATATTAATGCAAATTAAGCAATCGTTAATGCACTTTTCTATTTTTTATTCAACAATGATATAAGAACAATATGTACTGTAATTTTTTACCATTAAAAAAATATTGTCGTATAACGTTATTTCACAAATTTGTATAAACTTTTACAAAAGTCACAAAATAGCGTGAATAAAATCAATCTATCAATCAAACTCGATATGTAAGCAAAGCAATCGATTTCGATATTTCAGCGAAAGTAAGTCGATACATCGACTTACTGACTGTAACTGTGATGTCGATTGTGGTAATAAGATGTTGACGTTATAATACAACCATTACGAGCTTTGTTTACGGACCACACACGGGCAGACATCGAGACTATTGAAGCCATACGATTTGATTGCAGGATATCGTATTGATGTTGTTAATATCATATTCAGACAACTAACTTTGAATCCACCAAAGATTTGTAATTAGTTTATATTGTAATATAAATAAACACGTCTAAATACGAAACGTAAATATTTTGTTTCATTTGAGTATCTTAAGACAATCTCGAAGTTTGTATTATTAGGTTTAAATGACTTGAACGCGTAAATTATTTTATTAAATTACTATGTGATTGAAATAAAAAATAAACTTGAAAACATATTTGATTGTATAGATTTTTATACAATCAAATATCATACATAATATAAGTAAATTAATTGAACTAATTGAAATTAAAATTAACAATTTTAATTATTTATATATTTATGTATCATTAAATAACAAATATATGTATAAAACATAGACACATTGTAATAAAAATCAGTAGTCTTAATATAGCAAGTTTGATTACTACCTAACTTTCCCATATATTAACGTTCAAGTACGTTAGTAAAATCAATTTTGCTTTCGTGTGCGACGGCGTGAAAGATTCTGATTCCGTTAATACCTCTCACTTTGAGCAAACAGTCGTTTTCTATTATAAGATCCCAGTTTATCGACTTATTGGTTTTAATCGAGAAATCGTTTGTTTATTTACTTTATTCGATTCGTTGTGAAGTCTTTTAATAACTTCGTTTTTATTGCTAGTTGGCTGACTTTGAATATATATAAATATATAAGCATATAATGCAGTGTAAACACTTTTGTCGTGGAGTATTAAACGTTCATTAAACAGTATATTCACCGCAAATCAAGGGATTTGATTATTAGATGCTATATCTCTTGTGCCTATAATACACTGGCTGACTCAGACGGTGCCTTCCTAGAATTAATATTGAATGATTTGTACCTACCTAGGCAGACTTACACTAAGTCCTTAAACCAAAAGATATATTAATTGTATGTCTGTAATTTTATTACTTTTTATATAATTTATATCTTTACAACACTAAAAGTTTATCACGTATGTTTATCGTATTTTTAGAAGTATTTTTCATACATATTCGTTTACAATATCACGTCTACATTCATATATTAACTTGACAGAACAGAGCAAAATGCATTAAACTGAACCCTCCATGACTGGACATAATCAAATCCATCCAAGCTGAATTGATTTAAGGAAACCCTTTGCGCACTTTTATTCACTTCGCACAGTGTGTGTGTCATTCATAAATAACAATTTGAAAAAAATATAATAATTATATGAAACTATGCCACTCCATACATCGGTAGGACATTTAGTGATATTTTAAAAGATAAAATTTAAGTGTTACTTTAAAAAAATTCATCAAAAAGCGTTCACAACAAAAAACACTTACCGTGTGCTCTATCGTTTATGAATTGGACGATAAAAAATTGAATATTGACGCACAACAGAACGCTCTTCGTTTGATTACTTATGGAAAATTTATTCAAAATTTGCAATCAATCCGTGAGTGTTGATCAACTTCAAAGCCTTTATCTTTCATTCTATAATTAATACTTGGGTTGATTTATATAGTTATCCATTTACAACGTACTAGTCGTTCCAGTCAAGTAAGTACCATTTAAATTAATAAACTGTCGGCACCTGTTAGTGTTTACAAATGGTCCGGACATACGTTTCCCGCCTTGGTTTCCCGACAGGGGCGCCGATTCACACCCCTATGATGAATTCACCTTTTATTTTGTCCCACTTGACTCGATTGAGAGTGATTTTTGAGCGTGAATGGGCAGCCAGTGTAATTTGCCACTGACAGGATGAAATCTACATTGAAAGCAATAAAGGACTGGACGAAACTCAATCATGGTTGTTTTGTTGTTTATGTCAAACGGAAAAGTTTATAGCAAACATTTTAGGACTTCAAAAACATGTACACTTTGTTTTTGGGACCAGCTTAACGAATAACATATTGTTACGTTTAAGCTTAGAGAGCTGGGGTAGCACAGTAGATAGAACACTTCGATATTTAACGGTTGGTTGCGGCTTTTATTTCTGAAAAAGATTTTGAATTTATTTTAGCTTACCGATGAATAAACTAACGTATAAAATATCGTAGGGAATCATGTATTTGATAATACTGTCCCATATTTAAAAGGAGAAGAGGTCCTTTCTCATAATAACATTCACTGCTTATTTCAGAAATCTTTTGAAATCTGAATACAAATCTGAATACTGCAATTCATTTAAGTTTCAAAGGTAAAGTTTCTAATACCATAACACAACTTTGTAGAATCTTAGAGGAACATTTGAGCACTGCCCCTCACGAATAGTTGTTAGACAATAAATTATTTAATAACCCTCGGCCTCGGTCCCAACCTGTGCACTTAATCAGGGAATATATTCGACGGAATCACCTCTTTAGAAACAATTAATTCGGTCTTGATTAAGACCGTTGCACTTGGAAGACGTCTTTGTGGTATCTGATGGAGGTGGCTTCGTACCTACGAGACATTTGATCTTTACAGAATATATTTACACATATACTATATGAGACGAGATTTTAATATAGAAAGAGCAGGATTTATGAATGATTCTCCAAATTATAATTATATATTTATGGAATCTTGACTTACTATAAGCAAGTCGTTTATTGTAACTCGTACACTTTTTTGAGATCTTTTTTCTAATTTAGTTGAATAAAATGAATGATTTTGATTGATTTTGATTTTAATAATTATTCTTACAAAAAGATCTAGCCACATGTACCACATATAAGTTTGTTTTGAGCAATCATTCAAACAAAATTTATTATCTTGGAAACGACTGGCCGAAATTCCCTGAGAGTACTTAGCGCAAGTCCGGAATAACTGGAATATCAGTTGTTTTACCACCAATAACCTTTATTTCCTAAACATAAAGGTCGATAATGTTACATAATATATTTATAAAATACACCAAAAGACATTTTGTTAAATATTTTAAAAGCTTAAGATTTTTACATAACATATTGTTTTATTGCATTATAGTTTTGGCAACGTTCGCAAATTAAGCGCCGGCCTTCTAACCAATTGCGTAAACATATTCGTAATAAGATTGATCAAACATATAGAACAATTCGCTAATACAAACGTATGGCTAATGTCAATGTGTATGTAATGTATGCGGAAATTTTATATGTTAACCAGGTAAGTGTTCCTTGAGTCAAATAAACGGTGTAACAATAGCAGATGACTCACACTACAAAATCTTAGTCCTTCAAGGGTTTAAGTTTCAAAAGCTTTTTCTGACCAATGTTGACCGGTGTCGGGTTATTGGTTCGAATTAATTCAAAGACAAAACGATTCTTGTTACATCCCTAGTCCCCTACGAAAACAAATTGAATTGTTTAAACTTGATGGCAGTCCGATAGTGATTGCAATTTATCTACATATATAAATCTTGATATAGTGTTTTCTGTATATGTTTTTAACCTACTGTTACTCTTAAAACTTTGTAGTGTAATGATAATTTGTAAACTAAATCCCGTATATACATTAATATTAAGATTTGTATGACATTATTTTTTAAAAATATATATTTAGACCCTTGAATTTTAATATTCATATGCCGCTTAATCTATTAATGACGAGTAATATACTCGTAAGTACATAAGCGTAAAATTAATGTGTTTTTACGGTTACGTGTGTGTTTTACCTTAGTATTTTTTTAGGGGTTTAAGTTTTATTCAACGTACATATTGTGATTGTATGAAATAAACAAATTATTTTACATCTAAAAATAAAATATACATTGATACCAATTTTAATCACGTGCGTTCGACATCTACAAACTTTTAATTTTCTCTCGAACAAAATGCGAGAAGGGGTGGCCCATTTGATGTCCAGGGTCGGTGAAGTTCGAACGCTTTATTACAGTGTCCGGCTTTAAGTGGGTGAAAAGTTTCAACACCCTTTGATTTACTTGCCGTGCGGGGAATAGGTGTTCGATGGAATGAACTGAACTTGACAGAACTTAGCCTAATTCTAGACCGCCATTTACTTTAATTACGAATTAGTAATGAACATACATATTAATATCAATACCATATTGTCGACGAGAATTAATATTTCTGCGGTAACGCTAACAATAGTTACCAAGGGAATAACTGGCAATACTAACCTCATATTGTACCCCTCAATTATTACTCTAATGCCTTTAAAGGACTATTTTAATCCCCTAATCGGAAGCCAAACTAACGTGGCGCCGTCCCGCATAGAAATATCTTAAATTGGCAACCCGGTCCGGCGGGCCGACCATAAAACATCTTAATGAGTACCGCCAGCAGCTGCGAAGCCCCATATTGCCGTTCTCATATCCATGCAAACTACCCACCGACTACGTCTTAGCGGGCTTACTTTCCTCCTCCATGTTTACAAGTCGACAACTAATTTGTTGCAATATGTGCATAGGACAACATTATGGCCGCTATCTCCTTAGTGCGTGTCTTGCATAAGTTTAACTCCTTCCTCACCACGATGTACCTCAACGTGACCCTCGAGCGTACCCCTACTATATTCAAATTTACTTCAAGCGACCATTTGGACACGGATTTGTTATAAGATTAAAGGAAGATTTCACTTGTGAAACAATATGGCAGACGATTTACATATTTCGTTTCCTTATTAGTTTCGGGATATTTGTTTTGGGGCCGCCGAATTTACATCCACTGACCGATTAAATGGCCCTTAGGCATCTTTAATGGGGGTGCCGCGTGGTCGTTGTTGGCCTTAGCAAATGTGTGCTTATGCGTAATTGAATATTTTATGAGCTAAAGCAAATTTAGTGCTGAAACTTTATTGATTTCTTGTCCCGTGTTGCTTTTTACGGTCAAATCTTCAGTTTGCTGTCTCAAAACGTTAAGGGCTCATTGAGCGAAGTCAACATTGACATTCATAACTCGCCATTCAATTCTCGCATGTGTTTATCGTTAGCATTTATCTGTTGACTGTTTTTATTTCGTGGTTGACATTTACCCTCTGTTTCAACAAACTCATCCTGTTCCCGACGAGTTTCTTTCATTCGCTATACAAGTGCTCGCGCTGCATTACCCCTATTCAAGTCGAGATAGCTTCACTTAGTTTCCGCTTTTTCAGTGCGGACGGGTTAATTTCTGCATCTTTATTATTCGAGTGGCCAGTATATGGATAGTCTGTAGACGTAGTCTAGTGAGTCTGGTAGCGCAGATTGTGTGGCGGAAAGCAAACTTGAATTGTTGGTCGCGTGGAGGTAATGAACGCACGGGTGGGACACGGTGCTGTTAGAGGCGTCTGGTACGAGCGAGAGGCACGCCGGGGGGCAGCGGGAGGTGTGGGAGGCGCGCCTCACAGTGGAAAGGGAGGATGCAACGCGTCCTGTATGCACAGCGCCACTTCCGCATTCGTTAATGCAAAAGCGAGCACAGACTTCAGGTGTACATTTTCAGCGCTTGTGTGCTTTATACTCGATGTTAAGGCGCGCGTCTTTGTAGATGCTAAGCCTTAATTATTATTACATTTTATCTCGTTTATATTTTATACTCTCTGATGTAAAACAAAATTCTGCGTACTATTTAATTACACTTAGCACATCGAGTCGTTTTAAATAGCTTGAACAAAAATTATTTTATTTTAGGGTTCACTTAAAAACTTTAGTTACCATTCACTTATTATTATTAATTCTTATTAGTTTTTTTTTTATTTTTCATTTCTATTCTACGTCTGAAAATAATACACAGAAGCTTAACAATTCATTATTAGAACCGTTCATTTCGAGTTCATTAAAATCGCATTAGGATTAATTTTTCTCGTCCCCATTTTAATTCGCAGTTTGCCAAGGGGATCACGCTGGCCGGCTGCAATCATCCACTGTCAATATTTGCCGAATCTTACCTGCATCTATATAATATGATATTGCATGGAAACACTGAAAAATATTACCTTTTTACTTATCTTTAACCGACCAGTAATTGCTTTTATATTTACTTTTCATTCAAAATGATTACTAGACATTTTCATTTTATGAAATATAATTTGGCTGACAATTTATTGCAAAGTTAATCTTTAACATTCAGCACATTTGCAAAGTATAAAATCGCGCATTGAGTATTTATCTTTTATAAACGTTTGTTGAATGAATGAATTTATCAACTGCATTATTTTTGTAAATTGATAATTTATACACAATTATCGTAAAAAGGTCATGGTTGACACGATACTAGATATGCATTTATGAGTATGTTACTATTAAACATGGTTCCTAAATTAAATGTCCAATATGTCATAAATAATGATTAAATGTTTTTTGTCGGCTATTACGATTAACGACTCGACGTCCAATTTCAGTTATATCGCGTCGACAGTATAATAAAAACGCGACATAAATATTCGATAATAAACGACTTATGTTTACACTTGATGGCAACTTTGTTAAATAATTTAGATTTTCAGATAACAACTCGACTTCGGGTTTTACATTTTGCTGTTATTATAATTAAATTAAAAATAAAAAAATATGAGTTAATTATTATACCAACAACTTTATAATATAAAGTTTTATTTTATTAGAATTTATGAACATTTTATTTGTTTGTACCGCCAAATGACTTAAAAAATATTTTATAAAATTTTGTTTGAATAAAAATGGAAAATATTATAATATATATATATATATGTAACGTAATGATAATATGAAATAGCATAATATTGTATAGCGGCATTTTGAAGAAACTCACTTTTATTCTCGGCATATGCATTCTTCTGATAACAGATAGCCTAAAATTAGTTTTTTCATAAATTAGTACTGTACAACTCCTAGAGCTGGTACATACAACACAGCACGTTTGTCAAAAGTTCATAGAATTCTTGATTTCAGTCCATTTATGTTCATTAGAAAACGAGAACTAAAAAGTTTCACTTATTTGCTTTAATAACAATAAAGAACATACGGCCGACTCGATCACGATTCCATGTCGCTTGAATCGTATGTAAATCGATATTTTTCTCAAATCGTTGCACTGAAGCCTCACGATATCATCATTTGCACGCGACATGGTCCCTGCCGACTAATATCTACGTTATTAATTCAGGCATATTAATAAAGGTGTCGAGTTACGACCACACTGGCGTCGCAGGAAGCATGGCCCGATGAGCCATTCCATCGAAAATAATACATTTGATCCCGAAATTATTTTTACTACGAATCGACTACTCTTTTTACTAAACGATTAAATGCATTCATTTGTGGATTATAATTAAGAGTCATGAATCTTTCACGAAGTTAAGTAATGAGGAAATATGAAACGAGGGAATATATTTAATCTGTGTGTATTTGAAGAATTCTTCTGTATTCATAATCATATTCATCATATAAGGCTCAGTTATATTACTAGAGTCTTATAGAGCAGAGCCGTTGTTTTGCAATTTTAATTTTTTTCTAAGATATATTATAATAGTTTCTAAGATAGTCAAATATGGGTACGTACAGAAACAAGAAGGTTGATCATTGGTCATATATAAAATTTTACGAAAAGACATTTTTAAATCGAACTGGTAGATTTGAGGTTGGTGCGTTTAGCCAAACCAAATACAAACTGTTACAATAATTTTATGGGTTATCATTTAATTAGTAAATAAAATAAATATACATATTTTTATTTCACCACACTAAAAAAACGTACAAAAAATGTTTGTGTGCATTAACATGAATTAATTGTAATTTGTAATATTATTATTTTTTATTTGAAAAGTCCGAAATTGGCCTAGCGTACCGGTGCCGGAGCCCGGGGCCTGCAATATCGAGATTCCAACATTTCACGCTCCGTAAGTTTAACCGTATCGATACGGATATAATAACCAGTGGAATGGTAACTATAAAGAGAGATTGTATTTTTACTAACGTCGTAAGAAGTCGGAATGTCCGACCGGCCTTTGATCGGTTTGATAAAACAGCCTGCAATTTTCTTTATTTTTTTTTCATAAAAAATTTTAGCCTTTATTATAAGCATGAAATATGGAATGGAATGTAACGTTTAAATATATGTTAGAAACTCATTGGTTTGCTACGCTGTCTGCTTTTGTACGTACGTATGTGTCCGCATCATTGGACATGAAGATGGAGAGAAATTTATTTGACAAAAAGATTCGAGCCAGACATAAATCCTGGTATGTGCTATCAAAACAATCAATCAAATAAAAACCAAGCCGTTTTTTTCTATGAGTAATTAATTTTAAACTAATTTTTACTTCAGTTTAATGCTAAGTATGCCTATGACTTTCAAATAACAGTAAAGATCGAATTTCTCGGCGGTACATGTCTATTTATCGTACGTCGTCATGTGTTTTCAACGTAAGCGAATATATCGTGTTATGGGTGAAGGTCACACGTAGCTCGTAACTCAAGAGTCCCCACTCGTCCGGCAAGAACAATAATCCGAACAATTTTGAGGAAAATGTTTATCGCAGGAGCCACTCGCCTCATAAATTCTACCCAAATAAAACAGACGAAATAGATAAAAGATAAAACTGCTGTCATCGAGTACAACAGGCCCGATCATAACCACGTAATCCTTTACAAAATGTACTAAGATAGTAGTTATTATTGTTCGTTATTTTACATTTTGTTAGTTGTTAAATACTTATAAATATTATCTCATTCGATACTATCGTATACCTACTTGAAAAGTTAAAAATATCATAATTAAAATATTATAAACATAGAATGCTATTAATATTATTATTATTAGCTTCAATAAATATTTTATGTTAGTCGAATTAAACAGTTTTGATATTTTAGTTTACGCACGATAATAATATCAAATAGTCTCACAGATTGATACTCTTAATATTATCTAGTGTTGGATATATATTTAATATTAACGCTGAGAATTTTTCCAAGTTCCGTAACGTTACACTCTGGATTCAAGCATTAAGAAAATATCATCGTCATCTCATTCGATTGGTCCCCTTGAATCGAACATACGTCGTGATAACTGACGCATCTTATCTCCGAAACATTATTTCATACACATCTATCGGAAAGCCATTCCGACTGTGTCTGATTTTATTCTAGGCAATTTATTTTCAATAAAGAACTATAAAAAAGACTTATCTAAATGGCTCGGGCGCGACTGAGGGGAGTGGCTGTCATAAATGTCGATTTTTATTTACGTTATGTCATGGTGGAAAAACTATTATAATTTTGCAATATGTTAAATTTTAAATTAATAACATTATAAAACTAAGTGATCACTTATTATAGTCAATTCAAGACTTTTTTTATAAAAAAAAAAAACAGGTAGGTATTTCCATAATGTTTCACACTTATAATTCTGAAGTCGCACTAAATTAGTATTATTAGATTAAACATTAATAATCCGAGCTTAAAATTAAAACTTCTTTATCGGTCTTTTTGCTATGAGCTAAATTTATGAAAGTTTAAATATAAACTAAGGATATCTACAGCAAAAATAATAAATGAATTATAATCAATACGGCTCTTATGTAATAACAAAAACAATAAAAACAAAATTTTGAAATACCTTACAGGTTCGTTTATCATTTATTTATCAAATAAATAATAGCTATCAAATTGTAAAATATACAATTAATGAAAGAAAAATTATAACTTATATTTAATAACATTTCATTTTAAGTGCTATTTAGGGGAATGGAATATAATTTGTATACACAAACCGACTCATTTACATGTTATTTGAGCAACCGACCCAAGGGGCCCGTATCAGCCATTTATGAGTAAAAAGTATTAAAGAAAAGAACCGGATACATACAAAGAGATAGATATAATAATAATAGGAAAAAGAAGCGTGCAAAGAAACTGCTCGCGGCGTATAAACCCCGCAGAAAGCGGTATTGTTCTGCGACTTTTAAAAACGGAACAAAATGAACGAGGGGAAAGGAAATCGGATGAAAATATGAAAAGAATACACGTTATACACGTAAAAGTGAAACGAAACGTCGGAGATCGGTCTCAACCGCGGCGGTCCGCAAATATAATTTGCATAGTCAAGTAGCCAAACTTTTGTCTGCAACGGATGTTCGCAACCATATTCGTTCGTTGCTTTTTAACCACACTCTCATTCTGTATCGAGCCAGACTTTTTATTGCATTTTTTCCCCTTTGAACGGATTCCTTCAATATTTCGTTGGTTCGTTTTTATTCATACGCTCGGTCGTCGAATTGTTTTGCTTAGTATCGCGACCTCTGTTCGTCTGTTCGGTATGCGAACGTTAATGTTGTTTTGTACCGCATATCAAAAAGTTAAATTTCAATTTTCATTATCACCCCAACCAATTTTTTTATCATTGTCAAATTCAAATTGCAAACATCGTCTGACTTTATTTATTTCGAAAAGGAGTAGGTTATATTACCTCTATTAACAAAAAAAACTAATCATCTCTAAAGAAAGTAATAAATTCAGTATTCACTTGTTCTATTGCTCTTATAAAATTAATATTCTAAAAGAACTTTTTCAATCCGATCTTAAATCAGATAGCAACAAAGGATTAGGATTCTTTTCAAATCTCGAAGCGTCGAGAAGAATAATCAATTGAAAAATTATTACGATTCATCTTTACTCGTGAACTCATCGATATGGAGTTAGGAGCCGGATTATTTTCAAAGGGCGCCGACGATCGATAGACAAATATTGACTTATAAAAACAATAGGCGAACGTCGCTCCCGCTTTATTGAGTACGATAAGACGTTTGATTGCGATCGGATTCTTTTGAATACCTTCAAGCTCCGAATAGATTAACTGAATGTATATGCTATTTTCAATATAAGCGGTAATACGCTTTAGCTAATTTATAATTTACGCGTTATTTACATATGAGATGAGATGAAAAGATCCAAAAATAAGCGTCATTGGAGTGAGAAATCGTTTTTCAGAGGTGTTGGTCTGTACCGGCGTTCGGACTCGTCGGCCCGTTGAATTTTCCACTCACTGGACCTCTGGGGGCACAGTCACACCTTTGTATTAGCATTAGCGTTACCTTTTATCCTAAATATATTTATGTCGTATAAAACTCCTTCTGCCTCATATGTTTTGGGTAAAAATATAATAATTTAGCAAATGAGAACATTCAATTAACACATTTATTTAGATGACAGACAATAAAGAACAAACAATCAAAGTATACTTACTTACGTAAGCTAGAATTATTTTTATTGAAGAAATACAATTAAAAAGATATAATTTATTTCATGTTTTATATTAAAAGGAAAGAGCAAGTCAAGATTGACTTAATCTTTTCACTTTAAATTACGTTTATCGTTATTTTAATTAAAATATTTATAGTTAATTTCATTGAAGAATAAGGTTGAAATATTATTGTGCCTAACTTCAGTAACGATTATAAAATATGTTTTTAGTAAAAATATACACTTTCTATTTAGATACAAATAATTGAGTCAGATAGTCAGATATTATGATTAATGACTACTTTAACATTAATTGCAAACAAAATAGGTGACTCGAACAAATCAAGAAGCACTGCGATCCATTGGATCCTAATTATTGTTTATTTTTACAATTTCCATAAAGGCAAGTCTCAAATCGTATTAAGAAATGTAGAGGAACAAAAACGACGCGTTATTACGAGCCGTGTCGGAGGTTGTATGACAAATGATGCGTAGGAGTCGCTCGCTAGTGAACCCCGAACCTTCATTAGCAACAACATTAATTACTAGCGAATATTTAATGAGAAAACGACTTGTTTTATTTTTGGTCAACTTTAATTTGTACTAGACAATATTATATAATTATCTAAGTTAAACTTACTACCATATATACACACAACAAGAATATTTTCCGTGTCCATTTTTTGTACCAATTCAATTGTAACAATCTCATAGTTGGACTTCTAAAAGAGAAAGATTTGTTGTTCCTTTAGTCACATAAAAAATAATTGTAGTCTAAAGGCGATGTGGATTCTCGAATAATAGCGGTTCCAAGACAATTACTTACGAACGTTAGAATATTACTATAAGTAGATATATTTTGAGAATTTATTTTATGATTCATTATTTTATATAAGGTTAGATCGTGTGAGTGTCGTCCAACTTACTTACTACTTAATTTCTATTTATTTTTAAAGAGGCTATTAGAAAACAGTACAAGTGCTAAAGATGGATTTCTAGGTACCCCAAGTCTGGAATAATTTCGACGCTGTATAAACCTAGCAGTTAAATTTTCTGCGTACCAAACGAATACTTGTTCCCAATTCTCATAATAAACATAATAACCTACTTTCATCTCTAATCTGTATACAGAGTTCTGTAAAATGTTAGCATACATTTATAAATGTAACTTAAAAGAAAATATCTATCATGTGTTGATGTCGCAATTCTTTTTCAGTCATGTACCAGAAGAGACTGAAGAAAGAGCGAAAGCAGAGGCAACAAATTCAAGATCAGTTAGAATCAGAGCTGAAAAGACGGCAGAAGATAGAAGAAGCGCTGAAACAGTCTGGGGCCCCTTCAGAAATACTTAGAATAGTTACTGGTAAGATAAAAACACTAACAACGAAAAAATCCTGAATTCTCTGTTATTAGAACGGTATACCGCTTAAATTCGCTTGGCAATTTATACTTTATGTTATAACGAAACCTACCGTTAACATTGAATAAAAACATTTTGGAAAATAATGTACGTTATAAATCCCGATATATGCTTTTAAATGTTTTGTAAATGAAATACAACAACCTTTTGCAGTCAGGAAGTACAACAAATCCCTACATTACTGAATGCCTCTGACATGTTAACTTAACTTCTGTCAAACTATCTGCATATCAGTTAAAACTCGACATTCCCACAATAACGAAACGTTATAAGGCTAAGTTATTGTGACACGAATTTCAACTGTATGTAACAAAGAATAAAATTATGTTTCTTTTAAAGAATAACATAACTTGTCTTACAATTGATTGCTAGTGTGTATGGAGTGCGTGACGTAAGTGGGGTGGTAAACGTTAGTGAAGGCTTGTACTAATCTCCGTGTCAGGAAATCGTTTCGCAGGCCATTTGAAATGAGGGTTCGAAGCTGAAGTAACACGCATTTGAGTTAAATTTCTTGTATAATCACTGTTTGCCACTTACATTTATTAACAAAGCATTCAAGTAGTACAAATACAGTTAATAGACTAGGGTATTTACAGCATATTTCCAATAAAGGAGAACTTCCTTATATAATTATCGTAAACTTTCTCGAAACGCCTTTAATTTTTGTTCTAAATAATATAATTCTATTGCTTTTCCTGTAGAAAACCTAACACCTGTAACGCAAGAGAACCGAGAACGTGAGAATGGCACTGAGAGCAAGCCACCGAGCACGGAACCACCCACCTCATCGCCACCGTTCCAGCGGGATCCGCCACGCACGCCCGACAAACCGCAATGGAATTACCCGCCACCGCCCGTGGACATCATGAGCGGAGGAGCCGCCTTCTGGCAGAATTACTCTGGTAAGCATTGACTTAAACACTATGATTATAGATTAACCTCTCTTATGTCTCATTATATAACATAAAGGAACCTACTACATACTTGATACCGTTTGATAGTATCAAAGATATCACACAATTATTCTCTACTATTGGTAAAACGTAAAAGAAAAACTAAGATAAATAAATAAAGATATTAATGTTATTGCGCTACAATTTTTCGCTACCACTGAGCAGTGAGCATTCCTTTCAAACACCAATTGAATTCCACCAAAACGAATACAAATGAAGTTACATGGAAAAATAGAATAGAGGTTTGTTTTGCTTGCGGTATGTGGTTGAACACATGCACGTTCTCGTAGTTGTTAAAGCGTTTTACGTTTATTTAACATAAACAAAAATCGTTTTAAATGAAACAATTTATAGGCATTTATCAATTTAAATTAAATTTTGCATTATCAATTATTACAAAAATATTTAAACCTAACTTAATGATTTTAAAATTTTCTATTCCTTTGGTAAATATTTTCTATTTAAATTTACTATTTAAGCGTGAAAATAAAGCGAAAAAATAAAAACTGTGCGTTTACATCGCAAGATAATTATTAAGTTCTATAATTACGTTGATTTATGAAAAATAAATGAAAGAAATACTTCTCCACAGTTCAATTCTTCGAGATTAGTTTAAGAGTAGATTCAATGCTTTGTTATTATCGTACTTACTTAATTCACAAAATTCTCTATTAATTTAGTTATATATTTATGTATCAATAAATTAATCTAGTGAACGTTACAGGTAGCATCAGGTACAAACTTCTGTGTTCGTTAAATAATAAAAAAATACACATATCAATCTGATGAAATCAATGTTTACCAAACTTATTTCTTATGTATATAAGATTGTAATAAACTCTATATAATATAAAAATATGTATATCATAAACTGTGCCTTTTAAATACATATATTGATAAAAAGCAGAAAAAAATTCGACATGCGATGTTTGAACTCTTGAACTCATCATATTACATACCATTGCGAATTGAGAATGTCAAGTATTCAAAAGCATAAAACGATACACGCATTCTTATTTTTATTGAATTTGTATTAGGGAGAGGACCACTCAATTATTTTTAATCGAAGTAGTAATACCGATCTTTACAGACGAATAAATAATAAAATACTTGAAAAAATATATTATTTGAAGCACTGATAATCAATGAATATATGAACGTATTAATTAATTAGAGTTAAAATAAAAGTAGTGATTGTTATTCAGTGATAAATTATTTTCAAATTATAGATAATCGAATATTATGTATTACCATAATAGGTATACAAGTTTAGTACGAGAATATTCGAAAAGAAAAAAAACACTATTATAGATACACCCAAGAAAAACGACTAACGAAGCAACAGTATTGAAATATGATACATGCATTCGTAGACAAAATTGCCAGTGGCAGCGCCCAATAAGAGGAGTACGCTCGGCTCACATGTTAGTAGATTTTTTCATTCATATCCTCTTTGTGGAAAGCCCAGAAATTTCATTAAAAATGCACCGGCCGCTGTGGACTTTCAAATACTATTGTGTGCAGCCACACCCTCACACAGCGAGTGATGGATATGAAAACTAGCATCGTTCTTTTGTGTTTCATATTTATTGACTCATAATATTTTATTTTATTTTTGTATGTTTCATAAACGGTACCTAAAATATTTGGTTGTATTAAAATTAATCAACAATCTGTCCAGTCATCTGAATACAATACAAGTGATTTTTAAGATTTTATTTTAGTTAAAATATATTTAATTAACTAAACGAAAGCTTATCATATACATTATTTTTTGAAACAAATAAAAATACTTAAAGCTTAGTTCGATTATTTTTACGTGAATTTCATTTGGATTATTTTACATGATCAGTTTTTTTATTAATTTCTATTAAAATATAATTCCGTCAATAATTTTATAATACGAGTATCACGCGAAATTAGATGCATCGCATATCATAAATACCACCATTAACTTGTAGTAGAACATTGATACGTTTCACATTTCCTGTTTTCCCGACAAGTGCCCAGCCAACAGGCTTTGCTTTCAAGTAGAAATTGCAACTAATTTAACTGTTGCCCTTCTCAAGTATCTAACGCACGCGAACACGCGAGTGCGGAATATACAAATGGAATTTAACTTTACTAATTTAATTAACAGTTATAAAATAAAATACAATCCAGGTGATATATCCTACTTTGGTTCTATTCCTTGACCCTCAAAACCATATGAATTGGCACTACTGGAAGGAGTTCAGGCACAGGACAAATGGCTTTACGTGCTTTCTGAGGCACGAGTGTGTAAACACTGCTTGCGAGATGAGCTGTTAAAGAGAATTTATTGTTTGCAATAACAACACATATCAGCTAAACGAACTATCCAAACATACTATGTTGATATATAACTGCGTAATTGCGTGTACTTTTTTACCTCTATTCAAATATATTTTAATGTCTCTAAATCCGAAATGTTAAACTTACCCGTTTATATTATTAGTTTGATACAAATAGTGAATATTAAAAATATTTCAAAATATGCAATATTAATAAATTAAGAAACATATCGTGTTTTTTTTAACTCTAAATAAAGATATATTTTTTAAAAGGCAATAGAGAGTAAAAATAAAACTTTGCCCTTTTATCATCTTTCTTCATTGCCGCCGGTAAAAGAAAAAAACATATTTTATTATTCGTAAATTAGAAAACTTTTTCTACGTTTTCCTTCAACGAAACGGGATAAATCAAAAGTTTTAATAACAAAGATACATAAATATACAAAAAATGTTTTCATAGTACAACATTTTAGAAAATAAATTAAGTGGAATTCGATTTTGTTAAACTAAAATTTCAGCGGAAACGCATTATTATACAACATCACATTAATGACTTCAACGCAGACCGTGAGAAGAATGGCTATGACTATGAGTAAGAATGGCTTCATAAAATGTTCTCCATAACAGTCGATAGCTAAAATCTATGATTTCTGGATGTATTGGAAGGGTAATATAGTTTGGAAAAAGTAATCAATACGTGATATAATCGAAATAAATAACTTAATAATTTTATCATCTCACGTCAAAAAATGTTGTCCTGTTGAAGAATACGTTTATAAATTTAATGATTCTGGTGTATGGTAAGAGTTAGAGGTAACTACGAAACTTTAGAACATTGTTATTTTATTTTTAAAAAAATGTATTGCTGTGTTTTTATGCGATAAACTCAAACACTATCAAACGGATTCACTAATGGACGAAGTGATTCATGACAAACGTTTAAATGTATATTTCATTATGGTTTTGTGATAATTGACCGACTTATGATGATGATCGTTGAAGTCGTCAAACAATAATATGCCGACCAATAGATATACATATATACAGGGTTGTTGGTAATTCGACGTATTCCCGTTAGGAGGTGATAGGGGTGACTATTTGCGATAATTTTAATATTTCATCATCATATGCATGATGCAAAAGTGAACCATTTGTGAGTAATCGCGATTTTTAATTTTTTTCAAAATAAGTCAAAAATGCAACTTCAAAAATATATTTAAAAATAGTAATCAACCGGCGTTAAGTCCGGACTCCTCGCGGGCCACGGGATAGGTCCCCTTCGGCCTATCCAACGATTAGGAAAATGTCTATCAAGCCATCGCCTAGCATTGATACCAAAATGTGCAGGACATCCGTCTTGCTGGTATATCATATTTTGCCTACTAGCCAAAGGTACGTCTTCGAGGAGGCCAAACATTTTTTTTGCCAAAAAATCTTCGTAAGCTGCAATATTTAAATTGCTTGGTAAAAAATATGGTCCGATTAAATTGTCGTCAATTATTGCCATCCAGACATTGACCGAAAAATGGCGCTGTGACCCTTTTGGCCTCTTTTTATTAGGATTTTTGTCCACTTTTTCACTCCAATAATGTTTATTGTGGTAGTTAGTAATACCATCTTGATTAAATTTGAATTCGTCGGTCCAGAGGAGTTTTGTCAAAAAAGATGCATCTTCTAAATCCTCATTAAGCATGAATCTACAGAAAACAACTCTTCTTTCAGCATTCTCTTCGTAAATAACGTGCACAGGATTAAAATGATAATACAAAATATCTTAATTGTAACTTAGCTACTGAACTGTTTATGTATCTAAATTTTATTTTAAATTTGTATTAAGTAAGTAAGTTAAGTTAATAAGTAAGATTTTTTACATTGGTTATTATTTTAAATCAATTTTGTGGGAATTTTAAAGAGCGACCTTTAGTATGAGTTCGGTCATGTTCGAATACGAATTTCCACCAGCGTCCTTTCTGATCATTTTATTTCGGTTGCTTTGAAATAAATTCCTAGTTTTTATACATTTTCGGAAAGCTAAGTAAACGATTATGTTTTTAAAATAATCTGCAGAACAAGTTTCATAATGATTTTTTTTGTTTTTCAGGCATATTTGATGGAAAAAAAATAATATTGAAATAATATCGTTTTCCGTCTCGCATTTTTAAATTTCGACCGATAATTATTGTTTAAATATTGAAATATATCCAGTGTTTTATCGTTTTTATAAATCAGAAGAAAAAAGTAGATTTTAATTGATACTTTTTTTAAACAAATTTTTGAAGTTGCATTTTTGATTTATTTTGAAAAAATCTAAAAAACACGATAACTCAAAAATAGTTTACTTTTGCATTATGCATATGGGGGTTAAAATTATCGCAAATAGTCACCCCTATCACTTCCTAACGGGAATACGTCGAATTACCAATAACCCTGTATATTGTGATATAAACATTTTGTGTAGACCCTTATTCTACCCGTGCGAAGCCGGGACGGGAAGCTAGTAATATATAAATATAAATAAACATTGGAATTAAAATTTACTTCTTACATAAATAAATAAAGCTACATTTTTCATAAAGGCCGTAGAAACGGAAATGAACCAACTGATGTTAAGTAATATAAAGTTGAAAAATTAATAAAGAGGAAACTTCTCCGGCTACTTTATAGGTACGCTTGTAAAATGAATGGAAATAAAATTGTACAGCACAGGTGCGCCCGAAACCTTTGACGATATTAACTTTTGTACGCTTCAACAAAATATTAGCGTCTATAAGACACAAGTACTGTGATAATCATATATTCTTATTAAGGCACTACCAAATAACAAAATAAAACTTTTGGTCAATCAACCTTCCCGATCGATGTTTAAACTATTTTTAATGACGAGTCACAAAGATTTGTTTATTTTCAAAAGTTGAATTTAAAATGAACTCGATTGTGTCACAAAGAAATTGAATCCTTGGAAAAAATAGAGAGAGTACTTCTAATAGGAAATCAATCAATGTTATTAGTCACGCTTCAAAATGTTAGCACCAGAAGCACCCGTCTTCAGCTTATCAAAGAACAATTCCAGTACCCACTGTTCGGCTCGTGCGTAAGCGTGAGCAGCCCGCGGCTTTAGTTATAGATGGGACTCGTGTACTGACATGAGCCTACATTTATGTAACCGAGCCCTTTTTTTCAACCTTCTCAAATTCGGCAAAGAAACGTTTTTATAAAAGATTTTAATTATTTTAAATTCGAGGTTTCATCGAACAAAGGCATCGGTTGCTATGTTGGATAAAATATCACTTTTAATTATATTTTTCTGAGGTATAAATTACAAAAAAAAAGTTTATAATACGACACAGAAAAAGAGACCACGGATGAAAGACATCTTTAAATCTGAACAATACAAGTTTTTGTTTGACCAAAATACGAGAAACAATTTGTCTTTAAAGAGTGAATATCGTCCGCCTAATTTCTTGCTCTATCTTCTATTTAATTACAAAAATCGATTCGTTTCTCTTTAAACTAAACTTTGACTTGATCGATTTAAAAGTTTTTCGGATTTGCTTTTATAAGGCAACGTGGCAACCTATGGAATGTATCTGTAAAAACCGATTCAATAGCTTCCAATTTTTTTACGAACTAAAAGTTATTACATATTAAATATCTTCCATAATACTCAGCAATATATTTTCGGTAACGAGGTAGTGAATACGATAATTAAGAAATAATATTCAAGAAGAGTTATTTGAAGAGTTGCTCGAAGAAACGAAGTCTTACATGAAAGGCCAACTTTTTATTTAACTCAAGCACTCAAGCGTAACAGTTATTTCAAAGAACAAATAGATTATAGCACTCAAAGGAACCGGCAATTCTGTTTTAGGAGCGGCAAATGCAAAAATATTACGTATTCAAACAGACCTAATGGGACATTTAGGGGTGGCAGCGAAGTGAAACGGCAAAGGCCGAAGCTTTTAAGTGTATAATATTTAATTGTGACGCCCTAGGCGTATAATCTCACCCGGGATAATAGGTTTCTGTTTCGGGACAACCCTCAATGAGCGACACTTGCGAGTGTGATGCCCTGGAGCCAGTCGCCGTTGAGACAAATCGGATTATAATTGAGTTTTTTTAATGACAAACGAAACACAAATTGTGTCATTTGATCAACCACTATTTGTTTTACGAAGATTAAAAAAAAGTACTTTTTTAATAATTTATTTATGGTATATAAATATATGTACAGCAGGGTTTTTAATGGATTGTAAGCATTGGATATTAGTTGATTAATTGTCTTATTAGAAATAAATAATACACTATTATTTTTAAAACACAGATTATAAACGAATATCTCTTACAGAAATTGAATTCCCGTTGAGAAAATGTTCCTTGAGAGTAAGCAAAAAACGTGATTCCGTTTATATCTTTTATATCTCGTAAATTGCAGGAGGCGGCAAGCGTTGCATGAAATTGAATAAGCATATTTCGTAAAACGTAGACGTTTTCGGAGACAATTGCCTTACCTCACCTACTCTTGCCTCTTCACGAACTTTGTCAATTTTCCCAAAACCTTATTAGAAAATATTCGTCCCATAAAATGTTTCCCTTTTAAATTTTTCTTTTCACTTGTTTGTGTCAAACTATGATATTATCATTTATATTAAAGAAATCGTATTCATTTATTTGCAACTTGTTTTTTTTTTTATTTAAATCTCTTTAGATATATATTATTGAAATTACAAGAAGATCGTTGCTTCTTAAACGAAGTGTTAAATTATTTAATTTAACAAGTTGACAAGTTCACGTGCTACCAATAAAAATTATTGGTTTGTATTATGTAAAAAAAAAAAATATTTTAATTATACAGATAGACATTAAACATATATTTATATCTTATTAACAAAACAAAAAATGGTGACCACGACTTAGTGCGTGATACGTTTTTACGAAATTCAATATTGAATATTAAATTAGGAAGTGCCATATAGACGTCGAGTCCGTTTGATGTCAGCCATTGCGATACTAATGACATTTTCCGGGGCGACACACTCGTCTTTTAGCACAGACTTGTTATATTACCAAATAAATTCGATTTAATAACAAATTGTCTCTTTTATCTAAGTAAAAGTTTACTAATTTAAAAGTTTTTCAGATTAATGTATCTGTAATATAAAGAACAATATTTATATGTATAACGTATATTAAAAGCCGTTATTGTTGTTTGTCTACCTATACAATATTTTGACGTGTAATATATGATACGATCCTTAACATAAAATTTCTTGCCAACAGAATCCTTGGCGCAAGAGTTGGAGATGGAGCGCAAGTCCCGCCAACAGGCCATGGAACGTGACGTGAAGAGCCCTCTTTCCGACCGTGCCAGCTACTACAAGAATTCAGTTCTGTTCAGCTCCGCCACTTAGCTGGCAAGCACCGGGGCGAACGACTTCCCCGACCAATACGAAAGCAGTGACGAAACGAGAAAACCCATCATAAGCGTCAAACCTGAATTCAGAGAAAATAAGATGCAAGATCAAGACCCAAAGATACCTTATCATTGAAATGTAAATGCATCGTGTATTTGTGAAGGGCTTCTCGAGTCTTATTCCGAAACGACACGCTCGTTTGTGTAAATTAAAGTATTGAACTAATTAATTAGCGTTAACATTTTTTGTGTATCTGATCTCGATAAAGTACTTTTACTTTGAGATTAACTGTAAATACTGTTATTAAATACGAAATAAGCACGTAGATTTCGTGACGTAAGGCGAAGTCGCAGAAACTTTTCTTCCATAGTGAAATTTGTAAATATTTCTTAATATTTAGGTTTAAGCCTAACGGTTTTATCGACGATACACATAACTTATACGTCAACATTTAATCTTTTACAAAATGTACCTTTAAACTTATTGTTAAATGCCATATTTATACATTAAGTATCTTGATTTACAATTTATACACTTAAATAAGCAACAGCTTCAGCCTTAGCTTACATATTATTTGTAACATCAATAATACTGACGACAAAGCAAGCGAACGATTATTTCATTGATCACTAAAACGGTTGGAATTGACCCAAGACTGCTTTTGAAAAAGTTTTCCGAACCTTTGTATACGGTTTCAGGTTTCTCACTAGCTGTTTAATTTAAATTTTTAATGAAATCGTCAAATAAACTGCACAACAACAAATGTTCAACAATCAAAGTGTATCTAAGTATTCATAGAACATTGCGTACAATTTTACATGTGAATATGTGATCTTCAACATCAAGTAACTTATTCATTTTAGTGCAATGATTAGGTTTAACTGATACTAGAATATTTAAAAACATAGAAATGTATAATAGCATTGTTAAGTTAGAGATTTTGAAGGTTCATTATACAAATACGAATATGACTGAATACCCACAAAGAATTCTGGCGTACAATATAAAGTAAGCGTTTCGTTAAAGTTTCCTACTTTAAACATTGTAATATAATCTCAGCGTCTCAT
This sequence comes from Vanessa tameamea, assembly GCF_037043105.1. NCBI lineage: Eukaryota > Metazoa > Arthropoda > Insecta > Lepidoptera > Nymphalidae > Vanessa > Vanessa tameamea. Next base: position 6,677,910 of record NC_087318.1, on the reverse strand, counting down.
ATACATAACGATCCGGTGTACGTGGGTAGCTATTGTATTAAGTGCAGTAGGTTTAACGTTATAGATAAAATATAAATTATAGCGTTATTTATATCGATGCTTAGTTTACGAAATGACTTTAAATGTCTAAAATAGTTTAAATAAGATTTAGACATTGTATCGAGCGTTTGATTGGCGCTTGGCTATAAGGCTATAATAAACGTCACCATTAAAAATACACATTCAAATGATTAACTTTGTAAAAACCTTGTAAGACGATAGTCAAGCGCCGATACTAAGTAAGGCTTGAGACGATTAATTTCATACTTATTATCTGTAATGGATAATGCGACGTAATAAATAAAACTTAGCTGTTACTATAAATGTTTAGACGAATGCGAATGAGTGGTTTTATGCAGGGCGTGAATGTGGTAACTTCATATCAGTTCTTTCATTTTTGTAATAAAATGTAAGAGAGTTTCACTGTTCAAAGTTAAATGTAAAGTTTTGGTAAACTAGTAACCGTTAGCGTAGGTTTCTTTTGTCAATTAGATGTCGAGGCTTATCAGTGTACACGTTAATATCTTGGTTATTGCGTTCATAAAGCGAGTTATTATTTATTATTTTTATTATAATTATTATTAATTTACTTAAAATTGTGTGTGTGCCTTGTATCGTAGAGGAAAATATCAAGATTAAAAATGAAAATTATCATCTGGTGTTTTAAATTTTTTAACATTAAATCCTATCCTGTTGACCTTCACCCACAGTAAACGGAGAATAAGTAATGTAACTAAATAATTTGCCTAGACTTACTCCACTTATTTGAAAACAAACAAATAAAGTAATAAGGATTTGGCAGACTTAAGGCTTCTTGACATCAACTGCCCTTGGGAAAGTATTGCTATAGTTCTGGTTCCCCGCCACCTTAAGTATAATAATGAATAAGGCGCTTACATAATCGATCGATAGCTGATCTTACTAAAAAAACAAATCATTTCTTAGAGCACCACAGATTGAGATATGGTATCTTTTGTACACTCTTACTTTACCGAAATTCTTAAAATTATTTTTATTTAGATTATCTTTACCATTATTTCATTAATAATTCAATAAAAAATAGCTTGAACCATTAAATACAGTAAAAAATATATTTCAAATAATTATCTCGGTTTAACTGCTTAATAAAATAAAAATAATATTTTCTGTCGAACCTCAAAATTGGCTTAAAAAAATATATTTGGTTTAAATTTATAGAAAGACTAGCTTCCCGCCCCGGCTTCGAATGGGTACAATTTTTTAATAAAGAGTTTGATAGGATATCAATATAATTTATATCAGCACTTAGGAATACTGTAGCTTGCTACCGGTGATTTTTTTACAATATAGGTATCATTAATTCAGGATATTACCCCCTACATAGAAACAAACAAATTTGACCTCTTTGACATATTACTAAAGAAAAGATAATATTCTAAAGTGAACTATAAGTACCAACTTAAGTATCACCACTCCATTAGAGTTACCACCACCGTAACACTCACTAGAGTTTTTTTTATACAATCTTCGAGAAATAATAAATTATCTTTTTTATTTTAGCTTTTATAATTCATTGTCGATACACATAAAAGAATCCTTTATATGAAATAAAATTACTTTTAAAAGTATTTATATGTGTAGGTGGTATAGAAAGTTCCTCGAATAAATTTGGTTTTCTTAAAGCGATCCCGAACAATCGATAAGATCGATACGCTCGTAACGGATTCTGATTGACTTCTCATAATTTTAAGAAATGATTCTCGAGAAATGTGTAGAAAATAATGATAAGGTTTATTACATAAACCGAATTAGATGCAATCAATTAAGTAAACGAAAAAATAAAGGTACATATTATTTGCGAATATCTTCGACAAAAAAGACCACATTTTTTTATTTCTATTAAAAGTATAAGTTACTAAAAATCCGTTGAATTAATACTTATTTCAAATATCAAGTTCCATTGGTGGGTGTGATTTAGTTAACTTTTAACCACAGATATTAATTAAAACACATATATTGTTATGATAATTATATTATAAAGAGTCATGAAGTAGGTTTTATTTATTTATTTTGTTTTGCGCTTGCCAAAACTATTGATTCAATTGATATAATATCTTTAACATAATCATTGTTTGCAGAAACAAAAAGACGTAGACATATGTTTATACAATGTATTTTTTTTAATATAAATAAGTTACTATGATTATAAAGGTGGATATTATAGAAATCGACCCAGACGATTTCCAAACGAAAAAGTTGTGTTTGTAGATTTTCAAATGTAATTTCAATTTATCTTCAATAGACAAGTCCCTCTTATCACTTTTATATTTAAGAAAATAGGAAAGAATAACGATACTAATAAAAGCACCCTACTTAACTATACAAATAAGCCAATTTTAATGATATTATAAGATAGAAGAGTAATGTTTGATAAATAAAAACGTTGGGCGTGCGGTGAAGTTTATTAGCACAGTACGAGTCATACTACGCTGATTTTATATTCATATTTAGTTCTATATAATTGTATCTACAAATTGCCAGAAGCTACAACAACTGAAGGCCGAATGTTTATCGTTCAATAACCGATAATCGTTTGATAAAGATTTTATAATATAAGAGTTTTTTTGCATCAATCAAGTATAGTTTCTTATGACGACACTACGATAAGAATAACACATACAAGAATCGTTTGAATCAATTTAAAATAAAATTAACTATCTAATAATAATACAGTTATATGTATAAAAGTATCTAATCAAATCATATCATATCATATCCTTTGGTCAAATCTGCGCCGCCGCCTTGGCTGACCAAATCGGATAACTCAAATGTGGCAATCGAAGTCATTGGCTTTAACGGTTGTAAAATAGTAATCAGAAATTGAAATATCTCTTATTATTAATCATAACTGAAGCGATTATTAAATATAAAGACCAAAAAAGGGTTCGGTAAAGCAAATTGAATTTATTTTATAACTAATCTTGATAGCTTGGAGACCTACTAAATGCACCTCTAAGCACTTTTGTTTGGACGATTTTGATTATACGATTAAATTGATTACACTAAATATCCACCCCAACTTCGCACATGTAACATATATTTTTTAATATTGAGTCTCTAACGATCTATCTACTTGTTTTTCTTACAAGTTTTTATTTAAATCCACCTGTTGAATACCACAAGTAAATTTTAAACCAGTTTCACACAGCCGAAAAGAGCTAAGATATTTTGCTCTCACTTTTGATGTCAGTATCAGTGTACACGTAATATGAGACAAATCAGTACGAGTCTCAGTACTCTCCTTATTATTTTAACCATATATGACTGAAGATAATTATTATATTGTTTTGTTATTTATGAAATCTGTCATATTTTATATATATTAGTATATTATTTAAGTAAAGGCCTTAAACATTGATGGTGCAAATTGGTGGTAGGGTTTTGTGCAGACCCGACTGGGACATGTCAGATCTTCTTCCGCTAAGCAGCAATATAAAATATTGATGAGTTCCGATTTCGCAATGTAATAGATGATAAAATATTTTGCTAGCACATTCTATGATTATTGGGCAGTGGCCATAATGCCAATAAAAAACTTATTTTTTGTGCAATTATATTTAAACACAAAAAAGTTTTTCTTTATACTCCCTGACAAAAAAATATATATCTTCGCTCGCGTTTTAGGGATCAGTGGTCATGTGTTAGGCAAAAAAAGTAATTTGCTTCATAGGAGTTCTAAATTCAACGACAAGAAACATGAGATGAGAATATCCGCTGATCTGCACTATGATAGCATGGTTAATGAAGGCCCGTATCTGTCTCAGACCCGGAATAAGTATTTGGGAATCAACTTTACCAAAACTATAAATTATTCTTTGTTAAAATTAAACATTATATATTTTTTAAACATAACATAATATTAGTGATATAAGACAAATGAATCGGTAGACCTTACCCATTATTAACTATTTATTGAACCGCAACAAAATCTTAAAAACAATTTAATTTAAAAATAATTCTTAGTCGCGTTGTATTCGTTATAAAATCCCCGCCTCTTCGAGTACTAGTGTCGTCGTGGGCTTCGTAGAGGAAATTTGTATGCCGGTGCGTTTTACAAATTTCCGATATCAAATTCCGGCGACATTTTATAAGTGGCCATATAAGTACAGTTCTGTAAGACTTTAACATATAAATCTTCCATTTCAGTAGTACCAGATTTTCATTGAAGTTGCTAATCCTAACTATCAACTAATAGTTTGTAGAACATTTAAATATTTTTATAAGGCAACACCACAAACACAGGACGTGTCTAATTATATCGACGTGGCTGTTACGAAATTCAGGTATCTGTATCTGTTTAACACGGCGATCAGAAGAGTCTATAACAATAAAAACAATACACCAGAAATACACAACCAATAATATTCCATATAACTGGCGTTACAACCTGTATGGGTAAAAAGGAGGTTGGTCTAAATGAGCCTTAATGAGGCAAGCAGGTTATAATTATGGAAAAGCGATAGACCTAATATTTTTTGAAGTTTTATTCTTGTATAAAGTTTAAAATATAAATACATGAAATAAAAATAAACGATAATAAGATTATCATTAGATATACATAAGGTTTGAAAACTTTACTATGTATATGGTCAGATATTTTTCCTAGTTTTTGTAATATACAAGGAACTATGCTGCATGATTTGTTTCGAAATTATTTTTTTAAGTTGATTTTACCAAATAATATATGCAACATAGCTTGATTTCATATGGGTTTAATTAAAGATTTTAATTTAAAAATAAATATCACGGTTTTGCAAAGGAACCCGATAACCGAAACTACAATGTCATAAAACAGAAAAGTCATAGAAACTTTGGAATTATATTAGACCTCCGCCATTTTAAATCCTGTTAAATCGGAAAACTTCATATTTATTGCTAATAGATTTTCGGCCGGTGAGCACCGGGTTATTTGGGATGCAATTTTATTTTGTCCATATGAATGATTTTTATATCTGCCTGGGGCGGACGGACGCTCTGATGCGACGCCCTCGCGTTTTATTTCGGACGCCTCTCTATCTGTTGTCGCTTAAATATTTTTTTAGATTTTCCGATCTTCATGATCAGATTGACAGATAAAGATTTTTATAAATATTTCCATTAGGGTTCTGCTACATTTTTTTAAAGAAATTTTATTTGTATAAAATATTCTTTGTATTATATTGTTACTATTATTACTGTTTAATTGTAGAAACCAAAATTTATAAATCTTACAATAAGTTTAGTTACAGCTTTTGTTACTTAATTTAGTTACAGCTTTTGTAATATGGATAATTAAAAAATATGCCAGCTAGACTCAGCGTGGGTCACTTGGGATAAAAGGAATGTTTGAAAATTCAATGCATTATAATTTATCTTATTAAATATTAAAATTTAGGCGCCATTGACGATTCAAAGTTTGTATATTTAATTATTTACTACACCGTTCGCCAGGCCGGTGTAACTAAGTTTGTATAAAAAATTAAAGTAAGTACATCACCAATTTTACAGCTACACGTGGATATTGTTTATATCTAAGGGAACAGGCATGCCATTCTTGGAGTTGCACCAGCAGCTATCTGGACACACTCAACCAGGAAACTGCAGCCGGCCACACTTATTATTATAAATCCATGTGGTGGGTAAAAAAAAAACCTCCTGCAATACGAAATATACAGGTTCAATAATCAAGTAAATAACCAAGAGATAAATACCTTTAACGAGGGATGTAAGCAGTAATTTACCTTTTGGAGGTTCAAAGTCCTGCTTACTTTAAATGAAGATTTTAACTCCGGAGAAATATTCCAATGGGTCAAAAATCACTGTAAATCACAAATTAAACGACTTAAATGACTACGACTTCCTGAATTGCAAACCAACGCATTTAAGCAAAAACAAGAATTAAAGACTTACAATTTTTTAAAGTCGGTAGAAATATATTGTATAAAGTTTTTATTAAAATTCAAAACTCCATTATAAATACATTCTGAAAAGATATATGCTGTTAAAGCACTGATCATCATCATGAAATAATCAATCACAAATTAAGAAACTCAACTATTAAGGTAACGCACCAATATATTCAGTATATCGAATTTGAAGTTTGAATTCAGTGTTAAACCGAAGATGTAAAAATGCAAAAAGAACGAAATCGAAATTTCTTGAAACTTTTAAAGATTGCGGGAGTGTGGCCAGTATCACCACCAAAATTAAATAGGAATTATATCCATATTTAAATCAAAGAAATAATTATAGAATAATTATTTTATTATAAAACATAATCATAAACATAATCAGCCTGTAAATTTCCCACTGCTGGGCTAAGGCCTCCTCTCCCGTTGAGGAGAAGGTATGGAGCATATTCCACCACGCTGCTCCAATGCGGGTTGGTGGAATACACATGTGGCAGAATTTTGTTGAAATTAGACACATGCAGGTTTCCTCACGATGTTTTCCTTCACCGCCGAGCACGAGATGAATTATAAACAAATTAAGCACATGTAAATTCAGTGGTGCCTGCCTGGGTTTGAACCCGAAATCATCGGTTAAGATGCACGCGTTCTAACCACTGGGCCATCTCGGCTCATGCTTCATGCTTATTATAAAAGCAAATTATTATTATTATTATATAAGGCAAAATAAATTTCCGACATTTTCAAACAAATGCTAACCCTTTATTAGATGACAGCTAATAAACTAATCTGAAACGATGCGAAATGACTTCCAACAAATACAACAAACGAATTAGATAATAAAATCTAATTGTAATAATTATTTCACTGCACTGATAAAATAAATGTAAAATAATGTAATTTATTTTATTATTTAAATTCAAAGAAAACGCCAAAATGAGGTATTGGAAGTGGGAAATGGGTTAACGGCACGGATTTTAGCGAATTGACACTTTTGTGACGTTTTATATAATTTAAAAAAAAGTTAAAATTATAAAAATAATTTTTAATGTAACAATATATTGTGCCATCGTTATCACTTTATTCTTACCTGATATGTTTTCTTATGAGACTTTTTGAAATACTGTAAATGGTAGTCGCAACAAGAGTTAATATTGCAGGCATAAATATTGTCGCACAAGACAGCTACTTGCCGCCTATAGTCTCTATTAAAGTATGGTGCTGCTATACAGGTTGATACGACAGCGAAATTTATGGAATAAAATGTTTAATGAATACATATATTTAACTGCTATGTTACGTGTGGTGATTTTTATTATCCTTCTGAGTGATATCAATGATTGCCAACAAACTATAATAGTTTGTATTGGATTGTTTAATTTTTTTAAATAATTATTGTCAATATATTACTTAGTTTCAACGCGTAATGGATTTTTATTTGCATCACGAAACAAAATAACACACACTTATGATAAAAATAATTAAATTTATTATTTTTATAACATTGTATTTGAGTTATGTACCTGGATACTAATTAAATATAGACATTAATGCTTGTATATTGTACTTATATGTTGTAAAAAAGTAATTAATTAACAAACGTAAATTGTTTATCTTTTTGCTTCACGTAAGGCCTCATAATAATACAATTTATTCCATTTCAAACACTCTGTATAAGGCCACGCATGCACACATAAGTAAAAGCACCTGTCGACGGGGCGCGTAATTTTCGTTCTCAACAACGGATTAGTTTTTCCTTTAGATAATTAAATAACTTTGAGCTATGTTTCCGCGTGATGTATGGCCTTGTTTATTGTCTTGTTACGAGCTATTCATTGTTAGATAGGGCGATGGAGGTTTAGCATTACTTCCTCTATGTTTCAATTATTCACACCATTTATAAGACGCTACATTAATAAAAGACCATTTCTTAAACAATTTCACTTTAATATATTATTATTCTACATTTTTAAGGCATTGTACCAGGAAAATATCGCAACAATTTAATTATACTACATACAGGAAAATTGTAACAACGGCTTTACATATTTACACATTACTTTACTTTTTTTAAAAGTTTTTATTGGAGAAAAGAAGCCACCAAATGATATTAACTACATTCGTTCATAGACACTGGCATACTGTAATAAAATAACTAAAATTATTTATATTTAGCGGAAAAAATATCTCATTTGGGCGTGGTACATACCTAGTTTGTGTATAAAAAACTCTAATAGTAAAAAGTTATTTTAATTACATTTTTCAAGTAATCTTTATTCATTACAATTTGACGAGGCAAAAAGGTGATTTCTTAACAATAAATTGTAGCAACACTTTGCTACAAAAACATCTTAACCCTCCAAGAAAAGGGCTGTTATTTGAATTTGCATACTATCTGAATTTAAATTATATCTCTTCGAAAACTCAATCATGTCAATACAATAAATTTTCAATCAAACAATTTTTGTGCGACGTTTGATAAACTATATCAAAATTGTTTGATTAGAAATATGTTTTTGTAAAATAATAAAAACATGTATTAGGATTTTTTAGTTTAAATAACTTGAAAACTAAATAAAAACATAACTACGTAGATTACAAAACGATATATTATATTACATTAAAAACATTTTTTAAATAGGGTCGATTAAGATATAATAAGTTCAATGTATTAGTTCTAGTAACTTTTTTCAACCATATTTTTTGTACAAACCCTACTATTCAATATAATTTGATTTAAATGATTATTAAATACGTACTGTATTTATGTTATATCATTAGTATTGATGTTATAAATATATAACCGATATTTATATGAACTCCGTGCCTGCAATTTAGTTTGGTAAAACTTATTATTAGAACCTTAACTAGAAACGACAGCAGCGAAACATCAACTCACAGATTCGCATCAACTAAGACATTTGATACTGTCTAAAGACCTCTCGCTTTTAATACAATTGGATTTAATTCAGGGCGCTCGGGATTTCAATGTTTACATTTTACATTAATCTTCAAAGGCTTTTGCTATTAAAATTCTGTCTTGGATGTAAAGTTTACGGTAGACTTCACTGCAATTATTCTAGTGATAAAGAAGTGAATTTATCTTTTTTTAAAAATTTATTTTAAAAAAAAATTGAGCTTTTTGTAAGTCTGAATAAGCACGAATATGATAAATACATAATCGAAGAAATGCAACTACAGAATTAAAGACGCCTTAATGCTGTATAAGCAACAAAATTTTTAATATAAATAAATACTTGTTGATGCCCAAAGGCAAAATTGATTCAATCATAAGACGGACTAGGAATTGACTTGCCTTCTAAAATATCAAATCATATAGTTCAATTAAACAAATAATAATTTTTTTATTGATAGCTAGAAAGCAAACGGCAAAATAAGCTATGTGAAAGAGTAAGTATCATTTGAGAAAATTTAAATTTGTAACTTTTCCCTACAACCCCAATGCGCCGTCACCCATTGTATCAACGACTTAATTTCCTTGTGTTTTTAATAACGCTGGGTCACTTATCGAATCATAGTAAATCATCTGAAGAATCTACTTAATAGATGTAGACACTTACTCAGCAATATAGAGTATTCTTGTATCGCGGTATTATAATTGAACTACAAAAGTCCTGCCGTTGGAAAGTAGGTTGGCAAAGACAGTATTCGCTTATCGTATAGTAATAAATTTTATATGAACAAAACCGGACATAATTTCGTCATTTTATAATTAAAAACAGTAAAATGGACAACTAAAATTGTAGTTAAAATATAAATTAGGAAAGGAAGACGCCGTCCATATATTATTATAAATTGTACTTTAGTAATAAACCATATATTTAAAGTAAACTTTAATAAAATACACATATTACAGCATACACAATGTAGGGCAACAAGGGGTCGCTTGACAACCAATTTCGTTATCAAATTAATTAAAAATATTTTTACATTGGCCCATAACATATATATTTAGAACAGGTTTTGGTCGAATAGTCGATTTTTCAATCGAATGCAAATATCGCGAACGATGCATCGTGAGTCATTAATAGAAACTATGATTACGACAAACGTTATTTTTAAACGATTTTCCTTTTTTAGGAATAAAGGCAAATCATTTTAAGTTAGCTAATACTTTTTAATGAATGCACCACCAATAGTTAAGAGCTAAGATGAGAGCTAAGATGTTATGTCCCTTGTGCCCGTAGTTACACTAGCTCACTCACCCTTCAAACTTGAACACAAAATTACGAAGTATTGCGGTTTGGTGGTAGATTATGTGATAAGTAAATGGTACCAACCCAGTCGGGCGTGCATATAACTCCACCACCGAGTTATTGTTCTCAATTTTAAATAGTTTCCAAATAAGATATTCAACAGTAAATTAAATGTTATTTATAATATCTCATTCATTTTCACTTTGATAATATTTTATACAACAAAGAGAAACTTGCACCATCTTTTAAATTAAAACCTACCTATAGTTTCATTAAACATTTACTTTTTTCTCTATCTTTATGACAATAGTTTGACGAACTTTTTTAATGAAAGGTTATTTATTCCATTACCCTATAGGTATTGTAAAATAAGTATAAATTACAAAATGTAAATACAAAAAAAAATTATATGGATCGGCTATACATTTTTATTGAAAATTTTATGAATACATATATATAGCATTTAAAATAAAATATGAGGTTCCGTGACAAAGTGATTCACATGTCATGTACACATATAATGTATAGATTTTCGTGATTTAAATAGTATGCAAATGCTTGATATTAAAAACTTTTTATCTCATCATCATTTTTACTTCATTATACTTTACATTGTTGTTTCAGCCGTTTCCAAGCCGAACAATTACGATAGTAATAATCTTCAATTGCCTTACAATCGTTATTGGAAATACTGGAATTATCCAGCCAAGAGTTGATAAAATGGCGGCAGCGACGAAGGCGGCACAGAGACACAATAATAAATTGTAATTACAATTTAAAATGAGCAGGCGTCGACGAGGGAGTGGCCTCCAGCCCCCACACGGCACGCCACCTTACATACATGTGCACTTTTACATGCATGTAAGTAATTAACATACCTGTGTGGGTTAACTTTAGAATACAAAGTTATCCAATAAGACATTAATAGATTGAATGGTAACAACTATTCTCGAAGACGTACACAAATGTCGTGGGATAATTATTTTCAATAGACATTAAAACATATTGTCTCTCACAAGAAACATTGTCAAAATGTGGATTAATATTAAACGACAAGAATCAGTATTTAAATTATATGTTTTTATTATTCATTGTTTCATCCTCGTTATATTATTCTTAAAAATGAAATTGGAAAATAAATCTACTGCTATTTTATATGTAGGAATTAATTTCAACACCGATAGACTATCTAACATTAAAAACATAATAAAATACATATGCATATAAAGCTTTAAATATTCATTTTCATTTGTACAGCTTTTTGTTCCCAAAACGATTTGATTCGTATCAAAGAGCTATTTACCAAAATTACATGTTATGAAACTACTTGTTTTATTTTTCGTTCCCCTATATTCGAATATGATTTTTATAATAAAAACCGAATCAAGCAGACTCTTTCTTTATTAAAATGTGAGGGTTCCGTGCAAATTTAGTTAGCTTCGATATATTTTATTGTAAATAACGCAACATTAAAATAAACAGTAACATAAATGGGGTATTTGTTCCTTAACTAGAACCAATATACAAAGATAAAAAATCATTCCTGCTATTTTATTTGAATGTAGGTTAATTTGGTATTTTGTCAAGTATATTTTCACAATTATCTTATCATTCGTTATTATAATTTTCTATACGATTAAAATATGATTCTACAATAAGATATTACGTTTCTTCAACGGAACCCTAAAAAAAGGATAGAGATCATAATCGGAGAGGTTGGAGTCGAAGCTCCAATAAAATGGGAATACATTTAATGATTATTATGCCCGAAAACGATTTGCCCTCAACGGTCTTATATTATTCAATGGACCTAATCATTGGAACACTTTTCACCTATTTTTAAATTTATTTCAACTTAAATATAGTGAATTTATCTAAAGCCGGGATCTGTAATTTTGTTTAAAATTAAATTTGATCATAATAAATAATTATTAAAAGTAAATCTTCAATTCTTCTCAAGTATACGTATTAAATATGTATATTGAGAAATTTTTAAATGGCAATATTTGCATTCGAATTTTATGTATGACAGAATAAAATTCAATATATTTTAAGAGTATGCCAATTCTATGTCAAAATTAATAAACAAAAAATATGTTATAAATTAAATGTAAAATTCAAGGATTCTTTCGTGGTAATATATTCGATCGTGATCCGAATGATTGATGGAAATTGACCAACGCCCCTAAAATTTTGCTTCGGTAGTGGCGTAGGCATTAATATTTAAATTTTGATACCCAAAACTGTGCTTACTCGTTCATCACTTGGAGCACTTCGTCAAAAGACCGTGGCAGAACTAAACACAACAATACTGTAGTCACTGGCGTAGGTGTTCCGATACGAGCTAGAGCGGGTTATGTTAAAATATCAAATACCAAATACCTTTATAAGGTTTTTTGTAATCAATAATATTTTTTAAAGTCGTATACAGTTCCTAATAATACTGAAACAGTAAAGATAATTTATCCACTGAAATTCAATACAGTGAGAAGCCGTTATTGTTAATAAACGCTAGAAAACTTAATTTTATTTAAAATTAATTTAGGAAGGTAGACTATCAAATGATCCAAAAGTTATTGGTAAATCGTCACCTACCATAAACACAGACACTGAAATAAAACCTTATCTTATGGTGTTATAAGCTGTCAACCGTGAGAATTAAGACTCTATGTTCTTTATAATTCACACAGGGTCACTCAGAATTAAAGCGGGCGGTAGAATATTTGATTTGTAGAGTATATGATTGATTATCGGCATTATAATTGTGATGGCGTTATTAAATAGCGAAGCAACTGGCTGTTTGTTTGTGATATAATTCACTACCTACTTTTAAAGCATTTTAAAGTGGTTGCATTTTTTTTATAACTGTGTTATATTAAAAGCATAGTTTACAAAATCACAACTGTAAATTAAAGAATAAATTGTTGTTGAGCCGTCGTTAGAAATTATATAGCATTTGATAAGAGATCATTCTGTTAACCCTACTATTAACAACTCTATCAAAATACGGTTTTTTAAAGTTGCAACAAAAATTCTGTGATATTTCTTTACAATACTGAATGATCCTTCCGCCATACGTTCCTCTAAATGTGGTTTACCAAACGATAGGTCAATGATGAAATCTCTAGCGACTCTGACTTGGGCTAGATTGGCAACAGCGCAACGAGAGCACTCTTCGTGCGGCGCACAATGCCGGTTTGTTTGTCGCTGCTGTTTGTGCACCAACGGCACCGCATGCCAGCAATTCAGAAATTATAACTAAATTTTGAAGCTGCATTCAAAGTCTCGTGTAGTCAAATGTACGTTTGTTTATCGACATCTCATTCATACATTAAGCGATGTTTGGTTTTACATTAATTAGTGTAATTACGTATCAGTACTCAAAATTAAAATATACGTTTCAAGAAAAATCTATAGTTATGTCTAAGTATTAATACGCAAAGACAAAACAGTCTATGCTTTTTTCTTCTCTGTTTTTTAATACATTTTCTTTTTATTTCTTTGTTTAGTAGCTTTGACTAACAATAACGTTATCAAAATAAATTTGGTAAACTACGCAAACACTAGCATCATATAAAACTAGTGTAAAAACATGACGACTGAGGTTATAATCGCTAAGCCGAAACTACTTAAGCTAGGAGTATGACATTTAAAGGGTAGGTTTTTTATACCAACACGCTACGAATGTGTCTAAGGAAATTCTACCCATAAAAGGGCAGTACAAACAGGGCTTAAAAGATATATTTTTTAATATCAGTACACCAAAATTAGTCTACAAGGCTTCAGTTTAGAAATAAAGAAAGACCAGCCACAATTTTGGAAATGGACCCTTAATTATCAAATGGAATACCCAGACTTGATTGTGTTGATTATTCATATAATTTCTATGCTAAATTAGAATATTGTTAACTAATTAAAAGCTTATGAAATGTATTAAAACATTAATGAAGATTTTATAAAACATTTTTTTTTAAATGTTACCTTTGCTATATAATTTATGTTTTTAAACCAGACTTAAGTCTATTTTTTATTATTTCTATACATATTTAAGAATTTTCAGGTATCGTCAGACTGTTGAAGCAATCAGAAATAGTTACTATACTATTGTATGATATTTCGTATGTAATGTTGTTAAATTTCACTATTATACACATATATTATGTGATTTCTTATCTTTTATAACTTCTGTAAGTTCAATATATTTTGGAATTATGTGGAACACCAACATTTTATAACAATAAAAAACGATTATTATGTTTAAATATATAAGTAAGAGCTACCTATATCTATAAATATAAGTAAATGGCTAATCTTTACGGTACATTGTAATTCAGATTATCTATGATTTTACAAGTCTACCTCTTATTTGGCCGTCTTAATGAATTCTTCCTTTTTGTTTGTTGAAAGAAATTTCTTCAAGGGATAAAGTGGCGAGTAAATTCTGTTTCACAGTTTATTATTATTAAAAATTGTATTTTTAATAAACTGTGAAACAAGTATTGGAATTTTTATTTTTAGCTCCAAGCATTAGCTTCTTATCAGTGTCATCGATTGTGTTTTTATTAACATTAAAATAAATAATTATATGCATTCATTTGACACTTGAGGCAGTTTTTGCTATTCCTTGTAGACACTACAAGGAATACTAGAAGTCCTTGTTCGTTTTCGAATGACTCAAAATGTTCAATTGAAAAATTAATCGCTGAGCTGGAACTGGAGATAAAATATAAACTGATAATTGTTTGTTTATGTAAACGAAGTATAAGTCCCGAAGCTAAAAAGTAGTAGATACAATAATAAAGACGAATAAATATATATATTTTTTTATTTGTTTATTTATATCATAACCGTACGTTGTGATATATAGATATTTAAAATAATTGTCAGTTTTTAGTGAGTTAACTTATAAGGACACAGCTTTTTTATATTATCCAGGTAGGCATATGACTCCACTCTACTTGATGGTGAGTAGTAGTGGAGTCCGAACTCGATGACGGTCAGTACAGTGCCGTTAGGATGATGCCTCATCACGCCTCGTTTGAAGGAACCCAGGTTATAAGAGTAGGTGAACACAGCTGGTAGAGAATTCCATTTTTTAACTGTGCGACAAAGAAAAGAAATGACAAATTTCTTCGTGCGAGATGAAATTTATAAGGAATTTATGTCACAGTTAGGCGGTGACATCGAGAGGCAGCACTCGTGGAAAGGGAAGCAAGAATTAGAAAACCAGATTCCGAGATCCCTGGTTTAAACCCAGAGTAGGGCAAATAAAAAGTTATTGTAAATATCAGAAGAAAAATTATCAGAAGCAGCTAGAAGTCTTAAAAGTGCTAGTGTCTCCCAGCGTCACTCCTGTGGCTCATTCCCGTCATATAATTAGCTAATCTAAGAACAAACGCCGAAACCGATATCGGTCAGAAGGATGTGTACACAAATTAATCAAAAAGGAGAAATGCTAAAACTATACAAGTTCGAATTTACGATATAAATATACGCTCAGACAATTTTGTTACTTAAAAATAACTTAATACAGTTTTATGATAAAATTTTTTTTATAAAAAGTTCAATGTAAACATCAGGTAAAATGCCTGAAGCCATTAGAACATTTTTAATTAACATAGCAAATTATACCATTAAAGTGCAATTCTCGTGCGACTGTAATAATAATTAATAATAAAAAAAATAATAAATTCCTGTCATTACTTTGTTTTTTATTTAAAACTCAAAAGAATTACCCTCTACGGATTATTATACAACAATGACATAAAAACACAAAATGACAGCAAAATTTATATTAATTAACATTATGAATATACATTAAACATGCGTCATTTTTATATGCAAATGCATCTTATATTGCAGTACACATACACACGACATTCTTTTATAACAAACATCAATCAATCTAACTTAACGCTTACAATAAAAATAAATTTATGAAGAAGGTTATAATGTCGAATATTCTTGCTTATCTGTGGAAAAATAAAAACCAAAGTACTTTGTATATTAAATATGAAATAAAATTACTTCAAACATTAGTTTGTAAATACTCAATACACTAAAAACTTTTTCATTTGAGTTAATAGTTCAATTTGTATGTCATTTCGCCACATACATACTCTTTTATTTGTAACACTTTTTTCACATATATAACTTTTCAAAAGTAGTTTTATAAATTGTACTAGAACTATAAAAACAATGTAAATTGAAAAAATATATAATTCATTAATTTTATGCTGTATTTATGTATTAATTTTATATATTGTCTGATTTATTTTAATATTAATATCGAGTTCACATTAGAATTGATCAGGAAATCCAAAACACACAAAGCATCTCAAAAATCACAATACACCTTTGTCATTAGTAGACAGGGATGCGTAAGGTATGAGATGCAAGGCAATAACTCGATTACAGGGGGGCAACCGGGGTTGATGGCGCCGGAGGTGGGATTATAAGAACTTCGTTAGACTCACGAAGGTGTCTAACTCAGGTCTGAGACGAGAGAGATTATCGCTTTTGCCTTCAGCGCCGCATTTTGTCGTCGTTCATATGTGTGCTACGGTAAGGCTTTATGTTTCAACGATTTTCGTATGTATTTGTTATTATTGTAGATAAGATTGCATGTAATTTATGTGTATTATTAAAATCATCTCTTAACGCCACCGTTTAATAATTTTATTAATTCTTATGTATTGTATAGTTGCATTTATTTATTAGATAGTCAAACATACGACCCTTAAACATTAGATGTAAATTACCTTAACATTCAACAAATCTATTAGTATTTTTACTATTGGTGATAACAAAATGATATAATACAACATAATACCTAACTAATAGCAACACAGTAAAAAATAATTATCAAATTAATAAGGAAAATTTAACTCTACGTCTATATAACACACGAGATAACACAAAAGAAAATTAAAACATTTTTCATTTCAAGCGATAAAAGTAAATTATGTTTTCACAATCCACTTAGGATATCCAATTGGAAAATATCGTATATACAGATATTTATATTTTGTTTGTAACTAAAGAAAGGGTAGTTAAATATTAACATGAGAATGTTTTTTGAAGTATAAACCTGCAGGAAACAAAATAACGTATCACACATTGGGTACACTATTCACAAGTCATAGATATTCCTAGATAGATAGTGTGTGCAGGGTAAACGCACCAGTTGGTGGCTTACAAAGGCAGCCCCGCAAACACAAAAGGTATCGAGTGCGCTGCAAAGTTATGGAGGATGCAATCACAACTTGTACCGCGCAACGTGCGCATATAATTAAACTTGGTGTTACTCATATACCAAAGTACAAGGTGACACATTTTTTGTAAGGTATTTGTGTCCAAATTCTACAAATTTCGGAACAATATTGCCAAGCCTTTTTCTGAAACTATGAAGTTTTTATTTTAATTTACGTAAACGTAATGAAATTTTTGTCTTTTAAAAAACTGTATCAGCATGAATATGAACCCGCAATTTTAAGTTACGGTCCGGATATTGTAGTTTTACATAAAAAATGATCACCAAACCAATTTAACTTTAGAATAAAAACTGAAAATTCCGCTATTTCGCTTTGTTTATTGCAAAGTTATCGTAGTAAGTGTGCCACAAAAATGTTAAAAGTAACTCATACATACATATGCATTTAGTAAAAAGCGGTTATTTTAATATTACAATCAGACAATCCAATTTTATTGTTTGTATATAGATATATATTTTCGTATGGTACGTAATATAACAAAAAATGCATATTTTAAGGTGATAACGGTTACCAAAAACAATTACAATGAAAATTTAAGGATAAAATAATAACATAAACCATATAAAGCCATATAACAAATATTACCGATTTGTTAAAAAAAGTTTTTGAATTGGCGAAATATATAGTACTTCATAATGAACGTGGACATATTCAAAAGCCCATATTATGCATAAGCTCGTATTCAAAAACTTATACAGAATGCATATAGAATTGAAAGCGATTGCATTTGACTGGTAGACATGTTTTCAACGTTTGTATTTTTTTTAGTCACTACTGATTACACATTGAAGTGCCAATAAATTTTATAAAAAACATTGAGACATTTAATGGGAGTTATTACTAGTCAAAACTTATAATTATATAAAATATATAAATCAGAGTACTTACTCTGGCCAATAAATATGTTCTTGTCATAATTTTTAAAACTGTCTACTTAAAAAAAAATTCTCTTTATTGTATACAAATAAACACATACATTAGTCACTTTCAAGAAAGATGCACAAGAGGCGACCTTATCGCTAAAACATTGATCTCTTCCAGGCAATCTTACTTATAATACTAATATTAAATAATATACTATACAATATGAGAGATATACTACTAATTAATTTTGTTTATATGTTAATAAATTAATAATAATTTATTTCGTAAGAGGAACAATAGTTACATTATAGTTATGTGATATTAGTAACTATCCCTCGAGGTATGGACCGGAACTGTCCGTAATCCCTCAGACAAAACTTCGAATTTATTACCGACGTCAAATTTTAGTTAATAATTCGCGAAACATCATTAAACAGGATGCGGTTACATCTTCCGTAAGGTTCGGATCGGATAGGAAACTCCTACATGTACCTATAGTTTACTTGCTATTGGTAACATGAGTCTTCTAAATAGAGCTCCTTAAGACAATTACTCAAACTAAAAAAAAATCACGTCAATTTCAAAATAAAAAAATCTAAATATTCTTTATTCATAAAAGCACTTTTAAATCGTCATGTTACAGCGTTGAATTAAATGTTACCACCGGTTCGGAAAGTAGATTCTCCTGAGAAGAATCGGCAAGTAACTCAGAAGTTACTCTTTTCCATCATTTTAATTACAGACTATGTCAGTAAAAAACAAAGATTTTTTTTATACATTCTGCCTAGAAATTAATAAATACCTACTAAGTCCACGCTTTTTTATTTTTAATATAAACTTGTATTTAGTAATATACCTTATTTATCAATGTTTTTTTATGAGCTTCAAATTTATTAATAGGCCAAGGTAAAAATAACTTTACTCCGATAACTCGTCTTCTCGAAATTGTTTTTTAATATGTATTAGCTTAGATCACCATCAAGATTACTGAGTGATAAGCAAAATTAAGAACAAGATTGCGAATTGGAACCATATCAAACAACACTGACATTTCAAGGAGCTAATATTTTTTTTTAAAACTCATTTCGTGATTTATATTGTAAAGAAATCTGCATGTGTAAGATAAAATTCTACCGTATACACGGTACGTATATCAAAATAACATTTTTTACAATTTTTGTTTGTCTGTCTGTCTGTTTGTTCCGACTGATGGACCGAATTGACAGGACTATTGCTGGCAGATAGCTGATTTAAAAAGGAGTAACTTAGGCTACTTTTATTTTAGAATTAAATATATAATAAAAATAAAGTCACCCTGCAATGTCTCTCTTCACTCCCCAGTACCTAATTCCCTGCAAACATCACTGTACTAGTTTCTAAAAAAAAATTAAGAATAATTGTTCATTTTCAAAAATTATGTATATATTTTTAATAAAAATTTCTTATTATTATATTACTTTTGATGTGATAGAAATATTACTTGGCACGAGTCGATTGAACGACTTTAAAAAGAGATATCCTTTCTCAGCGCGCTTAATATAATAAATCAAAGGTCTCAAATTATAGTCTGTATTTAATATATTTTATAATAATTAATGCTTCAAATTAATTTATATATAGTATGAACTACCCTATCCACCTTCAAATAGGCAAATATGAGGCTTACTTTACCAAATAAAATAAAAATTATAATTTGTATCGAGCCAAGCGATCTTAGTGCCTGTAATATGGTAACAAACTTTACCACATACATCGCTGGTTTTATTGTTAGACCATTAATCAAATATATAAACACTTTGAGGGAAAGTACAAAACACAATAACCAAGTAATCGTTCAGTATATTGACTTATACTATCTAGGAAGTGTTCTTCAAATCCAAATGGCAAAGTGTTATTGACAATTTTTATTTGTGGATTATGGGTTAACATTTAACATATTAATTTTAATAGAATAAATATTGTATAACAACTTACAGCAAATTAATGATGCTATTATTTAAAAAATACTAGATAATAGTTGTCCTTTAAATAAATATATCCAGTGTCGCAACTTCTTCTGTAGAAATGTTCGTAGAATTATATTTCAACCAATCACAAAAATAAAACCGTAGATAAATACAACACTGAGAGCATTTAGTCTGTTCAGTTAAGGATAGATTTTAATTAAATAATACAATATATCGTTATACAACTAACCCATCTAACTTTGAAAGTGAATCTACAAAATCTGGGATTCAATCGTAGTAACTAACCCTTTGGGCGCGCCATCCGTTAGCCTCTAATTTTCACATTTCACCCACTCATACGATATTAAAGATCACTATCATCCAGGAAGGTGCTATATTTTCGCTTCATTTTCATTACCGATACATACATTTTTAAATGAAAGTTATTGCCTTAATATTATAAAAACAAATGGATTTGGTTATTATTGATTTAAGATAAAATTTTGCTCACCTAATACACTATATAGAGCTAAATGATTTATTTAATAATTACATGTAAACGTCACTATTGTTAGTTATAATTATTTTCACAACGATTCAAACGCATAATAATCGTAGTAATTTTTTTAACAGTTCTTTCGTTGCTCATATATGGCATAAAATGTGACATATACTCCATGACGTAATGAATGTTTTACTTCATGACGCTCTCGTCCAAGT
Organism: Vanessa tameamea; assembly: GCF_037043105.1. Taxonomy (NCBI): domain Eukaryota; kingdom Metazoa; phylum Arthropoda; class Insecta; order Lepidoptera; family Nymphalidae; genus Vanessa; species Vanessa tameamea. The sequence goes on along the minus strand of NC_087318.1, from coordinate 6,656,923 downwards.
TATAAATATTTTATAACAGTAATTCAATTATCACCTAAGTAAGTGTAGTATGTTAAAATAAACACATAGCCACCATACATGGTCCAGCAAGTTTAGCCGGCGGCTGCTTCAATCATATTACGAAGTTGCCACCACCGAGGCAGTAAATTAAGAATTAGGAGGGAACTGATTATTTTAAAACCTGTGAGGTACCCTTTCTAACTAGGTTACCGATAAACTTATCGCCTAATCGTTTTTTAAATAAAATAACGGGTCAAATTAATTTGGGGGTCCACATGTTTTTATATTTGAAATAAGTAATAGCTTATAAATGTTCCACAGGTAGTATAAGGCATCCCTATCTTTCCTTTTTTACATTACATGCCTGTTAATTTCCCACTGTTGGGCTAAGGCCTCCTCTCCCTTTGAGGAGAAGATTTGGAGTATATTCCAACACGCTGCTCCAATGCGGGTTGGTGGAATACACATGTGGCAGAATTTCGTTAAAATTAGACACATGCAGGTTTCCTCACGATGTTTTCCTTCACCGCCGAGCACGGGATGAATTATAAACACAAATTGAGCACATGAAAATTCAGTGGTGCCTGCCTAGGTTTGAACCCGAAATCATCGGTTAAGATGCACGCGTTCTAACCACTAGGCCGTCTCGGCTCAATTCTTTCCTTTGAATTAAATAATTTAACTAGTTACATATTATTTTTAAATTGTTATTGAAACTACATAAAAAAATGGTATTTTTCTATATAAATATTACTTATTTACCTTGAAAACATAGAGTGATTCTAGTACACTAACAAAAATGTTGCATATATTTTATTCATTCCTACCGGTACATTCAGTAATCTTGTTTGACCTCCAATGATACATTTGATTTGATTTTGTAACATCAATGAATTTATAATATATTAAAAAATCTTTTAAAATGTACATTACTCGTATTTTTATGTCGACATTCGTTGAAATCTTATATATAAAAATAAGTGGCATTTTTCGTTGTCACTTTATAACTCAAGAACGGGCTCATTTATCCAAACCATATTTTCAGGGTTTGTTCGGACTATTTAGTAGATGGTTTATGTGAAAATTATGTGTTTGCACAAAATTAGTCGAGTGGTTCTTCATTTATCAATTTTTTTGTAACAAATGATTTCAATAAATGGCGGGTCATTTTGTTAATGGAGATTTTTTAGACGGGGAATTGTCTGTCAAATTAAAAGTAAGTATCAATTAAAAATGAGTACACTCATCCACCAGTTTCAATAGGTAATACGTCTTAATTCAATTTATTATTTCCAAATAACCCATGGCATAGCATTAAATACTGGCATGTAACACAATTTCTTATTTTAAAAATAATTGAGCTGTCATTAGAAATAATACAAAAATCAGATAGAACATCGATTAATTAATATTGTCGGTGTTTCATGTAGTTAGCAGGCTTTATTTGAATTAAATTGTCAAACGCATTTACACAAACGGTAAGTTTTGAACTGTTGAAGTGATAACATGTATGTGTGTTTCTTAATTTGAAAAAAACATATTGCTGTGTATTTTATTATTTTGTAATGGATTATTTTATTAACATTTTTTAAACATTGACAACGAATGCAGTTATATAGGTACAGGGTGAAATTTTGTTGGTTGTTTTCCCGCTAAGAATTGATTTAGTAGTCAATACCTACACCTTTTGTATTTTTATTTTTAAGCGAAACTGAATCGATATCTTGCGGGAAAATAACCACCAATATTTCATCCCGTATATTTCCAGACACACATGTATAAATACTAATACACCACTATTAATGTAGCAATTTGTTTTCAATTTCATTTTTCTTTTGTATATGACGGATGAAGGATCAATGCCACGAGCCAAAGAACAAAGACGATCACAGACTGCAGATGAACGCACACAAGCTAATGCATCGTAGCGTGAACGTAGTGCACGAAATAGATCTGCTGACCCTGTGCCTGTACTGAATCTTCCACGGCGATCACGAATACGTCGTGCTACTTTGACTAAAACGATGTGTGCTGGTTTTAATTACAACAGTCAGATTGATTATAGTATGTACGGATACATTGGAATGATGGACGTAATATGTCCACATTGTGATGCGGCAAAATTTTCAGGTGAAACGCCCGGCATGTGTTGTGCTAATGGCAAAGTTAGATTGCCAGCTTTAGAAATTCCACCCGAACCATTATATTCATTAATATTTGGGACATCTCAAACATCGAAGCATTTTTTGAATCATATTCAATAATACAATTCGGTATTTCAAATGAATTCTTTTGGTGCTACTAAAATTATTAGAGATAATTTCATGCCGACGTTTAAGGTAAATACTTCAACTGGATTGTCCCATATTTATATCAATCTTAATCATAAAGTATTCGATAATTTTAAAAATTCTTATCCAACAACCTAAAATTGCATACATGTTACAGATTCAGGGCCAGATTTATCATCAAGTTGGTTCGTTATTGCCGTACCCCGACGCTGATCATCAATTCTTGCAAATTTATTTTATTGGTGAATATACGTGTTAACTTACAAAATGATCCAGCTGCCCATGAGTTTTCAAAACAATTGTTAGAAATTGGTGATGGCAAAATACAAATCGACAGGACCAATGGATTGATCACTATACCGAACAATTTTTGTACTATTGCAATCGATAGATGAATTGATTGAATGTGTTTTTCCGAATATTCTTCAGAATTAAATAAATCATGATTGGATGAGAGAACGCGCCATTTTAGCACCAAAGAACATTCATATCAATGCTATGAATTTTCAAATTCCAGAGAAACTGCCAGGTGTATTCACGACATATAAATCAATTGACAGTGCTATGAATCAAGTTGAGGCATTGAACTTTCCAGTTGAATTTTTAAATTCATTGGAACCGGCTGGTATGCCACCGCACTGCTTAAGTCTGAAAGTTGGTTCTTTAATTATATTATTACGAAATATTAATTCACCAAAACTGTGTAATGGCACCAGATTGACAGTGAAAAAGTTATTGCCAAATTTGATCGAAGCTACGATCTTAACTGGTAAATCTAAAGGTGAAGTTTGTTTGATACCGCGTATCCCTATGATTCAAACTGATATGCCATTCGAGTTCAAACGATTACAATATCCTGTTCGTTTATCATTTGCGATGTCCATCAACAAGGCCCAAGGGCAAACACTTCACGTTTGTGGTGTGAATTTGGAAGAATCATGTTTTTCACAACTTGTGTGTTGCCTGTTCTAGAGTCGGTACCCCCAGCCGTTTGTTTATTCACACTCAAAATGGAAAAACCAAAAATATTGTTTATCCAAATGTTTTGAATTCTTTTTTTAAATAGCTAGCAATTAAGAAAATATACTTTTTAAAGAAATGAATCGATGTTCTAACTCTTTTTTGTATCATATCACTTTATACGTAGCGAAGCACGTACCGGGCCGCTAGTACTATATAATTTCTAATTTTAATAACGTAGTACAATATAACATTGGTAATTAACTGTTTGATATTTAAATAATAGTAATTAAAGGATATTTTAATGTAATTTTTTTTTAATTAATAAGCATCTAACACTCAAAACTCTTTTATGTAATGTAATACTATCTAAACGTAATTTATATCTCAAAAAAAGAATCAATCGTTGTAGTAGACTACTATTTTTTGTTTGCTCATTTGGCAAAAAATATGTATGTAACTATTATTTTAAATGTATGTAAATTGTCTTGAAAGATCATTTTAAATGTCATCATGTATTATATTACATGGATACATACATCATAGATACCATCACAAGAATTATAAGAGTCCCGTTAGAATATTAATCATAACTATGAAAAAACATAAAACGATTACACCAATTATATTTTTTAAATTAACCTTTTAGAAAACTGTAATTGATGATTGTTTTTGTTCGAAAGGTTATTAAAAAGTACATACTTACAAAATATATATTAAGATTTTTTTTTAAGAATGTCTGTCCTCAATAGATTCAATCACGGTGGAATAATTTCATATTAAATATACGTTTACATCGACAGGAATACTGTTACGAAAAAACTATGAAAGAAAGAAAAACGAAATAAGCTAAGTAACATTTTTTTTAACACGATTCGGTAATCGTGTTGGCAAAAATTGTGTCGTGACAAACATCCATGCCTCAAAGCTGCTCGGTAAATCAACGCGAGAATGAAAACCAATTACGTCCACAAAACCATTAACCATATATGTACAATACCCATACAACAAACCAACATAAAATATGTAAGTATTATGTCACAGAAACCAGTAGCTACATGGGTATACAACAATGAACTTTTGATAAGCTAAGATAAAAAATATATTAGGGTTAATTTTAGTTAATGTGTTTGTTAAGATGGTGCTTAACATATATTTTAACGATTACGAATATACGCCAATATTCAGTAGATTTCTGTTAGAATGTTATAATAATTAATTAATTGAGAATCAATGAAAATGCAACAACTGAAATAGCTAACGAAACAAGACGTAGAAGAAATAGGACAAACATTTAAAACTTTTTGTGACACTTTTTGCTTGATAAAATAAAGTTATGCGTGATTTTTGTAGGAATAATTACGAGCTACAGCATAATGACTTGAAGCCTTATTCGGCAACCAATACAGCTACCAATTTGAGCTACCACCAAAAGTTACAAATATATATTTTAAATTAAATTAAATACAATGAATTGTAACACAAGAGACAAGTATGGAGGGTATATAGTATTCCATATTTTTTTTTTAGATTTTAGACGGACGAATATGCCGAACGCCGATCTTAAAACGAATATTCGCGGCCCATACCTTTGTATTAGAAATGTAATTTTTGTGTCTATATTAAAAAATATATATTACTCGTAAAATAAGTTACGTTTTGATTCGATACAAAAATTAATAAAAATAGTTTTACATCTTATAAAGTAAATTAGGTACAACGTTGTAGAAAAATCTGTATAAATTCAGTAACTTGTTTGTTATCGTGATCTGTGAATGGGTTAAAAGAAAACACAACTACATGGTTTCAATATAAACATAAGCGACATATCAGAGTAGGCACAGTCAACAAAGCCTTAGTCGTAATTCCATCAACCTTATTTCGTTGCAAAAAGTAAAATAACAAAATTATTGAATTTTGCAATTTAATATCGGTGCGCCCGCTCTGTCCGTAATTACCAATGCGAGCCCAATTCATCATTCTTTATTACAAGTACAAAATTCCATGTAAATTTCATGCACGAACGATATACAACGCGAATGAGTTTCGATGGATCGCAGGAATCATTTTTGTACTGCGAGTGGTCTTTGCGACATCTTGTACTTCTTGCAATTTTTAAATAATATTTCTAATAATAAGTAATATTAGTCAACTCTTCATCAATTCATATTTCATTAATTACAAGTTATATATTTTTGGTTGTAAATATTACCTAGGTATTTAATGTATATTTTATTCTTAACTAAAATTTATGTGGGTGTTAAATTTTTAACAGGCCATTTATTTCGTAATTGATTTATTCAAAAGCTAATGTCAAAACTTAACGAAATGACTTTCAAAATCATTGTCTGTATGCCAACAAGCAACAAAATCCCTCGCGTGCCAACTGAAAATGTCATTAATGCCTGAGTGAAATTTGGGGTCTAATCTCGTCTGCAAAGCTTATTACATTTATACAACGGAGCAATCTTGGAATAAAGTTTTCAATGGAAAATGTTGAATCATTGAGGATCGCGAACCCTTCCCGCTGAAACAAGACTCGTAGCGATGACGCACGTTGAACTGTTCTATGCAGACGTAAAAAATATGAAAAAAAAATAAGAGTAATTCACATCTTCCTAGTATTTCGTTATTGTTTTTTCGGTAACACAAAAGTTTTATTTGCTTATTGAATAATAATCAATTAAAACTGTAATAAGTGTATAAAACGTTATTAAAAAAATGATGACTCTAGTACTTATTAATCACCTACTTATTTTAATTACAAATTAACTTTTTTTAAAACACCCAAAATATGATTCAATCGTAATTTTTGTTTATAATTTTGCCCTTAACAATTTGATTCGGAGATAAATCGTGTCGTTCCAGGTGCCTTTCTGAATCTCTTGTTTATGTCCCCGTTTATTCATAATTTTAAGATCAGTTATGTATAATGAAAATACATTTTCATAAAATAATCCTTAATAAAATTATTCATATTAAGAAAAACAGTAAATAGCAAGCGACAATTTTTTGTACAATTTAATATAAATATCAACTGTAATAACTAACTTTTCTCTTGATGATTAATAGTTAAAAATACAGACATAAAATTATTGCTTTTTATGTTTGTGCTATCACAACTAATATCATCAGCATTTTTATGCCACAGAACTTAATATTTGTAAAACGGATCTTCTTTCATAACACAAAGAAATGATATTATAAAAAAAATCCATCAACTCGTGACCTTATATAATAAATTGAGTAATATTTTGGAAATTTAAAAATATTGACCGATTTTATATAAAAGTCACATTTTCCACTTAGTTCGGAAAAACCCATGGTGGTCGCGTAAACCGCACAGTCATTGCAACGCAATAACCAATTGTGAGAGTATTACGCGTCCTATCACAAAGCCCCTGGCTCACGGTTTCGATACATAGAGCGGCAAGAAGAGACAGGACAGCCAAGCACAGAAACCAAGTATTCCTTATAAGAATTCTGTGTTATGCTTTAGCAATAGATATACTCCTACGAAGACAGAGAAGGACACACTTTGGTACGATTGACGACCATCTCATTAAAAAAAACATTGAATATACTAATTTTTAAGAAGATAATCTCTTCAAGTGAGTATTATACGTACACCAAAAGAGTAAAATATACATGTTATTTACCATTATATACCATTCATTTATTTTAAAGGTGATTATTAGTGTTACAAGTACTTCGTCAGTTTCTAAGTACATACTTGCGCTTACAATATACCTACATATTTTATTCCGAAATATTAACACTTCTTTAAAACATATTATAAAATGTATAATACTAATCATCTTTTAGCATCTTCTAGATAACTATATTCGCGTTTAGATTTTTTATTACTTTGTCTGTGATGCGACAAAGTCGTTTTTGCGCAAACATATCGGCGACAATGGGAAACGGGGCTTTTGTATTTTTTAGTTTGATTGATGATTTTTAATTTCCTATCTGCTTCATTGACTTTGATAAAACAGGCGACATTCACAACCTTTTCCAATTATTGTTATAATTTTACAATTATTGTAAACTAAACTATTATAAATACTATAACTCTAAACCAAACGTCAAACAAAAGAAAAGATCGGAATTATCTAAATTAAAATACTATGAATAATGATCAAACTTGAACAGTTAAAATTTCTAATTTAAATCAATATAACCAAGCGAAGTTTATCAATATATACAATGATACTTTCATAAACACGAATTACATCTAGGAGCTAATATATTTTTCCCCTGCGTTACGCGAATGTGACAGGCGCGATTTAAATATGGCGGCGGCATCATGCCAGTGATGCTGCGGCCGTCCATTTATCACTCCATAAGCCTCCGCCGATATTATGATCAATGCCATTCGCCCGACCGATCTTCTATTACATGTCATTGGAATAACATTTTGCTGTTTTTAATCCTGGACTATTAATTTTAGTTTAAAGTGTAGTACTTATTGAAACAAAATATCAACTAAAATATTAAGAGTTAATACGTCTTCGTCAAAACATAAAACATCTTGTCACAAAATAGCTTCTGCTTTGATAATAAATATAAAAATATCACAATAATTGATCTTTAAAATGTTTTTTATACAGACAGTGTCGACACAGTTTCACTAAATGTATAGAAAACAAAGGTTAACTAAAATTATATGATAAAACTGATAATCCATTATTATTCATATGTTTTAACAAGATAGTAAGTAATTCAGTATTAGCAATGCGTTTTTTGTTTTTTGAATTTGCGAAAATAATATTTAATAGGGACGATGGCGATCGCCCACATTGCATACTTTATATTGTCATAGTCACCACCTGGGATAGTGGCTTTTTAAAGAATCATTATCTACGTTTCACTTTGGCTGGAATTGCATATTTTTATACCACAGACTATCGTAAATTTTAATATCGAAATTATTTTTATCTTTTCGTACGAGTAGTAGTTTAAGTTTGCTTTGATAAGTAGTAAAAGATATAAAATAAATTACTGATACAATCATTAATTAATTGAGAATGTAATTTAAATTAAAGTTTATTGTATCAGTATTTTAATTTACTGTATAATAAGTGAGTGTTTTTATTTAACACTTTCATATGAAACCTAATATAATCAATACATTAAATAGTATCCACCTGCTTTAAGAATTAATTGAGTGACTAAAATGAATGTACGAGATTACATTTATCTTTAAAATAACCGTCACCGATCACTTATCACGACTATGTAACAAAGACGTTCTCCGCCCTCAAGTGTCGCAACTCAAAGTGCGCCAGACAAAAGATTGGAACCGGAAAGATAGGTGAGAGCTACTCGACTACTGAGTAGATTGAACGGACTCACTGAGAGCAATCTCTGAAGTCTGCGTGATCAATTGATATCGTCACGGACGGGCCCTTGAATACTTGGTTTCGTTTTCATTATCAATCGTGGCTTCTCTTTTTAAGCTATTAAGCGCCTTTTAAATTTTATATAGCAATGTCGGTCTAAGAAATATTTGCAATACAATATTCATAATTAATATCATTGCTTATGTGAAATTTTAAATATACGTAATGGAATATGTAGTAACGTATAAATATTTTATTTAAATAGTAACAAAATCAATACATGAAGAAATAATCTTAATATATTATAATCTGAAACGAACTTAAACAACTTAAATTAAAAATGATATCGTGTAAATACATTTTGAAATTGTTGAAAACTCATAAAAGTAAATCGCACTCAATTATTCACCGTCCCCTCGAAGCCACTCGAAAAAATCCAATCAGCATAACTCGTCACTTTAATATCGATCCCCAATTTGCCAACACTTACCAAATCATTTTATGCATAGATATAAAGAAAAGCCAACTTAAACTGCGCGGTCGCTTTAATAGACTTTGAATCTTATTGCGTTCGTTATAGTGCAATATTTTGTTTTATTAGTGTGTGGTAATCTTGGGGATGTAGAAAGCCGAGTGGTTTACTTAGAGTTTAAAATATTCATAGCTTGTACTGGATCGTATTTAAATATTTACATAAGTGTCACGCAGCGGCTGTGACGTTTGTCGATGTATTGAGTCGAACGGCTGACTCGGTGTTACTAGACTTAGGGGAATGGCAAAAATTTAACCGTCAATAAATAAGAACGAGGCGTATTAAATTATAAATTCAAACATTTTATTATTCATAAATTTGTGGAAAAAAGCATGATAATTGTAAGTAAATAAAATTTTTTAGGCAATTTTTATCTCTCAGTCTTATTTCTCGTGCCATTGTTACTTTAGCTTACCTACACTCAAACATAGCCAAGAGGGGTGAAGGCACTAAGCGTCGTGTATTGGCGCTATAAAAAATAATGGATCTGCGAATCGTCGAGATACGCGTGGAAATATGAAGAAGGTAAGCGAAATCGTAATGGCATCGCAAAAATGGGGATTTGAAAACGATCGAGTGGAAATCAATCCGGGTTAGGAGATACATGACTAAGTGGTTTGAAACGTGCCGATAAACAGATGCTGTTATTTGAGAAAAAAATATGAAAAATTAATGAACCAGACATTGTCATCTGCTACGTCACAGAGATAAATTAGAAGAAGAATATTGCATTGACTCATATAGTCAAAATTAATATCAAAAAAATTATATACCTATTATAAGTTTTATTATTATAAAAATACTTTTTTATAATAAGGAAGGAACATTTGTCACACTTTGATTTTAATTATTAGTCAAAAGTCAAAACACATACGGTCACTAGGTTACCACCCACTCTTTTCGTCACGGGATTGCTTTTCCCCCCGCTACGCAGCTCTTGTAAAGTTTTCCTTTAGCGCAGAACACGTGATAAATTAATAAAGTTTTGCTTTACTTGGAGAAAATATACTTGGACTTTATACACATACTCGTAATAAACAGCAAAATATTTTTTTCAAGTGTGCATGGATGGAATTCAAAAGCTCAAGAAATAGCGATACATGATCAAAATAATATTTATGTATCCCTTATAAGATTTGAACAACGTTAAATACAATATAAGAAATTATAAACAATTATAAATACTATTAACCTACCCAATAACTAATTCGATAACAAAAAACCAACGCATATGAATACGACAAAATTTTAATTAAGAGAAAAAAATAAATTGATTCTCAAACAGTCAAATTATAACATAAAAATATTTAATTTTTGAATGGAAGTTATGATATTATTTTGTTATTTAAAAAATTTTCGTGTAATTATCTCAATGTTTGTTCGCGCGTGTAAATAACGTAACATAAAACACTACCCTTATTCCAGGTAATCGTGTTTACACGCCGCATGTAAACAAATTACGCTGTAAATGAGTATTCCTCCGGAACGTACTTCAAAACACATGTGGAACTTTACGACCTATCTTAAATTTTGATTTTTTTTTAAATTTTACATGACAATAAATTCAACAGGAGTACGTGTTCTAGGCGCGACAAATTAGATCACATCATACAATTTAAAATAAGTTGTAATAAAATCTAAAGAGATTGTTCATTATGATGATGTTTTTATAAAGCACTACCTATAACCATGTGTAAATGACACAATTATTTAAAAATACGACACAAAAAAAAACGTTAATTTTAATTCAATTTCATTTGTTTGAAAGAATGTTCAGACGATTCAAGTCAATTTCGATTTAACAGTTGATCGACAAAAATCAAATCGTGTAAATACTTTTTTGTGGAGTCAAAATCAAACATTACTATTTTCATATTGTGTACAGACAATATCAATCCTTATCAAAATAAATAATTTTAGCTTAAGCTTTACTCTCAGATATGTTATATGACGTTTGTTACGAGTAATAAGCCCTTGGGTTGGTACTTATTGTATTATAATATTAGTATGTATATAATAATTGAAAAAAAAAACGAATTTTACCGTTGAAAACCCGCCTAATTGCGTATCACTCACTCATCAGTTATTGTACAGTTAAACATCAATTATTATATGTATAGTTGTTCCAGTGTGCGTTAGTGTGCAGTGTTATTACACGCAAAAGAGACATGAAATGAAAAGTATTGTGTGGTTTATCTTTCTTGTAGCGACGAAGGTGATTACTTATTTATTTCTTTATTTATCATCACGATACAATTTTCTCATTTGCCATAAAACAAAAAACATAAAATAATCATCTGCTCGTGCAAATTCAAGACAGCTAGTAACATATACATAAAGTATATCTGAACTAATTATTTTCATACATACTTAATACTAACAACTACTACTTGGTTTATGATACGAAAGTTTCATCTTACGTTTTGTTAGTCATACATTAAATATTAATGTATCGGTTAAACTAACGAATGTTCCTACACGATAAAGACAGGATAGTATAATGAAATCTCAGCTTTAAGGTATGACGTAGGCATTAATGACAAAGTAATTCGTCTCAAGTTATTGGCAAGCAAACAAAGTTGCGGCCGACGGGGAGTGAACCCAATTATCTCTAATGAAGACAATGATATAAGCGCGGTTATTGATCTAGATTTAAATTTCAGGATGGGTCAGTCCCTGCGATATGCGAGCCCTTAATGTTCCTTTCCAAGTTTCGGCTACTGCGCTTAAATAGTCTTGATCCGCTAAGAAAACGCTAATTATATGTTAAATTTTAAATATTTTATGCTTTTGTTATTTTGTGTGTAATGTATATTTCTTGTCAATGTATTTCATTCGGCATTCGATTTAAAATATTTTTAATTATAAAATTCATTTAAGGTTATTAAGATTATAATAAATATAATATAACATGATATTTGAATATTTTAAGGAAAATGAATACTTTTATTATATTGGTAAAAAACATTTTGAAGAAAATATATCTAAGACATATCAAAGATCTAAATTGTTCAATCGAATTCCATTCAAGCTTAATGTCCACTAACTAATTTCTTATACCCAAAACATAATATTATGAACTAGCATACACAGGCACAAACATCTGAATATTATGATTAACGAGCGTACACACACATAGACAAGAACTTTGTATACGTTCACATATAATCGAATAGATCACCGTTTAAGATTAAAATAGACTTTAGTTTAGTTGGGAAGATCAATCAATAGTAACTTTCATAACTGCTACTAATGGCAATAATAAGGCACTTAAAGGGAGCCATTTAATACGTAAAAAAAATATGATTATACTATTTTCATTTCTTTATTTTCGATGACAGCTCCTGTGAAAACTTGAACGAGCGTCTTTTTTACATTATGTATGCATTATTTTATAAAAATATGATGTTTACACACGTAGAAGGTTATACCAGAGTGCGAGAAACTGATAGGGATGGAGCTATATCGATAAACGTAACACGATAACAAACCCGATATTTTTTTACAAAATGTAAGAAATTAAACTACTACCGGATACTTTTGTACAAATTTATTAATTAATATTATATTTAATTACAAGATGTTACACGTATTAATTCTTGATTGATAATACCAACTTCTTTAAAATTTTCGAAGCTGTTGTAAAAAAAGTAGGTATAGGTAGGTACTCGATAATGAAACGAAATAATTATAACGACAGGTAATCTTTATTTATTTATTTTAATCAAAATCTGATGAAACTGTCACTCGATGAGCTCTCCCCATGTCCATCCCCATCTCTCTTGAAAAAATATATTTGAATGTTTTTGTTGTATTTGTATTTGTTCAAAATATAATAAATATATGCGATCGATATCATTACTTATTTGGTCACAACACTACAACTATCAAATTAGAACTGTCATCGAGAAAATAAAGAAATTGAAATAGTATAGGTAAGGCATTTTTTTTTCTTGAGTACGCAATGATATGCATAGATTTACAAAAAGCAGGAACCAAGTATCTTCTATTTATATAAAGCTTTTATTTATATATTTTTTGGTTTTATAATAATATTAAAAATATCAATTTCACACAATGGGAGTACTGGACCATGACACTTAAAGCCATACATTTTATATTTTTCAGGTATACTTTACTTATTGGCAACAAATTTTCTATCAGTTCTAAATATATTGTCAACTACCCTACTGGTAAGTAAAATTCCAGATTCGACGTAAATTCCTAAAAACATGACATTTAATTAACTGTCTTTGCTCGTGACATTGGCGAAATAATCTATGCCCTCTAGGCACAAAGAAAAGCCAAGTATAAAAAATACTGTAGTTCTAAGATCACGAAACAAAGAGACGTATGTGTAAACTAGTTCTTCGAACTTCATACATTTGGAAAGAATGTATCGGGGCCGCAATGACCCTCGACCTCACGCCGCTTTCTCAAACGATCCTATCTCTGCCATAATATTTTCGGACACTGAATTATACCGTACTTTTGCTTTTCGTTTCAGACTATTTCAGAGCCACGTCAATGAGTTATCGTATTGTGAAGAATAGAGGGAGAATTTATCGTACTTGTGGTGACCTCCGACCGTAATACTCATCCTCACAAGATGATCAAAACCATTACAATATAATCTTCTTCGATCAAAATTTGAAAAAAAAAACATTAGAATTCAAAGAAAAAGCCGAAATGCAGTAGTATAATAACCACCTTACGATAATTGTAATTGTGAACACAAAGTTATATATAATTCAAATAATATAACACAAAAAGATTGCGGGCCTTACATTACCCTGCGGAACGATAAAAAAAATACCAAAACATCATTTCACACTTCCCTCACAGCGAGTTTCATTCTTAAAAATAAAAAGTCAAAATATTACTTCGCCGCACCCGTAGGGACAGTAATAAAACGTACGAGCAACTTCTTATTTACATTTTCGATACGAATACTGGAAATTGTGAGCAAAACAATCGTACTCTTACTCAGTGTCAAGTAATTTATTACTAATCGAATCGGTATCCTTGTAAGATTAATAGAGTTTGATAGTTTGTAGGATCACCATTGAATTGACATGTGTCATGTATCATGTATGTTTTTCTATATTTTTGTGAAGAACTAAAAATATTATATACATATATCTCAAATAAGGTAATTAATAAAAAAAAATAAATAAAATTAATTATGGTACTTTAATATAAAGTTATATAATATAGTACGTTTAATTTTCTTGCTTTATCTATTTTTTATTATCTGCGGAATTCACCTTACCATATATATCTGCGGATTTAATGTAGTATATAAATTTTCGTAAATATAATGAAATACTAAAAAAAAACAAGTTGAAAATAATCGAGCTAAAATAAAAGTGACCCGCATATTATATCCGTGATCTAATTCTATTATTATAGAAGTAACACACGAACATAAACAATTAGATCAAGGAGCACTGATGATACTGGAAACGTCGTCAAAAGAAATTCCCTTGCGAGGTTGTGCGAATGAAACAAAACTAAGTCAATCTATTGCAATAGACTCCCGAAGGGGCGGCCATCAATCTGCGGTCCTCCCGATACATTAAGTATCCATACACTGTTCTATACGCAGATGTGACCTGTCCGCTACGTAACGAGTTAGAAATAATAAAAGACAAAGAATATATAAATATATCTATCACACGTTATATGTGTCAAGAAAATTATAACGTCAAAAAAAATATATTTTTCAATGCCAACTAGGTCATCTAAGGTGGTATATCTTAGCTGACCTGGTTGCCATAGCGTAGCCAGGTGGCTACACTGGCTCACTCACCCTTCAAATTGAAACATAGTAATGTAAAATATTAGTATCGTTTGACGGTATAGTGGATTTTTTTTTATGGCATCGGTAGGGGTACTTGTAAATGGGCCACTTGGTGGTAACTAGTCACCGTACCGCCCATAGACATTGGTGCAGTATGAAATTTTAATCATTTCTTACATAACCTTAAGAGATTTTGTGTACCTTGTGCCTGTAATTACTGGTTCATTCTCCCTCCGAACTGGAACACCAAATACTGAGTATTACCGCTTGACGGTAGAATATATGAGTGGGTGGTATCTACCCAGACGGGCTTGCACAAAGCCGGTAAATATATATATTGATCCAAAGCAACAATAGATACATATAATAAACATTTACCAGAACTGTGATATTTATAAAGTTTTCTAGGTTTCATCAACTAATTATACTTTAATTATACAAGACAGCATTAATATGATTAAAAGGAATTTTAATTATATGGTAAATATTTTCAACAAATTAATTTATATTGCTTGTATAATTGAAATCATAATTTAGCAAATAAATGAATGCGGCTAAAATTACAAAGTGAACAGAATTCTTTGCCACAAAATAATTAATTAAAGTCGAACAAGTTATCTCTGAGCGACACCTAGCGACTACCGTTCTCTTTTGTATAGCCATCTTTTCATCGTCAGAACTCATTTCAATTAATTTTCTTAAAAGTAAGTAAATGATGTGCCCTTTAAAAGCGAGATATCATTAACACTACGGCCGGGGAGGGATGCTATACTAAATGAGGATGTTCCAAACTTTCAGGTAAAGAAACATAAACAGGATAAAAAATATACTTTCACTAAATATCACATTTTTGATAATTAAAAAATATATATATACTTATTATTTAATTGTTGGTTTAACTAAGTAAGAGATGGTTTATTTAGTTTGAATAAATGATAACTTAGCAACATTCAAATACAATTCGAAATGTATTTTACAGGACCTTCTGATCCATGTTGTTACCAACGTTATCGCGCATGGTATTTTTTATGAACTAGGAAAATACGAAAAATAAAGCTCTCACACCCCCTCACCCACCACCCGCTCCCGTGGGAGAATCATTAGGAAAAAATCGTGTTGATGGATTTAATTACAAAAAATAATTATTCCTAAGAAAGTTGCCTGAATAAACTCGGATGGAGCGGGTTCTTCGATTCCCCCCTTAATCGGATTAATTTACTTTTAAAAAGCAGGGGGACGGTTGTTGTAATTAATGGAATGATAACATTACCCACCTTGCGGTTGACGCCTTTTGAAACACAATAGCCTAAAAGGTAGATTATTAAAAACATATAAAAATTAAAAAGTAATGATCACCGAACCACCCTGAAGTTAAATTATGGTAACACACAAACGTATCGTGTATTAACAAAATTTGTCACAAACGACGTGTCTGATTACTCTCACCAAATATAATTATACAAAAATTTAAGGAACATTATTTTTGTGCATAAAAAAAAGTTTTATTAAAATAAATCAGAGAATATCCGTCGAATCTTATTCAAACTGTTTTTCAAAACGGCCGCATGAGAAGCGCTTTTTCCGCTCGGTTACCGTCCGATGATCAGTTCTAAACGCATCTCCACTGACGCAAATCATATTGCACGGAAGGGTTTGCGTTCGAACGTAAGGGTAGTCCAAACAAATAGTTTTTTACCGTATAGAAGGGCTAGTAAGAGCGAAATCTCATTCACAATGTATGAAAATGACCATAGATGACTTTTGGATTAGAAGCAGTTGCTGAAATAGCCTGGAATATACAAGTCATCGTGGCTGTTTTTTATATATATTCGAATATATCATTTATAGTTAAACTTTAATTCGATTCAATTATTATTATTACGACAAAGTTTTTAAAGTTAACTAGTTAAAGTTATCAATATATATCAAATGAAACAAGTATGTTTTTTGGAATTATTTTGTCATTAAAAAAGTAAAATTACCTAATGATTGTCGTCTTGCCATACTTAGTATATAAATATAGTAATCTCTAAATAATATATAACTGTACTTGTTAATTAATTCTAGTTCCTTTAAATACTTCGTTTCTTGTAAAGAAATTTAACCCTAAATTGTCTTATTTTTCGTTTAAGCCAAATCACGTTAAGGGGATAAGCGTTTTTTTTTTCTTGCAAGTGCTGCATCATGTCACGATCATTCTTCAACGTTTTGTCTATCTATTTTCTACATGTGCGTTGCTTAAGGGAGACTTGTGTAATTGCACAAACACAGCAGATGTTTTATATTAGCTTAGCGTTTTTAAATAAACCAATAGTAAAAATAAGTAAGTGAACTTATATAAAATGATTGTTCTTTATAAAACTGAATTACATATGAGACATACACAGAGGTAATGTTATATGTAATTAAAATATATAGATGTATTTTAATAGCCTTGAGTCTGTAACAAAGTTTTTCATAACAACTATGGCGTATTACACCGCGATAGTTGAAACAATGGACCTGCTATACTATAAATATAAAACAGTATTACGTAATTAAATATATGGATTTTTTATAATATAAGTATGAGTAAACTGAAACAACGATATTTTATATTGAAAAGCGAGTTTTGGGGCCGATTTTTAAGTCGTAAATCGAAATCGTTTTGAAATATATAGTACATATTATTGCCCGAGTCAGTGTTAATAAAAATACTATAATTCTAATTGTTTAATGTGATATTAAATTGTACCTATTGATATTGTTCTATGATGATCAATTTTTCAATACTCAACTGGATTCGACGCTTGAACTCCACCCGCAGTCTATATCATAATATTACGATATTATTACTAATGCTTGTAATATTTTTGCCGTTATATTTTATAATGATATATAGGTACAGTCGGGGTAAGAAAAGGTTCGTCACCTTAAGATCTATTTTCGTGTGTGTCACTTAAAATAACGGCCGAATAATATTACAAGCGTTTTTATTCTAAGATTGCAAGATATTGCAAAAAAATATATGACACTGACAGACTTTGACAATTCAATAGAAGATATCATATCTAATTTAAACTTTCTAATGACTAATTAGGCCATAAATAAGTTTTTATGTTGATTTGACACTAGACGTAGTCCAAAGATGTTACACTATTTTGAACCAAGTTATCATACTATGTTGGTTTAATTTTATATGCAGTTGTCTGTTTAGTGCTTTAGTTTCAAAAGGTACTAAGAGTTTACGACTTGATAAAGGAATGAATTTGAAAACTGACGAAGGTTTTCTTACTCTGACTGTACATATTTTATATATAATTATTAGTTGTCGTAATTATTGTAACTATAAAATGATTATTTTTTAATATCAGCTCGCTCTTTCATTAGATAAACCAGGAGTGCAAATGCCGTTTGAGTTTTGTTTTAACGCGATTTACATTTTCATATTCAATATGAAAATTTTTAAAGAGTACTACTAGGTTTTATACAAATAAGTATTACAATGAGGTAAGTATTGTTCGTTTGTTTTAGCTGAATTCACGCAAAAACTATTCATCTGATTGATATGGAGCTTTTACATTATAATAGGTATATACATATATAATATAATTTTACGGCGGATGCAAGTTATCCCTACGCTGTGTGTTTTATGTATATTTTTTGTGAGAAATCAACGTAAACGGGGAAAGATTCTTAGTCCGAGCGAAAATTATTACGATGAAATTACGTACGTATTTAGTTCCAAAATTTCAATACAAATTAATAATTCAATTGAATTATTAATAAATTGATATTATTTGTTTTGGATATTTTAATAATAGTTTGCTGCAATTCCTTTTTATTATAATATTTAGTTGCACACATAGTATTTTTTTTGTATTAGTTAATTTATTATAATCTTATATCCTTCCTTTCTTTTAATATTTAAATTTATATTTTGTATTAATTTTAATTGGAAACTATTTTTGCTTATTGATATATCCCTAATTCGTTCATTCAATGTAACAATCAAAAACAAAATATGCATCCATCGAAACTTAACTATACATACGAACATTAGTAAAAAATTAAAATATCACATTAATCCTTGGAAGTTTCCAAGGGAAAAACAAATACGACTATTACTATGATATGTGATTATATATGATTGACTATTTAGTTTTAACTTGACCCTTACTTTTTAAAACTTTCAATATATTGATACTGGATTTAATCTGCTGCGTCTATGTTTTCACTTTACTAATATTTTATACACCGATTATAAAATAAAAGCAACCTGAATGATTAATGAAGGGCTCTAGTGACGAAAGGCTAATATAGCATTAAGAGGCACAGCGCATTGGCCTCATACACTCAATGATCTCGTACCGTCGGAGCTACTGCATAATTTATAGTGTTCCCTATATGCGTATTAAATACAATTCAGCGAAACTTGAGTGAGGAAATACTCCACACGTTATTGATACGCCATTTACTTGACACGTCATTATTTCTTAACTAATTTCTGGTCAATTCCAAGTATATACGTTTACTCTTTGGGAAGATATGATTGTATTAGTATTTTTATGGATTCATGGGAATACTACTACTGTGATCGTCTCAAAACTTTCAAGTCTAGTCAGACTTGACAATAACATTATATATTATGATTTAATATAGCGTAACTTAGCTTATTGTTTAAACGCGGTGGAAAAAAGTCAATAGTGGGAGATTTATCTATCGAACATTAAAAGAAACTTGTTTGTGTTATTTGTAGATTTTAAATATATCAACAAACATAATTTCTGTAGCAACTCAATCTATTATATTTTTATTTTTATTATAAATTATATAAATATTGACCTTATTTCATTGTTAAATTTACACCTATATTTGTAATACATATATACTTTAATATTTAATTTAATATTTTAAATGCGAAAGCAACTCTGTCTGTCTGTTTGTTGATTTTTCACGGCCAAACCACTGAACTGTAACTTGAACTCCAAGGTAGGACATAGGCATAACTTTTTTATATCTAACCTAACGACCGACACCTAAAACGCGAACGAAGCCGCGACCGACAACTAGTTGCATACAGTAGAACGTTACCCGCGCAAACAGAGGCGCTTTTAGATATGTTTTAAAATAGAATTATTCCGATTTAACTGTACAAGTAAACTATATATGTTTAAATAGCACACAAGAACACGTCGATTTCCTAAACACCTGTTTTCAAGTTTTCGCTACTTACAATGAAGTTGCCAGTGGGTTTGTGTGCTGGTTATTTATCGATTGCAAACTTTATAACACTGTAGGGCCTCTTGAACAGTTGCGACCTAGTTTTCACACTTTGACCTAAATCCTATAGGAACAGAATTGGATTAGCAATCAGTATTGTAGACAATGGAAACCCATGCTGTGACTGTTACTTGACATTGATTATGTGTGTTATGATAAATCAATATCTATATACTTTGTAGTAGTTTGTTCCAGTTTGAATGAGAGCGCGTGTTCTTAACAGACACAAGAGACACGCATACATATTGTGTGTCTCTTGTGCCTGTGCCTTCGCTCAACCACTGTGTGGAACCAGCTTTCGCCGGCAGTTTTCCCGAATTTGGGATCCTTCAAGAAAAGAGCGTACTCATTCCTTAAAGGCCGGCACCGCACCTGCAAGCCCCCCGGTGTTGCTGATGTTCATGGGTGGTGGTAATCACTTTCCATCAGATGAGCTTCCTGCTCGTTTGCTACCAATAGAAAAAAAAATTCTTACGAACCAAATGTCTGTATGTGAAGATGATCACTTTTCGTAAAATCGCTCATGACAGCCATTGCTAAAAAGTTTAAAAATACCTTAGTATATCAAAATTATGAAATAATCACAATCATAGTAAAATTGTAACATAAATAATACTTATATCATCCCAAAAACCCTAATACTAACTATTCAACTTACAGAGATAATAAACTTACGATTTGTACAAGCGTGTGCACAAACACACCTGTATCGTGCACCTGCTCTCTATGTCACAACTGGGGAAAGATGAGGCGCAGGACCAAAGGTATCACCGATTTAGATGACGTAAGAAAACTGTTAATATATCTATTATAGACTATTTAATAATATTCAGGTACATCGTGAGTGCCAGAGCACTCCTTTGCCATTATTTTTATAGGGCTTTGTGCTAGCCCGTCTGGGTAGGTACCACCCACAAATCAGGTTTTCTAACGCCAAACAGCAGTACCCAGTGTTGTTCTGTTCCGGTTTGAAGGGTGAGTAATACATTGTAACTATAGGCACAAGGGACATAAAATCTTAGTTCCCAAGGTTGGTGGCACATTGGCGATGTAAGGAATGGTTAATATTTCTTACAGCGCCATTATCTATGGGTGTTGGTGACCACTTACCATCAGGTGGCCCATTTGCTAATTCGCCTACCTACATCATAAAAAACACTACTTAATTTTCCATATACGCATATATCTACTTCCAAAATAACTTAAAATAAAAATAAAATATTTTTAAATATTTTATTTCATATATACTTAAGTTGTTTATCACTAGAATGTTATTTATTAGTTATGCGTACTCCGTGGTCGTACGTAGTGAAATAACGTAATAAATGATTAGCCAACAAGGAATTGAATCTCTGCCATTACTAATTGGTTAAACGACATTGACAAAACGTAATCAGATTTACTGCGTAATACCTGCGTTCTTACTCTAAACATAATTCATTCGAAGTAATTCATTTAGTTTCATTCAACGCGGACCAGTCAGTTCGCAACAAGTTTTTGTGTCCGATTCTGTAGGAAATTCTGTTCAAAGTATTTCTAACACAATCTTATTAAGCCAAGAACACTTCTAAAGTAAGTATTTTATTACATAAGTTTCTATACTTTAGTTTTAAGTTTGTTTTTCTAAAAATTTATTATAATTGTAAATTTACTTTTTATCCATATAATTTCGTCATAAGTAATAAATTCAAATAACTTTTACTTTATCAATAAATCAATCAACTGTATCAATTATTAAATTAATTATTATACGTTATTTATTCAATACCAACGACGGTATAATAGGTATTTTAAAATTAAATTCAATTTTCATTTAATAAAATATATATTTTTTTGCATAAGTGATTGTTGCATTTCCATGTTTAGGTTTTATATAAACATTTTATTTGTATGTTATAAAGTGCGTTAATCTCTCAAAGTAAGAAATTCTCAGCAGTAAAGCATCGATTATCATCTATCCAAAACGGGGAGACCATTTTAGTGTGTTCTCCATCTGAAAGAACTACTAAACCATTATATATAAAACTTATACCAGAAGATGCAACGGGGTTATAGAAGGCTTTAATAAATAGTGCATGGCAGACAACGTCTATATTTCATAAAAACTCATCATTATTATGGAATGACCTTACCCATTTTACACTATAGCCAATACCATGATCTCAGTAAATAAGGAAAGAAAAATATTTTTTCTTTTGAAATCTAGGTAGATAGTTGAGGTCAACTGGCGTGTTGTGGCAATATCTGGCAGTTATATTTATAACTAGCTGTGCCCTGTGATTTGACCCGAACAAAAAAGAACCTAAAACTAAACAATAATCACATAATCAATCAATTGATTTGCCTTTATAGCCGTAAATTCGTACGCTAGGAAATTCCAATTTAACTGACAAACAACTCAACCGATTTTAATAAAATAAGGACTAAATGGTACCTTGGAATCTATTAATGATATTTTTTGCTCTTTGTTGCGTTAAATGCCCAGCAAAGTGGACGGTATACCTTCTGCACTTATTTTAAAATTACAGACAATAATTTTAACATCAATATTTTTTTTATATAAAAATGAAAGATTTTGTTTACTCAAATATGAAGATATTTCGTTTTTTACTATCCATATCTTTGTTTAATGATAAGTTAGTGTAATGCTTCCACATTTAATTTGAGTTTATTGTTTGCTAGCTGTCAGGCTGCGTATCAACACAAGTAGGTTTTCAAAATATTACGATCAAATCGATTATCGAATGTCAAATATGTTCGACATATTTATTGAACATTAGCTGAGCCTGCGGCGTTACCCGCTCTACATTTATAAAACTGAACTTATAATACGCAAACCGTCACTGGCCAATTTTACACCCTCGAGGAGTGAATTAAAAAACCAGCCCATATTCTTAACCGGGACATACTCCATACCAAATTTCATCGGTGCCGCGGCTTAAACTGTTAGTTACATAACCAAACAACAAAACGCAAAATACACCAATATTTCCCAATATAAATATATATAAATATATATATATTAGTAAACAATAACGCCTGTTTAACTATTTCGTTGCATTCGCATTCGTTAAGCATATTTAATTTAATTTTATAATTATTTATTATATAATAATAAATAAATAACAAAAATACTATATATTAATTTAATTTTCTTCACTATTTTATTATGCGCACGGAAAAGGCATGAAGTACGACTGATTTTGTCGTTTGAAAAATCTTATCCATAAAATAAAATCAAGGTTTACTTACTCGCTACTATTCGCTCATTATAGAAAATAATCTATTTATTTTATTTTCACATATTATGCAAAGTAGATACACATATTGCTAAAAGGCATTCTTGTCTAATCAAGCCAATGTTGATTAGGTACAAATAATAAAAAATACGATAAAAATTAAACAACGATAACAATAAAAAACTAATACACTTATGACACACCAAGTTAACTTTTAAGATACTGGTTACTCGTTGCGTTTTGGCAAACGTACATATGTTACAAGATTTTTATCTTATGCTATTTCTTTAAATAAAGGTTTCTGTACCAACTTTTGACAGCTACAATTCATTCAAAGGTACATATCCCTCGTACGCCGCCACCCCCTTGAAGGTTAAATTTCCAAAAAATATTTCTTAGTGAGCATTTACTTCACAAAAAGTTGTCCCAAAAGGTCTTGAAATGAGTCAGTCAATAGTATTTCGCTTGTATACATATTTATATAAAGATGTAAAAAAAAAAAAACATTTTTCTATAAAGTATTACAGAAAGTTCTGTTACAAAGTATTGAGGTTACAAATCTCCCATAAAAAGCAGTGGGAAGCTATGAAAGTAACCATCTGTTCTAGTTTTGCTAGCTTTCACCAGAAAAGTGCCCGAACCGTCGATGTATATAGACTAGTGAAAGTTATATGACAATTTAGATTTTTAATATTTGCAAGGATAACAGAAAATAATACAAGCAAAGAAATAAAACTTTAATTATTACAATATTACTTTCACCCATTATACTATTTAATTACATATTTTTTCAATTATTAATCTTAAAGTTGGATACAACATTCATAAGACCAGTATTGGGTGAAGGAAGACATTAAAATCAAGGTTTTTGTGTAATGGACTTAAAAATAAAAACATCTAACATGAATATACAAATATCGTATAAAACTCATGTTGTATATAAAATATATGTACATCGTAGATAAACACCGCAAGCGCCTTCAGCGACGGCAAGTTACATAAAAGTACAACGTCTCTCATTCTCGGATTGTTACAGCTCGGGCGATACATAGCTTTAACTTCCGAAGCACACGCTCTGAAATATTTATTCCTGAAACGTAAAGATCGGGCGAGGGGGCGGTGGGGTTTATCCCGCGGTTTCCTTCCCGCCGTGTTTTACTTCGAGAATGGGAAGTCGCCGCCGACGGGTCGATATTACCAAAGATAATGCTACAGATATGATTTTACACTTTTTTGTAGCAATGTACTAAATAAATATGAAACAAATAATGTAACTAAAAAATGTGACATATTATATTTTTAATTTATTCACAATAATATCATTAAAATAGCGAATTAAGTATGAAGTAGAATAAATTATGTATTTTAACAGTCATATTACTAATATCAAAACCAATTTTGTGTTATACGAAATATACTTTAGATAACGGACTAAAAACAAAGTACACACACAAAATTTCAAGATTTTGAAATAGCAGACGTCGCAACAGCATAACTTTTTAAGGAAAAATATTTATTCGTATCCGTATAGCTTATAAAACTGATAAACCTTAAAATACATATAACAACAGAACGTAAGTTAAAAAACAAGCATACCATTTATAAGTTACTTATGTAAATTTCCTTAGTCATTTTAAATCCTAAGTTGAAAGTAATCTTTTAAATAGTATTCCAATTTAAATTGAATTATCTAAATCATATTATAATTTTAATATGATTTAGATAATTCAATAATTACATACAAATCGTCTTATCATCAAAGATAATTTAATGTTTGTTTCGATATCATGAAAGTTTCGATATCATATTCGATACACCTGTTTATTAAATTTGTATACAATATATTGTAGCGAGCTTTTAACGAAATGAAATCTATTTGTACTCATACATCTGTGTAGCTGGCTCTAGTCTATGCCATTCCCAACCTCCAGTGGGGGGTACCCCCCACCGTTCGATTGTCTGCGGAGGCTGCCCCGCCGGTGCCATCTGATGTGCCGAGAGCACTCCAGATCTGCATAGATCGTTGCCTTCGTTTTTTCTCTATCGAAAAATCAATACTTACTGTTATATATAAATGGAAAGACGGTATTAATGTTCTCAAGAGCTTATTTGCCTCAGATCTCGCGATGAACTGAAAAATATTTTTATTTTCATTGGATTATTCATAAAGTCTTATATATTTATTCAATAATTTTATTTATGAAGAACATTTCGAAGTCAATTTAAGGTTAAACTAGAGATACCTACAAATTTTCTATTTCGTAGATATAGGCTGCGAAGGAGTTGAGTACATAATGTGAATGACTCTTCTCAAAACCGTATCGAGGTTTCCGCCTCTATCTCCCTCAAGGAGAAAGAAGCTCAAATACCGAGCAATAAAGCCTTCGCATTCAGCAAAACAAATACAACGCACATTCCAATGCTAGATATCATTCGCTCCGCCCACACAGTCGGCATGACGACTGTAAGCGCTCCCATTGGTCGCCGCGAAGCCTTCTCCATTTCGAATTGGTTATTTTTTTCTACGATTGAAATTGGCACTGTCCGTTTGTTCTGTACGAGTGCTGTACGCATGCGTGATCAGTAGGCGTCTACGTCACGTAGACGTATCTACGTTTAGGGCTACGAATGTTTTATTGGATTGCTCTCTCGGTTCTCATTCGTTTTTTGGATTCGAATGTGGATTTGTGGCCGCTTAATACTCACTGCGCAGACGTAACTGATACTAGAAACCTTTCGTATAATTATATATTATATTATAATCTTACAACATTTATTGTAAAAGAGTCACTGTCATATGTCATATAATATATATGCGTATATTAAAAATCAATAATTTATTATAAACTATAATATGCCTTTAAAAAAATGAAATAATTGAACCAACAATGGTTAGCGCAATGAAACTTCAAAATGAATTATTAATATTTTAAGACGTCTTCTTATAAATAGTTCATTTTGTGTTTTAAGTATTAAATAGTTCTTCATGCAGTGCTATTATTTTATATAGTACCATAACGTATGTTAAACAATAGAAACAGCCGACACATCCATTTCGCACGGTATGGGACAGATAGTTCCGATCAACCAATTAATTATATTATAAACCACTACCATACAACTAAACATACAAACGTACGCTTACGGCGACATACGGTTCAAATAAGCAACGTTTTCGCTTGACAACTGCAATAACACACAGGCATCCATAGCAGGCTGTGTCCCGAACAATTTCATTTGCGACTGGGCGAGGATAGCGTTGTAATTACAACAACAATCGATAGAGGCGCCACCGTCTGCCGCACGTTTAATCTCGCCGGAATCAAAGGACCGTCGCCTCACACCCACACCAAACGAGATTCACCTATCAACTACTACCGACGAATACTCTTATCTACTCTCGATACATTGCTTTTTCTGAACGATGAAACAAATCACTGCTCTCGGAAACACGCATTGTATATGACACAGTCACTTTTATTTGTTTTTGAACTAGTCGAGTGGTAAATACTTTGTGTCTCGCAAGCCTATATCTGCAGCGGTATGCTTAGATGTCCTCAGAGCAGATAGTTGCATTTCCAGTCTATGTATAACTATTCATGGAGTTTTATTAAAGCTTAACATTGTTTGACTCTAGTTTGAGCTTTTATACTGCCGCCAGTTGTTTCCATATTGTTTTGTAAATATTACCTCGCTGCTAATTGAATTCCTGAATCAGTTATTTATAATATGTATTAGAACGTTGTTAAACATTGTTCTAATAATATATTCTACGCTTATAATGTGTCATGAATATTTTGAATAAGCACACATAATCATTATTTATAAACAAAACACGATAGGTTGATTTTGTACCAATGAAATTATTAAAATGCTTGTATAAATAAGCCTATATATACGCTTATAGTATATGATTGAATATTATATAAAAGTTGTTTAAAAATTATTTTATATATAGATACTTCGTTGCGTCGATGATTAAATATAATTCTAATAAAAATTCTCAAAGAGAACTTGCTTTCAAACAAATCTGTAAATTGATTTTTGTTAACTCTTTCAATTTATTTTTTTATGAGTACATTAATAATACAAACAAAATCTATTTCATATGTACGATCGGATATAAAAAACCACGTTCATTTGCGTAACACATCTGTTTTTGGGAAGTATAATATCAATTAAGATATAATAGCTTGTGCCGCTTCAATGGAGTGCTTGTATTATGGCTGCACGTATTGATTGTCAATAATACGCGTTTCCTCGTCGTTGTTAGACGATGCATAGTTTCGCTAAATTATCGCCTGCTACATCATTTTACGTGAAACGTTAGGATCGCATAGAAATTATGAAAGGGTGATTCTAATTTCACGTTTATCGTTTATTTATAATTACATTAAATTGTATATGGTTGATTTATAATCTCGGATATAGTTTTTGTCTTTAAGAAATAAAACTGCCCTGAAATTAGTTGATTTTTTCTAAATATCTAAAAAAGAATAGAAAATACTAATAAACTTGTCACTGTTCATAATTATATTATGAATTAATTATTATCAATTATACGATCAAACAAGTACACAGCAAACAAACGATAAGTTTATTATATTTTTGAAAAATAATAATTAATTATTTTATCCTTTTCAGTTATATATTTTAGTATTTTAAATGTATGTGAAATTTTTAGTTCGATGTTTGTCATTGAATAGCGTCAATATCCCATGAACTAAACATTACTAAATGTAGTAAAGTTTATTTATGACATAATTTAAAATGCAATAAATAAATATTTATTCTAAGCAAGTATAATATTAATATTATAATAGAATAAATTGTCAAGTCAATTTAAACGAATAACAAGAACCTCACAGTTTTTTGAGTCGTAAATATTTTTATGTATCCCGGCTTAATTTAACGCTGAGGTAGCAATGTAAAAGTTGGAACGGTCTCGCATTCAGCACTATGTATAAAGGAGTGCTCCACATAACGCTATGTATTTGAATCTTCAAGACATAGAACGTAACTTACTTCGCCATGTTACTAAGCTTCCAAATTTTTTAATAATTTATTAAGAGTAAATTCACTTCGTTAAAGTTTTTGATGCTATTTCATCTGTGTTTACCAGAGTATTGTTTTTATATTTTATATCGAGTTTTTGTAAAGATTTGTAACTTTGAAAAAGTTTTTTCGTTATAAATTATCGAAAATTAGTACTAACTTACTAATTTTCTGCCGAAGTGCAAAGGCTTTTCCACTTCTATTAAGCAGAAGCATTCAAAGGTTAACCCACAATGTATTAGAGTTTGTTTGTAGGTTTAGGCGTTCTTTTATCAATCTTAATATCCTTTTAATATATACCAAGCGACAGAATTACGTTCTACAAACCACGCTACTTATAGAATAGGAAGCGAGTGTAGGTAATGGCGCAAAATAGTGACGCAGTATTATTGCAGTGGGTGGTGGGATCCCCCCCCACATACCCACCTCCTTCCACCCGAGAGCGACTGAAAAGTCCGCGAGAAAAATAAGATCCGCACTCCGTCCTGCTTATTCTTAGGAAAGCTTTTTGTATATTTTTGTATACTTTTTCTTTCGGTGTGCCGGCCAGGCGTTTGTGAGCGTCAGTAAATAATACTTTGTATGTAGGATTGAACTTAGCGACGGTACAAATTTTAATTTCGGACCGCACCATTTTTCTTCAGAGTGCCGTCGAGGATTCAATTTTTTTCATTACGAGTTTGATGACATAAATACAATAAATTAAATTATTAATATCAAAGTAATATTATGTAATAATTCATAATAAACAAAATATCTAAAAATGTCTAAAATCCAGGTCCATCAAGTGTCAAAAGTAACAATGTACTATAAAAATTAATTATTAATAAAAATATATATATACATAATTTAATTTCGAATTTGGATAAATAAATAAGAAATAAAAAGGCTATTGTTTGGTACCTTGTTGAATTGTGTAACTCCACACGTACATATGTTATAGTTAGATCAAATTCGACAAAAAATATATACAAACAATAAAATTTTTTTTACAAGATACGTATGTAATTACGTTCATTATACCGTGAGACCCAATTCTAGTGTTTATTTACACTTTTAGAAGATAAGAAGGGTGACATTGCATGTCACTTTGAACATACAGCTAAAAATGTATAAGTCGTAAATTTTCACGAATAATACAATCACCTTAGCTACCTTAAGAATGCTTACTACTTTATTAAACCATTGAATTCAAGTTAAGTTTTGGCAGTTCATAAAGTGAACTATCCACAAAATAGTATCTACAGAGCAAAGTTACAGACGGAGGCATTTACTTTCAGATTCGAACCACCTCACTCCTTTACTGCGTCTCGATTCATATTTTTTTTTTCTATAGTTCACTATATATAATTTAAATGATTTAGACAAATATTCTCTCAATGATTATTATGAACTTAGTAGCACTAACCGTCGCACTTTTATTCGCAGAAAATTTAAAAAACTACATTACCAATAACAATAGCAATGATAGTACAACATCTTTGTGTTATCCTAAAATACATATATGTGACGATTTTTCTTGATGTACTCAAATTTGAAACACTTTGAACGGACCATTGACTGAAAATTAAACATTAAAGGCAATTTGAAATTGAAATTTCACAAACTCTTTAAATTCGCTTATATTAAGACGTAACATAAATCCCGGGTATTTATTTTTTAGTCTGTATATAATGTCAATCACATATATGTAAAGTGTATAAAACAAAATTAATAAAAACTAATCTTGTTTGAATTTTCTCAATATTATATCTATGTATTATGAATTTGACAATATGCCAGTGTGATTATATTAAAAAAAAGGTATAGTAGCGATTTGTTTGCTTAGTCCAAGAAGCCCCCCTTTGAAGCTTTTAGAGAGCATCGAGTATTTGAGCTTTTTTCAACCACAATAAACTACAAATCAAAAATATAAACTAAATAAGGTGCTCCTTGGTTTATTTCTAGCGTCGGATCCCATTGGCTTGATTTATATCAAAATTTGCTCTCAAGATATGAGATACTAAACACAATCACTGAAAAATAAATTTATTACACGTTCTGAGAAATATTTGTCATAAAATCTTCCAAATACAAAGGTTATTACTATATCAGTACGTATATTAAGTAGTTTTATAAATAAATAAATTATAAAAATAAAACTTTGGAATTACAATTTTCAATATGAGTATTATATTGTTCAAGCTAACAGCCACTATTGGTCATCATACTAAACCTGTCATCGCATGTCATCAATGGTATTGTTAACCATTATTGTCCAATAATTAAAGAGAGACTTAATATTATTACTTATATATTAATATTATTACTTAACATAATTTTTTTACCTAACATTCTTATTTATTGAATACTTAATATTTTATATAATAAATATATTTAGCTACTAAAGTAATTAAAATCTAAAATAATAATTAGTAATTATTATTTAAGTTTAATAATATCGTAGAGATTAACACTCCACTTTTTTTTTTTTTTTTAAAACAACGCCCTCTAACGAAATATTTCATAACAAACAAACCGAGTAAGCCTCCTGTTGGAGTAACTGAATCGTCATATTACAATGTGAACTGATGTATAAGTTAAGATGTAGATGGCTCTCACGGCGGTAACAGAATAAGTTTTAAATTACTATTACATCGCTTAAATTATTGGATATGTTCCTAAAGTTATTTATTTGCTAATAATTATAGACTTCGATTAAATCTTATTTTTTCATATCTATGGAACTTATCTCTTGCACCAGTTCCAAAATAATATTTCCTATTCACTTTTAAAGGACTAACAGTTAATAGAAGTTTGAGGATATTCAAATATTTTAATTGATTTTAAACTTAAAATTAACTGTTTTAATTAAATAATTCAAACGATCATCATAAGAATAATAATTAAACGTTAAAATTATCGGTGCTTTAAAGCATTTTTTTAATAAAAAAATATAACAAAATATGCGATACTAGTTTTAATTGCAATGATGTCAATTAGTATACCAGAAGCTTAAACGTTTCTAAGCCTACGACAACTCTTATGACCTCAAACATAACCTGCCTTAATGTCTGAACCATTGGGACTTCAATAAGAGACCAATTTTAACCGGCGTACGGCGCTTAAACAATTTATTTCGGCACCCGACTCTTTTACGCCGACGGAAATGACGTAAGTGTGACAAAGAAACCATACCAATTTAAAATTTTGATAGTAATGTCCGTAGGGCAATGCACTCACTAACTGGTTGGGAGAGGACGAAAGTACGATTTTTGCAATAATTCGAGTTAACCATTTTAAAAACTTTTTTAAATTCATTACAAAAATATGGTCCGTTTTCTTTATAAATAAAATAAAATTAGTTTTATTGATTAGTTTGAGTAAATTAAGATAGTGAAGATTGGGTGATTCGTTAAAGTATACTTCCTTCCTTTGGGCACTGGAGAATTCAGATAATTTATTATTATTATTACACTGTAATAATAATAATAAATATATAAAGGTAAACATAAAGGAAAAAAATAAATTAGAATACTATAATTATATTACTATTCTATTAATAAATTTAACATCAATTTAAAAAATAAATCTTTTATAAAAAAAATATAAAAATTAACCACAACAAATAAGTCTTCGATTTTAGAGAACCTTCACAAAACATATACTTAGTTATCTCGAGCTTTAAAATTCCATAAGCAGACAGCAATCGTAAAACTTTTGACTGCATTTAAACAAAATTGTTGTCTATCAATGCACTATAAACGCAAGGTCAGCTACTTTCTCCATTCGTATGTATATACTAGCACAATGATACAAATATACTGCCCTCCCATACATCTCAGTCCAATCCGTGACTTTTTCCAACTTTCACTCACTCATTTCATCATCAAAGACTAAGGTCATTTACTCGAAGGTCGACTATTAAGATACAAGCAGTAAGGAATGTTAGATGTAATTCCAAACAAGTTTTATTTTTATTTATCATAGGAGACAAACAGACCAACTGATGGTGAGTATTCACTAATACATGTAGACATTGGCACTGAGAAATATTGACCAAAACTATCATAGTCAAAGAGAACTCTCCCTCAAACCATAGAAACTACGATGCGATGCGATAATAATCCCTTTAGCGTGTAATTGCAATAGCTCTTTCACTCTTCACGCAAAAACAATAATAAAAAGTAT
Organism: Vanessa tameamea; assembly: GCF_037043105.1. NCBI lineage: Eukaryota > Metazoa > Arthropoda > Insecta > Lepidoptera > Nymphalidae > Vanessa > Vanessa tameamea. The sequence goes on along the minus strand of NC_087318.1, from coordinate 6,624,266 downwards.
TTACTATTTGACGATAAAGTAACATTGAATGAGGGGTACCCAAATATGCTTACACAAAATCATACGTCTATAAAAAGTTTAACTTATTGCGTTTTTAATATAAAACATTAACAACTTTTTAAACATTAATACTTGATGGTAGTGCTTTGTGCAAGACTGTCTGTGTGGGTACCAACTACTCGTCGTATATTCTGCTCTTAAATGGTATTGTTGTTTTCCAGTTTGAAGGGTGAGTGAGCCAGTGCCACTGGCACAAGGGCCTACAATCTTAGTTCCCAAGGTTGGTGGTCATTAGTAATAGAAAAATTATATACATTTCTTACAGTACTAAAAGATATGAGCAGTAGTGACCACTTAACATCAGATCACTCATTTGCCAGTCCGCCTGTAAAACATTGATTTGATATGAATGAATGAATGAATGATAAATAATTTTATTATTTAAATTTGATTATATTATACGACCGATATTTTTTCTATTTGTTCGATATAAGGTGGACTTGTAATAATATCATTACGGATCTCTAAAGTAAATGAAACACCTGACATAAACAAAACGAGCCGGTTTGATGCGTCACGTCAAGCAATTAAATTTATTGTTAAGAGAACGAGATATGTAACGATTACGAAGATAACGTTTATTACGTTTAAAAACGTTTCAAAATACTTAGGCTTAGCAGAACTTATTTTAAAATAATAATAAGTATTATTATTATCATTACATACTATAAAACAAAGTCGCTTACCGCTGTCTGTCCCTATGTATGCTTAGATCTTTAAAATTACACAACGGATTTTGATGCGGTTTTTTAAAAGATAGATTGATTCAAGAGGTAGTAATACATGCACAATATAGTAGAGAAAAACTGATAAATTTTAGGGTTTCTAAATGTGATGTCGTAAATAAACACATTTTTGCGCTCACATTGCAAACGTTGGCTGAAATATACATGATAGATCAAAATAATGTACAACATTATTGTACACCTTAAAAAAAAAGTCTTCAAAAAAGTTCGTGATGGTATATTTTATCTTTATTATTTTATTTAAAGTTGTAATAGACTTATTGGAAATATTTAACTATATTTCGAGCATTACAATGAACGTGATATATATAAATAAAATCGTTACTGACTTGTCTGTATACGAAAACAAAACTAATGGAGATATTTGTCTTTTGACCATAAGGAGTTCAGGAGTGAGTTAAATATACAATATAAAAAAATATATTTATTGATTGCCGATATAATGATTTTCCACACAATTAGAGTCGGTATTCGCACGTAAAGATAATTGTTATAGTGATCATTATTATTCAAAGAAACCGATTAAGCTGTAATTAAAACAATTTTATATGATTTACTTGTATTTAAAAATTTAAATTACACAATTTACTTTATTTTAACAAGTCAACATTTAAAAATATATACGGTAAAATAAAATTCCCTAAATACGAGCCCTTTCTCCCGATCTTGAGCATTGAACTCGAGCGGGGTGACATTGCGAACGACTGCATTACAGAACCGCTCACGAATTTTGATACTTGAACTAATATTATTATTATATAAATACCAAACTATGTTTTTTTTTAATAATGTAACAATAATAATAAATAGGCATACTAGATCATTTACATTAGGACTTATTTCGAAATCAATTAATGCTTCTTTAATTTGGATGTACCAAAATAGAACCAAATAGAATTATAACTAAAACAAAATTTGATAATCGTACAAAATTATGCTATAAAAACATTTTGGATACAATTATGATTGATCTCAGATTGTTTCATCATTAATTATATTTAAAAGTAAATTAAACCACCTGTTATTCACACCGATCAATCGTTTTTAAGATTTATTCTCTTGTTTGTAAAATATATATGGAATATAAATTTTAATATATCTGATCAAAATCTATTGTACAGTCTTTTAGCATTTCCCTAATAAAAATTTAAAAACTATATTAAGCAAGATGTAATTTGATTTTACGTAAATTTTGTCCGGAGATATATATTATAAATACAATCATGTAATGAAGCATATCACCAAATGCCAAACCTAGTACTTTTTCAAAAGCAAGTCAAATAATAACATCTTTCGTTACTCTTCATTTTTTTTAGTAGGGTACACTTTAAAGTTCCTACATCGGAGACTAATTGTGTTTCTTCAATTATACAAATAGCGAAAAAAAAAATACAACAACAAAAATAACTGACAGCTCTTTCTGATTGAATCATAATTCCGATCTAATTTGAATCTTTCTTTTATATATTATCAGCTCAAAACGAAAGATATAGATCCATAAAGCATCATAAGTAAAACAAACGTCCGTAAATATAAATATACAACAACTACTACTTCGCTATAACAACAGCAGTAAACATATTATGTAATTTATATAAAATTACTACGAAATCGATATTTTTATTATGCATGGACTATTAAATCATTACGATAACTTTAGGAATATTCATTGTTATCGACTCCTCATCCTAAATGATAAAATAAAACCACTGACATATGAGTATATGTATGTACCTATATGCGATATTAAACAATAAAATCACAAAAAAATATATATATCTCGTCATTAAATTTTTTCGAAGACAGTTCAACGATATATGCGAGTATATATTGTTGTACCAACTTCTTGTACAAATTTAACACTACAAAATAGATTTACATATCAATTAACAAGAATTGTGTTATATGTCATATCGGTCTTCAATGGGGGTATTCTATTAAGTCGAATTCTAAACATACCTTAGGAAACCATCGTCATTGCCGCTTAAATTTTTTTTTCTTTATTATTGTATTTTGTTTAGATTAACTGTATACATTGATAGACTTTGTATCTTTTTAGACATGAGTATATATACTTTTTTTCAATTCCAAAATAATCGTGGCCTATATACATTTTTCTTATTCTTATGCTTATCGTGAAATGTCATAAGGTCATTGCGGCATTAAATAGAATAATAATAACTCAATTTTAGCTTTTAACTTATATTGTAACATGAAATCTCATTTTAGTTAGAAGAATCTTTAATTAAATGATACATTTGATGAAATGATGAATTGAACCTGGGTAATAAATTACTTCACGGTTAGAGAGTTATTAGTGTACATCATTGTATTGAAACACGATATAATAGACAAAACAAAATTGACGTTTCGGGCACGACACTTGCTCGCGACTAGATTCTGCTATCATTTCAGAGTAAATCGTACTTAACATCCGATGAGGACAAGAGAACATTCCAGTTTTATTAATAAAATGATATTTATCTCCAGCATGTATCAAGACTGCTTAACGCGGCTCACTTTAAATGTACAGTGCACTTGCATTATAGCGTATGGATGCACTGTCTTGAATTTTTTTCGCCGGTTTTTTAACTTCGTCCTTGAATTTCAAGTTTAGATTACAGCCTGCACATTACCAAAATGCGTTGGTTACACACAGGTGCAATACTTCATTTACAAACATTACTTACATACATACAGCTACGGTGTACTTGTACCGATTACGTATACTTTTATATGCGGGTGAATCATATATTGAAATAAAAATCGTTTTTGAATGGCTAAGGCGGTTAGAATAATATTTTTTTAAGTAACAAAACTAAAATAATCCCAATAAAATTTTGTATCAAATATATAAAAAAAAAAATCAATCAAGTACGAAAAACTAAAATATTAATCATATTCAAATATAATTAAGAAAAAAGAATAATAATTTAAACACCAGCAATATCTTTTTAAATAAATATGAGTGTTTAAACGTCCTTTAATTGAAGAGAAGCACATGATCAATGCAAATCACATTAGGCTAGGTCAAGACTCCTAACCCAGCTGAGTAGATACGACTTCAATAAAGGTAATAAAAAAGGTGAATAACGCAGACCCAGGGCAATGCACTTTTTCGTGGACGGTCAAAGAAGATCGAATGCGCTTGGCCCTACACAACATTTGTGAGCAGCATGACAATGTCATCAATACAATTTAGAGCATTTTAAGTCTTAACCAGTCTACACATACCTTTATTTATCGTTTGCAAAATATTTTCACTTAGTACGTCTCAAAATCGAGACGTAGCCAGCCAAAAAATGCTACCATCCTAATGGAAAAGCCACCTTGTAATGCATGCAATTGATATTAATTTCAAATGATATAACCCAAAATAACCACATACAAACCATCCATACTTAAAGCAACAAACGAAAATAACGTCTAATTCCAAGGTTGTAAGGTAAATAATTTAAGGAGCAATATTTAAAAAAACGTAATGCATACGCAATGGAATGCAAACGCGAGGTGGGTACATGCGAATCAGTTTAGCTAAGGTCATGATATAGAGGTGCATTTGCGAATATATTTCTGGTCATCAGTGAAAAAAATTGTACTGCAATAGATTAAAGCAATTGATTTGATTTGTAGCTGAAAAATGTACGTGGGTATGTATTTTTTTAATTTCATTCTTGTTGTATTTCAATTCGTGATAGCTATGAAACAATTAATAAGGAACTTATAAGACAAGCTTACATTTTATTTTATAAATAATTAACCAAGCTACCATTGACTAGATATAATCATTTACCAGACTTTTCTTCATCAACAGTAGCTATTTTCATCTGTTTCTGTCTTATTCGAGTACAATGCCTAGTTTTGTGCCCGATGTCAGTCAAATCGTTACACTACTTAAAACATAAAACCTATTAATTAAATATATATTGCTAGTTATAAATTAAAATAAACTTAAATGAAAACCACAAATCAAAATTATAAAAAACTACATGATAAAGAATTAAAACCAAATTTTATAGTCCTTCATTAAACCTTAAGTACTTTAGACGATAAACAAAATAATAAAATTTAGTTAATAGCCTCACTCATCACATCAGTGCTTATAAATTTCTGTACCTTAAATAAATATAACAGTATACGTCGTGTAAATTATATAAAACCTTAATAATTTTCAAGCATTCAAAAATATACACCAAAAATTGTTAAAATATTAACTTCAGAATAAAACTATTAATTAAAAAATTCCAGTCGTAAATTCATTATTTCACTTATTCAGTACATAAATCTAAGTACTTCTTCGTGATGTCACCGAAACATAGCTTAAAGGAGATAAAAAAAAATAGCTGAGATCAAGGCCAACGATTTATACGACGATACAAAAGAATGTTCAGTCGAAGAGGTTGTCGATCAGATGGAGATAACTGAGTCTATTTTAGGCTAAGTATGAATTACACTAGTTACAATATATGTGTTGAGGAAAATGCGAAGAGATACTTGTGATAGGATATTTAAAATCATTCTTTCATTGCAACCATAGAACTTATGAATGGAAAATTTATATGTACTTAAAGCTTATCTGTTTTCAAGATTATTTATATTTAAATTTCAAAAATCTATTGTAATGTTTATTCTATAACAAATTACAAAACTAGTGTCTTGAAATAATTGATAAACTAAAATGTTTCGTTACAAACGATAAAACACATACATTTTAGAAAGTAGCAGCTTAAGATGTTTTATCGAAACAAAACCTGAACCGAGGAAATATTGAGATATTACTTCACCGACCTAACTAGTAACATATGGTTCTTTAAAAATATTTGAACTTTGAGTACCAAACCAATACATTATGAAGTGTCTATATTCAGACACTTCATAATCATATTCGTATAAACATAAAATGACTTCAAGTATAAGTATTTCAATAAGGAACAATAATTACACAACAAACGACGGATCCAAATATGCTAAATTATAATAAGGAATCTTATATAATAAGGAATCGTGTATAACAAAATTTATGAGTATTCTAACCCACACAGTTACAGTGCTTGTCAAATTGATTAAAATAAATTTATACAATTTATATGAATTTATTTAATTTTATTTTTATTAATAGTACTTGATTAAATAGGTATAAAGTTCTAAAAAAATTTACACAGTTAAATTGGTTATTTTCATAACCAAAACTCTTAAAGCTTAGCATCATGGCGTAACTCCAAGTTACTTTAACAATCTTTTTTTTGATATGAAATAGTAACTGAAATGTATTTAATTGTTTAATCAGGAAAACTATTTTGATTTGCTTCAAGACATTTTAACAAAATCTCTACACTTTTCTACAAAAAACAGCAACATACACTACGAGCACTTGCATCGTTAGTAAATCACAAGAAAGTGTAATTTTTTATATATTGTAAATTGAAAGGAAATTAATAACTTATGTCGTCGAAATAATATAATATCATATAGTATTTTCATTATTCATTTTCATAACTTTTTTAGTAAAACATTTATCTTTGTTCATAAGTATAAATGAGAAATAAATCATTTAATAAATTAATGTTGATATTTCTGTTTATAAAACTGTAAATGTGTTTAAAATAATAAGCACTACGGTTTGCTGCAGGTTCAATATAATTCACATTCCCAAACGCTGGTCACTTCACGTAAAAATTACTCCACGGTACAAAAGTATCTTTACAAGTTGAATACAGTATTTTTCGATGTTTTTTTTAACAACTGAAGATATTTGATGATATATAAAAAAAGACAATATTCTTTCATCGATGAATTTTAATAGAATCCATTAAGCCTGAATGCATTGAAATACATTTTAAAATAAAATAATTTATTTAAGATGTCCAATATATATATTAACAGCTTGCTTTAAAAAATAATTGACTTATATTTTTATAATTACAAATGTATACTAGTCTGTAAGAATATGAGTGGCCTGCGATGAACTTTTTGTTTTTTTGTCAGTTAACATGTAAGTCAAAAAACAGGTTCTACGCGATAGTACTGAAATAATACATATTAACTAAAATCTACTAAAATAATTATTATGAAAAATTATTTGCCCTACTATAGGTAAAATGTGGATATTTAAATAACTATTATAAAAAACGTCGACATAAGAAAAATAATAATTTCAAGAAGTTAAATAATACTTCAAAAAGTATTTTTATGAAAAACACAGCATTTACCAGCTTTCTTTTTATAATTAATTATATGAAACTTGTTCCTAATTGGGAACAAGGAAAACAATTTATAGAAATATTTAATATGTACATATTTTTCCAATATGACACTTGTTACGTTTTATGTAGGTGCGTAGTACTTCATTTTCAGATATCAAGAAAAAGTCCTCAACCAGACTAAACCCTGCTTTCCTCGACCATCTTTGCCACAGTAGTCGACGATGTCGTGCATCGGTGGCACATATAAATACTTACGAACAACCACGCTCCTGACGAGACTGCCCGCCGAAACCGAGCCGAACGCAGCAACTTAACGCACGCGCACCCGAATAAAAAATAACCCTCCAAAGATATAAAAATGAATAATGCCGAACTATATCAGAAAAGCAATACTTTACAAAAAAGGGATGCCCTTCAATGTTTAGAAGAGTATGCGAAAAAAATTAAATGGAAAAACGACGGAGATACGGTTATAGATATAGGTTGCGGAGATGGAAGTGTGACGACGAGTGTCCTGAAAAAGTTTATACCCAATAATTGTAAGAGGCTTGTAGGTTGTGACATTAGCGAAAAAATGGTCCAATTCGCTAATGAGCACCATGCGAGTGACCACACCAGCTTCACGGTCCTGGATATTGAGGGTGACTTGCCGAATGAGCTTCGAGGAAATTTTGATCACGCATTTTCGTTTTACACCTTGCACTGGATAAAACATCAAGAGTAAGTGTATTCAGAATGTAATATTAACAATATTTGATTTTTTTCTGAATTATTCATATAATTATTGTATTATTTAATTAGTGAAAAACTTTTCATTCCTTAGTTTACATATAATAATTTAAAAAAAACTCATGTTATTTTTTTTTACTGTGGATACAATTATGAAAGACAAGACGTTCAGCACAAACACACGTGTTTAACATGTCCTTCAAATTTGTCAATGAAAACGATAACAAAAATGTATAACACTTTTGAAATTGTTTAGATGAATGTTTATACATTTTAATTCTTTGTCGTTTTAGTTAATGGAATTGAATTATTAAATGAATTGTATTTAAATCTATTGCCCAATATCTATATACGTATATATATTTTAAAAGATACTCTTTATATAGCTACAAATAGCTACTAGATATCAGATAGCATATTTTATTGATTAAGCATTAATTATTTTCATTTTCAATACCCATGACGTCTAGCAAATATAAAAATAATTATATATATAACATAATACATGTATATTATGTAACTATAAATTAAAAAGTAATATGTGTTACACTAGTGAAGCATGCATTATTTTAAGTATGCCTTTAAAGTTGACAATAAGAATAATTAGTTATTTTAAAATCATCAATTATCCATTTCAGAACAGCATTTTCAAATATACATAGTATGCTGGCAAAGGGAGGTGATTGTCTCTTAATATTCCTGGGCCATATGCCGGTATTCGACGTGTACCGCATACTGGCTCGCACCGCAAGATGGAGCTTTTGGCTGAAAGATGTCGATCGCTTCGTATCGCCATACCATGACTGTCAGGTAAAAATAACTATTATTATTTCAAAAATCATGGGCCAAAAATTATTCGGATACATCTAAGTTATTTAGTGAAATATATTACTTCGAAATAGGAATCTTTTTTCGATATTTTAACAAATGATTTCTGAAATCACTTTAGCAAATAAAATTAATACAGATTGATTTAAAAAAAATATCTAGGAAATATAAAGAAGTCTTAAATATAATAAATAATATCTACAAAACTCAATAATTATACCAAATATTTGATTTTATTTTTCTTAGGATCCTGAAAAAGAAATTAAAAGAATGATGATCTCTATCGGATTCACTGCGGTGGAAGTCAAATGCACAGAAAAGTCATTCATCTACACCAGCCTTGAAGCTGTTAAAAGTAAGGTTATGATGATACTTTTTACATGATAATATAATAAAAAAGTGCGTGTATTTAGTTAGTACGAGCGAGTAGTTGACACGAGCGGTACAAGTTATAATTATTTTTCCGATTTATTAATTGCAGCGGCTAAATTCGATCCCATTATTAAGTGACATAATTGTACAATTATTATTTTTTTGTAAATTTATTCACAATATTACAATGTCTGTAAGGAGTCATAAATTAGGCAGTTGACATATTTCTTTTATTTCGCTTTATAAAGTTAACTTTTACAACTGAACATCCATATATTCAGCTCTCTTTCGTATTGTCATTTTTTAACGTCATTTAACTTTAATCGTAAAAGTTTACTCTTAAGGGGCATAAATAAGTATGATTTAAAAAATGGACATTCTAAGGTTACTTCAGTTACGACTCATAAAAGAGACTTTGTGTAACATGACATTTTATACATTTAAGGAAATTATTTATTCATTAAACATGCAAATCCAATAGAAACTCGATATTTCAATTAGAAAGAAGTGCCTTTATACCTTATATATATGTTTATGTATTTGTAAAACTTGGGCCAGCCCTGACAGCCCAGTGGATAGATCACGTTAATTTTAACTGGAACGAAATAATTAATTTCGTATTTTTGCACGTATCGAATGATATTATGCCACACTACACACCTGCACTGGAACTGTGTCGTGGATTTGTCTCTAAACCTACCACTTAACAGGCTAGGAGTGAGACATTTACAGACTGTTATTTATTTTTTAAGTTTTTTTTTTAATTTCCTTTTCTAGGGGCTGTAACAGCAGTTAATCCTTTTAAAATACCAAAAGAAATGCAGGAAGATTTTCTCGATGACTACGTTAAAATAGTTCGCGACATGCAACTTATTGACCACGTTAATAATAATTTAAATGGGCCGGTCAGCGTCAGAACTAACTACAACCTGATCATAGCCTATGGAAAAAAGTAGCTGATTCTTGTGTGAGACATTTCCTGCCAGTACAAAAAAAATTATATGAAGGTCTTATTTAATCTTTACTTTTAAATATTTTTATTTATTTTAACGTTTTAACATTTTTTTATATACCTAAGTGCTACAATATAAACTATTTATGTAATAATCTACCTTAATTATTTTTAGACTAATATTTGTATCGGTTTTTATAGGAATTTGTTATGTGTTTTTCTTTTGTTTACGCAAATTCTTTTTTTGTAACAATTATTAAGTTATAAGACGGTTATAAAGATTTATTTTATTGTTTAAATAGAATATAAGTCAAAGCTTTATTATGAACTTGGAAAATCTAAGCACTATTATTTATTTAAGAAACACAAATTGTTAACTTTTTTTTGTTTTATGTTAATGTTTCCTTGTATTGAAATTTTATAGGGTTTATTTAATATATTGAAGCTTGGATCTCCAACTATGGTACTACAACTAGAAATTATATGAAGTCATATGAGTATTTTTTTGGTATATCGCAGCCTGGGGATCAATTCTACTAAATTGTAATAGTTTGATACGTTGCCGATAATAGAATCAGAATAGTCTGATAAAACTTTGAAAATTTCTCCCAAAAATAAACCTCAGGCTACCTGAAGTACCAATTCAATTCCAGGTAGGACCAATTCAACTTATTATATAGATCCCGATTATTTATTTATTTATCAAAACTGTTCACATACCATTGCAGGACATGGTTGTCCTAATTCGATCATACAGCACGTTTAATAACAATATTTAAAATAATTTACTATGCTAGGATATAGTCCAGATGACTATCTTTCTGAGCTCACTCAGGCTGAATATATGTATATTATATTCGGATCCAACTTCGACCGAACCGCAACTAGATCATTCTGTTAGTTACGATTACGTTTCGATTCGGTTGCGAGAATGTGACAATTTGTTAACTTACTCAATGAAACTAGAATCTGTCTCCAATTTTATTGGCTTAGAAAATAAATCAATTCAAATAATGACGTTAGTACGTAGACTATAAAACTTGTTATACTTAGTTCTTGTCTCCAAAGTATGAATACATAATACGTTAATAAACAAATCTCCTGATTTTAAATTGTAATAATGATTAAAAACCTTAACTGAAATTAACTTTCATAAAAAATACAAAGGCTGTGTATGCGTCAGCCTTAATATCAAATACATGAAAAAATGTTTAAATGTGAGAATATATTATTAATTTTCTAACAGACATTGAAATTGTACCCACCTCTACTAAATGCGAACTAGAATGTTTATTTGGAAAAAAGTAGACACAATTAGGGTTCTATTCCAGCATCATTTTATAGAGTGCTATTAACAGTAATTGTTAGAATTAATATACACCACAACGTATGTATCTTTATGTATAAGCTATTAGAATTTTAATATTTCACGAATTATTTACTTAGTATAAACCAGAAAAAACTTATCACTGTATAACATCAGTATAAATACAATCAATATTAAGACTCGAGAGTATTCAAAGATTTTAAAACTAAAAATTGGTAATTAATTGGAAACTTTGAACAAATTGGTATTTATTTATACCTGTTATAAAAAGAATAAAATAAAATAAAGTGCGAGTATTATATTGTCTCCAGCACAAACAATTTTTACAAAATTTAAGTTCAATACTTACCACAAAAGGTAAATAGTACAAGATATAGTCAAACAAAAACTTGTAAAAATATTGTTTTCCAATTAAAATATAAGCTATTTTAGTCTTAAAATTAGAATAAAAATATATATTTAGCGAAATAATTAAAACTATAGTATATTGTTGCTTCATATTCGTTTATTTTTCATTACAAAATTTATATAATTCCTCCAGATAACTTTAATTTTTCTTTGTAAATCTATTAATAACCATCATGCACATAATATTTCCATTTTTAGAAGTAACAACAGTCTTTAACAGGAATTCTCCATAGAAAAAAGACGATCCCAAAAAAGTGGCACTAATTTCTCTCAAATTAAGATAAGCATAATAAGAGCCCTGAAAATGAAACCGATATACTTATGAAATTATAAAAATAATTTATGTAAAAAAAAAAATTAAGTAGTTATTTAATGTGCGACTTACCTTATTAACAACGCAGTTAGGAGATTTAAACATAAGTTTAATGACACCACCGAATGAAAAGTGCTTGCAAGGATCTGTTACTTTATACGTCCATAGTACACTTTTATTATTACTCTTCAACGAATAAACCGTTATTTTGATCTGTAAAATACATTTCACTTAATTGTTAAAGATTAATATTATGATTATCGCTTAAACGCCAATGATTCTGTTCACAATATCTAGACAATAATTGTTATTATTATTTCATTGAATATAAAAATCATAAGCCACTAATAATATATGTAGATTTTCCTAGCTTGTCATTTTAGCGTAACCTGGAAAAACACGGAGTGATGACAAAGGTTTGGATAAAAAATGTCAATTTTCGTTATCATATATTCCACGTTTTTTATAAAAAATCATCTAATTTGTGCGGCTCGAAATCCGTCGTAACAAGTTATTAAATTATAAAATCTCAAATAAATATCTATTATATGTCACTATACATAATAATAAAACTGGGATAATAATTGAATATTAACTTAGCAAAGCAATAGACGCTTAATGACATACTCACATCTTCAATTTTAGTCTCTTCTAAATAAGTAATATTAAAATAACCAATCAGATTATGACCGATCTCAGTCAAATTTGTGAACACTGAAGTAGAATTATGTGATCTAGGTCCTCTACACAACTCATATTTAGCCCAGTTTATATCGTATGGACCCTGAAAGTAAAAATAAGATATTTACTTCGAAAACTGAAACTTTACACATTTTTTACGTTTTGTTAAGTGTACGAACAGTTTTTATAAAATATATATATGAGTGCTTACTTACGAAATTATTGAAATCCTTTGCAAATAAATTTAAAATGGTCCCTGTTGAAAACAACAATACCAAACAGGTGACACTTAGGGCTGTGCGCATGATGTTGAAATGAGATTATAACGAGATCATTTATTTCGCCACATCACTGATTATGTTTATTTTTTACTAATGTTATTTTAATGCTTTAACTACATCGAGTGCATAAATGTGCCATTGATCGGGTTCGTTACTTACAAATTATTATTATTATGTTCCGCATCCAATTTTATTATTATCTACTTATTCAGGTTAAATATATCTATTTTATGTAAATATAGCGTTTGTTATTGCATATACAAAATTTGCAATCGCGATCTTGTGATTTATAAAAATAATTTTGATGTTCATATATCAATTTACAAATATAATAATTAATCACGGAAAAGATTTTTTTTTTTTTCAAAATATTTATTGGTGTTTAAATTAGACACGAAAATATAGCAGTGTATGGAGAAGTCGCAGAATCCAATTAAATTCAATTCTAATCAAATCATTAGAGAGTTTTCTCGATCTATTGATCACAATGGATTAATACTAAAAAAAAAATTACATAAAATAATTCAATTCTGGCTAAGACATCCTTTTCTCACAAGGAGATGCCCAAATGGCTCGATATCGACTTCAGAGTATTTATTTACCGTAAAATAAGAAAAAAACTAAGTTTATTTATAAAGTCACTTTAATATATTGTAAGCCTATAAATTATTTTATATAAAATATTTATAAATAATTATTAAAGATTGTATAGCTTTTAGCTATTGAGTTATATTCAATCACAGAATTATATAAATGTAATTAATACTTTTTGGTTTGACATTTTTATAATAAAAGTAGAAGAAAAATATTTTTAAATTTGACATGGGAATTGTTAATCTGGATTGAAAAGCGGAAGATAATGGATGATTGTAACAAAAACTGGAAAAATAAATATTGTAAACTATATTAAATATTGTTAATTATTTGACGTTCCTATTTACTTGAAGCTCTTATTTAATTCAGCTTTTATTTAATTTTTATTACTTTTAATTATTTTTTTTTGTTCATTGTGTCTTATACACTAAACACTGCCATTTTGAGGTTTAAATATTTTTAAAGTGACATAAATAAGATAATAAGATCTTGCTTGACAATATTAGTGCTATAATTCAAATAGAGCAACATACATTTTCCAATGAACTCTAATTGTACCTGATTTATCATTAATTAGACTGTTACAACATGTTTACAATTACTTAAACAAGCATTTTAGTTCAAAGTAATATGTCGGACACAATACAATGAATAATCAAAATATTTTAATTAAAAATCAAAATTAAGCTTTATCAACAGTTTTAGCTGAGAAGCTGAATCTTCATGTTAGTGTCAATAAGATCTCACCGAAGTTTAAAATCTAAAGTGATTTTTAAATTAACATCACATTCCTATTTACTTGGTGGTAGGGTGTTGTGATCCGTCTGTGTCGATAACCACTCATCATATATTTTACCGCCCAACAGTATTATTAGTATTGTTGTGTTCCGCTTTAAGCCTGTGTAACTACATGCCCAATGGACATAACATCGTAGCTGCTAAGGTTGTTGGCGCATTGGTGATGTAAAGAATATTTAATATTTCTTACAGCGTTTGTGTCTATGGGCGGTGGTGAGTACTTACCATCAGGTGGCCCAGTCCGCCGCCCACCTACCTATATCATAAAAAAAACTGCACTACTGTTTAATGTTATATTAAGCAAAATTAATTTAATTTTGCTTTTAACCTTATTGAAACTATTTTTCATTGCAATCCAATCCAAATTCAGTAATAACGCATTGTGTTTTAGCTCACTCAGGCTGAATATATGTATATTATATTCGGATCCAACTTCGACCGAACCGCAACTAATTCTGTTAGTTACGATTACGTTTCGATTCGGTTGCGAGAATGTGACAATTTGTTAACTTACTCAATGTGAAACTAGAATCTGTCTCCAATTTTATTGGCTTAATTAATTCAATATATAAACATTTGAATGATTATTAGTTTTTAATGAGTATTAATATCAGTAGATCTATTATGTAAAACTCGAAACTCTTTAACAGACCACGCTCGTAAAATGTTAGAAAGTTATTATATGCAACGTTGACTACAATTCCAACATTCAAAGGCATACGCATCAAAATAACGTATAACAATTCTAAGGCGTTTTCAACATTTCACAAAAAAGTTTTTATTTTCTATTCTTACAGAATAGCACTGATTTATTTTTATTCATTTTTATCGCATTCTTAGGGAAAAGGATAAGAATCCGTATCCGTATGTAACTAAATAGAAACGAGTGAAGTTTGACACATTGTGAAATAAGTGATCTATATAAATGAATCCTATTTTTGTACAACTACTTCATTTTACTTTTAATCAAATTTTATTATTTGCGAATGTAAATGAAAACATACATATTTTATAAAAAAAGACTTATTAAATGTAGAAAATAAATCAATTCAAATAATGACGTTAGTACGAAGACTATAAAACTTGTTATACTTAGTTCTTGTCTCCAAAGTATGAATACATAATACGTTAATAAACAAATCTCCTGATTTTAAATTGCAATAATGATTAAAAACCTTAACTGAAATTAACTTTGATAAAAAATACAAAGGCTGTGTATGCGTCAACCTTAATATCAAATACATGAAAAAATGTTTAAATGTGAGAATATATTATTAATTTTCTAACAGACATTGAAATTGTACCCACCTCTACTAAATGCGAACTAGAATGTTTATTTGGAAAAAAGTAGACACAATTAGGGTTCTATTCCAGCATCATTTTATAGAGTGCTATTAACAGTAATTGTTAGAATTAATATACACCACAACGTATGTATCTTTATGTATAAGCTATTAGAATTTTAATATTTCACGAATTATTTACTTAGTATAAACCAGAAAAAACTTATCATTGTATAACATCAGTATAAATACAATCAATATTAAGACTCGAGAGTATTCAAAGATTTTAAAACTAAAAATTGGTAATTAATTGGAAACTTTGAACAAATTGGTATTTATTTATACCTGTTATAAAAAGAATAAAATAAAATAAAGTGCGAGTATTATATTGTCTCCAGCACAAACAATTTTTACAAAATTTAAGTTCAATACTTACCACAAAAGGTAAATAGTACAAGATATAGTCAAACAAAAACTTGTAAAAATATTGTTTTCCAATTAAAATATAAGCTATTTTAGTCTTAAAATTAGAATAAAAATATTATATTTAGCGAAATAATTAAAACTATAGTATATTGTTGCTTCATATTCGTTTATTTTTCATTACAAAATTTTTATAATTCCTCTAGATAACTTTAAGTTTTCTTTGAAAATCTATCAATAACAATCATGCACAAAATATTTCCATTTTTAGAAGTAATAACAGTCTTTAACAGGTATTCTCCATAGAAAAAAGACGATCCCAAAAAAGTGGCACTAATTTCTTTCAAATTAAGATAAACATAATAAGAGCCCTGAAAATGAAACCGATATACTTATGAAACTATAAAAATAAATTATGTAAAAAAAAAAATTTAAGTATTTATTTAATGTGCGACTTACCTTATTAACAACGCAGTTAGGAGTTTTAAACACAACTTTAATGACACCACCGAATGAAAAGTGCTTGCAAGGATCTGTTACTTTATACGTCCATAGTACACTTTTAGTATTACTCTTCAACGAATAAACCGTTATTTTGATCTGTAAAATACATTTCGCTTAATTGTTAAAGATTAACATTATGATTATCGCTTAAACGCCAATGATTCTGTTCACAATATCTAGACAATAATTGTTATTATTATTTCATTGAATATAAAAATCATAAGCGACTAATAATATATGTAGATTTTCCTAGCTTGTCATTTTAGCGTAACCTGGAAAAACACGGAGTGATGACAAAGGATTGGATAAAAAATGTAAATTTTCGTTATCATATATTCCACGTTTTTTATAAAAAATCATCTAATTTGTGCGGCTCGAAATCCGTCGTAACAACTTATTAAATTATAAAATCTCAAATAAATATCTATTATATGTCACTATACATAATAATACAACTGGGATAATAATTTAATATTAAGTTAGCAAAGCAATAGACGCTTAATGACATACTCACATCTTCAATTTTAGTCTCTTCTAAATAAGTAATATTAAAATAAGCAATCAGATTATCACCTATCTCAGTCAAATTTGTGAACACTGAAGTAGAATTATGTGATCTAGGTCCTCTACACAACTCATATTTAGCCCAGTTTAAATCGTATGGACCCTGAAAGTAAAAATAAGATATTTACTTCGAAAACTGAAACTTTACACATTTTTTACGTTTTGTTAAGTGTACGAAACAGTTTTTATAAAATATATATATGAGTGCTTACTTACAAAATTATTGAAATCCTTTGCAAATAAATTTAACATGGTCCCTGTTGAAAACAACAATACCAAACAGGTGACACTTAGGGCTGTGCGCATGATGTTGAAATGAGATTATAACGAGATCATTTATTTCGCCACATCACTGATTATGTTTATTTTTTACTAATGTTATTTTAATGCTTTAACTACATCGAGTGCATAAATGTGCCATTGATCGGGTTCGTTACTTACAAATTATTATTATTATGTTCCGCATCCAATTTTATTATTATCTACTTATTCAGGTTAAATATATCTATTTTATGTAAATATAGCGTTTGTTATTGCATATACAAAATTTGCAATCGCGATCTTGTGATTTATAAAAATAATTTTGATGTTCATATATCAATTTACAAATATAATAATTAATCACGGAAAAGATGTTTTTTTTTTCAAAATATTTATTGGTGTTTAAATTAGACACGAAAATATAGCAGTGTATGGAGAAGTCGCAGAATCCAATTAAATTCAATTCTAATCAAATCATTAGAGAGTTTTCTCGATCTATTGATCACAATGGATTAATACTAAAAAAAAAATTACATAAAATAATTCAATTCTGGCTAAGACATCCTTTTCTCACAAGGAGATGCCCAAATGGCTCGATATCGACTTCAGAGTATTTATTTACCGTAAAATAAGAAAAAAACTAAGTTTATTTATAAAGTCACTTTAATATATTGTATTATTATAATTATATTATAATTATTTTATATAAAATATTTATAAATAATTATTAAAGATTGTATAGCTTTTAGCTATTGAGTTATATTCAATCACAGAATTATATAAATGTAATTAATACTTTTTGGTTTGACATTTTTATAATAAAAGTAGAAGAAAAATATTTGTAACAAAAACTGGAAAAATAAATATTGTAAACTATATTAAATATTGTTAATTATTTGACGTTCCTATTTACTTGAAGCTCTTATTTAATTCAGCTTTTATTTATTTTTAATACTTTTAATTATTTTTTTTTTGTTCATTGTGTATTATACACTAAACACTGCCATTTTGAGGTTTAAATATTTTTAAAGTGACATAAATAAGATAATAAGATCTTGCTTGACAATATTAGTGCTATAATTCAAATAGAGCAACATACATTTTCCAATGAACTCTAATTGTACACGATTTATCATTAATTAGACTGTTACAACATGTTTACAATAACTTAAACAAGCATTTTAGTTAGTCGAGCTAGTTCTCCTAATTAACCGTTAGGGCATTAGCAGCACTATCACTAAAAGTGTTTGCAAAATTTTAGTATGGATCTTCAAAGATTGGATCCAAATAAACAAACGATATAGTCGAACATAAACTTCTAAAAATTTTGTTCTCAGCTTAAAGCGAGTACTTAAATTATTCTAATGCTAAATATCCATAAAAAAAATAGAAATGTACTTTGTTCCTGTAGACCAGTGATTCCCAAAGTGGTCCAGGTGGACACCCAGGGGTCCACGGGAGACTTGCTGGGGGTCTACGTAGGCGTGAGTAAAAAATGGGGGTCCATAAGATGTTAATGGGGGTCCACGAAAATTTATCTACTTTTGATATTAAAGAGCAAAAATGTAAGCATGGTTTCTATAAGGGCCTACCTACATTGTTTTAAGTACCAAACTAAGCAGATAATATTTTAATAAGGCAAGCGACTGTTACTTGTCCAAACTTGCGTATTCGATATTACGTACAATTTCGTGTACAGACTTGCAAAACGCTATCCGCCCGACAATGCTTAATGCTTGTTCAGACATGAACTTGATCACCACTATAAATACTTGATGCCAAAGGTACCTTTTTTTTCGTCATCAGTTTGAGAGAATCACTAACAAATTTTTTTTTTTTTATGTTAGAGGTGGCAAACGAGCAGGAGGCTCACCTGATGGAAAGTGACTACCACCGCCCATGGACATCTGCAACACCGGGGGGCTTGCAGGTGCGTTGCCGGCCTTTCAGGAAAGAGTACGCTCTTTTCTTGAACGTTCCTAAGTCGTATCGGTTCGGAAAAACCGCCGGCGAAAGCTGGTTCCACAGAGTGGTTGTGCGAGGCAGAAAGTGTCTTAAAAATCGCGCTGTTGTGGATTTTCGGACATCTAGGTGGTGCGGGTGATATTTGGAATTTTGACGAGATGTCCGAAGGTGAAATTCAGCAGCCGGGATTAATCCGAACAATTCCTCGGAACATTCCCCGTGATAAATTCCGTAGAAGATGCAGAGCGATCCAACATCTCTACGCAAAGCCAAAGGATCAAGCAGATCGGAGAGGGCTTGATCGTCGATAATTCGAGCCGCTCTACGTTGGATATGGTCAAATTGAAGGAGCTGGTACTGGGGAGCACCCGCCCAGAGGTGAGAGCAGTGTTCCATGTGAGGCCGAATTTGCGCCTTGTATAGTCTTAGACGATGAGCCGACGTGAAATACTGTCTTGCCTTGCTGAGCACACCGAGCTTTTTTGATGCCAATTTGGCTTTGCCTTCCAATTGACCGCGGAACTGAACGAGGCTCGAAACATCGACGCCAAGTATTCCGATACTAGCTGTGGCGGCTAACGGAATGTTCTCGAATCGTGGAGATACGACAAATGGTGTTTTTTTAGCAGTTAACGCGCAAACTTGCGTCTTTTTGGGGTTGAAATGGACTAGGTTTAGCCGACCCCAGTTCGAGACTTTGTTTAACGAAGACTCGATTTCAGACACAAGTTTGTTCCGGTTTTCTTCGACGTTTTCCCGAGAAATATTAACACGGCCGGTGTATGAGGTGTCTACGGTGCTGTCGTCTGCATAGCAGTGAATGTTACTGATTTGCAACATGTCATTGATATGCAGAAGAAACAGAGTGGGTGAAAGAACGCAGCCTTGTGGAACACCAGCATTGACGAATTTTAAGTCGGAGCATGCACCGTCGACAACGACCTTGATGCTCCGATCTGCCAAAAAACTGGTAATCCAGTTGCATAATTTCCCGGGAAGCCCATAGGAAGGAAGCTTCGAAAGAAGCGCTTTGTGCCACACGCGATCGAAGGCCTTCGCTATGTCCAGACTGGCTGCTAATGCCTCCCCCTTGCTCTCAACTGCTTCCGCCCATTTATGAGTCAGGTAAACTAGAAGATCACCGGCTGAGCGACCCCAACAGAAACCGTACAGGCGATCGCTAATCAGCTGGTACTCCTCTAGGTACCGCAGGAGCTGGCAGTTAATAATGGACTCCATTACCTTGGAGAACAAGGAGGTGATGGCTATAGGCCTATAATTGGACGGGTCTGAGCGGTTGCCCTTTTTAGGGATCGGATGCACCAAAGCAGTCTTCCAGGAGTTCGGGACGACACCGAATGCATAGGATTGCCGGAAAAGACGCGTTAAGACCGGTGCCAACTCGGGAGCACAAGTCCGTAGCACGATTGGAGGGATGCCATCGGGTCCACTCGACTTATGAATATCCAAGGAAAGAAGTGCTTTACGAACTGCACTTTGCCGGAATGTAACCTCCGGCATCGTGGTATCACATCGCGGGATTGTTGGTGGTGAATTTCCTCGGTCATCTAGAGTCGAGTTCGCCGCGAAGAGAGAGCCTAAAAGATCAGCTTTCTCCTTCGCGGTATGGGCCAATGACTCACCGTCTCTGTGCAAAGATGGAAAAGAGGGCTGACAAAAATTCCCTAAGACAGCCTTAGCAAGAGACCAGAACGCACGTGTTCCTGAAGGGAGGCGCACCAGTCTCTCGCCAATTCTGCCAATGTACTCCGTCTTCGCCTTAGCAATCACGTTTTTGAAGGACCTAGAGGCAGAGTTATATTCCTTTCTGAATGCGCTGGTGTTTACATCACGAGACGCAGATGCGTTAGCCCAGTCTTGGTAGCGTTCCCATTTTCGGCGTGAAGCCGTTTTGCAGAAATGACCAAACCAGGGCTGGGACTTGCCACCGATGGGGACCGCAGAATACGGAATGAACAGTTCCATACCCTGAAGTACCACATCGGCGACAGAGTCAGCAACAACGCTCGGATCATCCGGCGAGAAACAAACCTGCCCCCAATGGTAGGATGCAAAGAAGGACCGCATTCCATCCCAATCTGCTGACTTGTAGTGCCACACTCGGCGGCAGCCCACGAAACGAGGTCGTGAGTACCGCGCCACCGGCACTGTACTCCGGACGAGACAGTGGTCCGACGAGCCCAGAGGGGGATCGACGATAACCTGGTAGCCATCCGGATGGGAAGTCAGCAGAAGATCCAACAGGGAAGGTATATGATCCTCCACGTCCGGTATTCGCGTTGGCGAGGTGACCAGTTGTGTCAAATCGTATGCTAAAGCGAAGTCGAGAACAGATCTACCCGCATGATCGGTAGTGCGTGATCCAAGCCATTCGGCATGGTGGGCATTAAAATCGCCAAGAATTACGATCTCTGCGGATGGGATCTGCTGCAGCACGGAATCTGTAGCCACTTGGACGTGCTCAACCAGTCGGTCGGTTTCGGCATTACCGCTATGGGACCTATAAAGGCACGCGTAGATTCGCGGATGGTCGTCGCAGTCTACACGGAGCCAGATAATCGATAGGTCCTGACCTTCAAGGCTGCCGAGGCGTCGAGAGCAGATATCATCTCTGACGTAAACACACACCCCAGCTCGTGGTACAAAGGAATGTTCCAATTTGTACCCGGGGTAAGAAAGAAATGTCGTATCGGCAGGAGAGGATATCTGGGTCTCGGTAAGAAAGAGCAAGGCCAGCTTCGCCGTCTCAAGGTGAAAGTGAACGGCGTTCAAGTTGGAGTTGAGTCCCCTTATGTTGCAGAAGTCCACAGTGTGGGTGGTAGGGGTTGCCTTATGATGCCTGCTCCGCTTGCCCCGAACAGTGGCGAGCGCAAAATTGCCCCCCCCAGAATTCGGAGGGCAGCCTGGGCATCCCTGCTCAGGTGGTGTACGTCCTGAGCATGGATGCCCAGAGAGGGATTCTCCACCGCAGTCGCTGATGGTACCCTCCTGGGGTAATGAAACCAAATTCTGCACAACCATTATGTTTTGGGGGGGAGGGGGATCGGGCCTCCGGGACTCTCACATACCGGACGAAACGCGGTAGCATAGCTACCACTTTACGCCGATTTTGAGTGAGAGAGTGGTACTACCCCGGGCGTGCCGGCCCATTCGGCTGCAACCCAAAGGTATGCAGTGTGGCACTACCACTAGAAAAATTCATAGATTTTAATTGCTGAAATACTCGTAGGGTTACTAAGGATAGAATTAAAAGCACCAATATTAAACAAATTTAAATTTAGTTCATATTTTAGTGTTTATCTCAAACTGTGGTTACGGACACATGCCAATAGGTGGTCCACGAGAAAAATAAGTTAGAGAACTACTGCTGTAGACTTTTTGAATCGTCAGTATACAGGATTATATTAAGTTTAAAGCTACTGGCTTTGGTAAAAAACTTAGTGATTACTATTTACTTTACTCCTGAAGGATGTTTTGACTTTGCGGAGTCGGAAACTTGACTATAATCTTATCTTTACTTCTCGTGTTTATAGAACGATTATCACTGTTTCTATCAAAATAATGTTTTGAGAATATACATAATATTGTAGTAAATATATGGTGATACAGTTGTTAGTAATCCTACTATGATAAGAACATCCCAAAGATACTCTCGAGCTCTAGCAATATAAATAGACCGAACAAACCTTATTTGTAAAATGAAAACAGATTCAATATTTATATTGTTACGCCAAAGTAATATGTCGGACATAATACAATGAATAATCAAAATCAAGCTTTTTCAACAGTTTTAGCTGAGAAGCTGAATCTTCCTGTTAGTGTCAATAAGATCTCACCGAAGTTTAAAATCTAAAGTGATTTTTAAATTAACATCACATTCCTATTTACTTGGTGGTAGGGTGTTGTGATCCGTCTGTGTCGATAACCACTCATCATATATTTTACCGCCCAACAGTATTATTAGTATTGTTGTGTTCCGCTTTAAGCCTGTGTAACTACATGCCCAATGGACATAACATCGTAGCTGCTAAGGTTGTTGGCGCATTGGTGATGTAAAGAATATTTAATATTTCTTACAGCGTTTGTGTCTATGGGCGGTGGTGAGTACTT
The DNA here is from genome assembly GCF_037043105.1 of Vanessa tameamea. Lineage (NCBI taxonomy): Eukaryota > Metazoa > Arthropoda > Insecta > Lepidoptera > Nymphalidae > Vanessa > Vanessa tameamea. Next base: position 6,600,843 of record NC_087318.1, on the reverse strand, counting down.
ACCATCAGGTGGCCCAGTCCGCCGCCCACCTACCTATATCATAAAAAAAACTGCACTACTGTTTAATGTTATATTAAGCAAAATTAATTTAATTTTGCTTTTAACCTTATTGAAACTATTTTTCATTGCAATCCAATCCAAATTCAGTAATAACGCATTGTGTTTTAGCTCACTCAGGCTGAATATATGTATATTATATTCGGATCCAACTTCGACCGAACCGCAACTAATTCTGTTAGTTACGATTACGTTTCGATTCGGTTGCGAGAATGTGACAATTTGTTAACTTACTCAATGTGAAACTAGAATCTGTCTCCAATTTTATTGGCTTAATTAATTCAATATATAAACATTTGAATGATTATTAGTTTTTAATGAGTATTAATATCAGTAGATCTATTATGTAAAACTCGAAACTCTTTAACAGACCACGCTCGTAAAATGTTAGAAAGTTATTATATGCAACGTTGACTACAATTCCAACATTCAAAGGCATACGCATCAAAATAACGTATAACAATTCTAAGGCGTTTTCAACATTTCACAAAAAAGTTTTTATTTTCTATTCTTACAGAATAGCACTGATTTATTTTTATTCATTTTTATCGCATTCTTAGGGAAAAGGATAAGAATCCGTATCCGTATGTAACTAAATAGAAACGAGTGAAGTTTGACACATTGTGAAATAAGTGATCTATATAAATGAATCCTATTTTTGTACAACTACTTCATTTTACTTTTAATCAAATTTTATTATTTGCGAATGTAAATGAAAACATACATATTTTATAAAAAAAGACTTATTAAATGTAGAAAATAAATCAATTCAAATAATGACGTTAGTACGAAGACTATAAAACTTGTTATACTTAGTTCTTGTCTCCAAAGTATGAATACATAATACGTTAATAAACAAATCTCCTGATTTTAAATTGCAATAATGATTAAAAACCTTAACTGAAATTAACTTTGATAAAAAATACAAAGGCTGTGTATGCGTCAACCTTAATATCAAATACATGAAAAAATGTTTAAATGTGAGAATATATTATTAATTTTCTAACAGACATTGAAATTGTACCCACCTCTACTAAATGCGAACTAGAATGTTTATTTGGAAAAAAGTAGACACAATTAGGGTTCTATTCCAGCATCATTTTATAGAGTGCTATTAACAGTAATTGTTAGAATTAATATACACCACAACGTATGTATCTTTATGTATAAGCTATTAGAATTTTAATATTTCACGAATTATTTACTTAGTATAAACCAGAAAAAACTTATCATTGTATAACATCAGTATAAATACAATCAATATTAAGACTCGAGAGTATTCAAAGATTTTAAAACTAAAAATTGGTAATTAATTGGAAACTTTGAACAAATTGGTATTTATTTATACCTGTTATAAAAAGAATAAAATAAAATAAAGTGCGAGTATTATATTGTCTCCAGCACAAACAATTTTTACAAAATTTAAGTTCAATACTTACCACAAAAGGTAAATAGTACAAGATATAGTCAAACAAAAACTTGTAAAAATATTGTTTTCCAATTAAAATATAAGCTATTTTAGTCTTAAAATTAGAATAAAAATATTATATTTAGCGAAATAATTAAAACTATAGTATATTGTTGCTTCATATTCGTTTATTTTTCATTACAAAATTTTTATAATTCCTCTAGATAACTTTAAGTTTTCTTTGAAAATCTATCAATAACAATCATGCACAAAATATTTCCATTTTTAGAAGTAATAACAGTCTTTAACAGGTATTCTCCATAGAAAAAAGACGATCCCAAAAAAGTGGCACTAATTTCTTTCAAATTAAGATAAACATAATAAGAGCCCTGAAAATGAAACCGATATACTTATGAAACTATAAAAATAAATTATGTAAAAAAAAAAATTTAAGTATTTATTTAATGTGCGACTTACCTTATTAACAACGCAGTTAGGAGTTTTAAACACAACTTTAATGACACCACCGAATGAAAAGTGCTTGCAAGGATCTGTTACTTTATACGTCCATAGTACACTTTTAGTATTACTCTTCAACGAATAAACCGTTATTTTGATCTGTAAAATACATTTCGCTTAATTGTTAAAGATTAACATTATGATTATCGCTTAAACGCCAATGATTCTGTTCACAATATCTAGACAATAATTGTTATTATTATTTCATTGAATATAAAAATCATAAGCGACTAATAATATATGTAGATTTTCCTAGCTTGTCATTTTAGCGTAACCTGGAAAAACACGGAGTGATGACAAAGGATTGGATAAAAAATGTAAATTTTCGTTATCATATATTCCACGTTTTTTATAAAAAATCATCTAATTTGTGCGGCTCGAAATCCGTCGTAACAACTTATTAAATTATAAAATCTCAAATAAATATCTATTATATGTCACTATACATAATAATACAACTGGGATAATAATTTAATATTAAGTTAGCAAAGCAATAGACGCTTAATGACATACTCACATCTTCAATTTTAGTCTCTTCTAAATAAGTAATATTAAAATAAGCAATCAGATTATCACCTATCTCAGTCAAATTTGTGAACACTGAAGTAGAATTATGTGATCTAGGTCCTCTACACAACTCATATTTAGCCCAGTTTAAATCGTATGGACCCTGAAAGTAAAAATAAGATATTTACTTCGAAAACTGAAACTTTACACATTTTTTACGTTTTGTTAAGTGTACGAAACAGTTTTTATAAAATATATATATGAGTGCTTACTTACAAAATTATTGAAATCCTTTGCAAATAAATTTAACATGGTCCCTGTTGAAAACAACAATACCAAACAGGTGACACTTAGGGCTGTGCGCATGATGTTGAAATGAGATTATAACGAGATCATTTATTTCGCCACATCACTGATTATGTTTATTTTTTACTAATGTTATTTTAATGCTTTAACTACATCGAGTGCATAAATGTGCCATTGATCGGGTTCGTTACTTACAAATTATTATTATTATGTTCCGCATCCAATTTTATTATTATCTACTTATTCAGGTTAAATATATCTATTTTATGTAAATATAGCGTTTGTTATTGCATATACAAACATTTGCAATCGCGATCTTGTGATTTATAAAAATAATTTTGATGTTCATATATCAATTTACAAATATAATAATTAATCACGGAAAAGATTTTTTTTTTTTTCAAAATAGTTATTGGTGTTTAAATTAGACACGAAAATATAGCAGTGTATGGAGAAGTCACAGAATCCAATTATATTCAATTCTAATCAAATCATTAGAGAGTTTTCTCGATCTATTGATCACAATGGATTAATACTAAAAAAAAAATTACATAAAATAATTCAATTCTGGCTAAGACATCCTTTTCTCACAAGGAGATGCCCAAATGGCTCGATATCGACTTCAGAGTATTTATTTACCGTAAAATAAGAAAAAAACTAAGTTTATTTATAAAGTCACTTTAATATATTGTATTATTATAATTATATTATAATTATTTTATATAAAATATTTATAAATAATTATTAAAGATTGTATAGCTTTTAGCTATTGAGTTATATTCAATCACAGAATTATATAAATGTAATTAATACTTTTTGGTTTGACATTTTTATAATAAAAGTAGAAGAAAAATATTTGTAACAAAAACTGGAAAAATAAATATTGTAAACTATATTAAATATTGTTAATTATTTGACGTTCCTATTTACTTGAAGCTCTTATTTAATTCAGCTTTTATTTATTTTTAATACTTTTAATTATTTTTTTTTTGTTCATTGTGTATTATACACTAAACACTGCCATTTTGAGGTTTAAATATTTTTAAAGTGACATAAATAAGATAATAAGATCTTGCTTGACAATATTAGTGCTATAATTCAAATAGAGCAACATACATTTTCCAATGAACTCTAATTGTACACGATTTATCATTAATTAGACTGTTACAACATGTTTACAATAACTTAAACAAGCATTTTAGTTAGTCGAGCTAGTTCTCCTAATTAACCGTTAGGGCATTAGCAGCACTATCACTAAAAGTGTTTGCAAAATTTTAGTATGGATCTTGAAAGATTGGATCCAAATAAACAAACGATATAGTCGAACATAAACTTCTAAAAATTTTGTTCTCAGCTTAAAGCGAGTACTTAAATTATTCTAATGCTAAATATCCATAAAAAAAATAGAAATGTACTTTGTTCCTGTAGACCAGTGATTCCCAAAGTGGTCCAGGTGGACACCCAGGGGTCCACGGGAGACTTGCTGGGGGTCTACGTAGGCGTGAGTAAAAAATGGGGGTCCATAAGATGTTAATGGGGGTCCACGAAAATTTATCTACTTTTGATAGTAAAGAGCAAAAATGTAAGCATAATTTTTAGAAGGGCCTACGTACATTGTTTTAAGTACCAAAGTAAGCAGATAATATTTTAATAAGGCAAGCGACTATTACTTGTCCAAACTTGCGTATTCGATATTACGTACAATTTCGTGTACAGACTTGCAAAGCGCTATCCGCCCGACAATGCTTAATGCTTGTTCAGACATGAACTTGATCACCACTATAAATACTTGATGCCAAAGGTACCTTTTTTTATCGTCATCAGTTTGAGAGAATCACTAACAAATTCATAGATTTTAATTGCTGAAATACTCGTAGGGTTACTAAGGATAGAATTAAAAGCACCAATATTAAACAAATTTAAATTTAGTTCATATTTTAGCGTTTCTCTCAAACTGTGGTTACGGACACATGCCAATAGGTGGTCTACGAGAAAAATAAGAGGGAACTACTGCTGTAGACTTTTTGAATCGTCAGTATACAGGATTATATTAAGTTTAAAGCTACTACTGGCTTTGGTAAAAAACTTAGTGGTTACTATTTACTTTACTCCTGAAGGATGTTTTGACTTTGCGGAGTCGGAAACTTGACTATAATCTTATCTTTACTTCTCGTGTTTATAGAACGATTATCACTGTTTCTATCATAATAATGTTTTGAGAATATACATAATATTGTAGTAAATATATGGTGATACAGTTGTTAGTATTCCTACTATGATAAGAACATCCCAAAGATACTCTCGAGCTCTAGCAATATAAATAGACCGAACAAACCTTATTTGTAAAATGAAAACAGATTCAATATTTATATTGTTACGCCAAAGTAATATGTCGGGCATAATACAATGAATAATCAAAATATTTTAATTAAAAATCAAAATCAAGCTTTTTCAACAGTTTTAGCTGAGAAGCTGAATCTTCCTGTTAGTGTCAATAAGATCTCACCGAAGTTTAAAATCTAAAGTGATTTTTAAATTAACATCACATTCCTATTTACTTGGTGGTAGGGTGTTGTGATCCGTCTGTGTCGATAACCACTCATCATATATTTTACCGCCCAGCAGTATTGTTAGTATTATTGTGTTCCGATTTAAGCCTGTGTAACTACATGCCCAAGGGACATAACATCGTAGCTGCTAAGGTTGTCGGCGCATTGGTGATGTAAAGAATGGTTAATATTTCTTACAGCGTTTGTATCTATGGGCGGTGGTGAGTACTTAACATCAGGTGGCCCATTCCGCCGCCCACCTACCTATATCATAAAAAAAACTGCACTACTGTTTAATGTTATATTAAGCAAAATTAATTTAATTTTGCTTTGAACCTATTTGAAACTATTTTTCATTGCAATCCAATCCAAAATCAGTAATAACGCATTGTGTTTTAATTAATATTTTTAACGGTCAAGTTTCATGACCATTTCAGTACCATCAGCAAACAACGCAACATCACAAATACCTTTAATGTAGAAAGGATGATCCTTAAGATACGTAGATAAAAAATATTATATGTATGAGGAAGCATAATTAAAACTAGAATATAGTGTTTATTGATATTCTTTTATTTTTCATTATAAAATTAATATCAAATCTGCAGGAAAAACGTAAAGTTACGATTCCTTTGTAAATCTATTAGTAACAATATCGCAAAATATTCCATTTGAAGAACTAATGATAGTTTTTAACGAGAATTCTCCGTAGCAAAGACAATCCTAAAAATGCATTTGTTATTTCTTCAGAGAAGCGCAATAAGAACCCTGAAAATGAAACCAATACACTCATTAACTTAGAAAACGAATGAAATAAGTGTATACTTGTAATAAATGTATTACAAGTTTACTAATGTATACTACATTCTCATAATTGCTGTAATGTACCAGTGTACATTACAGTAATTATTTGATTTAAGCACTATGGTAATGTTATGGTAATGATGCGAAGAGTTTGTAAGGATCATTTCCTTCATATGTCCATAATACGTTTTTAGTATTACTCTTCAATGAATAAAGGGTTTATTATATTATCATCTATAAAATATATTTCACTAAATGATTAAATGGCAAATTAAATGATTATGGCTGTTATCGAAGCCTCAACGCCAATGTTCAGCTTAATAAACCCCAACAACAAATCCTACTTCTTCATTGATATAAAAAAAAGTATAACACTATTAATATAAATGTGAAGATTTGTTTGAGGTGTTTGTTTCTCATTTTAGTGTAACTTAAATTAACACGCATTAGTAATAAATATTCGTTATTTTTTTTTTATTTATTCACTAACGAAAGTTCGACTTCTGTATTTTCTGATTCGTGTATTTCGAAATAACGTGTTACAAGACGTTTATTTATTTGATATTTTATCACAATCTCTATGAACTTCATATTTAACTTGTATATCACTAGGATAATCGTTTTATATAGATATGACACAACTAAAGAGTTGAGGTGGCCCAGTGGGATAGACAGCGTGAATCTTAACCGGTGATTGGAAATTGAAATCAAACGCTACTGAAGTAGTAGTAGTAGTAGTGGTATATGGTAAAGAAATACTTCCTGAAATTCACTTGCCTCTTCAATGGTAACTCCTTCTAAATAAGTAAAATTAAAATAACAAAACACATGCCCTAGATCTAACTCATATTTAACCCAGCTTAAATCGTATGAACCCTGATGGACTTCGAAAACTTCACTTTTCTGTATTACAAAACAGCTTAAAAGATATATGAGAGCTTAAAAGCTTGATATTTGATATACATACAAAATTATTAGAAACCTATACTGTTACCCTACCCTACCCTATATTATTGAAAACAACAATACGAAACAGGTGACACTTATTGCTGTGTATATGATGTTGAAATTAGATTATAACGAGATCCATTTTAATACTTGCCTAACTAAATTTAAATACTTGTCTAATAATTTTAACAAAAGCCATTTTAATACTATAAATGCACCTACATATAAATGTACCATCCATATAATAATAATTTATAAGTAATGAACCCGCATTATTATTATTACGTTCAGTCCATATATTTGTAATAATTAGTTACTTTTTATTACATATTAGTTTACATTAATTTATTTCGCGCAAGCGTACATAAAAATCTCATCTCGATTGGGCGCTACCGATAAAAATGCCTCACGCAGCTCTCGCAGCCCACTGTGGGACAAAAGTGTCACAGGACTACTCAGGACAATATCTTTTTCGCACTAATATCTTAAGCGACTAGATGCATAACCTATTATAAATCTAAACATAAAGACGCGCCCCTCCACGTTAAATTATTTTCGGCGTGCGTTAGTATGAGTGAGTGACGTTCGTGCTTACAAGATGTCTGCTTATGTGAGAGGACAAAGAGAAAAAACAACAAAAAATTATGCAAATAAGATTGTTTATTAAAAGACCCGTGAAAATGTCTTTCGGTAGGATTTTAGACATTTCAGCAATTACCTTGTAACACATAAGAACAATTTATAGATAAGAATAGAAAAATACACTCGATTAAAAGCATTATTAAAGTACTTGTAAATAATCTGTACTCTTTCGCCTCATCAACCAATTTAAACAAATCCTCTGAAAAGTTAATTAATATAATCATATTTTATAACGGGAACTACTTTTGCTATTTTCCATTTGAAGATAATTTCCCTATCGAATCGCACAACAGGTCCCTGAATGTGAACATCTAAATGGGCCACCTAATATTATCACCGCTACGAATATACATTAGTACTATATGCAAAAAAATATTTCTAACATAACGCATAGAATATAAGATGTTATGTCCTTCTTATCTGTAAATAATAGTTATAAGGTAAATTATATTATACTAATCCTTCAAAGCGAAGTACAGAAAAGTATGTTTAGCGATGTTAAGTTGATTACACTTCTTATTCTAAACCCATGACTCCGACTTACTAGTATGTAGTATATATTAAAATGAAAACAACTTTTTCAGATATATACATATTCTTGGTTATCAAATTTTTAGATAAAATAATATTTTTTATAAGAAGATATTAGAAAATTACCTCATTTTCGATATAAAAGCTTGTTTGACTAGGATGTTTATTTCGTAGTTATTGGATACTCTTTAAACGAAATTAATGTAGTAACTGTCAAACATACTTTAAATAAGTGTGTTTATGTTAAATATTAAAAGTCAGTAAAATAATTTCCGAAATGAGGAAATCGAAGGTTGGTAAATTATTAAATGTTGATTATTTAATTTGTACTTAGATAATATTCCATTAATAAACAATAAGAAATAAAACATAATATGTTTTGCATAACAGAACCGATCGGAGGCATCTATAAGAACAGTCAAGTCAGAAACACAATATAAAGAAGAAATTTACGTGCCACCGCTTGACGTTCTAAGTATTAGCATCCTAGACTTGAGAGTTCCTGACGAGGATCCTAAACCGTATACATTGAAGATTACATTCTTTGATCAATTGCTATTGTCAAGTGTGGTCATGTCTTCTAATAGCAGACAGGAGAAAGACACCAATAAATCAATCCTTGCTGAAGGATATATGAATTACGATCCGTCAGATTATGAAAAAATGTGCTTGTTTGTCAATCACCCTCTAACTAGTATGTATCTTTGTATATTGCTTATCTTCTAGGCACCATGTGAACCATTAGCATAAAAGTTAAATGCATGTTTCATATACATATTTGTGCCAACACACAAACATGATTTTGTTTCATGGAGACGGTTTTTATACAATAAACTCTGTTGTAACTTGCCGCTCGATATTTTGGGAGCAGATCAATTTCAATATCCATCAACAAAGCGCCATGACAATTTATTAATAATATACACGGATATCAAGTAGGATAACATCTGCCGGGTTTTTAAGGATAGGATTGTGAGGATAAATATTGAATATTTCTTTATCTCGAATGCATTACATTACGCCTACACCATTGTCCCGATGGAGTTCAACATTGTACATTTGTTGCTGATATTCGTGCATAGAGTCATTATCGTTCAGTATACAGCGCGCAAGTTGTAAGTACTATCTTACAAAAATATTGAAAGAAGTTTTACAACGATACTTAGTTTCGTATGAAAATATACAGTATAACCATAAATTGATGTTGGTTAACCGGCTTTTTCATACATTTAATATTTTATTTGTATGTAAAAATGATTATTAGAATATCAGGAAATATTTATTAAAGCGATGAAAGAAGACAATTTCTACGTAATTGTAAACGTATAAAATGTTTAACTGCTAGTCATGATATAAACAATAATCACTTATCGATAATTTTATTTATTTATTTTTCCAGTGAAGATTTCACCCACAAAAAGCACTGAATCTATCATTGAAACTGTAAGTTCAATGGGACAATCTCAGTCAACGACTCACTCAACTTCATTCAATGCCAATCAAGAAACAAACAAAACCAGCATTTTATCTAAACAGGAGTCATTTTCAGATATTTATTGCTGTAACATAGACATACTGCCAATATTTATCGGTATGGTTAAAATATTCCTGTAGAAAATATATTCCATTCCATTATTAAATCTTCAATTATCTAAATAATATTATCTTAATATTAAATGAGCAATTATTTTATAGATACATATAAATTTATTTCGTGTACATCAATAAACGGCTCTGAAGATTTGGATTTCCTTTTTAGACATTAAGATAAGGTTATCTAAATAAATGTCTTTCCTGAAAAGAACTATGTTTTGGCTAATAATAATATTTGTTTAGTACCTACTATATTATAATAAGCAAACTAAAGGTGTTTTTAATACTAACATATATATATTTTACCATATTAACTGTCATTAATTGGTCCAATAGCTAGCTTATAAGGCTGATTATCCTAAGATCTAATAAAAGTTGTTATTAAGTATTTCTGTCAAGCAATTCTCAGTAACATCTTACGCTTACGTCGTAAAAAGCATGTGCATGTTGCATGAAACCGTTGGTACTGTGCTTCAAATTTTTTCTTACGTATCGGTTGGTGAAACCAATAGAAAAATGAGTGTATCTATGTTTACGCATACTCGTGTGCAATATCATATCTCCTGCTTAGTTCGTTAGTCTCCAATCTCCATTAAGTATGTGTATTGGGGCTGCATCAGTCAAGAGAATATAAACATGATTTTATACAAATAATTTATTTAGTCACTTTTGTCACTAGTAATATAAAAAATCATATAAGTTTAAATTAATTAACAGCTACAACAGTTTAGGCTACTTCTAATTTAGTTATACTTTTTAGATACAAATGACATGATCATCAAAAAACGCATGGAATCTATGATACCACCATCAGTCTTACTCGCTAAAAGTTGGGATAATTTTCCAAAAATTACGTTAAAATTGAATATTATAAGAAACGAAGAAAATCATATACATCATAAAAAATTTAGAAATCCAAACTATTTTAAATTTACTCTCGTGGGATGTTACAACTTTTTAATTCCTTTTAAAAGCAGTATAACTTATACAGCGGCAACAAAATTACCAGTGTCGAATGAAATGGTAACTGTTCATTCAGTTCATTATTTAACTTTATTTATATTTTCCAATTAATGATTTTCATGTCCACCTAGCACAGTTCAGTCTTCACATTTGATAATGGCTATATAGCCCCAGAGCGATTTGAATATATGTCTTTTTATCCACACTGGGAGAGTCTAAGGCTTCAAGACGAACGATTTACGAAAGGAGATCTAAAACTTCAATGTGACTTGAAAGAATTCCAAAATGTACAAAATATCGATTTGGAATATTACCTAAATGACTCATCAAAACAGCGTACGTGTTATCATGTTGTTTTCTATTTTAAAAAATATTCGTTATCCTTTGTTTAATTAATTATTCTTAGGCAAACTAGGAAAAACCCACCTCATAATACACCTTGCCCATAGTCACTAGCACTGTATCAAATGTTTCTATAAAAAATATTTACAAATATTATTTAATTTGCACTACCAATTAAGAATTGATCATAAGCAGATAAAGTAGTAATTATGAAGCTTAACAGAATCTAATTAAATAAATAAAAAGTTCATTACACCTAGATACTTAACTTTATACAAGCTTTTTCAGTCAGCACAGTTTGGGCCTCATTCCACCGAACGTTATTACTTAAGGACTCTGAACAATGGCTCTCTAATTACATACGCCAATACAAATGGCCATTAGAAGTGCAAATGTATGAGGAAGGCCAAGGATACAGTTTTATGGGCTTCATCGACCTATTCAAATTGCTCTATCCGGGAGGTAAATATTTTTCACAAAAATGCTAGAAGAAAATAATAGATTATGACGTTTACAAAAATAACTGATGTATCTTTATTCAACACCATTATATAAACTATAAAGACTAAAATAACACACATAACTATAAATAAATTCACAATAAAACGTAACAATAAAAATATCTGATTTGGATGAATAATATTTTTGCTATGAGTAAATAACTGGAAATAAAATAATGTATACCTATGTCTTAAGAATAATTATACTCAATTATGTTGATTACTGATTATATTCACATTATCAATTATAGAAAAAACTACTAGAATAGTCGTACCGTTACAATGGTTCGACGCAGAGAGCCTGATGGAGAAATGTGGTTGTGAACCCCTACTCACGCCTACTGAATTAATTCAATCTCCTAACCATCAAAAAGTTATCAGGTTAGGTGAATAAATTATTAATTAAATTTAAATGTAAAACAAACGGTACATATAATGTATTATCATTGTAATTAAATCCTAACCGAATCCTGACTTCAGCCTGGCACAGGATATATTAAAACACAGTGAACAATTGTATAGAATGTCCGGAAGTGTAAGTACACTCTCTACATCTTTACTCTCGTAGTCCGATGGCAAAGTAATCCTACAGGACCGAAGAGAGATTGGTTGCAGAACCAACGGCTTTAGGTGATTTTCAAAAAAGAGATTAACTCTGCTGACTTCCTAATTTCATCTGCTACGAATTGAAAACAAAAGTGACAACAGTAGCAAATAACTGTTCTAACTATTATTATAAATGCAATAGTGAGTTTGTTTATTACGCTTTCACGTTTTAACTACTCGACTAATCATCATGAAATTTCGCAAATTTATTGACTTTTAATACTTGCCTTCCCTTCCGGGGTCACACATGGATGTATCCATAAACGGAAACTAGTTATTGTGTATAAACCTGTTTTAGTCTAAAGGTTTCCTGACGATTTTCATACCTATCAATTATCGGCCTAAACTTGCATCACTAGAATCAGGAATTAATAGTCTTCGAAAGTAATTTTAGTAAATGTTTTCTTCTTTTAGTAATGTAACAGAATTTTCATCTGTCACCAACGAAATACTACCAACCGGTAGCGATGGCAGCTGTGCGTTTGCTATAATCGAAGTGACAATGGCGCGACCTTTTAAAAAGCCTATTATACCACCACATATAACACAGTAAATATTTTACAAAACATATTTAGACGATGATGACGATTCGCAAGAGACTAACAGGACATAATGTTATAAAGCACAAGTTGTAGATGGGTCAGATGGTCGGAAATTGCAAATACCAAGCCTCAAAATGTTGAAAATTGAAATTTAAAGTCAATAAACTTTTTATTACTTCAACCCAGGGCAAGACCAAAGACCTCAAGATATTCTTCTGTGTCATATAATACAGCTTAATATTATAATTTAGTAAAACGAATACACCCATTCAATCAAAGAAAATCTTAAAATATTTATAGAATTTCACTAAACTTTTCATTTATAATACAGTAGAACCCTCAATTATGCGAACATTTAATTACGAACGCGTAATTGGAAAATTAAGAATTGACAAGTCTATAAAAAATAATAATATCGAATTAGAATTTGACTTTTTTTAGTACAAACTTTTATATTTTAATACGAATGTCAAATGGTAATAGACTGTATTGTTTTTACGTGAAAAAGTATTGTTTTTGTTCGAACTTGTCTCAAAGTACCCACATTTCGATCATCCGAACTAGTCTCAGTTCAAATTAGTTCGGATAATCGAGGTTCTACTGTAGACAAATTACCAGTATAACATCAACAGATCGGAAATAAATGAAATGGCGACTGACCTAGAGTTGTTACCGATAAAACGAGAGTGTTCTGGACGAGGTCAACTCGAGCGGGATTGGCAAGCGATGATATCAAATGCGGCTAAATCGCTACTACATGTTCCTTACTATGGTAAATTGATTTTTGCGTCAATATAATGGTAAACATTTTGATCAAGTTTAATAAATTTAAGAATAAATTGTCAAAAGGAGGCTGATGACATTTGATAATATTCAGATGGTATGATACAAGGTATGATGGAATTCCTTGGAGAACGACTCTAAATTTATTTATTATTTACTTTTTCAATTTAATTTCAAATAACTTCAAATAATATAAAATTTTGTATATCGACTTACAACTGTGTAATGGCTTCATATATTATTATAATGAAGGCATAAAACTTATTTGACCCTGAATTCAAGTGCTCCGTCCGTTTCGTATCAAAAACTTTATGCATTTTTATAAGGTTCAGCAGATATTTGTGCCATTATCAGACAACTGAGCACTTCACGAACGCGTGTGGAACTTTTCACGTCCTTCTGGCAAGAAGCTGCCATATACGTCAACAACAATTTTGTTGTCAGCGATTTCCTGCGATCCAACGACACTTACGAAGTATAACTTATTTACTAAGTTATTTATTGCAAGCATTATTTTAACTAGTTCTGCAAGTAAAATAAAGTAAAAAAATATCGTGTATATAATAGTGCCAATAATAGCTACAATAATAATAATAGTATCAATATATGTAACATAGATAAGGAACACTCAGTATCTGTATTGATAGTTTGTCACACGTTCGTTTGAAATATCATTACTTACAATTCTATAACCAACAACCGTTTATTTTTGACACAGGGTAATTCTATTAACAATTTGACAGTTTATCTCAATGGAATCTAAACGTAATCGTTGCCGTTCAGCCGAATTCCGATCTTACAAACACAACGATCTAGATGCGGTTAAAGTCTCAAAATTAGTTCGGAATATAAGAGATCGTATCGAATCTGATTTAAATAAGTAAAATCGGTCCTCGGTTAATATTAAGTTGAGGTTAATTTTTGTAAGGAAAACGAAGTTGGATAGAAATAGAATCGGAAACGAATCATTACCCTTATTAGAAGAATTGGCGCCCTGGCTCTAATATAACGTACAAATTGTTAACAATTTCTATCAGTTTCACCAAAACGATTTATGCAGTAAAATAGATTCTCATATTATTACTATAGATAATTACAATTTTTTCTGTGGCAACTAATTAAAATTCATTACGAATAGTTGTTTTTGTTACCAAAGATTTAGAAAACAATCGTTATTTATATGACAGTTCCGAATAAATCTTATTCATTTATTACTTGACTTACAAAAGGAGATGCTAATGATAGCCCATTCTTGTCTGATGAAAATTACGTACGAAACTCTCAATGAAATTGATGACACACAAGAAATAAACCCAACTCTGAGAGCCGCCAGACAGTCGCGACAACTTCAGGACTTACCTCATGCTATGGAACTTTATTTACAGGCAAGTATCTTTTATAAAGGGTAAATAGTATATTATTTATCCAACCATGTTCATTATAAGAAGCAAAACTTTTCAGTGAGACCTAGCTAGTAAATTGTCAGCTGAGATATTATTTCAATAACAAATTATTATACGTAATAAATAACAAGATAATTTTACTAAATCTGAAATTCCCTCTCAAATATATATGTTTTTAATTTATATTTTATATGGAACATCTAATCCCTTGGCTCTGTTATTGTTGGTTAACTAGTATGTGTTCAGTTGGTAGTGGAAAGACCCCGGGAAGCAGATAATTGGCGTGAACTAGCCACATGCCTCAGAGACATTGACGAGGACTGGGCTGACGTCTGTATTAATAAATCGCTTTTGCTAAATCCACGGCATCCCTTAAGGTAATATATTATTATTTTTAGAAATGTTCAAAAAATATTTGAGTCTTGTGTTATATACTCTCATATACTGTGTATAGGATATGCTCTGATTTTGTCTGTATTGACATGAAATTCGGACTTAGTCCACAAGATGTAACAAAAATATTTCATACATCGTCTTGCTATATGTATTGCTCACATTAAATACAATTACTAAATAAGTAGGATAGGTTTTAATTCGTCTTAAAATTTAGGGTTTTTTTGGTCAATCTGTGTATAAAATCATTTATTTGGCTATATATTACAGTCTCCTATCAAAAGGCTCTATGGTTTTTGATAAAGATCCGGACGCAGCTGAGCCATTCTTTGTAGCCTTACTGGCATTTTATCCGTTTTATCCAACCTTATGGATAGCTGCCAACGCGTATTACCTTCACAGGGAACTGTTTGATATGGCTCAGCAAATCATGGAACAAATAAAAAGGTAAGAAAATAGTTGTAGGCTGTTTATTATATATTTAAAAGTATTTCTTATTTACTTATCATCTCGAATCTATTATTAATTTTATTTACAAGTAAATTATTATTTCATTATGTTATTCTTAAACGACTCGACTGCCTCGTTGGTCTAGCGGCTAGGTATAAGGTCGCAGTCCTGGGTTCCAACCCCAGGTTCGATCATTAAAAAGTTAAATAGTTGTTCTGTCGATAAATTCTCAGCAATAGCCCGGAGTCAGGGAGTTGGAAGTTGGATGTATGTACACTAGGGTGCCTCGAAAAGCACCTGCGCTTAAACTCTTTCTGGAGATAGGCTACCGTGTTCATCAATACGGCGCAATTTAATACTTAAAAATGTTTAAGATAGTTGATCAGTTTTAAATATTTTTAACATTAAATTTCTACATTTATGTATAATTAAAATAAATGTCATATCCGCTTGTCACAATTGAGTAAATATGTGTTTCACGGTTTTAAAAATGCTATTAAAATCCATTGAATAGTTTAAATCTATCAAAATTTGTTGTGCTATAGTGTTACTTTTAAAATCTTAGCATGAAAACATTTACATAATTTATTTAAAATAAATATTATTAGCATCCAGCAGCTTATTTTCTATAAAATATCGAATACTTTAAAATCCATACACCTCTTGTATGTCCAGCCTATTTATCTATCTATCTATCTATCTATCAGAAAAAATGTGATTTTTTCATGTTCATCATGTCCACCCTGGAACTACAATATATAACAATAACGTTTACGTTTAAATTCTTGAAGTGGATACAGAATAGAGTACAGTCTATTCAAATTTTATTTCAAATAAAATGATTTATTTCTTCTTCATAGAAGAGGAGGGCTTTGCTTGGACCCAGGTCCAGCCATTTACGGCTCGTATATAAATAATAATTGTAATTCCTTATTAGTGTACTAGTGACATACAACTATATTTGATATGTGTATAATAGAAATATATACATTAAATATAGTTAATTAGGACAAGAGCGGAAGGACTGTCAGGGGAGATGAGATACTCTCGTGCTTGGGAACGAGAACTCGGAGACTGGTGGGACCACACACCCTTACTACCTGGCACCAGCTTATATTACGACGCGGCCGATCTACTTCTAAGAATTCGAGCTATTTCTGTAAGTTGCATTGAATTATTGCTAATGTGTTCGCGCGTATAGTAAAAACAATTATTAATAATTTAAAACATATAAAAATTACGCGCGTATATTAATAGAAGTTCATTTACTTCTATGTAGTTTAATTTAAGATTCCTTGCTTGTATTGGAATATAAACTCGAATCTAAACTTTGCTATCTAATTATTCATTTGCTGCGTAATAGAAGCGTAAATAGCGCAATGGCTGGCGCGGGCCGCCAAGCGATGTAAAAAGTCGCAGCAACGTTCATTATCCCTTGGGCTATTATCTCACCCTCTCCTAACAGAAGTGATAAGCTTAAAAGGAGAGGTAAAAAGGAATATATGTAATTCCTTAATTAATTTGGGCCATTGCATCAATTCTTATAAAAAAAAATAAGACAACACTTATTCGTTACGTTATTACGTTGCGTATACAATTTTAAATAAAAAACATTGAATGAAAATAAAACAGAAAAGATTTTAATACTTTTGTAAATATATTCATTCATTCAAAATTTAATTTAGGCATATGAACAGTTCAGCAGCCTACATAGTAAGTGATCACCCTCACCAACCACGAGAAGTTAATCATAGGATCTGAGATATTATATTCGTTGTAAATATAACGACACATTAAAACTGGTATATGATGTTGTTAACCACCTATATAATATCGGTATCTTTAATTACGCTCTGACCTGTACCACCCCATCCATTTCACTTCAGTGGGCCAATCATACAGTCAATTTATTTTGTAAAAAACCTATCGATGTTTGCCATAATATAGTATTTTAAAAATTATATTGAATAAAAACAAAACGTACACGATGTACCAAATATACGTTATAAAAATTCATCGTAGAAGATTAGCAATAATGTGTTGTTATTAAAACAGCTAGCTGAGGTCTGCATAGCTACTGCTCTATCGGAAACTGGCGAATCTCCTGTATATTATCACATGGTCGCGCTATGCTGTCGATTAAGAGGACAGATTGAAGATGCTTTATGCCATCTAAAGCAAGGAATCGAAAAATTTGGTGAAGTATGGCAAACCCAAGTTTGAATCCGCAGTCCTCGCTTACATATTCTGGGCTATCTTAGGTCTTTAGTGTATGTATTAAATCTTGTCCATAGATAAGTTATTTGAGGAGCCTTGAAGGTGAGTGCTATCATAAGATGAAAAATATAGTTCCGTCCATAGCATCGTTCAAAAAAGCTGGCAGCTATAGTAGCCCTTACATGTAAGTCTAGTTTAACTTTTTTGTCTACTTTAAATTTCTAATGTTACAAAGTAATGTCAACGTATACCTATTGAAAATAATATACAAATTATTATACCTACATTCGATAGATACAGTTTTCGAAGGGAATAGTCGATTTGAACCTAGTTTAATTTTCATTTGTATTCTTCTCTTGAATAGCATGAAAATAATCAATAAATCAAGATTAAATGCAATTTTCTTGGACAATGAATACCAATTACTTAATTTAACACATTAATAAAATTTTCAAATGACTAAATAATAATAATTAATGTCTCTTTTATTTCATTTTTATAGTCATCCATATTTAAATGGAGGAATCATGAATAAAGTCAATCCTTTTATTTAAAATTATATTAAGTCGTGCACATACATTTTGCTTACTTATTTCTGTATTTTTTTTATGTAGCGCCTTACTCTCTCTGCCCCGATATGACCATCAGCGAACTCGTTCGATACTCTCGGACGTTGTTCGTCGTCATCCAAGTGCCTATGCTTGGATCGCATTGGCTGAGGATTGGTTAATGGTAAGACAATCTACACATTTTTTTCTAAGCCAAAATTATTTACAAAAAACATCATACGAAAAGTGACCGAAAAATTTATCTTATTGTTTACTTTATATTTAAGTGGGGTCTTCACTGTACAAAATAATTTGCATTAATAAAATTATATTCTGACACGTAATCAGTTAAGCTCATATATCAATCACTATCACGCGCCTAATCAACGATAGGGTTTTGGCGGAAAACGAACCCACTAACAACACAACAACAGCATTCCAGCAGAGTAGTCGTAAAAGTTGCCAAATCCTTTTTAATCTATAATAATATTATAAATACGAAATAATTCTGTCTATCTATGGTGATAAACGGACAAACGACAACATAGTACAACAGATTAAGTGATAATTAGACTATATTTAAAAAATAGCGCAGTTCTTCCGGAGAAGGAGATGCAGAAGTAAGAAAAGACCAGCGAACAGCAACCTCAAATGCTGCTAACTGCGCGGCTAGAGCGCTCAATTGCGACCGTCGCGCGGGGCGCGCCTGGGCATTGCTGGCTACCCTGCTCTCACCGAGCACAAGGCGACAGTACTGCAGAGTTATGGCATCTGCGGTAAATCTACTTTTAACATTGATAGGATCTACACTATCATATACAACATAATAGCAGACCTAGTTTGGAAAACAGGGCGAGATTACATATTATAACAAAAAATGTTATAATGTTATAAAAGCGGATGTTGTTAAGGTTAGGTTACGTACTACAGATTATATAATATATTACATTTAAATAATAATAATATAAAGTTTGTATTTTTCAGTGTGATTACAAGAAACCAATAGAAGAACTTAGAAAATCTTTGGGAGAGCAAAAATCGTTTTGTTTTCGCATCGGTAAAGTTCTACAAGAGTGTCGTTGTGAAATGTGTATAAATCTTGCTATTTGATTTTACTCAATTAATTAAGATTTATTAATAAAATGTATCTCTTATTCAATATATATTTGTTTCTAATATATTTTTAATATTGCGTATCTACTAAAGCTTTTAGATTTTTTTCTGAAACACACAGGTTTCTCGTTTCAACGATATTTTCATCATTTTAGTTAATCCAAATACCAAAAAAATGCCACTTGGATCAAGATCTAACCGATAAAGGGCTAGGGCTGTCGGTACTAACATAATACGAAGCTTCCATAGGAATCTTAATAAGATTCGTAGTTCAGAAAAATCATAAAAATACCAGTTTTATACTAAGCGGTTAGAAAGGGTATAAGCAATCCTAACTACACAGATAAACTTCGTCAGTTTAAAAACGGTTTAATTACATAACGCTAGTCCCTGAGAGTTGCAATTCGACTAACTATAAAAATTCAGGATATTTTACAACCTCTTACAAAATGCATTGTAATGACTTAGCGAAAGTAAAAACTGTCTTGCAGTTGTTCACGTCCACGCCACTCCATTGTCCATTTTATAAAGAACTATGCGTCGTAGACAGGAAGTTAAATAAATTTATAGTATCATATTTAATTAAATAAACTATTCATTCATCCTTTTGCATTAATAAGCCATATATTAACAGCTATACCATTTCTCAGTATTTCTAGTTAGAAAAGTGCAGTTTTAACATTTATTATTTAATCTGCTCCGTTAGAGTATCTAGTATAATATAGTAAGTTGCCACAAAACGTACGGGATGTAAATTCTAATAGAAAATATCGTAGAGAAACTCAGTAATTACTTTTTCAATTAAATTTATTTATTAATTATACCTATACCTACTGTATGAAAACTTCTTTTGTATAATTAAAATTGCTTTAATTATTTATTAAAAAGTCACGCTTAACCGTATATTTAATTTTTTCTCTAATCTGATAATTTTTTTAATTTTTAAAACTATATACTTATTCTTTTTCCACAGATAATAAAATCTTAGGTTGGGTCAAAAGTTAATAAAAATAATTAACGTTCGATTCCAGCAGACCTGAATAATTATTGGTTCGAAATATAAAGCAAATAGTATTTCAAACAATAATATTACAAATTATTATCATTTGCTTAATAATTACTACTTTGCTTTTTTTTTCATGTATTCGAACCGAAGCATATTCTTTTTAATATTTACAACCGTGAAATAAAACAAAATTTAAAAATAAATAAATTTTATGAATTTATTTCTAGCGTTTCATGGCCTTTTCTAGTATCAAATCCAGGCTACGGCAATTTTGGAGGCATATGTCGGTCGTGGGGTGGAGTTGGTTCGGCATCTGGCGGAGGTGGGCTCGGCAGCTGCGCCAACTTCTGAGTCATCCAAATCAGGAAATAAACGAACAGTCCCATGCCCGAAATCCTGTCCGCAGAGGATTTTATGAAGTTAAAAGAACAATTTAAACATTTATAATTTAAAATGTTTAAAGGTGGAATCGATTGAAACATAAACAATGAGTACATTAATGCATGTATGTTATCAACTGATTATTTTAATTCAAGGTTCGTCAACAGCTGGTAATACCACAAACGAATAGCAAAAATAATTTAACGTAGGTTAATTAATAAGCTATACCATCAGTGCGGATTTCTAATTAGACCACCTATTCTACAGTTTTTTAGATAATTAATGATCATTATATATATCTATGCATGCACAACTCCATTAAATATTTGATGCCCTTTATTTAACAAGCGTTTATTGTGATTTTAATGAAATATTCCTAATTTCTATATAGGCGGATTTGCTATACCCTCGATTTGTTTCTAGAGGACAGATATTTTTGATCCAAGAAAAGAACAAAAAAGAAAAGATTTTATCGCCGCTAATATATTTTAGATCGAACACTGCCCTGGTATTGTTTCTTTTAGATTTAATATTACTTTTTTAAATTTTGCTAATGTAATAATTGTATTTAGATACTTAGATAAAATTAAATAAAAACGTAATAATTAGTTATTTCTGCAACATAACACATATGTGTATTGCGAAAAGGAGTGGTTGACCGTAGATGTCTTCTTAATTAAGATTTTTTTTAACGGTAGGTGGTTTGCGGACTCGTATAATGCAGGAGGTATCATCCTCTGTCATTCTACCACAGACCATAAATACTTGGTACCACAGTGTTCTAAATTCCAAAATTCGAATAATGATGAATTTACAACATGCTACCTGATGCTAAGTTTATAGGTTCTGTAAAATTTATGGTAATTTAAAAATTTTGAAAGAAAATGATGTCAATAATACTTGCAAACTTGGTTAAAATTCCTTACTAAAATGCAGCTAGTACGTAAATAATTTATCATAGAAAGAATGAAAAAAAAATTAGATTATAAAAAAACTTACATGCCCAACATTTCTTAAGAATAGCCACGCACGTTTGCAACTCCTTTCTGTTCATGACAATTAAAAATCGAGTGAAACTTGTTTATTAATTTTCAAAGAAACCAATAACAAACTTATTGTTGAATACACAAACATGCAGTGGAATGTAAACATTGTCCATCACGTTTCATAATCGATACCAATTTTAAATATTTCGTTATATAACTCTTTATTTTCATATAACATCTTCTTTAAAAAAAAAAAAATTTTATATCTGTGATTCAACATAAACTTATTTTGTAGACCCTTATATTATACCTTATACCCATTCGAACGAATCGGGACGGATAGTTGCTAATAAATAAGATTATGATGAAACTTTGGTGAGGTGTTCTACGTACGTCATCGAAGGTCCTGTCCTAAAAACACCTTTTGTTTTTTTGTATATTTGTTCTTTAATATAATCGTTTTTTTGCAGTAGACCCTATAATCGGAACATGTAGCTAATAAAATAATACGTAGTTTAAGATATTTCATTTTGAAAAATCATTTTCAATGATACCCCGTCAATGATACTATTCCATCCGTCAATATTGTTGATAAAAATAAATACTTGCAGATTCCTCTCAGTACCATACACATGCAGACGAAACGGTATAGGGTTTTAGATAGGTCGTAGATAGTTTCATTGTAACGACTTGTAGATCAAAGATACAATAGTGCTTATAGAGTCTACATAGACAAAGTAAAAGTTGAATCCATTTATCTATTTAACTGAAAAAAAATGTAAGATTATATCAAAAATAAAACGAATTCATTTCTAGACGCAGATTTTACAGTATTACTACAATAAAGCATTATTATGTATTTATTAAAGCTGCGTATTTAGAATTTATTTAATAATTAACCATATATATTTTATACTATAATTGTCAAATCTGTATGGGTCTGATGAGTAAAACTAATTTTTAAAAGGTTTCGGAATATTATTATATATAGGTATAATTATTATATATTAATATTAATAAGCTAAGTTTATTTTCAATTGCACATGTATACTTATCCTTCCTTGCCCAGATAAGATATTGTGTGAAACCAGTTTATTAAAGAAAACGTAGAAAACTAGGGAGGTAGACAAAAGCAACAGAACCGACTTACAACTTGCTTTTCGTCTAAATCATTCAATTCAATACGTCAAATGTGGATCAATTAGAAAATAGATGTTTTCATACAAGTAGTCATTTTTCTTCATTTTTGGTCATTAATATACTTTTTTTTTAATATTGTAGGGTTTGATGTTTTAAATTTTTTCAACTATACAATGGTTTCACACACACACCTCAAATTAGTTAGTTTATGTTTTATTTTTTTAAATAGGGTATTGAAGAAATCTATGAAAGGAAGCAATTGCTTTGTGATAAGGTTGTTGTGTTCCGGTTTGAACGGAATATGAGCCAGTCTACGGGCACAAGGAACATAACATCTCAGTTCCCAATATTGGTGGTGCATTGGCTAGGTAAGGAAAGGTTACATTTTATGGCGCCAATGTGTCAATCGGCTGTCAATGCCAAGTGGTTACCACTTTTGATTTCGTGATAAGGTTGCCCATTTGACGGTACGCAGACTTTTGCATTTAAAAAAACTTATAATTCTTATAATTACTTCGTGCACTTCAATCAGGGTCACGTCGAGATGTCATCAGAATTGAGTAGTGAAGTGGTCGACCAGTGGATATTCTATTATTTAATGACAGTTTTCATCTTCAGGCGACGTATCTCACCTAGCATATACATAACAGTACATAAATAATGATATTATTTCATACATATTCTATGAAAATATTAATTCATATAAAGCGAAGGTTACAAAGCGTAACCGCAGACACGGGCCGGTATTGGTAGACGTTCTCGCCGACGTTGTCTGCGCGTTTGTAGACTGGAGTCTGTCGATTTCTACGCGGTTAGTATAAAGTAATTCGCCATATACAATAAACCATGTGACTAAATAAAATATAATACATTCGAGATTATAAAATTCTTTACAATTGCGAGTGCTCGTAGATACGTCTGTTTATTTGACAGGCATCGGCTAATAGTTTGGAATACGGATCCTAGTGCTTTTGCTAAGTCTACCAGTTGGTCCTGCTGTGTGTACATAACTTATTCCAATCAAAGTAATAAAGACAAATAAACAATTAAATAAATAATCCTATAAATTTATATTAACATACCATTGGGCGATATCTTGATGGTGAAATTAAATAGATATTAAGGATTTTGATGATATTTGTATTACAAATAAATATCAATTACTAGAATAGTTTGTAATGCATTGCTAATCGTATGGAATGTGTAAATCTTCAATAGAAATAGGCTACAGCTGTAGTTGTGAACCAACCTTTATAAAGATTCATTAGATGCCACGCAAAATAATAACTTCAAGCCTTGACTGGAAGCTTTTAACCCTGCCGCAAAGTTCCATTTAATATTTTACATATTTTCTATTGCCTAGAGTAACCAATGATATAATGTACATTCATAATAATAAGCATTCATTTCATAACGTTAATTTAGGCGCTTAGGTGCATCTAATAATAATACCCGATTAAAATCCTTCGATATATTTTACACTTATCACTCAAAAATCATAGTATAGATGAGAATAAAATAATTTACTGTTAAGCATGTCAAATTATGTATAAGTATTTATTTTGCCGAAAGTTGAATGCAAATCAGCAAATGTTTACAAAATGCTAGTGACTATTAAGAGCTTATTTACATAAGGTAACTTCTTGCCCTTTAAATATTTTTTAAGTTATAAAATAAACCTCTTTTAATTTTTCAAAGCTACTATGTAAAGGAATATGAATGAAAAAATAAAAAAAAGACATGAATTTCGGTTATGTTGCTTTTTACTATCAATTTTGGATGTATGTGTACAAGTATGAATTCGAGGAAAATAAAGGAAAATGTAATGTTTTATAATATATATTCTACATCGCAGTATTCGTTATGAACAAACATTACTTATGTTATTTCCGATATAGTACTTCTACTCATTCATATTTTGTTCGCTCGCTCATCATTGTATAAGATATCGTGAGAGCATGTTTATTCAATACAAGTGACAAACAAGAGTACTATCTATATAGATCCAATCAAATTAAATAAAAAATACCAGCTAAACAACCTTCATTCGTTCTCTGCAAAATATTAGCAAATACTGCATAAAATCTAACTGTACAGACAAGTAGCGTAAACGCATCAAGGAAACATCGTCGATATCCTCATGATATTTATTACAAAGGTCTCGCTTACAGTTGCATAGAAACGAACAATATTCTCACTGCGTATCATAAAATTGGTGAAAAATTTGCGATAAAAACCTAAAATCCACATACTGAAAATCTAAAAATATATTATAATAGATTTCAAATGTCTATACATAGATGAGTGTTCACTACGCGCTTATAACGAGCGTCGAGCGCGTCCGTAACGTTACAATATTTAAATACGTTAAAACGAACCGGCGAGGCCGTCCGTACACACGGCAGTCGTCGAATCGCGGATGCGTCGCTACTCGTAACCGAACCGAAGGGACTAGACACAATCCGAAAGTATCGGCCGCTCGTCTACGAGGTATGACGCGACTCGCTACTGCGTTTAAGTTAGAGTTCGTAACGAAAGTAAAATTACATATAATATTATATTATATATAGAGCTTCCAAATCGTCGCTCAGACGAACACCTTGGCGAGCCCGTCGGCGCCGGCACTCGCGATGTATGGCCGCAGAGGGTGGAAGGCCACGTCGAGGATGCTCTCATCGAACTTCTTGCGATGCGCGGTTATCTCCTGCACGCAAGTCTTGGTGTCAAGGTTCCAGAGACGTACGGAGCAGTCGTGCGAGCCGGACAGCAGGAACAGGCCGTTGGGGTCGAGCGCCAGGCCGGTCACGGCATCCAGGTGTGCCACCATCGCGTGTGCGCAGCGGCCCGACACTGCGTCCCAGAAGCGGATGTGTCGGTCCTCGTGTGCCGTCACCAGCAGCGGCAGCGTCGGGTGCGACCGCACGCGGTTCGCCGGACTGTCGCACGAAACACGCAAGACACTCTGCCGATTGAGAGAGCGATATTGTAATCATTTGAACAATTTTCAGTAAAATAGTATATATTAACAAAAAAAATGTTTCGTATCATTACCTGCCCAGTTTCCAGATCGTAGAGTAACAAATTTCCGTCGCGGTAGACGACGGCGGCCCTTGTGGCGGCGTCGGCAAAGTCAGCAGCGGCGGGGGTGGCGGCAGCAGACAGCTCATCGCGCAGCGTGCAGAGCAACGGGCGCGGCGTGCGGGGCGCCCACAGCCGCGCCGTGCCGTCCGCCGACGCCGACAGCAAGCGGCCCTGCGCGCTCGCCAGCGACCACACCGCATCTGTATGCTCACGTAGCACTGGCCCCTATCCACACATGACAAACGTTACAAAATTTGTTCCTTTCTGAAAAAAATTACGTCTTGGTGGCCATACACGATCACGCGTTACCTGCACCGATGGATCGTAGGGATCGTAGGGGTCGGCAGTAGCCGGCGGCAAGTTCCACACTCGGATCGTGCCATCGAGTCCGCCGGAGAAGCACTCCTCGGAGCGCGGTGCGCCCATGGCGAGACATAGCACGGGCGCTGAGTGCGCG
This sequence comes from Vanessa tameamea, assembly GCF_037043105.1. NCBI lineage: Eukaryota > Metazoa > Arthropoda > Insecta > Lepidoptera > Nymphalidae > Vanessa > Vanessa tameamea. The sequence goes on along the minus strand of NC_087318.1, from coordinate 6,574,068 downwards.
CGGAACGTGTAGAGCGGCTCCACGTCCAGACCCGCAGACTTCTTTGCGGGCACGGTGCGCTGCAGGTTCCACAGCTTGAGCGTGTGGTCCTCGGACGCCGTCACTAGAGCGGCCTCGGTCGGGTGAAAGGCTAGCGCTCGCACCTGTGCATTATAGATATACAATTAACTTAATACTGCAAACAAATACAACGAAACAACCTCGATTAATAATCTGAATTAATGAATCTATAATCGCAAACTCGCATATAAATAAAAAAAAATTACATTTTATTCAAAAATTATATACAATATACATCATATTTTTTTATGATTTAAATAAGAATAAAAGCCAGTACAAACTTTTCATCAGTAAACATGAGTTATCATTTTTGCAAATAAATATCATCAATCAATGTTATATAATTACTTATGATGTAATATTGTCTTCAATATATTAATGGAATATAAAAAATAACTTACGCCATCAAAATGTGAGCGGAGAGTATACTTGGCATTCCATGTCTTCCGGAAGGACTCTTTGCTAGCACTGGCCACGTCATAACCCTCTGATTCATTACTCACAGTAAGCTGTGCCAACTCGCCAAGTGCTAGAGGTTTTTCATCAGCCTCTCCAGTTACCGCTGCAGTACCAGTGGGATACTTAACTATAATTAAGAAAATATATTGTTGATTGATAAAATATTGTCAAATAATAATAACTTATAATAATAAGCATTTATGAACGATTCCTCATTACCCAATTTCAAAATGAAGGTCTTTTTTTAGACACCTATTTTGGTGATTTTTTTTTAATAAAATAATTAATTAATATTATATAAGTATGTAAACTTATTTATTATTTCTAATGTCACGTTTTTACAAATGAAACTAAATGATATAAGTATTGACAACAATATATTGATAAAAAGTAGTTAAAATGTTATATACAAAGCTTAACATTTATTTTGACTATCCAAACTTGATGAAAAACATACCTCCAACAGCATATTCATCTCCCTGACCCCCTCCATCAGCCTCACTAGCTGTTAGGAGGTTCAGCTCGTTTAATACTTCGTCAGCCTCATGGTCAACCTCCTCTCCTTCATAGAAAGAATTTAAATATTATTACAAAATATTAACAAAGGCATGGTATATGTATAGCTGAGCTGATAAACGGCATATTAATATTATAGAATCATTTGCAACCTTAAAATATTTTAAATAAGAATTACAATTAGGATGAACATCCAATCCACTTTAAAATCTTATGTGACAATAATTTTCAATCAACAGATGAAATATACAGGGTTATTGGTAATTCGACGTATTCCCGTTAGGAGGTAATAGGGGTGATTACTTGCAATAATTTTAACCCATATGCATTATGCAAAAGTGAACCATTTTTGAGTTATCACGTTTTTTAGATTTTTTCAAAATAAGTCAAAAATGCAACTTCAAAAATTTATTTTAAAAAAAGTATCAATTAAAATCTATTTTTTTCTTTTGATTTATAAAAACGAATAAACACTGGTTATTTGTCAATATTAAAAAAATAATTATCGGTCCAAATTTAAAAATGCGAGACGGAAAAAGATATTATTTCAATATTTTTTTTATTTTTTTTCCACAAAAATGTCTTAAAAACTATATATATATTATTTTAAAAACATAACCGTTTTATCAGCTCTCCAAAAATGTATAACAACAAGGAACTTATTTCAAAACAACCGAAATAAAATGACCACAAAAGACGCTGGAAGAAACTCGTATTCGACCAAAACTTAAATTCGCTCTTTGAATGTCTCGCAAATAAGTTATGTATTAAGACCTAACCAATGCAAGATTATTCAGGTCGGTTTCCTCTTCACCGACTACCCGATGTATCAGTTTATAATAAGCGAATCCGGGAAACTGGTAGTGTTCAGAGACGACAAATTAATGTCGAAAGACTCCCCCCAGTCCATGTTAATTACTGAGAGGATAAGAATTTATCGATGAACCATTCGAACCATTTCGACAAACACCTTCGCCGCACGACTCTCTGTAACAAAGCACAGCACACACAGCATGGTCTACAGTGCATAATACAGGATTCCATCACCACCATTTACCATAATACTCCTGCGCAAATTATTCACGAAGAGGTCCCTGAAAGGAGAGTTATTTTTTGTAGATTCATGTCTACCGCATTAAGTATTAATTTAGGAGTCGCGTCTTGTTTGAAAATTTGAATTCAAAATCGATCAAAATGGATTACTAATTACCAAAATGAGCATGATTGAAGTGAGAAAGTGCACAAAAATCCTATCCTTCTCGAAGACTTCTTTACAGAAAGAAGAAGATTACCAAGAAGGTTACGAGGCAAAATATCATATACCAGCAAGACAGATGTACTGCACATTTTCCTAATTGGAGTAGAGTAGGACCCATTCCGTGGCCTGGTAGGAGTTAAGTTAGTTAAGTTAAGGTAGGACTAAACGCCGTTTGAGTTCTTTGTCTGGGGTCACATGAAATCTCTAGTTTACGACGTCTCGCCTGTATCATCCGCGGAAGACCCCAAAATGAGAATAAAAAAGCCCATCAAATATGATGCGGAATAATTTGACTAATTCGGTAGTTGAGTTCTAAATTTTATTTTAAATTTGTATTTTAGTTTTATTTACATTGGGTATTGTTTTTAATTAATTTTGTGTCAACTTTAAAGAGCGAACTTTAGTCCGAATTCGTTCATATTCGAATACGAATTTCCACCAGCGTCCTTGGTGGTCATTTTATTTCGGTTGTTTTGAAATAAGTTCCTAGTTGTTATAAATTTTTGGAGAGCTGATAAAACGGTTGTTTTTAAAATAATCTGCAGGACAAATTTCATAACGATTTTTTTTATTTTTAAGGCATTTTGTGGAAAAAAAATCAAAAAAATATTGAAATAATATCTTTTTCCGTCTCGCATTTTTAAATTTGGACCGATAATTATTATTTTAATATTGACAAATAACTAGTGTTTATTCGTTTTTATAAATCAGAAGAAAAAAATAGACTTTAATTGATACTTTTTTTTTTTAAATTTTGAGTTAGCATTTTTGACTTATTTTGAAAAAATCTAAAAAACGTGATAATTCAAAAATGGTTCACTTTTGCATTATGTATATTAAAATGATTGCAAATAGTTACCCCTATCACCTCCTAACGGGAATACGTCGAATTACCAATAATCCTGTATATAATAAGGTACCTTGTTTCCCAGCAGCATGGTGCATCTGTTTGGCTTCAACATCATCAATCTCGTCCATATCCATTTCTTGGTTGGCGAGGAACTCAAAATTTGCAAATACAGCTGCAGTTTCTTGTACTGAAAGTCCCTCATCGCTGTAACCACTCCCTTGTGATACTCCAGTTTTGCGTTGATCTTTTGCGCCTGAAACATTTAAATTCATTAATACATAAGAATTATTCAATAAATGCTTTATTCTATTAAACTGAACATTTCCTTCCATACCATAATCATACATCTTGCGGCTTAAAGCAGTATTCATTGAATAGTGTTGTTGTTTTTCACAGTTTCTGTAGCTAGTTTCTTCTCCCTGATCTTCGTTGTTTAAGCCTAACAAAGTCCTTACTTTGTTTGAGCGTACATCGAGAATTGTATCTGTGTAACCTATTTCCTGATAACAAAAGGTATGATTTGAAGAATCATGCAACCAATAAAACTAAAATATATAAAATAGTTTACTATAATAGTTCGAAGTGACATTGAATCTTAAGATTATTCCTTGAAATTAAAATTTAAACATTAGCTAACTTTAAGAATATGATAAAACTATGAGTTTCTCAACAATACAATTAATGAAGTACACATTATTTGTCTGATTTATACCTGCAGGTACTGTTTAATAAGTTGACGACCCTGCTTCCACTGAGCTCTTTCGGCTGGTTCAGGTTCTTGTGGAGGCTCCTCTGGTGGTGGACGCATATCACCCTGTTGGAGTTCAACTCCATACTTAAGCTTATGAAATTTTGCCCTTTCTTGCTTTAATGCATATTCAAGCATTTTGATCCGCCTCACAAGATCATTTTTTAGATTCTCTTGACCTTTCCTCTCTCCTTGGAGGAAGGCAATACGTGCCTATCAACAAAATAATATTACATTAATTTTGAAGGATATATATATTGTTAATTTACATAAAGAATATACTTTATTGATAATATTCAAATATTAAGACTTAATAAAAAAAACATTGTCTCATTGATCATGACTATCAATAATATTTACTTTATACAAACTGTAAAATAAGAGATCTCCTTTTTCATGCAATATAAGTTAACCTAAAATATCTAGTAAAAAACTATATACATTAATAATTATTATTACCATAACATAGTCAGCAATATATAATATTATATTAAGAACACCATATTTATTCTGAAGAAAATTATGTTAAAATATGATGAGAGTATAATATGAAGATCAACATATTTACATATTTTATCAAATATAGAAATGCTACCATCATATGAACACACGACATTTGAGACAAAAAAAATGTATAAGTATCTTTACATATGAAAATCTGAATTATATAAAGTAAGGAATAGAACAGGATCTAAAAATAATTTTAAAAAATGAAATTAACTGCAACTTTTTACTGTCAAAATATTAACATCATTTTATATGACAAGACAAAACAGAACAAAGAATTACTGAAAATAAATTTAGTTTGTTATTTATGACTAATGATATTAATAATTTGCCATACTTCCCTGTTTAGTTTTAACTGTATATTTATTTGCCAAATAAACAAAAAAATATATAAGCATGGCAAAGCAGGTACAAATTCTATATATTTCTGAATCTAAAAGTTAATAATTTAACAATCATTACTATGTATCAAGATACATATTCAATAATGCAATTTTGGTTGATATATTTTTATACTGATATATTCATATTTATGATATAATTGTATTACTCTGAGTTACTTAAAACAGTTATATATATACTTTTTTATAAAATTATACATTATATTTTTAACGAAAACTTAAAATAATATTAAAAAATAAGGTTTTATTTTTACGAAAAATCGTAAATTGTTAACTGAATACCTTTTACTTAAATAAAAATTTGCAGTACTTCAAAATTTAATTATAGATAAAACTAAAACAGATATGATTAAAAAAAAAACAAAGCAAAACGGCAATAAATACATGTTTTTAATGTAGAACAACAATAAGAAAATAACGAATTATAGGTTCAAAGAAACACTAAATTCTTGATAAAATTAGCCACAAATAGTGTGGCGGTATGTTTTATTTATTATATATAAAAAAGACGATATGGTATTCAATAATTAAATACGTTTTGTTAGAATTTTATATCTAAACAAAATTGGGAAGTCAATGAACAAAATTGCCAGAATTGAAGTGGATTACGTGGGTGTTACGAAAGAAATAAAAGAATAAAATGGAAACTATAATAACATTATGAATTTTTAATATAAAAATCAACAATAATATAAAAGGAATTACCTCAAATTCCGCTCTGTCCACCTCCCATTGTGATCTCTCGAGTTCGAATCTTGCCCATTCATGTTGGATAAAATGCAAAACGCCCGGTATTGAATACTGGACACTTTGACTAGATTCTTCATTCTGTTTGTTATTTACACTAACTCCTATCTGAGATCCCACTTGCCCTCCGTTATGATGAGATACGGAGCTATCATCCATGGCTGTGGGGATTTTCATGACATGGCCACCATTACCGTACTTGTCACAGACCTATCAAGAACTATAACTTGAACTAGACGAAATCAAACACTAAAATATCATTTTTATGTAAAATCTAACTAGTGTTCACGACGGAGACACCATCTAAATCACTTTTAAACAAGGTATTCATGAATGAAAAATTATTGCATGACGGAATACAAAAGTCGAAACGACGTCCGTCCGCTGAACATTGCTTTTTACTTTTTTTTTATTGTACAATGTTACCATATTATTGAATTTGCTTAATATTTTAATAAATGTATTAATTTGTAGCAAAGTTACTTAACTTGAATTCTATTATTATGAAAGTTTAAGTTTATCTTTTTGATAAAGCTTTTAACTGCTAAATTATATATATTGTATAGATTATAATAATTTAACATTCATTAATATACCTATATATTAAATAGATATTACTTATTTATTGTTAGGTATATAATAAAAACACTCCAAATTTAAAAATAAACGAATTTACACAAGGTCCAGAGGAACACTTACTCCTAGAGTAGCTTTGTTTTATTAAGAAGCAATCTATCATATCAGACTATATTGTTAGGATACCAATTTAAGATTAATATTTTATAGGATGCTATAATTGTGCTGATGAGCGCTAACACTTTGATAAAAGCCAAAATAAGTCTTAATCCAAATTTGAACAAAATAGGATACTCAAAATTTAATTGCAAAATATTTTTCACGACCTCTAAGTTTTGAGTGTATCACGCCACAATATCTTAAAGATATTCTTAAGAACCTCAGCTGAGGAAAGTTCTCTTGGTTAGCATAACAAAATTTTGCAATATTATTTGTAATCGTAATGTATCTGGTAAGATGATACAACTTTATTTAGATGGCTAGTCACTGTTGTTCTTAAATAAAACAAAGACTGAAGTATCCGTTCCATAGCAATCGCGACCACTTTTCGCCTTTTGGTATCTAAATTAGATATTAGACGTAGTTGTCGCCCTATAGACAAAATTGTACTTGATGACAGAACAACTGGAGGCAAAGTAGAATCGGTTATTGAAAATTTAATTTATAACAAACTAAAACTTTGCGGTGTACCTTACCGCCTATTTCTCAATCAACTAAGGCACACTACATTCGTTTTCACAATGACCAGACGCAGGAAAATTCATTAACTGGGGCCTGATAAGACTTGTGACTCCACTGCAAATGAAGTTACTTTATTATAAAAAAAATCAATGTTGTAATAAAATAAAATTATGAACGCAATCGGTTAAGACATATCTCAGAGCCACGAAGCCTACCGGGACGGTAACTAAGATGAGCCCACTGCCCTACATTTTCAAGAAGTACGCCAGAACCACAAGCTGAGGATGCGGCCCTTTATTGATCGATTGTTATTGCTGTGACAGTCGGGTTTGCTTTTGTGGGTAATTTATCTGTATATGTACTCAGTGAAAAGTTACCTAAATGGTTAAAAGCTTTGTTTTGATACAATTTAACACACTTGATCTTGTAAGCTTCAATATGTTGCTGCAATATATGTATAGATTTATTTAATTATAACCTGTAATATTATACCTACCTCAAATATAAGCATAATTTGATAAGTTTTTAATAATACACCAAATTAAGTTGCATAAAACAATTTTATTTTCATGTCAGTATATTGATGGTAATATGAATGAATACTTGTTGTATCTTACAGTAATAATTACATAGGAATGATAATAATAATCTTGCAAATATTGGTGAACCAATTTTTACTCAAATCTTAGAAACACCATTGATGATATCTTTACTAGTAAAAATGACAAACGAAATGGAATTTGCAATTCTATCTTTCTTTAGTTTGATTTCTTTGAATCCTTTGATGGTGAACGTGATCTCGAACGTGAGATTGATCTTCCTTTGGAGCGAGACCGCGAACGGGAACGGCTTCGTGAGCGGGAGCCAGATCTCGGCGAACGAGAACGAGTGCGACGACGGGACCTCGACCGGCTGTAAATATTATAAAATTTATTAAAAATCTGAATATTCATCAGTCTTAGTTTGCTTGTGTCTAATCCATGTTTATTAAATTACAACATTGTATTATTTAAACCTGGCCATAAGTTAAAAAAATTGATTAACATAATCAAATATGGATCTTGAGGCCTAAAGAATCAAACAAAAATCATGTCATCTATTTTCTGTGCTCAATTAGGACATTTTAAAAAAATTTAAAATTCAATTAGTATTTTACATTTACTTTTGACGCCAGGATCAGACACAAGCAATAGAAGCCATGTACATTATAGTATCCCTTGAAAAGTTCCATGTTATTTTTATTAACTTTTACATACTTCGCTAACACGGTTGTGAACTTACAGCCCTAAACCTCGTATTGTATCTCTTCTGTGTCTGACTGTAAAAAATTAGGAAACACTCTTCAGTGCTAAAACTATAAGCTCATAAAAGAACCAATGACCTAAAACAATAACTAACATAATAATGTACCCAAAGGTCTGTCTGCCTTGAACAGAAATTATGGGATAATAATATGTAACTCACTGAGTGCACGCAGTGATTACAATAGAGGTGTGTCGCGATGCGCAGAACGAACATTACACTCAATGTATTTCTCAATAAGTGAAGTGTGCACGTAGGCTGTAGTTACGTAGTTCACAGAGCGAAGTTACAGTTGCTGCCAACATTAGTGGAGTACACGGCGCGAAGTGAAAGCTACGTAGCGCAGACTATAAGAAGTGCAGACACTGAAGAGTTCGTTCTCGGCGCACAGGCCAATGATAACCTATAACATAGTTATCATTGGTTTATGTGGATTGGAAGCAATGGAATGGAATCTTTACTTTCTAGGGCCCGATTTGAATGTAAGCCACTAATTAAAACGCAGACAAAACTGTGACAGTAGCCTTACTGTTTACCTGAATCATACTATATTTGAGACATAAGTCTCATAAAGATTCCATACCAGCAAAATTTTTACACATTTTTGGTATTTAGGCCACTGTTCACCTGCGGCGGCGACGGCGAGTGCAGTCTCTGGCATAGTGGCCGCGATCACCACAGTCATAACAACGGTCATCGTAAGGACGAGGTGGTAACCTGGAACGAGGAGGTGGTCCACGTCCTCCATAACCACGTCCTCCGTTTGACATTTCTACACGAGCGCGCCGGCCGCATATCGTCCGTCCGTCCAAGCCCCGTATCTGTAGAGATAAAGTAAATTTTATAATTATTTATTCACAAGTTTGAACCATTTGATATATAAAATAGATTGATATAATACTTACTGCATCTTCAGCATCACGTGGATCTTCAAACTCGACAAAAGCAAATCCTGGCGGGTTTCTGGCCACCCACACGTTTCTTAAGGGGCCATAGTAAGAAAACGCATCTTCTAATTCTGGTTTGCTTGCATTGTTTCCAAGATCACCAACATAAACTTTACAGTCACCGTAGCGAGACATTGCACCTTCAATATAAAATGTTATATTGTATTACGTTAAATTAAAATATTTTACATAGCCTAAGACCCACGCCATAAGATAAAACTTACATTAAGCAGTTCTCAGTTTTCAAATATTACGCATTAAAATGAATTATATCATTGGTCTTACTTAGTTTACTTAGAGAAGAATATGAAATAAATCAAAACGACTCAACTGTTTTACTAATAGTATTATAAATACAGAAACAACAATATTAAATAAAGCGTCACCAAACGCCGCAACCGGATGTAACACAAAATGGCGGAGTTGGCGGACTATCAGTAGCAGTTAAATCCATGCAGCCTATCCGCTTTAGTGTTGCACACAATAAAATTAAAATACTCAAATGATTCTTCAATCTTCGGTGCTGATTTTTTTTTATAAAATAGCACAATTTTATTTTAAAATACTTGTTAGCATTGTAATTTAATTTTTAGGTTGATATAAGACGGGAAAATTATGATAAGACATCTGATACATGTATTATCATTTTTAATTATTCTTCTAAATATACCGGTTTTAATTAATTAAATTCATACAATTTAATACTTTCATTAGAGTAGCAATAGACACTGTTTATTAAAAATTGACAAACAGCTTATTATAATAACAACAAATACTTTCAATGTAATTTACTAGGTATATTGCAAAACTAATTTTTTTTAAAGGCCATGTTATAATTTAAACAGTATTGAGTAAAATGCTGCTCCGCTTGTTTTGAACAACAGGTAGGTACTACACCTATTATAAATGTTGTATAAACACTTTAATTAACTTTACTGAATATAAAATGTGTTGCGGCGAGATACGACGAGACACGTCTGATTTAAATCGAATCATATGTATTTTAAAGTAAACCTCACAATGAAGCGTTTTTGAATCGTCAATAATAAACACTATCAAACCGTACTTTACAGCTGTCGAAAAAAAAAATTGAATTAATATTTCACTCAAATTTTCAAGAGTGATTTTCACCACTGTGCGAACACTTCTAGTAATGATGTCCTTCTTACAGAATAAGAGAACGCAGCAAGTTCCGTGATTAATTTTTCTTGTAAATATTCTCCCCTTTTTTCTTACTCAAAAAAATTGGCTACTGACTAATCTATAAAATAAATATTTTTGCAACCCATAAAAAAAATAGGTATTTATTATACTTCATAACAACTCACATTAATGCACACCTGTATTCAAGTAGGACAAGAAGGATGGGAACGGGATATTTAAAAAAGGAAAGCAATTATTTAGAAACTTACTGATAAATCGTTTATTCAACACATTTCAACTTACAATATTATAAAAATGACAACTTTTTAAAGTTTCCATAGGTGAGTTTTATATCATGATTGAAAAAGTACAAGCTGATTTTTACTTCTATTAAATATTTGCATATTAGATTGGCTTTTCCACTTTGTAAACTAATTTATCAATGAGATCATATTCAATATTTACTACTACGTAATTGCAAACGATTTGATACATATTATAAAAATAATAGTAAAGTTGTAACATCTACTATACATACAAAATTTAATAATACCTATAGACGTAAATACAAAAATAACTCCAATTTAATAATCTCACTTAAATAATCTGTAACTTATTATTTTTTTTAAAAGTCTATATTTATATGTTACAATTTATTTAAAGCAATACTCTTTATAAGTATGTATATAAAAACAATTTATATGAATAGGTAAAACTTTTATCAATCAAATAACTAAGTTATTTATTTTTCTGTATACACCTGTTGATACAAGTTTAAATTCTGTATGAAGAAAAAAACATAAATTCGAAACATTATTGCTACAATACATATTTGTGAAAAGCTATAGATCGAGAACTAACACACAAATTAGCCACAATTAATTGCACAAATAATGTGAAATAAATACATTTCAAATGTCGAATTTAGTTCATTAAATTTCAAATAACACGTTCGTAAATAAACCGCAAAACTAACTCGAAAATTTAATTTTTAAGAAAAAAAACTTTCTTAACATAAAAATAAAGTTATATTTATTTGAACCACCTACAAATTTTTCGTCACATTATATTATCTCTGAAACAACAAACAAAAAGTTACACAAACATTTTAATATTATTTGGTTTTAGAATAATGTTAGGCAGCATTCATTGTTTAACTTGACTACCAAATAGACAATAAAATACTGCTTTCCCGTGAATAAAGTCTACTTAAATCAAGTAAGACAAGAGTTCTTATAAAATGGAAAGAGGTCTTCAAAATGTGATGAATTGGATTAAATTGTTTTTGAAAGCAAGTTATTCTATAATCTATATTATATTATTTAAATGATCTTTATTTCATGCACTATGATGAATTAAAGGATATTGTAATTTGTAATATTATTCCTGACAAACTAATGAAATCAATTCAAACTGTGGAAATAATTAAGATAAAATAAAAATGATCTTTGTTAAAAACGGTGCAACAAACAAAAACTTAGTGTTGTATATTTTGGACGATAGTAATTATTTTATTTCCCTTGAAATAATTAGCAATTCTTCAGAAAGTTATCATTACTTCCACGACATTGTTTACAAATTTAAGGAGTTTTTACAGAAACTTTTGCCAGTGTCATATATAGACGAGACAATTTGTTGCCTATTTTTCATTTGTGAAAATGCAATTTTATGCGCCTGGCGTCATTCTCGTAGCGCCTTGAAGGTATTTTAATGTATATTAATACATTTGTAGTATTCAAGGTACAAGCTTTAAAACAAAAGCAAAGATCTGATCAAATAATTGCAAACATACAAGAAGCTAAGTAAGTCAGACTATTGAATAGAAAATGTAGATTTTACCACAAGTTCAAGGTTTTTTATTTGCATTAGCAATAATTGTTTCAAGAACACAAATGTTTTATATAAGTGGTGCATTGCAAAGGGAAAAAAAAGTCGTAAGGAAACCTTTTCATTCATTGTTGTAATAATGAAGAAATATAGCAATGAGATAGTCAAAGCTCTGCTTGCCTTAAGAAAAAATCGATTTCTCTTTTCATTATCAACAGAGATAAGTTCTTAGTTATCAAAGAAATTACAAAATATACACACTTTTAAATCTACTCATTTACATATTTTTTATTTTTGTGTGGTTTTTGAACAAGGAATGTCAAGTACCTATCAAACATAAATAAGTAGAATTCATGCTTGAATACAGCATGTAGTTATTGTTTTGGCTTATTATTCAAAATAAAAAGTGAATGTATCTCAGATACAAAGATTTACTTCTGTATCTTTTTATATAATAAATTACTTTTCACTTCCAATTGGCTTTGCTTTGGTCTTTTACTTGACAAGAAGTGTGTATTTACTTATCTTGTGGGTATAATATCATAAAGTAATATTTTTGTTTGGTTCTACCTAATCATATTTTTTTTTATAAAAGTGGAGTCTATATAACTTAAATGAATCTTACAATGTTGTTAGCAGATCTTAATTTTATGAAAATATTTTAGTAATAAAAACTCATGAGCTATATAAATATGTAAAACTATTCAAATTATTGTGTAACCACAGTATTACAAGATAAATCAACAATGTTTAACTTATAAATATTGTTTTGTACATTTGACCCATACTTTCGCATTCTAAAATATGATTATAAAATAATACAGACCAGACAATAAAATGCACTTCTTACCCTTACAAATATATATTTATGTCATGGTAGGACTTTATACAATGAAGTGCACACTGAAAATTCTTTTTTGTTACCATGAACAAATACTACAGTTAAAAAAGATGAACATACTGTCCACATAGATTATCACATAAGAAGCCATTACTAAGAAATATCACATATTGCAAGAGATGCAAAATACGCATCTTATAAGAAACCTCTTTTATCGCAATCAAGCTACATAAATTATTAACTCTATGAGGTTTGGGCTTCACAGGAGAAATTGGCATTGATGTATATCAATTTGAAAATTGACAATCAATTACTCTAGTCTTTTTACTCACAAAAATGACTAGGAAAGCTTTAAGTCAAATTCTTTACATGATGGTTTTATGGAAGTGGATGACGTTGCTTTCTCTGTCGACGCTGATGTGTTTGTAGTTGTGCTTCATGGTGAGACTCCTGATGTAACCGCATATCCGTTTGTGTTTCCTGCATTTTTTTATCTGGCTTTTTCACTAAGCATGCATTAATTGGATATTTTAATGCAGTCCTTAATTGTTCATTATGTTCTTCTAAGGAGTTAGAAGCATAATGTAATACTAGCTCATTTAAAGTTCTGAAAAATAGGGAAACACTAAAATTTGGTAAAACACAGGTAAATACAGAGATGGATAATAAATATGCAACTTATAGGTTACTTACTTGTAGATATTGTAAGGTTCTGCAAATCCATAACCTCTTTCAGTCTTAAAAATTATGCAATGATAAACCAAATTATTACAACAAATAGACAGAGCAAGCTGACCAGTCGAATTAGGTCTGATTAAAAAAGTGCCCTGAGGTTTTCCTTCTAAAAGTTTCTCTGCCATATCCCGTGTACAATTCTCTACCATCCACGTAATCATTTCACGATGTGCATATAATTCTTCAAGTTTATGTATATTGTCATCTTCCAAAGCTTGGAGGTATTCTTCAGTTTTGCCTCGACGTTGTAACCACCTTTAAGAGACAAAATTTTTAAATTTGTGAAAATTGTATTGGTTTTTTGGATATTTAGTTTGCAAATATTTTGTATTATAATAATTATTTATTTTATTGTTAGTTTATTTAATAAATTTTAGCTTCAATGAAAGAATTAACTAAAAAGTGTACATTTGCTTTAATGCATTTAAACAAATTTTAATGAACATAATTATATGTATATACATACATACATATATATATATAGTAAGGAAAAATCTGTTAACCCATATCAAATTGCATGAGTCAATTATTTGGGTTAAGCTTAAATTTTTATATATGAGTTGTATTAATAGCAGCATGTTATCATATAGAATAAAATCCCAAAAAATTGCACCACCATTACATACAGTTCAAAATATATAATACACACATAATTGAGTATAAAATTTTTATTAAATGTAAAATGGGACTTTATAAACAAAGTTTTGTGCAAATTTGTATTAGTAATAATAAACTATTAATAAGTTTGTGTAAAAATACATTTTTACATAAAACTGTCACTACATAATGTTTGTTCAACAAATAGTTCTCTGTAATAAAACACATTACTATATTCAATTTAGACAATGTGTTTTTTTAGGAGTGTACATTTATGTGTATGTCAGAAACTTTGCCAAAATATATAAAATGTGTTACTATTAATACTTACACTTTATAGCGGTCTTTTATTTTGTAAAGATTAATAATTTCTGATTTTAATTTTGTTATTTCTCTTTCTAGCAACAAATTAGATTCGACAGTTTCTTTAAGAATATTGTGCAATTGTACTCGGGCTTGCCTTAAGCTGTTTACTCTCAATATTAATTGTCTATTGTTCTCAATAACATCAATTTTTTCATGAGGTTGTGCTTCAGACTGCATTTTTTCTTGTAGTTTTAGGTGATCTTCACATGCCTTCAAAGTTTCCTTAAAAGCATCTAAAGCCTGTCTTTTGAATTTAACTTCTTCTCGTAACCTCATATATTTGTCAGATCGCTCATCATAATCTCTAGTTTTTAGTACAAATTCTTTATGAATGTCTTTATATCGTGTTTCCAATGTTTCATCATTTATATTTTCTCCTCCATCATTCTCTTGATTCCGGGAGAGTGGATACATGAGTTTAATATCCAAACTGCTATTACAGTGTGCCAACGAATACTCAGTATAGAATCCAACAAGATCAACAATTGATTTAAATTCAAAAGGTTCACAAAATCCATAGCGGCCATCTTGATTGTATATCTTAATTAATTTGTTTGTGCCCCCTTTTCTTACTGTTAATGTGTAGCCACTATCTTTATTTGAGGCATTCCTGACTAGAAAAGTGCCATCACAAGTATCTCTTAATTTTTCATTAGCTTCATCCCTGCAAAAATAATTCATTAGTTGAAAGATTAATTGCTGTATTACACTTAGAAACTGTTTGAGTGCAACTAACAAGATATATTATATTGAAAGGAGTCACTTATCATTTACAAGGATATTAATGAATTAATTTCACATTTAAGTTTTATTTCCTTGTAACAAAGGATTAATTATTATCTGATGAAATTTGATTTTGATTGAAGATAAGACATTTAATTGTATTTCCATTAGCCCAATTATTATTTCTAATTGGATTAGTTAAACAAATAACAGAAGTAACATTTTAAATTAAAAAAAAACACTTTTAAAAATATATAGAAAACTAAATCTATAAAAAAATCATGACTTTGTATTAAAAACAACTATGGAATTATGACAATATACCCATAGTACTCATTGAGAAGTTACGATAGATATTTAAAAGCAATAGTTTTTGCGAAAGACTCCTTGATAACGAATAGTTAGTTAACTTACCGAGTAATATCTCCCCAATACCATTCGGCATTTTCTAAACTGTCTTCTGCAGATTGCTGTGGAGCACCTATTTCTACCATTATATCGTTAGTATCACTTGCATATGATATTAAAGGTAATTAGGGTACAAACAAAATAACACTAAGCTTCTTCGAATGCATATATCCACTATAACCAGCAGGTTTCAGTCACTTCCGCTTGATTGAGGTTACGGAACGAGTACGCCATTAAGTACGTTTAAAATTCACAACATAATGATCTACGACAATTAAAGTTGGTCAAAAACATCTAAAATTCATATATTGGAAAGGAACAAACACTATAGTTGGATTTAGAATTCACAAAGGAAAGGGCTACTTGGGTTGACGAGTTACTATGGCTGACAAGTAGGTACTGCCAGTACGAGACGTTTTTGTTTCTATGGGACATCATAATCTACAAAAGTAGTTAAACATTTCCAAAATAAAACAGTATTAAAACGCCATTATTATTCGCGTATCTTTTTACAAGTTTCTTTATAGATGAGGGAAATTAAATGATAAAAACTACTATTTTGTGCTGTAGTTATGTACTTTCGAGGTCCTATGGTCTTTAACCAGAGTAGTGATGTAGCTTAGACTGAATTTTTCTAGTGATTAAAATTAAATTAGAAGAATATTTTTTCATCGTTACTAATTGATAGATAATATATAAATTTATATTATGAATATAAATTAACAGGCAAAAATCTGTTGTGATTTAACTTCATAAATTTAAATTTGTTTTTAAGAAATATATTCAAAATATTCTATATATATAAGCATCGCATAGCACACTGTAGTTATAAGCTATAAGCTAATTGTATTAATTATGTGTCCTCATTCAGACAAGAATAACATCGCGAAGTTATTATAACGTAACGATATCTTTTTCTATAATGCTTTTTTATATTTTTTATAGAAAAATTCTAATAGTTATAATAATCTATTATGAGTTATTTTAAATGTATAATGTGTATATTGCTATTTAACATATTATTACATCTGTTTTTTTATTAATTTACGAAGACTGCTAATCAAGGTGAACGCCGTGAACGGTTTCGACAATAGGCGGCTGAGAAGTGAGAACTGAGACTAAACCAAAAAAAACGGATCCAACGTAAGGGTACAAAAAAACTCTTTGCGGAGTATGTGAAGTCATCACATTGATGGCGCAGATAAGCCCATAAGCATATACGTAACAGTAGTTAAGCATAAGAGGTTAAGACTATATACTAAACGTTTATTTTTTTAAATAATTACTAGTTTTTTTTCACAATTATTCGAATATCTTGACATTGAATGTTTTATCATATCTCTTTAAAATAATCAAGTCTTTAATGAATTCCATTATACATAACTTGACTAGTTTAAAGAAAAATTGAACATCTTGGAAAATTGTTTTAATATTACAAAAAAAATAATCATCATATTAAAGTAATGTTGAAGTATGAAGTTTTCACAGAAATGAAGATCACAATTAGATACAAATTGGAGAAATATTTAATGATGTATACAAAGACTTTTTTAAATTGTAGTATCGATAATAATTTTATCATACAAGACTCGATATTGTAAAAGTTTTATTATTAGTATTATCGGGCATCACTATGCATCTTGTCATCTTAAGCTTGTCAATTTTTTGGCGATAGTAAGAAAAGTGAACGATTGGGTAGAAATGTGAAAACAGAAATGTTTTATGTTTACCAAGTTGTTGCAAAATTGAGTAACATATATCTCTGAAATAGTTAACATTAAAATGTCTAACACTATGGAAGTAAATGTATTTATAATGAGAGGAAAAAAGTCAGTTTAAAAGAAATGTTGATATTGTTCTGTTGTACTTTAATGTCAAAATGTATAGAACGTTAATAGTTTTATTACACTCTTGCCTATTCTGCGCTGTGTCTACAACACACATAAAAGGAGAATTTACGACACAGGAATATTTCAAGTTTTTAGTAAAATTTGGATTCCAGAAGACAGATATTCATTTCCAGAAGGAAACATATGGTTATATTTTTGGCAACTTGACGTCAAAGGACAATTTTAAATATCCTATCACATTTGCGGTTTTAGATAGGCCACATTTCTTACATTATTACAAAAGTCGAGATATTGTTGATAAAGAAATAGCTTGTCAGGTTATGTTTCAACAATTAAATGGTACAGCTTATCATCCAAAATGCAACAAACTAGGACAAGACATGTTCAGAAGAATACCTTGCCCCAAAGATAAACTGTGTGTGGATGAAGATACCCCATGGAATGTTGTAAAAAACAATCAATTTTCCTATGTTATAAAGAATAATGGACAGCCAAGGTAAGACAAAAGTTATGCTAAAAAGTATTAAAGATATTTATATTTTATTTTAAAATATTAGATATTAGCAATACATTTTTTAATTAAAATTTTAGACTTTCACAGTGACAAAGTTTCTGATTAATCAGACTTGTAATTCATTTTATTTTAAATAAATTAATTAATTCATACATTTAATATCTGTAGTATTAGTATAATTGCTAACTTAACTAAAAATTACTCATACTCTCGATTGGCAGTTATCTTATGTAGTGATAAACACAACATAATCATTTTATTATATACTGCACTATTGTCCTGTAGTTTTTTCCTTGTTTAACTTAGATCATATTTTTCTGCTTTAGAATTAGTATGAAACATCATCACCACATAAGCATGGCCTGCTGCTATACTGTGTATCATGTTATTGTTTTTGCTTTATGCACTTGACTTAAGTATAGTATATAACCCCAGTATATAACCTATTGAAGCTCCCAGTACTGGACAATGGCTCTCTTCTGAAGAAGGTTTAGAGATTATTTGTCCTTGCTGTTTCTAATGCCAACATAAAGTATTCTTTAAATGTTTCTCAAACAAAATGAATAATAAATTAAAAAAATATCTTGAATTCCTGTTGCTTTATATGTTTGTTTCTTAATTTCACAGGTTTTGGTATGTGTCAATGGTGGCATGTTATTTAGATGAGGTGACCTGCACTTGGCATCACTATAAAGGGGCACCATCCCCAGACAACACAACCTTAACAAATATGCCACAGACTATACAATATGATTTTTGGCTTGTTAATGGTAGTCCTAACCTTTCTGTTTATAATTCAATGATGTATCAATTCTCATTTGATAGACAAAATACATTGGAGCTGTATCTGTTGTTCTGGCTGTGTTACATTATTCTTTTGCCAGTTCAAATCTATGCAGTAAGGTAAATATTATTATTATTATAATAAGTATAAAATAATATTATACATTAAAATTAAAAAAAAGAAGAAATTATTAAACTGTTTGTATAAAATTTTGAAATATTCTTATTTTAATGCCATGAGTAAAAATATCTTAAAATGTACAAAATACAATTTTACATGAATTTTCTTTAAAAAAGTACTGATTAAACTCTATTTTTTGTTTTAGGACACAGAGACATCCAGTGACTAAATTGTTTACATCTAGCTTAGTTCTAGAATTTGTTGCTCTCTGCTTCAATGTGGTACATACAGTAAAGTTTGCAGCAGATGGAGTTGGATTTGGTGGCTTGTCTGTAGCTGGTGATATACTCGATATTATGAGCAGAGTAAGTATTTCATGTTAAAAAACTGTACAAGATTATATAGATATTAAAAAAGTGGGCGCTTAGTATTCATAGATTTTCATTTAGTATACATTAATTCAGTTGTTTATTGTACATTATGTATATTAATTTAGTTGATTATTGCTACATCCCGAACATAAAGATATAAAGTCTTTGTAACACAGTCTTTTTTATGTTAATAATAATTCAACTTTTGCGTAACTTATCACAATTATAAATCATGAATTTAACAAAATGTTTTTTAATTTTTATACATTTTTGACATCAATAATGTGATGAATTATATTAGACTATTTTAATTAATATAAAACCTCTTTAATGTTTCAGACACTATTTATGTTGCTTCTTCTTCTATTAGCAAAAGGTTGGGCAGTGACTCGGTTAGAACTCACATACAAACCATTAGTATTTGGTGTATGGATGGTGTATGGAATTGTTCACATTTTACTGTATGTTTGGAATACGGTAAGAATATATATATATATGTATATATAATTTTACTTCTAAAAGTTAACTATGTACCACTGGTGTAAAGCATATTTAAAAAAAAACAGTTATTGAATGTAGATGTCTTTTAATTAGGATATTTGGATACAAAAATTAATTTAATTATTATATGTTTTGATTTTCGTGTCCTTATTAAAGCTACGACCTTTATGAAGTTAGCTTTAAATGATGGAAGTAGGTCTTAATGACTATGTGTTTAAAGGCAGATTATACTTATATATGCTTTATTATAAGTATTTGGCTCTAACCTGCAGTGTAGCAGCATGGTGGAATAAAGTTCAAGCCATATCTGTGCCTAGCAGTGGGACATGTATGGGCTGTTAATTTTATGTAACAGCTAAAAGTATTATATAACCAATGTTAATATGTTTTGGTTATTTATAGACTGAAGTGGATATAATAGAAGAGATCGATGAATACCAAACGTGGCCGGGATGGTTGGTGCTGACGCTACGCGTCGCCATCATGACATGGTTCGTGCTCGAACTCCGGAACACTATGATGTACGAACATAACATGCCAAAGTTAAACTTCCTCCTACATTTCGGAGCTTCGAGTCTGGTGTGGTTCGTGTACTTGCCAATCATAGCTCTCATAGCTCTGCAGATTAGTCCACTGTGGAGATTTAAATTTATTTTAGGTAAGTTATGCCACTTATTATATTGATCATTTTGATAGAATCAGTGATAATCATTGTACGTGCACAAGACGTAAAGATAAGCTTATAAAGCCAAGTTTTCGACTCCGTGAAGTCAATAAATCATTCTTGAGGATAATAAAATTCCGCAGATAATTTTAACTTTGCCAAATCATAAATTCAAAACATTTTTAAAAAATACATTGATAAAGAAGGCATATTATTCAATACAAGATTATATAGATGATAAAAAAGCGTGGAACGTGAAATACTTGTTGACTTCCAGGCAGGATGTATTATATTCATATACAATTGTATTTAACTAACATACTAACATTATCTAAAACGGGATATTTACCATGTTTTTTATTTTTATTTGGTGGAGCTCGATATTTCGACATTATCTACGAATGTCTTGTTCACGAGACTGACGTTTGCGGGTAGATGTTGACGGCATTAGAAGTGTCCATATCGGACTACCTCCTTTCTCGTACGTTTGCTGCGTAAACACTGGTTACCACTACCACTGTCACTTTCACCCCTACTATTTGTTTTATTTACACTCGAAACTCGATCCCGTGTTTTACAAACGAAACTCACTGTATCGATTCGCGAATTTTTTATATTATTATTCAAGGGTTTGCATAATTTTATCACTGGATTCCATACTTTTGACAGTTGAAACCCATCTTCCCTATTGAAATTACTATATTTAGTAATTTCAATGGCTTCTCGTACCAGTCGGGGTATGTAATGGCGTTCTGTCGCGAGTATCTGAGCATTATGAAACTCGATCCAATGGTTCGGTCCGGCTTCCAGAAGATGTTCCGCGATGGCTGATTTCTTGGTATCATTGTTTTTTACCGCCTTGATATGTTCGTTGATACGACAAGATACCGTACGTTTCGTCTGTCCAACATAGGATTTACCACAACTACAGTCGATTTTGTAAACTCCGGGTTTTTCCAGGGGAAAGCTATCTTTAGGTGAACGCAACATTTGCCCTATCTTCTTGAAAGGAGTGAAGATAGTCTTCACCGCATATTTGCCCAGGACTCTAGCTATCTTATCTGTCACTCCTTTAACGTATGGCATAAATGCTGGTTGTCTTTCAACCCTGTACTGTCGCAGTAACTTATGATCCCGTGTGTAGTGGGTAAGTTAGCTCCACCAAATAAAAATAAAAAACATGGTAAATATCCCGTTTTAGATAATGTTAGTAATAAAAATAACCATGTTAATTTAAAATCTTAACTAACATAATTTTGTATTATTAAATGTTGAAAACGAGTTACTACTGAGTTTCTTGTCGGTTATTTTCGATAGAATCTGCATTCCGCACCGATGGTAGCTTCGCTTAATATAGTTTGTTAAAAGACGATTCAAAAGTCCTTGTGAAAAAAGTCTACTTGAATAATTTGATTTTGATTTATTATAAGTTATAAGTACTATAATACAATAAACTATAAGTTAAATATAAATATTATTTTCCTTCATAATAATTTTCCTTGAAAATAGGTATTTAATAGTTGAGATGTAATAATAAAAATGAGCTCTAGGAAAAATAATCTACACTGA
Source organism: Vanessa tameamea (assembly GCF_037043105.1). Lineage (NCBI taxonomy): Eukaryota > Metazoa > Arthropoda > Insecta > Lepidoptera > Nymphalidae > Vanessa > Vanessa tameamea. The sequence goes on along the minus strand of NC_087318.1, from coordinate 6,552,003 downwards.
TATTATAAATCTTCAAGTAATTTTTATCTGTCTGTTGCTCTTTCAAAGCCAAACCACTGAAATTTTGTATTAAGCAAGCTTGAGTTCCAAGGAAGGCTATTATATAATTTATGCTCTTCGCCGGAAGACCAAACCCTTAAACGTGAGCGAAACCGCGGGTCAAAACTACTGATCTCATAATATGTAACTAACATAGAGTTCGTATCATTTGCATCTACTAATCGGTTTTACGACTAACCCCTTATACTATTACATCATATAAAGCAAGTTTGTCTTGACCTTTTTAAGATCTGATTGTGAACAGCATTTTTTTGGTAGCTGGTAAAGTTTTACTGCTATCAATAAATAAAAATTAAAAAATATATATTCGAAATATTAAAATTCATAAGTATGTTTCCTTCAAGTATTCCAATATAATTGTGGTACGACCACAGTCAAAATTTTATAATATTTTTTCATTGGTTTTCAGGGATAACGTATTCAGCTGATTGCTTAGCGTTTTGCGTGATGGCTCACCTTTTGTGGCCGACACGATCCGAACAGTACTTACTTCTAGCTCCATCTAATTATACAGGTGATCATTTTTATATTCATACAATACAATACAATTTTAATTATTTATATTTTATTAATTATTATTTATCTTGAATACAACCGAATTGATAATCGCTTTTCTTGAACTCTTATAATCGAATGGGAAGCTTATCGCCATACCCAAACAGGAGTTGAACTGTATGTTCAGTGTACGGATCAGTGCCTAAGTCAAAGATCAGTACCAAAATAAATCTGTTCATAAAACTGTACATATATTTCTTAAGTAAGAACATTCAATTAAAATAGAGAAAATGCAGTTTTCATACGTAAACGTAAAAATTTTACAGGCTTAAAAGATTATTTTTTATTAACAGCAGGTATAGAAGAATTAGACGAGTTCAATGAGTCGCCGCACGTCGTGCACAGCGACACGGTCGCGCTCACGACGGTCGAAAGCATCAACGCAGACGACGAAGAAGTTATATTTACACGACCACACAAAAATGGTACAGTTTTTTCATAGCGATTCAAAAAAATAATTGTGTCGATACTCAATTATGGATACCTATAATCCGGGTATGCAGATATGAATGATTTGAATCGTATTGATGGGTCGTCGATGTCATAGCGTTTGTACTAATCGGAGTATTTGAAAAAAATCGATTATGTGTTAATATCGATGTGCAACTAGTGCTGTTTTTGAGATGTCAGTGATACATCACTCTGTGGTAGGAACTCGCTCGGTAAGGATTTGTAACAGTATGTTGCCGCTCGCGTGCGTGACGGTTTTTCAAATGAAAAATATCGCGAATGGCGAACCTTTACCTTATACTAATAAGATTATCCTTTGTTTTATAACAAATGTTAACACATTACTCTTTTTTATTAAATTAATTATTAATGACAATTGTGATGTTTTTAATACGTATTGTAAGTAAATATTTTAATTATTAGTTAGCTCAGTTTTAGTTTAATTATATATTATAACCTAAAAATCTAAATCTAATTTGCCAAATGTTTTATGTAGTTTAGATGCTACACAGAAACAGATAAACACACATAGACTTCGTTGTAGCCTTGTAACAATTATACTGCCTATTATATAATATCAGTGTCGATCAATTTGTAAAAATGAACTTTGACAAATGTTGTTTAGCGGACATTCGAAAGAAAAAGAAAGGAATGTTTAGCTAATCCCTCCCTACACATAATTTATAAGTAAAGCCGGTACTGTATAAATGCTTAACTAAAGTAACGATTGTGATGGTTGGAGTTAAATTTAATTTTCTTGCATATGAAATGGTTTGTACTGGTTATAAAAAATATATACGTTTTCCTACGTAAAGCAAAGTTGTATGAAAGTACCGCACGCGGGCGGAATTGCTGGAGAATTAAATATATAAGTAGCAGTTGCCTAAATAAGGCTACATGATGATGCGAATAAACTATCAATATAATATTTTATTAAAAAAAAAAACTTTAATTGAGGTTTCATTTTAGAATTTTTCTAACTATGCTAAATATTAGTATACGATGTATCTTACTTTTAAATATAAGAAAAAATATATTAATTTCAGATTCACAATTTAAAAAAAAGCGAATTTATAATTTTATGATTGTTGAATTTAATATTTCTGAGATGAGAATTTTTTTTGTTACCAAAATTTACGCTACAATTTTCGACAAGTTTTGTCGACATTTCGATAAAATAATCTTATTGATGAACTTAGTTTTACTTTAAAAATAATACAACAGATGTTATTTGTAAGAATAATATAGTATTATAGTATGTAGGTAATTATTTGAATTTGGTTTATTCGGAATAATAATTTGATCAAGATAAAAATAACTATTCCAGTCAAAGGATATACGTGAATAAAAAAAAATGGGTACAAATTTTCTCGATCGAATATCAGTTTATTAAGAAAGTGCCAATGTCATAATCTAACAGTCAACTAAATAGTTCGATTACGATAAAATGTTTGGCAGGTTTACATTATGGTTGGTAATGTTTCTTTCACACGCTTGTCCCAACTTTTGGGTCCAAAATATAGGACAAGCATCAACACTTATTACTATCAAGCTTATCATTAACCTTCCAAATTATTGTGAGTACTTACAACGTGTAATAAGCATTTTGAAAGTAATCACTATAAACAAATAATATGTTGTGACGCGTCAAAGAATAGCTGTGTTTTTTTTTTCAAATTTATTAACAATTTATCCCGTCAGTACTCGTTTGAAAAAACTTTTTATAGTAATCTACATCAAAGAATATAGGTAAAAATTTGTACGTTGATAAAATGACTGAAACGACATAATGTATAAAAATTAAGTAGTACTATCACTTTTGTAAACCTGTCCTAAAATATTACAATTTAAAATGAATTTATTACCTTTTAAATTTATTAATAGGAAATGTGTCTGTGTATGTTTGTTGTAAATTAATGTAAATGTTTGTTGTAAAAGTGCTAAAAACTTAAAAAATGCTTAAATGGGATGTTATTCTTTAATTTTATTACAAAATGAGTTAATTTTCTAGAAAAAAGTTATATATATATTTATTTCAAAATTAATTATTTTTATCACAAGATTACTTTTTTAATATCGTAGACGATTACAATATAAGATTACGAGATAGAAACAACACAACATTGTAATTAATATGTTTCACATGTTTTAAAATACTTTAGTTTAAAAACATTCGTTAATTAATAGATAATTGAAAACAAATTTCAAAATAAACTTCTTCAATTGATTTGTATTGCTTCAATATTGTCGTGTGTACGTTAAATATCGATTACATTTCGATAAATATATGTTTAATTAACAAATGAAAGAAACGCTAGCTGTAGACTTTATTACGTGTTTTAGAAATGAAACCTCATTGTTGAATCCTTGGATTTAATGAAGCGTACAGATAGGTGACACGTCACATGGAATGAAAAATTTCCATTCGTTGCATGGTACATTGGAATAGCTAGGATAGTCCCATGCACAAACTACATGAACTGAGAACTACTTTAAATTTGTAATTTGCTTAACGTGTATTTTTGTGAACCTTGTTGTGTGCACGCACAATTAAAACGCTCATTACGTGCACGAGTGGGCGCCATTCGTGCGTGCGATAGTCATACCTAACGAATTTGTTGCAACGTGTGCTACTTTTCAGATGTGTACGCAGTTTAAGATTTGAAAAATAATGTCTGTTTATTAGTGATGCATGGTAAAATTGGTTGAAGTTGATAAGTCTAACAATTACATTCATTATGTGCATAGATAAGATTGTTGGCTAGAGTTTTTGTTTCGTGACCGGAGGGCTAGTTACCTTACATCTTCGAAGTCATGTTAATAAGTTATGGGACGTATAAATAGAACCGTAGCTCATAAGATATGGAGTGATGTTCAGAAAAGGATACTCGAACATAAATAACAAAACTTTTCGGCAAACTATGAACTTAATACCAAGAAATATACAATGAAAGTCATTAACTCTTTAGAATATTAGTTATTTAAATCTTACGTATCATTCATCTCTCATATATCGATTTTGAAGATGTTATGTAGCCTAAGGTTTGAAATTGGTTATCTGTACTACAGTTAAAAAGAGAACTTTTTTTAACTATAAGTCTTGAATGTTAAGAAATTTACTTATCATTGCAACGAATTATGAACAAAATATATTATTTCTCGCCAAAGCTTAAATTAATACAAAATTTTTTAAACAAATATATGTATAATTTTATGGTAAGTTTAGTCGTGGTTTCTTACACTGTGTTATAGATACACCGCTCGAATGCTCTGTAATTGTTCCTCGACGCTTATGATTCGAATAACATGTGATGTTCAATGAATTGTAAATATGTATTATGTAAAAAATTAAGTACAACTAGATCTCTGACACTAAAAACAAAAATTTATGAATAAAATTTGATAAATGTACTATGAGTGTGAAATAGTTTTTTTACACATTGGTACTGTTTTATCTTTAAAATATAGCGATTTTTAAAACTTGTTTCCAACGATACATGTTTGCTATCATCGCGATAGCGTTCAGACAATGGCAGTGATTAGTAAATTAGTTCGGAAAATTAACTTATCATCAATTTTATTGAGGATCAATACGACCGTATGGGACAATAGATTATTTTGTTCTAGTGTCGAACTGCTTATTACAAATATATTTAAGTGATTTTAAAATTATACAAAACGCACAGTTCCGTTTTGTGATAAGTACAAGGATTATATATGTATATAATTACCTTTATATAGTTTTATTGGTAGTTTAAGTGAAAATATATTTTTAATTCTACAAATTGCCAATTCTGTGCATGCAAACTATCTGTTATATAAGTAGTAATGTCTAGTAAGTGATTTATTATGTTGTCAAATTGTCATGTACTGTTTACATCACCAAACAATTAAAACATGAGCATTAAATATTAATAATCTATTTGTATTTTTAATGCTTTCCTAAATAATTTTGAATTGAAAATACATTTAATATTTCTTGATTATTTTTCGCATTCGGTGGAATGTCAGTTGGGTACCTAGTTATCTTGAAACCCATCCTTAATGACCCACCAAGATTCCCTTAAGACATCCTGTATTAAGGGCTCTTTCACGGATCAATTGGAGGCTGCCGTTATCAGTATTTACAAGCCAGGTAAGCCGAAGATTCTTCTTTTGTGGTACCCATCCATTAGTTTAACACACAGGTTACATGAAATGTTAATATTTTTATGTAATATATAATCTTTTCATAACCGATCAATTCTACTTTCGATCTGAACTCACACTCTTTTTCGATGTAGCAAAAGCTGATAATCGACAGCTTTTGTTACATCCAAAGGTTCATTGTATCAGGCTGATGCCAACCTGATATAATGAACCTATGTACAAGTATACTAGACCTCCCCTATAGTCTTTATTCATATTATTTACTTTATTCTTGTGTAATTTATTGTGAAAAATCTGAATAGAAGTGCGTATAATCGTAGTAGTGCAGGTAATGGTGTATGAGCCAGTAAAATTCTAGTGACAACACTTTAATTAACATGATTAGGGTAAGGTATACACTTCGTCTGTGTAAATAAAAATAATAATGAAATACATTATTCTTATTGCTAATTCACATTGGCAGCGAGACAACCTGACATCAGGAATTTTAATTGCATGACCAGTTTATGTACATAATTATATGCAGTCTACGTGTAATTCATATGCCAACTTATTCACAATGCAGTATTGATACCATTTAAAAACATTAGTTACTACGAAATGACCGAACAATTCATGTCAATGACGTTTTTTGAATCTATAGAAATACTTATGTACAAACTTATTCTCTAAAATTTCTCAGTCGGGTAGGAAGATATCTTGAATGAGTTCTGCCATGCGTGGTGATCGTGCAATAAAATCAAACAAACTCTTAGAGCCAACAACAATAATTTATTTATCCACACATAGTTACAATAATTAATACATCTAATACAAAAGGAATTGAAGCTAGCGCGGAACTCAAGGAAGATTAAATTTACATAACATAGATAAACATGTAACCGAATACACTGGCAATTTATGTTCACAATTGTTTCAAAATTGTATTTATATCAATTATCAATACATAGTTACCATAAAACAGTATGTTATTTAAAATATATGTGCCTAACAATTTTTCTTTAGATTATAAAGATTAAATAATATTGCAAAAAAAATGTAGTATTTTTATTATTAAGGAATTGTTTTACATTAATTTGTCATTTGAATAAAATAAATAATAAATGTAAATATAACAAGGTTATTTTAAATAGTGTTACCGACGCTAATATAACCTTACCTATACATTTACTAGAACATCAAAAATATCTAATTCAAATGAACAATGCTCGTAATCTTAAAATTACTACATATTTTTAAAGCCTCTATACATTTATAAAACAGTTGACAAAATAGGATTTTACCGTTTGAATATAAAATACTCAAACAACAATTAGATATAGAACGAATGATTATTTTTACTATTTATAAATATATTTTTAGAATATCCAGAATTTATGACACTCAATAATCCGCTCTTATCTATCATAATATCAATGTCCGATAGAAACACGTTTTTGCCTTTTTTATATAGTGCTCTAGTTTAAAAGTGTAATAAGATATAAATTACAAATCTTTATCGATCCAATTTCCACACAGACATTTTTATACAAATAACGAGCCGGCCTCGCACGAGAAGCCGTACAAAAACAGGTGAGATCTTAATACACATGTAAGAGCTCTTATTAATACCTAGATTGTAAGATATCAATTTCAAAATTTATAATAAATATCAATTTACACCTAATAGAAAAAAAAAATGTATACGTCAAATAGCATGTGTATAATAATTAATCTTAAGAAAGTAGGAATGAGATTGATACACACCACGTTATATCTACAAACGTATTTTTTTTAAATATATGAAGAGAAAGAGTGTAAACAAATAAGTATTTTATATAAAAATACACGTTAAAAATGCATAATGATGTGCAATTCCGTAAACATATTTTAGTGTTGTAATTTGTTGTACGTCATATTTTTAATCTTCGCTTAACAGTTTCCAAGAGTAATATCAGTCCGCTTATTTACCTACTTCTACATTTCAAACTTCACTACTATTTACATACAGAGACGGAGTTATTCTCGAATGGATCAGATCTTTTTAATTGATTTAACACATCAATAATAGAAATATAACCGAGTTCCAATTATACAAACGTCTTCAATATGCTGTGAGATTTATGTCTCTCCCTTTTATGAAATGTTTCTAAGTATATTTTTAACAATAATGTTTTAATACTTTAGGAGAAATCATAAAGTAAAAAAAAACCTACAGTATAATGTTCAAAGTTGATTTTGTAATAACTTGACTAGAGATAATATTCTAATTAATATAACAGGATTTTAACCAAAATGTACATAATAGGCAAACAATGCTATTGAAATAAAATAAATAATTATAAGGACTTTCGAAGTTTACGCACTTAAGGGAAAAAATAATTAACATTCCGTTTGACTTATTACATCATCCGAAGAATGCAGACCTTAAAAATATAGAATATTACGTAAATATATTAAAAAAACCCTCTAGACAGTTAATTTTAGAACTCGAGTAGATATAGTTTACGAAAGTCAGTAGACAAGAGATGCTTGCGTTCACGTAAACAATTTATATCATAAACTATTTCAGTCCATCCATGTTTAATATTAACAAAAGCGCAGATGCATAATAAGGTTACCGTAAGTCTAGTAAGAATACCCGTAAGACAATACGTTGAAAATAATAAACTATATAGCTTTGTAACTTTTTACGCAATAATTATACTTAATTTTAATTTATTCTTTTTTTTATTAAACTTAAGAAAAACCATGAGCTAAGATCAAATTTTTGAATTTATATTAATTTGATTGATTTTGATATTCATAATAAATAGTAAATGTTCTCGATAAAACGTAATACAACAAATAAAATTAATTAAATTGATGAATTATTATTGGTAGAATAGAAAAAATAAAACATTTAAAGAATAAACATAATAAATAGATAATTACATAGAAAATAATAGTATATACTTACTAATCAATATGAATATTGAATACTAATTATTATTTTTATTTATAATCTGCCTTCTTTTATAAAAGAATAAAAGTTAAAATTAAATATACTCGAGAAAAACAAGGTATAATTTCATGTAATTTTTCCCAAGTTTTGGTCAAAGTTTGCTAATAATTTATAATATCAATTTATTCAATCATTGCTCATAAACCACGTTATTTAATGTACACACCATTTATAAAGCCAATTATTAATATTACAAATAATTTAATTGTACTTTAATTAAATAAAATTTAGAATCTAAATAAAAATTATGATCTGACTGAAGCCGAGTTTAAAAATTGTCCTTTATTAATATAAGTAGACAAAATTAAAGAACTATAAGTTTTATGTAATTTGATAATAAATAACTAAAAATAATAATTTTCAAATTATATTTTTGAATAGTCTAATTTTAATGATTTTATCACAAACAATATTCAAATGTAATGTAATGTAATGTAATGGAAGATACTTCTAATCTTATTACAGTATTGAATTTAATGAAATATTGTGTGATAAGTTACACCATCCTTTTATTTTTAATATTAAGAAAACTAAAATAACACAGTTATTATCATACATCATATCGTAATTGTACATAGGCTGTACGATTATTGTATAGGGTAATTGGAACACTTAATTTGAACCTTTAACAAAAGCCAAAAGAAAAATAATTAAATACACAAAAATAATAATAATTATACCGGTCTGCCAGGTTTTTCTTGAATCTAATATTTACAATAATCAATTGTACATAATGTTTCAACATTAAATAGTGCATTAAAATTTTGCATTGTCAATTATTAAAGTCAGAAATTGAGCTTTATAAATTGTTGTAATCATAACTCTACAAAGATTATAACTAGAATAAATATATTTTTGTATAATGAATTAATGAGTATGCATAAATAACAAGAATTGTACTTAATATCAATATTTTCACGGCTTCTAGCTTAATATTATATATTAATTTTTGAACATCGAAAATTGCAGTTCATCTTTTTTTTATTATAAAAAGAGAGGAATGAAAATCATTCGGAAGGTACTGTGACGTAGATGTGCACAATAAAAATATGAGCTAATTTCGGTGTTACATGGAAGTTTTTAAATATTAACATCAATATTCAGTTTATCTTAAATTCTTAAACTACATCTACATTCCTGGAATATTTTCATATTAAATATTTATAACACATATTGTAAATAATAATATTATGTTATTTAGAATAATTTATATTATGGTATATATATACATAATAAAAATATATATTGTAAAATTAGGCTACTTGACATACGTATAGTCTAATCCAACCATAACAGGAAAAAAGCCAAATAAACAACATTTGACAGCAAATTGACGGGATATCATTGGTCGAGAGCTTGATTAATCTATGATATTCACTATGGATTTGCGAAAAAAAATGGCGTTTTGAACGTCGACGGTTTTGAACTGTTATCGGCAGTTTGGAAGTAATATTAAAATGGGAATAAGTTATGTGCAATGGTATTATATTATAAATAAATATATATTAATCATAAACTCTTATAAATAAGTAAATCTAAGGTTTTTTTCCTATTTCCATTGGAATAGGCTATGCATATGTATATGATATTTTAATCTAAAAATGCATTTAGTTAATACAGTGTGAAATGATGGATTCGTGGATTTTTGCGAATTCTTTTAGTAACAATTAATATATGATTGTTACTAAAAGAAGTAAAGGTCACAATTAGTTATCACGTTTTGTAACATCAATTAATCGGTTTTATTAGTGCATTTGTATAAACAAATATAAAACTATATTTTTTAAATTTCTACTCAACTTTACTATAACACAACAGATAGCTTTAGGTCAATTTAAATAAAGAGTCAAATAGCCCAAGGTCGAAACTCATACTACACATAGCATATCTGTAAAATTCTTAAATAGAACACAAACACATATCCAAAAATAGTAATACAGATCTATATGTTACATATACAGGTACAGTTTAGGGGAGAATACGATATTCATTCGAATATCAAGCTGACTTAATATTACGTATCTTTTTTTTTTTTTAATAAATAGCAAAGCGCGATTATATAACATTTAGAGCAAGTTAATAGGCATATTAATATAAGCCCCGATTCACAATACTATTATATATGTTAATTAGAAAGACTAGAGTTATATATATTTATTAAAATCATTGGATTAGGAGATTTCCAGCCTTAAAATTGATTAACAATAGAATTTACGTACAATAACAATTTAGTTAATAAGTAACCGAGTAAACTACGTGACGTTTATAGACAATACTTTTTAATAAATTAGTAAGGTACACAGTGACGATAAACTAATTAATTTTTCATTATTGTAATATTATGTATCTTTTAAAGCGCTACATTTTTACAATAACATTGAATACGCGAAGTTTACTATGAAACGTATACAATTTAATATAGGATAGACATGTATAACTTAAAATATGTAGATACATAGGTATTTAACAAATATTTATTCTGTTACTATTAATTAACAAAAAATATGCTAATATTGAAATGTACTTACATTATATTTATCGGGGACATGGTACAGATAGGTTAGTAATTAACGGCGGCCTCGCGTCGCAGCAGACGTAGTCACCGGTGCTAACAAACGCCGTGGAACAAGAAGGCGAGCATTTCCTCTAGCCGGCCTCACCGCACCCGGTTGTTTCAAGTCGGCTAAATGAGATGCGTATCCATCACTTAATGTTGTTGCCATGTTGCTATATTTCTTACTTATTTTTCCAATGGCATAAATTTGTTTCGGTGATAATCCACAATTGTGATAAACGCTTATATCTTTCCCTGAACCATAAGCAACGTGCATAATAACACCATGTTCTGTTATTAAATTGTTTAAATGTGCAGCTTTATGTCCCAAAGGATCAGTTGAAAATCCGTCCGAAAAAAATACTAAGCCATGAGGGAAATTGTGCTCAGCTAGCCAGGAGACAACTTTTCTTTGTTGCATGTCTGGCCTTCCTGTTATGTAAAGGATTAGGTATCCCAAATCTTGCCAAAACCTCACTACGTCTACTGCCCCGGCTCTAACTTTAGGGTCTCGTCCTGTAACCGATACACTGGCAGTAAACGAACCGTCGATACTAAAAACTACACATTCAGTCTGTGGTGGAACAACTGCCAGATGAAAATTACAACTTGTATGATCGCCCCGCACTACTACCCTTACGGGGTAAATTCCGCAACCGACGCTTTGTTTTTCTGATAGCGTATAAGAAATTCTTCCAGTTTTGTCAGTTACCACTGTAGATAATAATGTCCATTCTCCGGCAGGTGGGTCTTTAATCATATGTATGTCTACTTTTTCACCAGTCAAAGTGATCATATCCAGTGGCCCATACATAAATCGAGCTATAAATGTTTGAGGACAACCTTCCATTACAATGACGTCGTTGGCTCTGTGGTTAGCTGCAACATTCTTTAATTTAACTGAAGTTCTCTTTCTCATCCACTTTTCTTTATCTTGGCCGGGTTTAAACATTGCACTTTCTTTATCATCTGATTGACCATATAATGCCAAGTCAAAGTGACCAACTTGGCGTAATATAAATGCTATAACATCGGAACTTTCCCAATAACTGGCATGAAAGAGATGCGGTAGTGCATTTGTAGGAAAATTTGTCAATCCTTCAGGACAATACAGAGCATAGTCAAGTCGCTTCGTACCCCACCATCTTTGCTGAAGAGCATTCATCGTAATTAATGGAATATTATCAGCTAAACCACTAACAGTACTTTGAACTGATGCTTCTGATAGTCTTCGTAGAACTGGAGTCGGCGGCATTTGTAAATGATCTCCAAACAAGGTTGGATGGCTTTGTATTAATTCCATTAAATGATATGGCTGACCATTTCCTAATGGATATTTAGCGTATCTTGCAACATTTATAGGTGGAAGATTTGTAAAACGAGCTGATAGGAGAGGTTCCAGTCTAGAAGCTACAGGGTCGGTAGGATGAAATAAATTAAATAGTTGTTGGACTGGTGGTTTTACAATCTCTTTGAACTTTTCATCAGATATTTTCCTCGAGGCCAATATTAATGAAAGTGGACTCCCAAATGTAAAGAAATCACTGACTTCAAACTCTAGTTTTGTCTGATTATCACTAGCCGTAGATGACCGTCTCCTAGGGATAGGAGCTTGAAGGTGAGACTTATTCAAATAATTTTCGGAAGGTTCATTTGGAATTGTTATTTCAGTATCCAAAATACTGTTTTCACTGTCATGTCGAGACTGATATTGCAAAGTTCGACAGAGTGCATCATAAGCCAGAACCGAACCCATGCTATCCCCAACGATACACACTTGTCCATTGAATCCTTTTCCATCGTCGGATTTTATAAATTCATTGTAAACCATATTTGCAGATACAATAGTTTTTGTAACATATTCATAATATTCTGGAGATGATGTTGCTATTAGTGGTATGGCACCAATTGGTATAAGATCATTTGTTAGTGAAGGTGTCTCACTCGTAGAGGGCGAGCAGTCAAAACTGTACGGACTTAAAGTTGATAATACTCCTAGAGCTTCAGTACAAATTGACGGACATGACACTAATTTTATAGTGATATGACCAACTAATGTTGGATAGTGCTGACGCATAACAGATTCGAAGGCTCCTTTAAATGTTGTAACATCAGATTTTTTTGCAGTCATATCTATATTTGCATCAAGGACACTGCCAGCATGAAAAACAAGAATCAGGACTGTTGTTGGGCAAGAACTATGAACGGGTGTTTCTGGACAACCATCTATACTGTGGTGACTTTGGAAATTTATAATTCGTCGTGAACCTCTTTCTGAGGTAACACGCTTTAAGAAAGATGGGTTAAATATACTATCCTCTTGATTATGATCTCTGTCTTGTGTAGGGGATATATCAATATCAGCTTCATCGAGGGAACACATGGAAGACCATTTATTAAAAGACGATTCACAATCATAAAATTCATCTTCTGAACCAGTTTCTGTCTCTGATTCTCTTACTAGTGTTTCCATTCTCCAATTTGCGACTTGAGTTTGCAAGCTCTTAAGAGAACCTGAAGATGATGATCTGAGGCTCGATTTTAAAGCTGTTTTAGGTTCAGATGGTGGAGTGCTTTCAGGACTTAAACTCTTTTGTGTTCTTTGTTCTAAGGTATTTTTCTTAGTAGATAATGGAGTTTCTGAGTCCTCATTTTTCTCAAGGCTACTCATTGTTGCCGCTAAAGATTTTGAATTTTCTTCAGATAAGTCAGTTTCTTCACCAGCTTCACCAGCCATTTTCTTTTGTAATGCTAATTGAGTCTGGCGCTCAATTTCTCGAATATCTTCCATGGTTAAACCATGCCACTCATCTTGCCAAGCCCAAGCTTGTCTGTGAGCCCTCAGCATTGTTTTTCGTAAAGCCACATCATGAATAAATTTTTCCAGTTTTGTTTGCATTCCCCAGTAACGAAATTCAACTCTACAAAGTTTATAAGCACACATAAGTGACTTTCCATTTGCTAATGGTTGTGTTTTACCTTGTACTTCCCGCCAGTACTCCTCTAGCCAAGAATCAGAGAGAGGCCCTCTATTGCATTTCTGAGAAATAAAAAGTTTTGGATCTTCCTCTTTAACATAATCAGCACCATAAAGCTGATCTTTCACTACATCAATAACATCAACTATTCTATTCTTTAAATCACTTCCAGTCAACTTGAATACATTGTCCTGGTGGCCATTATCAGAGAAGTAATAGGTTTCTATTTCAAGTGAAAATTTTTCAACAAAAGGACATGTGTACCTAGTTTTTGTATAAGGATATGCATTCCATGCTTCCTCAGAGACAGTCAAAGCTGATTTAGGAAGAAGACTCTTAAACCATCCTGGCAAATGGCTACCAACATGATAAATCTTTTGTGTATACTGACCTTTTCCACCGGGACCATTTTCATATGGTTCATTTACAATTATCTCAACACCACTCCCTTCACCTGAACTTTCTTCTCTGCTTTTTTTAGCTATCATATAAAGTTGAGCTATTCGATATTCCTCCACAGTTAGTGGGAGAGGAATCCTGTATTCTTTAATCAACATTTTTGATAATTTGTATTTATTTGGATAAAAATAATCTGAAACAAAGATAGTTCTTAAATGAAATAATTTTAATTACACTTTTAGCTAACTATTAAACTGTTGTGAAAAGGAAATAATGGATTTCACTTAATTTCATGAACTATTTTATGTTTAATTTAAGAACATCGTATTAGACAATTTTATTTGTAATAAGTTGAGTTAATAATTATGATAAATTACTATACCAATAAAAGTTAAAGTTAAAAGCTACAGGAGTTTGGCTTGAATTATTTCCTTTAATAATAACATCCAAATATTCATTAACTTAATTATAAAATCTACGCAACAAAATTCAATATTGTTGTATACTTACTAAAACAATATATGTAAAATCATGACCTGTCCAAATTTAATAACAATCTTTCACACCGCCATAGTTTTTAAATTACTATTATTATTAACCCGACTATTAAACAGATACATTATGAGATTTTTTTCAGAAAATCATAACTACTCTATCTTACAATGAACTTTGACATTTTAATACTTCCAATGCCACAATGGTTCATGCAACATTCCATTTATGTTCGTATTTTTAACTCTCCTTTTTAAAAATAAAGTTTTTAATAGCAAACAGCTTGAAATGACATCACTTATTCTCAAATCAGTATATTCTAAAACTATTTTAATTGTTTGATCTTAAAAAACATAAAAATGTGAGCCTCTTACAAACACAAAACCGTACGTACGAACGTAAATTGGAACGCCGTCGATATCGGACATGATATCGTACAGTATTCATAGTCAGGACTTAAATTTCACATTTCAGCACTTTCTTATTGAATATTATAATTTTCAAATAATCTATCTCAATTATCAAAGACAGTTTTGGTGAATCTTATCTATCTATCTACTTTATCTTTTCTTAATGGTAGAAATTACAATTTTCAATATACAGGATGCCTTAAAGATGGGTGCAAAGCTTTAAGGAGAAGCTAGTATAGGCAATTCAAAACTATTTAGGCCAAGGTTGTCATAGACAAAGTCTGCCTATTTTTTTTCTAGCAAGATTTGAAGTTTTTTTTTAAAAAGACCCAAAAATCTGCACTTTTTTTAAAATAGCTAGCTTAATATAAAAAAAGCAGTCAAAGTTTGATTTTATTTTACTAAATTAATGTTCAACCAATCTTCGGAAAGCAATTATCAAGCATGTACGTCATAAGAAAAAAAAATACAATCATTTTAAGTGCGTGAAATCTATCAAACAAAATTCTATTGAGTTGATTTCACAGTAATTAATAAAAAAAGGAGATAATATTTTTTGGTTCAATACTTTCTAAAAATATGCTTGATTATCCCTCTTTCTTTTGAGGTATTATTTACGTAGATATCTTGTACATTAGCAAAGTTATGACTTAGTAACTGATATGAGGGAGAGGAATTGTATGTAAGTAAAAAAACATTCATAATTAAATAATAAATTTGTTATGTTCTAAATGCCCGCCATGGTTGCGGATACAGGCACGAGTACGTTTCCTGATCTGCGTAGTTATAACTTTTAATAGCATCTCCAGCTTCATGGTGTCGAAAGCCGCACCCATCTTTAAGTCATCCTATATATATTTGTCTGAATTATGTTCCAATGTAAGAAAATATATATTTAAAGTATAACCTAAATTCATTTGGAGACTCGTTCATTATTATTAAGCATTTTATTCGGAACGTTTGGGCCTAAAATGTTTTAAAGGATTTTAGTATTTTTTTTATGTCCAATGTTTTAAATAACATATATTTTTTTAAATATACATATATTTACAAGTATCAAATAAAATGTCAATGAATAGTTTTAAAATATGGAACTACTACGAATATGTGCCCTTTACAGGATGAAAGCGGGAAGATCGATAACAGTCGTCGCTGAATTAACTCTTCAGCTTCAGCGACTCACAAGTCTGGTCAGTTGAGAATGCATTATTGGTGCAATATATTATTTTAATTTTACGATACATCATAATACTACATTACTCTTATCATACTATTATATACTTATATACTACTCTTATAATTTGATATAGATATGAATCATAATTTATTACATAACTGCTTACACGGATTTTTGCAATTCAATTGATGCAGACACGTACTCGCTAAATATAGCTATGCATTTTTAAAGTTAAAACATTCGGCAACCGCGCATTTTTTGTGTAAGATTTAAATTTGTAACTAAAATAAATGAAATAAATTAGTCTTAATATAAACTTTATAGTGTAGCTATTTTTGAATGAGTACAAGTAGGTAGTTATAATTATATTTTTTTCTGTTTTTGAGCATAATGTTGTCTTGGCCAATAACAACTTAAGCAATCAATATCGAACTTGTGAGTTTCCAGGGCCGGACCGTGAGTTTATGGGACCCTGGGTTAATACTACTTAGGGGCCCACCTACTTACTCAAAGTATAGAAAAAAATGAGACAGTAAAATATTTGATTTATATTATATTATTCCTTAGTTTTATACAACCGTAAACCGTGACAAATTTCAAAGCAACTTTTCTGCACTTTCCTTTGGATAGTTCATTAATTTGCTCCTCACATTCTAGGTTCTTAGTTAAATCTACATTTATAGACAAAACGGATAAATGGTTAAGACGTGAGTTTGACATCGTCGTTCTGTATTTATTCTCCACTAGCTGTGCCCGCGACTTCGTGCGCGTTTCATTTAATAAAATCGTTATTGTTCAGTTCCCAGATTTTAATATAACTTATTAATTCTGTATTAGGCAGCTTTTGTGATATTAAGTCTTTGGTGGGAGGCAGACGTGACGGCGGAGTGGTGGCATGCGCGAGGGCTGCGCGCGGTACTGGAAAGTTTTTGGACATTGCAGCGTGACTTTATTATTATTTTATATATAATTCTAATATAAAACTGGCCTTAGTTACTCCTTATTACATCAGCTATCTGTCAGTGAACGTCCGGTCAAAATTGGTCCAACCATTCCAGAAATTAGCCGGAACAAACAGACAGACAAACAAAAATTGAAAAAAAATGATATTTTGGTATATGTACCGTGAATACATACATATGCATTTAGTAAAAAGCTGTTATTTTAATATTACAAACAGATAATCCAATATTATTATATGTATAGATATATGCCATCCTGGAAAAGCAGCGCTCGGCTTCATATGCTTGTGATTGGTAAAGCTAAATATATTTTTAATATTACATAGCAGTTAGGGAATACGTCAACAAGCATTGCATTAAATTCCATTATTTTAACTGCGATGTGTTTAAATGAGGCTTACATAAAAAATAGAACAATTTTCGCTTACGCCTATTTAACTTCCTTTTAATTACATTTACATAAACATAACATAATCAGCCTGTAAATTTCCCACTGCTGGGCTAAGGCCTCCTCTCCCGTTGAGGAGAAGGTATGGAGCATATTCCACCACGCTGCTCCAATGCGGGTTGGTGGAATACACATGTGGCAGAAATTCGTTGAAATTAGACACATGCAGGTTTCCTCACGATGTTTTCCTTCACCGCCGAGCACGAGATGAATTATAAACACAAATTAAGCACATGAAAATTCAGTGGTGCCTGCCTGGGTTTGAACCCGAAATCATCGGTTAAGATGCACGCGGTCTAACCACTGAGCCATCTCGGCTCTCATTCATCAAATTACATTTACAGCTTTAATCGATTGAGATCATAAGTCATTCTTAAGTCACTTTAGTCATCTGAATCAGTCTCAGTCAACATTTTTTCTATCTCAGCTGTTCTATAATTTTTGTTAGTACTTGCTTTCTAGTTTTCTTTGTTCGTATTTTTAAGTACAGCTTCCAAATTACCTTTGTCAGGTTTATAGATATCTTCCGAAAGTAACATTTTGGACACGTTCTACTCTTTTGTCAATTTCTTTTGCTTTCTTTCTTTTCTCTTTTTAACGCTTTCTCTTCTTTAATTTTTTTTTTTCATTTCCTGAGCTTTCCATTCGGCTGATGTTAGTACAAAAGGCGCCTTGGTATTTTATCCCTTTTCTTTGTGGCGTTTTAGGTAGCACAAAAATATCTTGTAGTTTAATTATAGTTGTATTACTTAGCCAATGATTGATCAAAGATTTATTGAATGGGTTTGATTAATCGAAGTATTCGCAGGACTGCAAAAACCATACGATCTGTTTAATTCTTTCGCATTAACGTCTATTTTTGACTTTCACTTAGCTTTTTTTTTAGTTTTACGAGGAGGAAAGGATTTTTAGGTGCAGTTTATATTTAGGTATATTAGGATTATGAAATTGTTGGAAATGAAAATTAACTTTAAAACGTGTGGAATATTTTTATTTAAAATAACAAGTTTAAAAATGCTTTACTTTAAATTATTTTTTAAAAATATAAAAATGCAAAACCTTATAGAAAATTAACATTTTGTAAAAAATAGATTTATATTTAGATTTACATTTCTTCAGCGAAATATAACTGCTATATTAAGACAATTTATAAAAAACAAGTAATGTCCTTGCCTTGGATTATCTGAATTGCAGTGAATTTTATAGAAAAATAATAATTTTTACTGTGATTCAAATTTAAAAGAATGGAAAAATAAACATTTTCCTTAACATTTTATAAAGGTCATATAAAAAATATATGAAACAAAATAGATGAATACAAAAGATAAATATTATATATTAATAAAGAGGGCTGCACTAAATTAGTTTCTATTTAAGCCATCAGATAGTTTTAAGTCTGTATAAGTCAGCACTAGAGTACAATTATTAGTATTAGTTTAGAAATTACAATCCCCATCTAAAACTATAAAGCTAGTGTAATTCAGTAAGAGTGAATGTTGTGAAATTTATTTTGTTATATACATATATAAAGTTACAATAAATTCAGTATCACTTCAAAAATACAATAATCACTTAATATAAAAAATATATATTTCATATAGATATGTGTCATTAAAAAATATAATAAAGAGTGTAAATATGATTCTAGATTTCTTTAAATAATCATCTTATACAATAATCATAGATTTTATTATTGATTAGTAAGCATATTTAGTTTGGAATTTGATTAAGCCCTATATATAATGCAGACAATCAAAACGATTGTCAAAAATTTTAAAAATAATTACATTATTAATTGCTTTAAACATTTCTGCTTTATAAAAATAAATATATTATTTCTACTATCCCGATAAAATTTTTGTAATATCAACAAACGACTTATGTAAAGCTTCGACAAACTGAGTGCTGTTGTTATGAGCTTTATAGCTTGCTACGGCTGCTCCAAGCTTATCAGGAAAAGCAGAGTACCTGAAATTGAAAAATTATCATTCAAATAAATACGAAATATGAATAATTCTCACAAATAAATATCTGAATTATTTTTGTGAAAGCTTATTGTGCTTCAGACAAAAAATATTTTATAAGACAAAAATAATGGATAGACTAGAAAATTACCCAATGCCGAATCCTTCTTTAGCGACAGGACCAAAACCTCCAGCCAAAACACTAGGCGCGGACAAAGTGCTAGTACTTAGAATTGATTTATTCAGGAACTTATATTCATAAGAGTCATATAGCTCATGTTTTGGCATGTTGTTCTCTTCTGCTATCTTCATTAATGCAAATATATGACGGTCGAACCCTTGACCCATAGCTGCCTGCTTCACTAATACCGAATGATATGAAGAGCACTCTTGCATTATTGAACGAAGTTCTTGATATGATGGTTTGTTTGAGTGGAGTATTTCACAAAATGCCTAAAAAGTTTATAACAAATAAAAATGATTATATATTTTTTATTATTCTGGATATAAAAATTAAGTATCTTTTAGAGATGAGATTTCAATAGTTACATGAGTAAAGTATGAATATATAAAAAGAATGAATACTTTAAAGCAAAATTTTCAATTCCATGTCTTAAATTTCTGTTGTTAATATTTAAAATCGATTATTAGAAATACATCCTTAATAAAAATATTGCTAGTTGGTGTATTAGTATGGGTTGTATTATCTATCATTATAATGGAAAGCTAAAAAAAATTTTATTAAAAAATATAATGATGATAAAATCTTATTGGGTTCTGACTATACAGTCTGAGTAAGCCTTGAGTTTGGAAGCACAGAGTTTAAATGGGTGCCTGCACTCTCTCTAGTCATATATATAATCAGATTCTCAATCAATAGGATTATGAGAGTGAGGAAATAGAATGTCTATACATGTTTGTGACACATATGTTACATCTCTGTTGAAAAAATTCACCGCAATAAATATATAATTATATCATCTTACCTTTGTTTTATCAGTACAAGGTCGCATTGTTTCAGTTCGTCCATGCTTAAAGGCAGATGTACTACAAGATTCATATGTGCCCACAAATTTACCGTTTATAAGGTGATATGCAGCCTAAAATAATTTATATCCAATTAATAATTTTTCCTTTCTTATTTGGCTCTTTAATACTTTGTGCTCTTCGGATGAATTCTTACAGAACTAGAACAGTTATATAGAAGCCTTGTTCTTAGAAATATATTGCCGTAAGAGGATATTTTTATTCATTTATATTATTAAGAAATATTCATATATGTATATCAATTTTATATAATTAGGTAAAAAGAAAATATTTAAGAGAAGTTACCTGAAATGCAAGCTGCATTATACAGTCAGGACTAACTTTAAATTTCTTACAAGCTCCTTTTGTTAAACCTTCATATAAAATATAGTCAATGCTTAAAGAATCACACCAATCCTTGTATTCCATTTTGGCCTTCTCAATAAAACTCTTTGATTTATCATCAATGTTGAATTCTGTAAAAACTTTTTAGAATCAAGCAATTTGTAAGACTTCAGTATACATATTAGGTTATTAAAGAAAGTGTTATTTGTACAATATAAATTATTTAAGGTTGCAGTTAATATAAATTCATTTTATATAGTATTAACTGCAATTAAAATAAGATTATTAATTAATTATATTATAATATTATAATTTTTTAATCAACCTTTGCAAATGAGAGTAATTTTATCTGCAGTCTAAAATGAACTTTCTTTAATTCCTCCATGCTCATTTTGAGTTTGTTCAAATATAAATAGTTGTTTTTTTTTTCATTATTATCCATACTATAGCTTAGACAAAACTAATTTACAGGCAAGCAGTTCCTTTAAAATAAGTAATAATGCAAGTTAAATTTAAACCTATAAATTATTATTTTTTATATGCTATACTATACTATAGATGCATTTTAATTAGAAATATCAGCTTCAAAGCAACAGTTATAATATTTGTATTACACTTTTATTATGAAAAATAAACATACCTAACTTTTTAACTGTAATATTGTTATTTGAAGGCTTTGTATCTGGGTTTATAAAAGGATTAGTTGTAGTTTCTGTATAAATATCTTGGAAGAATCTAAGAACTGCAACTCCATCACCCCATGAATGTTCGAAGTTAATACCAGACACACCATCTTTAGTCACTATCATACTGAATGATTTGTCAAACCATCTGTAATGAAAATAAATCATAATCATTAGGCAGTTCATTTAAATTTAATATTTATTAAACAAAAACATAAGTTGGTTGGCTACAAAAATGTAAGATGTCATTATGCATCTGATGTTTGTTTGATGTGGTATAATGGTATGGTGGTAAGGCTTCATGCAGGCCATCTCAGGTTCTGGGTCCCCGTTATTTTACTACCAAACTGCAGTACTTTGTATTGCTATGTTTCAGGTTATTGGTAGGGTTTTATACAGGACGCTTAGTACATCCAATACCAGTTGTATTATAATTTCCATCTAATTTTTATAGCTTTTTCTTCTGAAACTTGTCCTAATATTTGTGCACCTGATTCCAGGTGAGTATAAAAACCAATAGAGATGTCTCAACTTTTAGACCCATTTGAACAAGGCATTGATTCTAATTAAAGAAATCATTATTTTACCTGTTTAGCCCATCTGCGTGTAAAAATTGTGTCAATATTCTATGTTTATTATCTCCAATAATGAAATCATCTAATACTAAATTAAAAATAGCAGAATCAATTTTTCTTAATAATTCATGATTTCCAGTTTCTTCTAAATGTTTCCGTTGATTAGCCCATTCATTTCTATTTTGACTAGTCAGTATTCCTAATGGGTAGGTGGCTTTTGGAGAATTATCATTAATAATGTTTGATAAATTTCCCAAAAATTCAGAAGGTGATAAAATATTGCCTGTAAAGTACAAATATTCAATATGTGATATACATACAGATAAAATATACAACCTTATTTTTAACTTTGTATGTGTTTATAAAATATTTATATAATTGAAAAAGATATATAATTCATCACTGTCTCGATTTTGAAAGTGCTTTATAACACAGTTAAATAGAAATATGACATTTAGTTGCATGTCAAAAAATAAAATAATATTTAATTTGAGTGCTCAATCAAACTATAATGGATCAGGAACCAATGATATTCTAATAAAAATTTATTTACTAGAACATCATTGTCAGGAACATTTTAGAATTAACAAATATAAAATATTTATAATTAAAATATTTTTACAAAACATATGAAAAGTATTTAAACATAAATTTTTCACTTATTTAAAAAAAAAAAAAACATATTTGTATATTATAATTACCATCAGAGTCTAATACATCAAAGATGTAAAAATTTCCATTTTTCTGAACAACCACATGATTACAAGTTGGATCTTTGAAAATTTTGTCTTTATTTAACAAAGGCAGACGAGTTGCATTAAATAAACCTCCAAACTGACTCATGTCCAAAGGAAAAGCCCCTAATAAATATGCACCATACCTGAAATAATACATTAAATTGAAACGATAATTTGATATAACAATTACAAACACATAATATCATATTTTAGAAGATATTTTGTATGTAATTACATATTAATTACTTAAATCCTATAAATAATCTTTGTCTTTAATATTAAATTAAATATTGTTCATTAAAATAGGTTTGTAACTTTGAATATTGTAATGTTGTTATAAGCACTTGTGTAAAGGTATCTAGAATAGCATTGTCTATTTTTTCTTTAAATTTTTGATAAAATATATCAGGTATAAAAAAGGCAATCCAGGTATAGTCTAGTTCATGATAATATGCAAAAAAATAATAACAAGAACAATTGAATAATTTCTTACCATGATAAATTTTCTGGAAGTAAACCAGTAATAGTTCTGAATAAAGAAGTGTTACTTTTTTTGGGTTGCAAGTGGAATACTTCAGGTTCAAGAATTTGTTCTCTTAGAGACAACATAAATCTTACAGCACTTACTAGTAGATTAGTTGCTCTTATCAGCTGATCATTATATTCTGGCCTAGTATCATTTTGAAATACCAAAAGGGGATTATAATTGATTGGCAATGGAGCACGATCTCTTAGATATATATCAAACCAGTAATCCGAGATATAACTGGTATGTTTATTAGCTTTGTCCTTAGCAACAAGTTTTCTCTGTAATTCTTTACCCTCATTTGTTACAAAACTATTAGTTCTTTTGACAGCTTCAGAGTATTGCTCATTGGTAAGTAAAGGTTTCAATGCACTTAAATATCTATCTTGAGTATTATTTAATTCCGGGATGGGCAAGCGCGGTAATGACTTTTGGAAATGCATTGTGGGGACTTTACTTCTTTGTAAATATTGATAACCTACATCTCTTACATTTTTCACTTTTTTTGTAATGTTTCGAATCACAGTTACATTTTTTATATGTAAATTGTTGGAGTTTAAAACTTTGTTAACGGTAAGCATTGTATCCCGAATTTATATCCTTATTATACAGCTAATTACCAATTAAAATACCTAATAAGAAAGGCACTTATTCACATAGGCACATATAAAGTCCTGAGTGGTTACCTATTTACCGTATAAATAACAACTTATATTTATTTAAACATTAACTATATAAAAAATAAAATGTACGTTATATCATGAAATTCAATTAAATTCTTAGTTTAATGGCTTTTAGTTGTGCCGACAGGGCACAGTACGTTATATCATTACCCATAAACTACAAACAAGACATTACTGATTACACTTGTCACTTAGCAGTACAAAAAAAAAACAAGATTAATGGATAATTAGTGCTGCCAGAATACAGTCGTTGTTTAACTTGAGTGTCGCGACCACCAACTTCTAATTTTACCCACCAACCAGGGCTGCCAGTAGTGCTATCTCATTTTATAAGGCTAGATCATTGAAATTAGACAAATATGATTATTATACAAAGTAACAAACCGTTTAAGCAGTGTCACCGTAAATATACAGTCTGTGAGTTACAGTAGTATCACTGTAATTCGCAGACATATTTTGGATACAAAATATGTATAATTTAGTAAAATTATACATATTTTGTATCCAATTATACGCGTAACTTTATATTATATTAGTATAGTAATATGCAAGTGCTAATATTACTAAACCTAAAATAGAAATTACCCGCCAATTTGCAGCGTTGATGATAACTTGTTTCTTTTGAATGTCTACTAAAACATCCAAATAAAATTCTTTTGACTTTTAGTATCTTAATAATACAATATAGAAATTGATAGAGTAAATTGGGGTACACCGTAATACAATATATTTTCTATTTATACATTGTATTGACAACGATGAAATTTTAAGAAGAGATAATGAATAAATCATGTGCTCGTTCTTGTTGTTTTACCTTGCATTTATGATTTATACCCAATCTTTTTCTGGTAGGATTTGTTTTCTATCCATCCTTCACCAGCGATAGAGTTGGCACTGACAGACTTAAATACAGCACGTCCACTCTATCAATGAAGTCAGACGTAGATGAGAGATTAGTCCATGAGAAATTTATGCATTGATTTTAGTGGCGACATATACCCATTATTGGCCTACTCTCGGTCTAGAATGCTGACGACAGCATATAATTCTTGCTTGAAAATATAATTCTCATAGTATTGGTACAAGGAACAAACACAAACTTGTTACTCCTGTTACTCGAATGCATAGAGTCAGTAACTCTTTTGTGGGGCAATGTATACGGTTTTACAATAGGATCCCAGAAAGCGTTCAAAATGCTTCTGTTGCCAAATTTAAAAAAATTGTTAAGGAGCGCTTGTGTGCGATAGGGTACTATACAATAAGTGAGTTTATGATTTATAGCACACCTTGGGAATGAAACAATCGCCTCCTAGCTATTTCTAGTCATATACAAAAAAAAGACCCGCTGAGTTTCTTTCGCCAGTTCTTCTCAGGTCAGGGTGTTTCCTTTTCCGAACCGGTGGTAGTGTTTAATTTGACTATCAATAAGTAAGTATAATACTTCTATATTGAATAAAGGAATTTGAGTTTGAGTTTACAAGTGTTGTTAGTCCAGGTTCTTTTTTTTACCGAGAGAATCAACGGGAAAATGCTGTTTCTTGCTACCATTTCATGCAGATGTTTGTAAAGTAGCTATTTTTATATACTTAAGTCAATAATGTAAAAAATCTTATAGTTCGTTCCACTGAATACTCGCATCTTATTGTTGATGTATGCGGGTAGAGATAAGCGAGACGAATCTGGAGAAAATCCTAAGTAATGATTTGAAGGTCATGCGCATTTAGCAGTGAGCACTGAGCACACAAGGGCAATTCCTTAAGAGCTCGTTTCCTATATTGAGACTACATAAATTGACAAAAATATATAGTTTTTTGCAACATCTGAAAACACATTAAAAAATTCTATGTTTGTAAAATAAAACTCACAACTTAGGTATATATCAAATTTTATTTTCCACAGAAACAAATGTGCTTAAAAAAAAACAAAGATTGAGATTCAATATAAAAATCTAAGCAACTGCCTTCTTATGCAGATTTAAAGCTTATCTAATACATTTTAGATTTATTTTAGTACAACCCACATGTTACACATTATGAAAGAATATTAGTTATTTAATAATAATAGTAAGTAAATAGGAACAACATATAAACTTAATAAAAATTAGTATCCATAGTTTATATTAAAGTATTAGACATATAAAAATAATATAACATGTTAAAATCTCAATTAAACTTGGAAGATAAATATAATTTCCTTAAAACTTAAATGTCTACATCATATTTACGTAAAATTGTATCTTTGGTGAGCTAGTAACATTAATTATGTTTGGGATCTAATACTTTTTTATTTTTCCAATTTAAAAATAATTGCTGAGTTTGGAGGAAATGTAATTTTATCAAAATATAAGATCTCACCAATTAAGGAAGCATTGGTAGCTGCAACAACTGTTCCTCCATAAAACATTGTTGATAAATCAGTTGTTATTGGCTGGTTGCCAAGATTACCCACAAAAACACATGTATTTCTACGAGGATACCATCGTTCAATAACAACTAGATTCTCTTCTGTATTGTGAACATCCATATTTTTTAATACTTCACCATCTTTATATATTTCCCTTAAGTATATGGTTGGAGTGTTCAATCTTAATCCTATTAGATTTTTGATTACATTTAAGTAATAAAATCTTGGTTCCAAATCGGATTTAGAATTCCAGGGCTGTATGGAAGCACTATTATCACTCTTATTATCATTTGAAAATATCATTGGCACTAAATTGTGTATATGTCTATGCTCATGGAAATCACCTTCTATTTCTTTTTCAGACAAGCCACCAAACCCTATTTCATCTCCATAAAATATACTAACAGTACCTGGTAATACTAATTCAAGTGCTGTTAATGCAAGAGTATTATTTTGATGTTTAGTGGAAATTCTTTCACTGTTTATATTACCAATATTCCAATGCACCCAGGGATGATGAGGTTTTTTCCAAAGAATACCAGATACTACACGGTTAATATGATCTTTTAAGCCATTTATACCATTTTGCAAGTCCAAGTTCACATCAATTAAATCAATTCTATTAAGCAAGATTGTAAGACTTGTACCTTTAGCTTTTTCCAATACAGCCTCACTTGCTATAAAAATTTTATCATTTCCTAAAATTTGTTTCCAAAGCTGAAGTGATTTTCCAAAATTATCATTATCAATAAATTTTTCTAGATCTTTCAAATAGAATCCATCTACATTTTGTGCCCTTGACCAATAGGCTATTGCAGCAGATGTTGGATCAAAGTTATTATCCTGAGGTTCTATTGAAAAAACAAAAGTATTGTTTGTTTCATAAGAAACATGAGATTCAACCATACTTTTCACTGGGATATCTAATATCACTCCCATGTCTCTCTTATGAGCTGCTATTATTAGATCTTGAAAATCTTTCAAAACTCCTATACTTCTATCAATAACCAATAGTGAAGTTGTATTGTAATAATGTTCCGGATATTCAGCAGATTCAAATATATAATTGAGGTGAATAGATGAAGCACCTAAATCTTTAATATAATCTAACTTCTTGACAAGACCTTTTAAATCTCCAATACCATCGTTATTTGAATCTTTAAAACTAGCTGGAAAAATTTCATAGAATACTTTCCCTTGGTACCAGGGCAGATCAGGATTACAGGTTTTAGGTATATTAATGACCATTGCTATAATTGCTCCTAAGCAAGCAATGAGTATTGAGAGAACAAACCAAAGCAAAATTTTTCGAATAATACCCCAGTTCCAGTTGATGAAGTTGGGTAATTTTCTGTTGCTGATACTGAGACTCCCATTAAGCTTGCAACTTTCAGGCTGGAAGGAAAAAAGGTAATATGTAGTATCCTAAATAATAAATAATATTAGAATAAAATCATTATATCATACCTGTCCCATAATTATGTCACCATTTTTACTGAGAGTTTGATAATCCAACATACTGATATTATTAATAAGTTGTGCACTGACAGGATCTTGAACAACTGAATTCGAATCTGCTGAAGAACTAGAATCACCTGCACATGTTTCATCTACAATAAATTAAAAATGTAGTATAGTTTACTAAACACAACAAAATCTAAAATAAAGCATATTATAATTTTATGTACCTGAATTTTTTATTTCCATTTTTTGATCATCACTTAAAGTTAAAAAAGGACCTTCATTCATTTGTTCTGATAAGGGATGTTTAAAATCTAATGGAGTAGGACTAGGGGTCAACGGCAGTAATAAGCATGTAGAAGACTTTACTTCACGAAGATAATCCAAGGTCTCAAGTTCGTTATTACCATTATTACTGCTCTCAGGAAGGTCGTTCATATTTAGATTTCAAACGTTATAGTAGTATAACCTGCTTTAATATAAAATGGGTTTATTTCGTCACTAATTATTCGTGTCAATTGATTGTATTTTTTCAACAATGGAATTTGATATATCGATTATCGAACATTAATAGGACCCCGGATGACAGGTTATGTTGTGATTTGTCATGATGACATTGGCAAGCATGATAATTATCATTAGTATGTTACGAAATGACAATAGGCTATTTGACAATGCGAAAAATAAAGTATTAATTACTGTTAAAATGGTTATTTATTAACGTAAGTTTAAAATAATTATTTATTTATTTAAAAATCCGTAAATATATTTTTTTAAACGTTTTAATTTGATATTTTTCAGCAAATATGTACCAGAATTTAAAAACTTTTACTGGGTTCCCTAACTTCTACTTAATAATAAAAGATGAATTTAAAAATCAGTCAAATAGCCTATTTAGATTAAAAGTCAGGTTTTCTATCTATGACGCGTAGAGGTACCTTTACACTTCAATCAGACGGCTATTATTATATTTAGTTATAGCTTGTAGTAAGTAAGGCTAGAATTACACTGGCGCTTGTATTTTTACAAGTCTCAATTGCATGGTAAAATGCAGATCTCGCAATGTTTATTTTTAAATAATAATGGAGTAACAAATCACTAGCTCTTTGATGATAAGAAATAATCAAATAAGTTGTTACTTACGGCTATCGGCAAACTCTACTGGTCTATTTGTATTAATATACTCTAAGCCCTACTGGCTTCTGGCGGGCACCGTCCGGCGTGTCTCGTTTCTAAAAGGTCGCATTTATTCTCATTTCCGATTTTAAT
Source organism: Vanessa tameamea (assembly GCF_037043105.1). Taxonomy (NCBI): domain Eukaryota; kingdom Metazoa; phylum Arthropoda; class Insecta; order Lepidoptera; family Nymphalidae; genus Vanessa; species Vanessa tameamea. Next base: position 6,522,714 of record NC_087318.1, on the reverse strand, counting down.
AGCGCGCCCATTATATACATCACTACGGTCAAAGGCGACTTAAATAATTATAAACTTCCTTCGAAGGCTCTCTTATAAGCTTATTAAATATTTATTACAAAAATTATTCAAATAGGTATTTAATAGAGCTGTAATTTAGCTGTGTAGAGCAACTTTTGTATGTTGTGATTATACATTAGTACCTGTTACTACATTACAAACCATGCAATGCTATTTTAAATTAAAAAAAAAAGTCTTGTGAGGCACCTTGTTTTCCGGCGATTTTCGTTTCCGGAATCCGGATAAAATGAAAAAGAAGATGGATGGAGGAAGACTGGCTTAGATGTATTTACTGAATTTTGCATATAAGAATGTAGGTATTGTAAATAAAATGCAGTAGTCATTTGAAAAAATTTACTATACATTTGTACACATTGGACAATATGATGTACTTAATAAAATAATTACCTGTTATGTACACGATTGTGAACAAAAATAAATAGATGTGGATAATATTACATTTCTATAATTAATGAAAACTTAGCAATGACTTCAGATATTCCTACTTATTAAACGTTATTTTTACCTCGGGTTAACACATAATAGTGAGTATTTATTATTATTTCTCGTTAAAATAATTCACTATTTAATAGAGAATTTAACAATTCATGATTGTTTTCAATAAATAAATTACTTTTGTACACTTTACAACTGAATTCATTATTACTTTGATATTTCTGAACTCAAATTCCTAGAGCATAAAAAAATATATAAAAGGCCTAATTAAAGAAGGCAATATTTACAAATCCAAGAATACTAAAACTGCGGTAGTTAGAATATTTGTTACATTGCCTATATATATCAGTAATTTTAATCTCTTGGTTATTATTTTATGTGTTACATTAGAACTAAATTCTAGTACTTAACATCAGTGGGATCGTTTTATCGTCTAATCTCAGTCTTTAGTTACAAAATTAAAATTGGCGGCGGAAGGCTGAGTGTTCATAGCACTGGAAGGATTCACATTCCTAAACAAACTATAAATCCTAAGGCCACGTCATGAGCTAGGTTGACTTTTCTTTAATTTAACTGCGCTTGGGTGCATTACATATGTATTGGACAAAGCTCTAGGAGTGTGAGTTTCAGAACCAGGCAATGCAGGGAGTTTATCTGTAGGATTTCGCCCTAAAATTTTTTTCTGTGACACTGTCACTACCTTTCTAGTGTTTAACTCTGGTCTATTTTTAAGGTCTAAATTGTCGGTGGTGTTTTGAGAACACTTTGCACTTTTTATTTCACTTTCACAGTCACTACTACTATGTTTAGTTAGTTTTGTAGCACCAAAAGCTTTAGTTTGTTTTAATAACGAACGGTCATTACACAAAGCAGCAATTAAAGGCAAATCAAGATTTTTACTTTTTTCTCGTAATGTTTTTATGTCTAGATCACAATTAGAAGTTCTTACTTTAGTTTCACTAGGATTATTATTGACAATGTTACAATTGAGATTTTTTGACTCCTTTAAATAACACGGAATCTTTTTTTTATGCTCATAAGGTGGCGGAGGTGGTGGAGGCGGCATTCTTCTTGTTTTTATTTGAGGCGGATCCTTAACATGAAGTATATTATCATGTGATTTTGTTCGAGCAAAAGTTTGTTCTGCTACACATGTTGGTATTGGAGGTCTTTCCAAATTGATTGAATGGTTACTAAAAGAAGTTCTACTAGTCACAGATTGCCAACTAGTCCGAGTGCCTGGTATTTGTATATAAGAATCAGAAAGATTTTGTATTGATCCATACGTTGATGAGGCGGATAAAGATATTGACAAATATGGCGTGCTTCTGTATTGTAAGCTATTTTTATGTATATTAGATAATCGTGATTCAGTTAGTTTATGATCTAAATAGTTCTGTTGCGATATTGAAGGGTCTTGAAGTGGATAGTAAACGTAATCAACATCACTATACAACTGTTGTTGAAAAACTTGGTTATGGGGAGGAGGTGGTGGTGGTAATCGAGAAACTGGTGGAGGAGGTGGTAGTCGCGGCCGACGTGGTGGGGGTGGTGGAGGTGGTAATTTCATCATTGCGACAAGAACATTTGAGTCTACGTGTACTTCTCTGGATGGCGAAAGATTATTGCTTAGACCTTGTGCTAATTTCGACCGTTCTGCTCTACGACTGGATGCTTGAAGTCTTTTCGATTTTTGAAAACGATGTTCTACGACCATAGGACTTGCAAATGTGCGTTCACCAGAAACATTAACCTCACCAGCTTCAGCTTTTAATATGGTAATCATTGGTTTAGAAGTTACAACTCTGGCAGCAACTTCTTCTTTTTCACCAGTTTGTTTTATAGGATTTGATATAGTGGCCCCGGGGTAAGCTGGTGGGGGTTTTAAAGGTGTATTTGAGTATGGTGCGAGTGTAAGATGTTTATATTCATAAGGCGGCGGTGGTTTATCAGGACACTTGGGTAAAATAGGCTCATTTTCATCTAAGTCAAGAATATTTGGTAGCGACAAATTTAATCCTATACGACTGTCAATTCTGGTTGGGGGCGTAGGAGGTCGGTCAAAGAAAGAATCGTTAGGATAATTGTCATCGGAAGGAGCTGTATCTTCGTGTCCTTGGAGGTAACTATCACCGGAAAAAGGCAAAGGTAATTTTACGTAATCAGATACAGAGTCAAATGTGTCACTTACTGACTGATTTTTGGGATAAACTCCTCTACCTACTATTAAGTCACTCAATTCACTTGCACTAAGTAAATTATGTTTATTATCTGTTGGATCACTTCCATCACCATGAAATGACATAGCGCTAACGTTAGAATTTGTTCTTTCCCGAAATAAGTTTTCTTTGTCTTCATGTTCCTTGCTATGATATTTTGCTACGCCATCTACACAATCAGTGTTACCCAAAGTAACATTTAATCTTAAGTTTTTGGGTGACAGGTTGATTCTCTGTGACTTGTTTTTTAATATGGATGAAACACTATCGATATCCGCAAAGTCGTTTTCATTTGATGATATTTTATAACTATCATAATGTGAGCTACTATATTCTGTTCTGGTTCCTTTAGAATGAGTGTACATTTTAGATGGTGCTGTTAACTCCGAACTACCCATTGTATACACTCCACTTGTCTCGCTGGAAGCAGCTAGAGTAATCGGTTGGCCAAGACCATCATATAGAGCTGATGCTGAATCTTGGGTGTATTCACCATCTATTTCAGCAGCACTATTATCACTTATCATTGAATTTTGAGCCGTGTGACTGTATCCTAATTCTAAACTGCTTGCATTAGATGCTCTGCTAAGGGTACTAAGTCCTCCACGTGCCATTATTACAGTACTGCACGATGACGAACATTGTGATCCAGTACATTTCATTTTGCTAGAGGTTGGACTGTCTGTTAGTTTTTCACTAACACTTTTATCTGATAAATGAACAGATTCAACTCTATAATTTGTTGAACAGCTACCTATGTCTAAGGAAATATCCCTTTTAGTTACAGTTTCACCGTCATCTTTACTTTTCTTTATTCTTGTTTTACATGTTTGCAGCGGTGATGACGATTTATTGTTTGTATGTACTTCTTGAGGAATGTGACGAATGAAATAGGAGTTTGAGTAGTCTAGTAAATGAGCTAATGCTAAACTTTCTGTAGAAGGAGCTGGAGGTGAGTCAATCATAATTTCTAACTCATCTTCGGATTGTACTCGATCACTGACAATACCTGATGTAGTATTTGAACTTGTAGAAGATATAAGAGAAATTCTTTGTTCATTTTTATTCTGGCAGTATTGAAAGTTAAAAGACTTTAAATATGTATAACAATTTTTCCTTTCATTTTCTTCTTTTCTTAAAATATCGCTTAACTTAGGGGAAATTTTCATAGAAAACTGATGTGTTTCCTTACATAAAGCAAAAAGATATTTGCATTTTTCTTCGCTAGAAGAATACAAAGTAAATTTTCCATCTTCAGTTCTTATTTCAAATTTCTTTCTGTCAAAACTAAGTTTACCAATAGAGCTCCATACAAAACTAGATATAGACCCATTGTCTGGTAAAATTTTAATGCCCTTGGCTGTAACTAGAAGCCATACTGTTCCTGGTTCTAATTCTGATTTAGATTGCTTTAGTCGATATCTGTGTGAATTAATAGTATCCGGAAGAAGACAAACTTCACGAATGAATCTCACTTCAGCATCACTTTGCGAAAGACCTCGATGTTCGCGATGACAAGCGCGTATAGCTGATGAAACCCAATTACCAGTTAATGATGGCGGAGTAAAATCTTCAACCTTAAAATATTCTTTATCTTCATAAAGATTTTCATCGCCAAATTTAGCTTGCAATGCTAAACCGATTAATAGTAAAAGTATTTCGGCGGGTAGTGCGTCTCTTAGACGAATATTTTCTAGTAGTTGTAGAAAGTATAAATGGCGTCCGATTTCATCGTGTAGTAGCAGGGGGCTCTCGACGTGAAATTGAACAAGCAGGTGAAGCTCCAATAGTGGTTTGCCATTGCCATCTAAGCCCTGTAAAATTATGATTATATTATTATAACTATGTATAATAACTAAGGTAATACTGACATGAAAAATAAAATGTAAAACTCACGTGTGTATGTGAAGACCTCCAGCTTTTTGGAGCGTATTTTGAAAGTTTACTTTCTAAATCAACGAACAAGTATTCTCCATCTGAAAGGTATTGTTTTGTTAATATTTGCTGTAAGTGAATTGATCAAAGGAAACGGATTATCGATTTGAATACCGATAATGGAGCTTGTACAACGAATAAAAATGCTTGTAAATCAAAATGAAAAACAAAATACTCTTTTTTACCATCAATTCTATAAATATTTTTTTTACAATTTATTTTATTGGTAGTTGTCTATTGATTTTAAAAATTAAATTTGTCATACATTTTACTAAGCAAGCATAGCATATACAGAAAAGGAACTATTTTGTACGTAATTAACCTAATAATGTTATTAGTGTTCTGATTTTATTTATTTCTCTTACAATTTGAAGTGCTTACTTTGCATAACTGCTAAACCGAATAGCTCGGTATCTGCCATGCCTTGAAATTGTGATTGCGCTTGTGCCAAAGCTTTTAATTCTTTGACCCTCGCTTTGGCTTCCACAACGAAGTGTAGAGGCTGAGGCTGGCCGGGCATACGTAGGGACAGGAGGCGTGCGCCCGCACCGAGCGCACGCGTCTCCCCACCCAACGGCCCGCGAACCGAACACAGAGCGCGCATATCGCATCTCGATACGACTATTACTCTCCCTGTGAACAATTACATTATGTTTACAATTATTAATATTACGTAGTACAGGAATTGTAATTTACTTATTTTGTACAAACTTTACCGTTAAAGTATGTTTATCTTACAAAAATGCAATAGCCAATCTGGACTAAAAAATCATAAATATAATTCGTTCACTAGAAAAATGAATAGTTTAGAAGGAATGCGCAGATCCGCACCATCTGTGCATTCCAAACTTTTTTTAATACATTTGGTTTTAGCTACCTGCGCCTTTCAAAAACCTTTGCCTAAATGTAATTTTAGTGCGTCAAATAGAGTTGGCTTTTGAAATGTAGGCTTTATTCTATTCTTATTATACAAGAAGTATCTACCTTGTGTAAGTACTTGTTCGTCTTATGTTTTTTAAAACATACGTATGAAATTGTACCTTGTTGTGTATTTAAATCAACAAAACTTAAATACGATTACGAAACGTATTTAAATTTAGTTCTAATTGATAGTCTTTCAAAGTAGATTTTCATGAACTAATAATGTCAAAATTATTAATCATATAATTACTTGTATTTTATTATACAGTACATACATTTATATATTTTGGAAACGTGCTTAGAATGGATGGTCTTTTGGTTAAGTAAATTAAGGTAAATTTTAATACAGAATCTGAATATGTGCTGTTTTTATAGACTCGGACATATTTATAATTTCGTTATAAATCAATATCAAATATACATTACATAAAGCATATGGAAAAAAAATACCATTTGGCGCAACGAATTGCTATAAAGATTATTTTATACTAACTATATAAAATAAATGAACTAAGAAAAGAGTAATTATTCTAAATATATGTACTACCGCATCGAAATATAAAGAATACTGTAAACATGTTGATTTATATATGTATATATTTTAATATAGGCAAACTCTTATAACAATATCAGTGGGCTTAATTAAACACGACCAATTTTATTCTATATCCTACTTAACTTATAAATGTGAAAGTTTTTATATTGAGATGTTTGTATCTCAATCATGCAAAACAGCTACAACGGAATCGAGAGGAATTTGGAATATAGATAGGTTATACTCTGACTTAACACAAAGGGTACCTATCATCACCTGACACAATGAAAACCTCCCAACCACCTCACATGCAGGCAATGACGCGGGCTAGTGACTTCACGTCATAATAATTATCTACGGTAAAATAAGTGGATTGTGGCAAGTTAAATAACTCTATCTCCGCCGTGTTTTTAGTCCAAGTTATTGATGTCGCGAGTAGTTTGTGGGTGACCATTTTAAGAGTGTCATATTATTTTACTACAATATCTATAACATTTTCTTTGAATTTGCCACATAAATTGGCCTAGTTAACTGTTACTCCATAGCAACGATATTCACACTACTATTGCAGAGTTATATAAATTTAAAACTCGATAAAGGTAGGTACTAGATATTACGTCGTTTTGCTTCGCTCCATGGAATCAAATGATAGAAAAAATTAAAAAATGCACTGACTCTATTACGTTAGTTTTTACTTCCTTAAGATTTTATGAACTCTGATAAAATGATTTCGCTTTTCTTTCGCTAGCGACATAGAGAAGGAAGAAGTAGAAATTACTGTCTATAGTAAGCAATGTTAAATATTAATTGTATAGTATTTGTACTTTGTATAAGAATATATACATAGGAAAGATATTTTTTTGATAATAGGTTTGTTCAAGTTTTATATTTAAATTTAGTCTATAAATCTTATAACAAAAGGAAGTTTGAATAGCCTTAGTTTTATCTAAGCATATTTTTTTTACCTTTGCTGCTAGGAAATTTATCATGATTAAAAATTCTACCATAAATGATAGAACTTTTAAAAGTTTGCAGTACTCTAAACTTAAACAAGTAGGTAAGTATATTACAAAATGTTTCCTGGAATGTAGTACCACAAGTTCGATTCGAAAAAAACTAGTTGCGAATAAATTTCATCGTATCCGGTACCTCTGCGGCTCTTCAGCTCTTGATAGCTATAATAACACGTTTTTTTGTTTTAATAAATGCACGATAGTTTGAAATGGCGGTCAGGAGTAGCGGGGCGGGGGCATACCGGTTGGCTGCGAAGCGCGCGGCGGGGTGTGGCGCGGCGGTGCGGGGCGGCGGTGAGGCGCGGACGGGGGCGCTACGTAAGCGCGGTAGCAGCGGACGGCGACGCGAGGAATGCGGACGACCTTCAGATGCCGAGCGCCCCTCCTCCTACGCCGGCCGCATCTTGCGTCCTCGCATACCTATGGCGTCGTTGCCTCCACTTTTCGACATCTCGCCACGACTTTTGACACTCGCACCTTGTCATGGATGACGGTAACGAACGGAATGCTTTAAGGAAACGATGTGCATTTTTGTTGTGATGAATAAAATCTCCGTTTAGTGTTACATTATAAATTAATTAATATTATAAATTTTAATAAAATAATTTCCTTCGTTATTATTTATACATTAGATCAATATATTTCACAAAGGTCAGATTGGGTTAGTTAAAAGTCGTTGAAGTCGTGGTTATGATTATTTTGATGCGAGCATTTCGATTTTACATGTTCCTAATCTTGTATGTTTTTAATTAAGTATGAAATCTCCTTAGCCTTCCGGCATAAAATAACGGACACTGATGAAATTTGTATACGTATATCCAGTTCTTAAAATGGGCTATGATATTTTTGTAAATTGATTATTCAAGAATTATTTAAGGTCAATGTGAGGAAATCCTATCTGCAAGGTAACTTTGTCCACATATTACCTATATAGTACTTGTACCTATATTTTGTTTATAAATGCAGCTTACGTTTTGAACATCTTAATACCTATGGAAAGTAATTCTATAAAAGAATTTCAGGTTTACAATTTTAGTCTGTGTGTTATTACTTATTTTTGAAAAAGTGTTTCGAACTCGAACAGCATTATTTTGTAACGTGTAGTGGGTCGAATTGATGAAATTGAAGCACAGAACAATAAGGGTATTTTGGTATTATTAATTATATTCACTAAATCAATAATTATATAATTTTGGACTAAATGATTACACATATATATAAACTATAAAACAAAGTAGTTGGAAAAATCATATAGAATATACAAGGTAAGTAAGATTTGCCTAAAAGCATAATGATCTACATAAATGTTTTTTGTTGCATGTGCACGTCTTTATGATCCAAATTCAGCTGCTTAGGCTAAAGATAGCGTTTAGATTAAAATAAAAATAAAAATGCAATTCACTGTGTTTAATGGTTCTACTAGAAAAAAAAATATATATTAACAGAAATTCTTAAAACTGGACCCACCGTTTCTCTATCTTTCGGATGTTCAGTTTTTACGTAGAAATTATGTCGAACAAAGCCCGTGACTGACGACATATTTAAAACCCTCAATGTTATTATTGTGGTCATTACGCGGATTTAAGCTTACCTCGCAACTTCAAGATTCTTAAATGTACACTCGTTACATCATTTTACATGTTTATTGTGACTGAGAGTTTTGTACGGTACAAAAGTAGTACCACTCAATCAGTAACTTCTTGTTGCTAAGTTTTATATTATATCATTATATTGTTTGATAATAAAGGATGGTTTCGAATGTATGTTTTATTTTAACGAAAATGTTTGTATAAACTTCATAAAAGCAACCCTGCCCATATTTATAAGGGAGCTTCTATCAATATTATATTGTGCGTGTCTTACTCTGTTTATGGAAAAAAAATTAAAATTTTACAGCAGCTTTATAATTTGTAGAAATAATTTCTAAAACCTTAATTAATACTATTTTTATATATTTAAGCACTAAATGTTATTAATTCTTATGTTAATAAACGTATATTACCTATCTTATTAAATATATTACGGAGACATAAAAAAACCTTAATAACTAAAAACGAATGGAAATGTTTCTGGTAAAATATGTGTAAAAGACTGTTTGTATTTAGGTGAAAAAGCAATTTTAGTATTTTAAAAAAAGGCAATTTTTAATATAAGTATATGTGTATACATACATACTTTATAGTAATGGTAAGTATGTATAGTATAACATTTACCTTAGATTTATTTTAATAAGTAATGTTAACTATGATAACATTTGATTACATACGCTAAAAGCATAAAATAAAGTAAAAAAAAATTACATAACTTTTATAAGATTTTAGCCAGGCATTAAACTTACTTAAATTTAAGTCCTCGTGGAAAAAAATATACTTTTATGATGTCAACAAATGTTTACAATACTACCGTTTATCATTCGTTACAGGTTTAGTTTTAGCTCTTTGCTTTTATGAATAGCTATAGAGTTATTAAAAAAAAAAAACAATATAGGTGTAGCAATAAATATTAAATGATAAAAGGACTTTCCTAAGAAATATCATCAATTCCTAAAATAAAATATAATATTTATAAACATTTTGTTCAAACCTCTTCCAAAAATAAAAATAAAACATAAAATATGGAAATCAGATTATTTAAATGGCATTTAAAATAATGTATGTGTATAAGCATACGTAAGAATTTATGAAACTTTTCAGACTGGTTGGCTTCCAAAATTCTAAAGAACTTGAAAATACATTGATTTCCGATTTCTTTAGTCAAGTAAAGTCGAAAAAGCGACTTTACTTGACTCGAATTATAATCTGTTTTATTTAGTGACAGGGGTCTACTCTTTGACAATAGCTAATATGATATGTATTGCTTGTGCAACTTAACTATCATAAGTCCTTTGATTGCGATTAGAAGTGCCTAGATAACTTTATGTTGATTACGTTAATGATAATTTACCTGACTGATATATATATGTATATAAATATAGGATTGATCTCAAATCTGATTTTAACGTTCGGATCAAACAAAGTTAAAAATCTGCAGAGTAAATACATACATATTCTGCAGGTTACATAACAAGTAGACTATCAGTGGTCATTTCTTAATCGAGCGATGGTGAAATTAAGACGATTTATATTATAATAATATTATATTCATTCTTATATTTATTAGATTTTTCTACATCAGTGTTGGATGATCTTATGTTCCAACTAGCGACCCGCTGCGGCTTCGCACGGGTGCAATGGGGTTTTAAGGTGTACAATACTGTAGTACATTATTTTGACCTATCTCGTAGGGTTCAGCCAGCGTTTTCAATTTAAGCATAAAAATGTGTTTATTTACGACATAACTTTGGAAACCTCTAAAATTATTATCAGTGTTTCTCTACTATATTGTGCATATATTATACATATAAACCTACCTATACGAATACTATTTTAAAGAGAATAAATTAGTATTTGATGTATCTGTGAGATATTAAGTTTTGCGTTTTAATATTTTGTATTGGTCAATAATGAAGTCAAAAATTTAAAAGTTTAAAATTAATGACTATGCTGAAGGACTATCAATAAAACTAAATATCGATTAATAAAATATAAACACGGCTAATACTGATTCATTAAAGTTCGAATATCACTAATAAAAATAATTAATTAATTCATTCATTCATTCATTATAATATGGTATGATTTTTTTTTTGGATGAAATTCACAAAACCATTAGTATATAATTCTGTCAATAATGGATTAATGTGGATAAGTGGATAAAACTAGCGGATAAATTTATCCGCAGATCACGAAAAATAGTCTGCATAAGGACCACTTTAATTTAGTTATGATTCATTTACCGTAAAATATTTATCCAGGAAATACTACACAGTTCACCTTAGTGCCTCCGAGTTCTTCTGGTTGTTCTGACTTTAGGCTAGAACTAATTGTTATTAGACCACTTTAAATCATTATTAGATAGTCTGGAAATTTCCTAGTTGTAACATATCATTAATAGGAGAGAAAGCTACTTAAATTTTAACACAACAGTAAGACATTTTACCATCTGTTACTTTTCCTTTATATTTATATAATATTTTAGGTCGATTTTAAACGCCCACAAAAACTAAGTATATAAAATAAAATATTTCTTTTTTCGAAATATTTATTTGATTTAAATAACAGTGTAACAATAATTTTAGATTTATTACAGATTTTATTACTAATTTATGTAAGTATATTTTGTATAGATAGATAGAGTAGGTAAGAACCTATTAAATATTAAAACGTGTAGGTACGCAAGCTATTTCTGTTTAAAATTCCTACATTAAAGATAAGAAAATAGTTTGAGAGCCGTCGTAAATACGACGTACTTAAAATATCTCTATTTAAAAAATACTGTTAAAACGCTTTCAAATTCAATCTTCGACACGAATAAATAGACACATGACATTACATTTAAGTAATCAAGTCATACTAATATGCACGTTCATTTATGAATTAATAAAATGATTTATATAAACAAAAAAAATATTTTCATATTATTATTATATTATTTAATATCCTCTATATTATCGTTTGATTAAATTCAGGCTAACGTTAGTCTTTATCTTAAAGTGCAATGTACAAATTAGATTAGTTAATTCATTAATGATTGAAGTTATAAAGAAACAAAATTGACAGATTTCTGTTGATCTCAATTCTGCCATAGTATTTCGCTGGCATTTTATGATTAGTTTTAAAGTTTATGTATAAACAACTTTACTGTATAATAATTTAGTAGACAATAACTTGCTAACTGTCTACATCGAATATCGAATGGTGTAATTGCAGTTAGACTGCTTAGTGTAGACGCTGCGCGTGCCGGGCAGCAAGCAAGCAAGCGTATACGAACGAGTAAACGAGGTGCAGTGGCAGAAGCGTAAATGTCATCGATTGATATCGCGACATATTGCAGTATCTTATTCGCGGTTGAATTAATTAATATTAATATTAATATAAAGAATGAATGGTTTTGGAACCATGAAAACTAATTTTTTAATTGTTAGTTTTCACTAGACTAAAAGATAATATTACTTAGTACGATATTTAGGTCGGTGTACCTAATAGTGCGTTGACTCATTACTTTTAGACAGTGTAAATGTTGTGCACTGATTTTCGTATGGTGTAACAAAAGCTAAAATATGCCATGAATTGTTAGATCATTCAAGTAAGCTAGAATAGATTCGACTTTTTGACGTACTTGTGCGTTCCCGAGACTATACTGTAACGTCATACTCAGTATACTTAGTATGTAGAGTGTTAAGCATAGTTTATAGATCTATTCACTCACGAAGGCGCGTTCCACACGACGGCGTAAAGACAGTAAAAAATAAATACATATATACAAATTAGTTTATTGTTAAGTTTAATTTATTAGCAATTCCTATATAACATTTATTTGCGCACATTGTGTTGTCTATCATATTGACACGCTATTAGTTGAAGACCGAGTCAATATGATACACACTAAAGATATCTTATAAGAATGATCGTCAGTCGTCTTAGTACAAGATGATAATTTCAAATGAAGGAAAATATGCACCTAGTGAATAGAGCTTCACGTACAACTTAACGGTTTTGCGATATCTATCAATTTTGATGAAAATTAGTAGGAACTCGTTTGAACCCCAAAGACAGACATAGACTTTTTTTCACCTTTTAGGGAACGGGGATACCCTGGGCATGTTGGGGCATGTAAAGTGTTGCAAACAAGTTCTTGAACCTTTTATGGCCAAAAATTCTAAGCGGGCGAAGCAGCGGTTTCCGTTTGTATATATAGATATATATATGAATCTTCTGAAAGTGTGTATCTTTTTGACCGATTTCTGGGGACCAGGTATGTGGAGCTGCGATTGAGATATAAATAAAATTCTTAAGTCTAGTGCCGGCTTAGCATTCCTTCTAATGGTTCGAGGTATGTATATCTCACAGAATGCAGTTTTTAAAAGAAGATATTAAAAGTGATTATTGTTCAGTAAAAATGAAGTACTATGCTTTAAACTTAATTGTAATTATGGTTTCGTTGCGTATCATGCAGTCTTCTTAACAGGTAGCCCGTTTTTTTTTTAAAGTCCGTGCCAGATAAAACTATATTAGACAGCCCACTTAAGCATCCATTAAATGTTCACGAAATTCATAAGTATGATATGGTATATGGTAAAATAAAAAACAATGAACACGGCGATTATTTGCTTATTAAACTTCAGCTAGCAATACCTATGTACATTAGCATATGTACTTCTTAGTCCCTAAATAAACTCATATACAACAATAATGTCAATGCCTGTGCTGTGTCATCAGCCAATAAATCATTTACTTTATCAATCACTTAATGCTGACCTTGTTTAGCGCACGTCGTTTTAATAGCGCTACAGTCTACACATGCGATGAAGTCAAATGTATGTACATGTATACTATATACATAACTTGATTTGTGTTTAGTTAACACACCGTTCGTAATCAATAAACAACAATTGCTTATAAGAAATGATAAAAACGCAATTACTCGTAGTGAAAAACCTAGTACTAATTTATTTATTGGAAATGTTGTATAAAATGTATTTTACAGGTATGTATTACAATTTCTTTTTTTAGCAAAAGACAAAGTAGGTTGCGATGAGGCTACAGTTTATTCATATTGTATTCTAACATTCTGAAGCGTTCTTTTTTTTAAACATTCCATTCTTCGGTTAGTGGCAGCGTGATTATGTCAATATTTTATTATTTGTGTTTCACGATAAATCGATGAAAAAACATAACACCTAATTAAGCTTCTATTGTTTAAAAAATAATCTTTTCGTTCGACGAAATGAAACAGGAAAATTTAACAGTTTTCTATTATATTTATTACTCTCTTTAATTTGATATTCATCAGTCGTGCATTTCGATTATAGATTTTTAATAGAGAAACTGAACGGATCATGATAACTTTTGACCAGCATTTTTCGTTGGAACCGTAAATAAGCGAGTTCACTAAAGGTGAAACTACGGTGAGATCTCTTTTAATTTAATTCCTACCATGATTTCAGATCAGTCAGTTCTTATCGATTCTGGAGAGAAAAAAAATAAAATAATTCATAAAAAAATTCAAATGGCTACCAAATAATTTCACAGGAATAGCCATATCCTTCATATTATTTTTTCAATAGCTATGAGCTTTATAATTCATCTTTATGTACTAAAATACATAACTCATATTCCTTTGCTGTCAAAGCATTATTTTTGAATATTACTTTAAAAAAAGAAAAGACAATATAATAATTATATTTCTTAATGGAAGAACTTATAAGAAAATATTTGCTTGCCTTCTAATTTTGTATCGTAACACATACAAGATTAGACTATTATTTGTGATAAGTGCCACTGGTTATGTTTTTTACTTAATTCTATATTAGGTATATATGTATGTGTACAGTTTTATAGGTCTACAATAATTACGTACTTTGTAGTTAACTTTAAATTATTCTATAGCTACCGATGACATACAATATAGTAATAGATATACAGGTACCCAAAAGTCGAAGAAACTGCACTATACTTGTTTCAGAAACTGCACTGTTTCAGATATTTATTTAGCCTGTTTTTTTTTTAACTTTTTACGCAACAAGTGAACTTAACTCACTACTTATAAATTATATAACTTATAATAGATACAGTTAAATTTGCATGTGGAAACAAACTGTATCTGGTTAATTGAGTAAAAACATTGTAATATTCTAAATTGTATATAAAAGGAATATTAGAGTTGCTTTTACAAAACATATGCTTATCGCATACCGCTCGGCTCAGCTTTTGGAAGTTCATTAGTGTTTAGTATAGTTTTTGTGGATGGTGGTAGTTCAACTGCTAAGCGGTGGTGCAATTGCAAGAGGAAGGGCGCACGGGCGCAGGGTCAGCGGCCGCGGCATGGTGTCGGTGCGGGCGCGGAATTCGAGCTATGTGTATAAAATAAAATGAAAGTGGCTGTATCGTGAAAGCGCGCGCTTATACTGCGGCCGTCCAGGGCGTCGTTGATAAACAACTCACTCACCATTAATAAATAAATCCAAAGTTGCAGATTACATTGACATCGTACTCCGTACTAAACCGCATCCAAAGGCACTTCACTTCACTATGCGCGCGATCTCTAAAACGTAACTTAGCGGCACAACGACGATGCGCATAATCTCTATAAGCGTGTAGGAACGACTGAGTGAGTGAAGCGACGAGTCCGACGAAGGCGCGTGGGTCGGCATAGGCATGAAGGCACGCGCGGGGCGCGCCACGACTTTGGCTCAGTGGAATGCAGCAAGATAGTGGCGCACGAGTATCGGCCGAGGCCCGTTGTAGGCTGGAGCATACAGCCTCTGTATGTTAGGACGCACCTCATCGGCGTTGCCGTACTCGTACGAAGAATGCGAACGGTCAAATATGCCATTACAATTATAGAAATAAAGATATAATAGGCTATGACTATAGATACTGTTACATATTGTACCTACGCATAAAAAAATAAGATAGGCTTTTTTGACTGATTGTAGAACATTTTCATTTATATAAATTGCTATTTATAGTAACTATGTACCTGTTTTTTTAAATAATGGTGTTATAAATGCCTAATTTAATGAAAACAGTTTATGATTAAGAATATAGGTAATTAAACAATGTAAGTATATATTATAATAACAAAACACGTGACCTTAGGTAATACTTGTAATGCGGAAAAATATTTTGTTTGAATATAGGCTATTAAAATTGAATTATCTTTCAATCGAAAATATTAAATATAATTGAACTGTTAAATGGAACTTATTAAACAAAATTTATGAAAATTGAGTAAGTACCTAAATACATACGTCACTACCTACCTACTTAAAAGTAATAACTTACCTCAAATTTATTGGCTATCAAATTTTGTATTAGGTATATAAATCAATCGGTAGTTACGTATATCTTTAGTACCGAGTACGTTATCAATACCTAAGTTTTTTAAGTTCATCTTATTGATTTCAATCATTTTAAAGGAATGTGGCCTGAGTGTGCGTTATATTTATAGTGAATGACTCGTAAATTAAAAATAAGTCTATTAATTATGAGTTAAACGTGTAAAAATATAATAATATTATTAATTGTAATTGAAAAATAATACTAACTAATATTATATCTATACCTATAATAAACTAGTTTTAATGAACACTTGGAATTTTTATTTAAAATTTAATCATGTTTTTCGATCGGCTAGAGTACGTGGAAAAAATATATCATAAAATCATTTTTTATTCTAACAAAGAGCAGGCGGATAAATAGGCCGCCTAATAGTAAGAGGTTAATACTGATCAAAGACATTGGCATTGTCAAAAATGTAAAGAAGCCATTCCTTAAACCGATAAAACCGCAAGATAAAGTATTGAAATCTACATTAGAAATTTGAAATACGGATATTTAATAAAATATCGATCGTTTTACTGCATGACTATATCTGATGCTTGTTGTCTCATGCATGTTTTAGACCGAACAGAAGTAACGAACAGATAGTACGAAAAATGTTTCTTGAAAAATAAAATAGATTGTTTTTTATAATATCCAATACATTATTACTATTAAGCTCCCTGTTTGTAGCATTATCATTCTAAAATAAGTAAAATATAAGTCCTCACTTTGATATTCACATCTTAGTCAATCCAATTCCTATTTACTTACTTGTTAATGGCTTTATACATATACAATTCCACCAACCCGCATTGGAGCAGCGTGGTGGAATATGCTCCATACCTTCTCCTCAACGGGAGAGGAGGCCTTAGCCCAGCAGTGGGAAATTTACAGGCTGATTATGTTTATATACAATTATATAAAGGTGTCTCAAATAAACGATGCTGTGTTATTCTTTCGAATATTAAATCAATGATTTTGATAATATCACAAAAAACTAAGCAAAGCTATTCAACAGTTATAAATGTATAAGTGTAAACGTTTTGTATATTCACAGTAACATTGATCACTTTGATAGAATCAGTGATAAAATCATTGTATGTACACGAGACGTGAGGATAAGCTTATAACGCCTAGTTTCCGGGAACTTATTTGAACTTGAGTATTGAACAGTTTTAAGACTATTCAAGTGATTTGAGTTCAGTTGCAAACCTTGATTCGAATTATAAATGATAAGCGCCGCTCTGTACCCCCAAATGAATGTCAAAATTACACTAATGTCAGGTGAACAGTCTGCAGTTCAGTTCCGTTGAAAAAAGTGATTGTTCAGAACTCCATATTTAGTGCTTAGTACATATATACGTCAATGGTAAAAATAAAAGACCGACGATCGCAATAGAACAGATACATAGTCGTCACTCTGGAAAAAATAATCAATGTCTTTGTGGCACCTTCTCAAAATACTCGAGACTCCCTTCAGAATGATTTTAATAAAGTGGATATAGTTACAGTTGTTTCATAGTATGTTTGCATCAATGTTATGTTTATTCACAAGAATATATATATATTTTTGAAAGAAACGGTGGTAAACTAACAACACATAGTTTCCGACTTTGTTAAGTTACTACATACTTCCTAGGGCACGGTATTCGTAACTCTCATAAGTAAATTTTTCTGAGTCAATTTTCGTTTAGGGCAGGATTTGGCTGGGTCTCCAATTGGTTCAGCCATTGCGACGAGCGTTTCCGATTTTCTTACAGTATTCACTTTTCATCACAAGTAATCGATTTAAAATCCCTTCATTATTGTGTCGGTTGAGCAAAGTAACATAGCAGCCGACGCGTTTGGAAGTTCGATTCACTCAATTCATGAGGTACCCATCCTTCAAGTTTTTTTACTTTCCCGATTTGCTTTAAGTGGATTAATAAAGTTTTATCACTTACCCCGAATCCTGCAGCTATCTCTGAAGTGTTTTGTGATGGATCCGCTTCCAAAATAGCCTTTAATTCTTCATTTACCACTTTGGTTTCCGGCTGTCCACGGGGTTGGTTCTGAAGGTCGAAATTTCCAGAACGAAAACGTTGAAACCAAAAACGTACTGTGCTTTTTTTTGTGACACCAGCGCCGTATACATCATTAATCCTTTGAGCTGTTTCTGCAGCACTGGTGCCACGGTAGAACTCGTACTCGTAAATATACCGATATTTCATGTTTTACATTGTGCGGCGACGCCAAAGAAAAAAAAATGAGGAAAAAACAAATGAATGACTGTTTTCAAAGCTCGTACCAGCCAAATGAATTTATAAATTTGAATTTGGAATTCTTAACCAAAGAGGACATATTTCAGATCTAACGTACGACAAAACGATAATTTCATATGTAAGGACCTAATATATTGTATACTTCAAACAGTTTTTGATTAATATATATTAATTTGTAATAAAATACTATTTACTTTACAGCATATTATAACCTTTATTATCTACTTTCATTTTAACACAAGTTCCGATAGCAGATTTGTTGACATTCAAAATGTTATTTCGGGATCTTATAACGAATATTATTAATCATAGATTGTTCACGTTCTTTATTAATGATATGATATCGCGTCAATTATTTATCTTTACCATTTTTGCCGTAAATACATTATTTTATTTAATATTTGTACTTTAATTAACAATACATTTATCAACTACACCAACTTGTGTTTTAAGAGTGAGGTTTTCTTATTATACAATAATTTAATTATAATATATCATTGTTTTAAATAATGTTTATAATTTCTTATGTTTTTTAAAAAATATCATGAATAAAATAAAATAAATGGTTTGCTATTTGGGTGTGATTATCTAGTTACGAAAAAATATGATTACGAGACCATATTGTAAACCATCTCTGATAAATAATAACAGCTCAAATATCATAACTGACAAATAAATATAAGCTCTTAAACTTAAAAAAAAATTTAATTTTTAAGTTAGTTACCTACGGGTCTTAGTAATATTTTAATTTATGATAGTAGTACTAAGACAAGCGTCAAATGTCATAGTGTAGTTCGTCACATTTTGACTTATCAATTATTATTACATTTAAAAAAAAAAGAATTTGATACTAAAATGCGTCTTTCCTTATATAATCTGTGCATCGTTCAGAAATACATAGTCTCAGAAATACTGTGCGTAAAATGTGTTCTTGTTCATACTCTCGAAATAAAACCACTATATCTATTAATGATGGGTAAAAGAACTATACACATATAATTAATTGTATGTTATTAAATAATTCTAGCATAATGAAAAACAACTATAGTCCTCGAAGATTACACTCGTTTATTTGTCGTTATTTTTTCCTAACACACTAGAATAATATATTTGTCATTTCAGGTCCGTACACAAATTTTACTTTTGTGTTTACGTTTATTTCAAATTGTACGATACGGTTAAATCTGCATTTAGTGTTAGGTGATTTTCCCGCGAAAATGTAATTGAATGAAAAGTGAATTTAAAATACGTGTTGTATGTATAATATAGCTCAATTTGATACTTTAATTCCAGTGAACTCTATAATAGAGTTAAGAAGCAGTTTAATATTAAGGTATGTTGTATAGGTTTACTCCCTATACCACACACATTATTCATTGATAATTAATTATGTACCATTTTAAGTAATCATAAAGCACATACAAAGAGCACTCTCGAGTCGTATCTTAAGCTATATTAGTATAACAGTCACAACACATAGGATATTTTTTGTTACTTTGTCGTAATTTTATTTTCGATACATCTGATATATCACTGTACTGTCAAAACGGTTTCTTTGTCGACAGCTCGATAATCGATAATGTAGATTTTATATAGCAGTACAGCTGGAATTATAAAAAGTTGTCACTTGTCAGTTGTCATTGTAGACATTGTATGACTGCTCACTGCTGTGACTGCTAGACAATGATAACACCTAAATGTCAGCTGTTGTCAAATTTTGTTGACTAAAGAAAAGGAGTAGTTACATCAGCTCATGACTGCATTTTTTAAATTATATACCTATTGACGATGTTAGGATATACTAAATTTACAAGTGCTATAAACAAACGATAGTTGAACTGACTTCATAATCAAAACTTCACAATATGTATTTCTCCAAAGCAGCCATATCACTTGTTTGTGTGCTTTTAATTCTGTCTGTATTTATGGCTAATTTATTAAATATAATTGCAATAGACAATTTTTATGCAGAAAGTAGTAATATAGGTGAAAATTACACAAAGTATTTAGGCAAAAAATATGGACAAATGACTGATTCCACCAAAAACCTTTTGTGGTTTTTGCAGGTGAGGTATCTATATATAGTGTAATAAAAAAAATTTAATCACCTAATACACAAATAATTTAACTTTATTTTACAATAACTTCTTGTTTTACTATTATTTAAAATAAAGTGAAAAAGCTTTATTTTGTTATATACTTATGCTAGAGTTTTCATTTCTTATAATATTATTAGTGCGTCACTTAAAGTGCTTTTTATTTTGTTAATTAAAAGATAATATAAAATTATTTATTCTTAAATTATTATTTTACTTAGATATCCGACATACACATCAGTATATTCCGTGACCCAGCAAGAATTGCTCATTTTCAACAATTTACTGATATAACTGTTAAATCTATAAAGCCCCTTATTGTGTTAGCAACTGGAGATCTCACAGATGCCAAAGCTAAAGACAATTTGGGTAGTTCACAAGTCAAAAAGGAATGGGTGTACTATCATAACATTATAAAGGAGTCTGGTGTTACTGAATATACAACGTGGCTTGATATTAGAGGAAATCATGGTATGTAAAAGTTACTTTTTAGCTTATAATATATTAAAAAGCAGACCTGATTATAAGTAAAAGCAATACAGAGTAGAATAATAGAATACTTCTTAGCCAGATTAGCTTCCATAAAGCTTTACAACTATTAACAAAACTGTAGCTACTAAAAGACCAAAGACCATAGAACTTACTAAATGTGTATATATTTGTATGTTTTTTTTTACTATCAACTGTTTGTAAAACCTGTGTTATAATTAAACACTATCACCACTAAGTTTTTGTCTTGTATATCTCTTAATACTCCAGACACAATAATTTCTGTAAAGGCATCTGGCATCTATTTTATTCAGACCTATCCTTCTGACACACTGTCAAATATATATGTGTCTTATCAAAGAAGTGAAATGATCACATAGAATATTTTTAGAAAGAATAGACAAACACCAACATAACAGATTATTATGAAATTTAATTCATGTTATGAAGTTTAATTCATAGTGTTGAAAATCGTAGAAATTAATAAAAATATATCAGCCAATATTAGAATATGTGTTGGGGCTTGAAGGAATTTTTTATATAATTGATGTAACCTAGTAAATTCGTAATATCATTCTGTGGAGGGGTTACATATCAAACTTTGTATATAACATAAGTATAAAACATATCATATTATTTTTGATAACCGTGCCTTCAACAATAAATAACAATTGTTGGTTTGCTAGTGTTATCTTAAATATAATAAATATGACAAATATATCTCATTTACAGATAACTTCAATATCAGGACAATTAATTCCCAGGAGAATTATTTTAGAAACTTTTCCATACAAGGGACAACTCATTCTAAATCATATGCCCATATAGTTGAGCATAATGGAGTAAATGTGGCATTTCTAGGAATGGATGCCTGCCCTGATCCTGGTTTAAGACGACCCTTTAATTTCATAGGTATTTTAGATGTACAAGAACAACAGAATTTGGAAAAATTAAAAAATGAAGCAGACCAAAAAGCTGATCATTTAGTTTGGTTTGGTCATTATCCTACATCATGTATATTGTCCTTAGAAAGGGATTCCCAAAGAATGAGTGTGAGAGAACTTATTGGTAGTGCTGGTGGCTCTCAAGTATATGTTTGTGGACACTTGCATTCAATGGGGGGATTAGTTAAACAAATGTATACAAAACACAAGAAAGGTTATTTAGAACTTGAATTAGGAGACTGGAAAGACAATAGAATGTTTCGTTTAGCTGCAATTGATCATGGATTATTTTCATTCATTGATCAAAAGCATAACTCTTGGCCTATAATACTAGTGACAAATCCAAAACATGCTCGATATGTTTTACCGGGACGTGAACCTCTTCAGTTGATACCAGAATCAACCCATATAAGAATATTAGTGTTTAGTGATGTCAAAATAGAAAGTGTAAAAATTTCTTTTGATAAAATTAGTTGGATGCTCTGTAAGAAGAAAGATGGTCCATTATATGTTTGTCGTTGGTTGCCACATTTGTTTGCAACTGGTTTACATAAGTTATATGTTGAAGCAATTGATGAAATGGGTAAAAATAATACTTTAGAACATCCATTTTCTTTGGATGGTACTGTAATGCCATTTGGAATAACATCGAGATTAATGCTAATGTTGGATGCTGGTGCAGTGGTAAGTTTAAGTATAATGTAATTAAATTTTATATAATTTTCACTAGTTTTAATTGATTCATTATAGTTTCAGGCCGTATTTGGGACATTACTTATAATAAACGTACTGCCGCTAGTGATTTTAAGGCTTCAAAAACGACCGCCAAAATATATGAGAAGATATGGTCAGAAAATACTGCGGAGCCTTTGGTTATTAAGCAAAATTGACAGAATATTTTACCCTATAGTTTTATATGCTATTTATTTGCCTTTAGGACCTTGGGTAATTGGAGAACTTATTGATGGATATATAGGAACTATATTTGCATGGGGGATTTTAATAAAAGGAACATATCTACCCGAACCATTTACTTACACATATGGAAGTGTACAATTACTGTTCGTACAGCTACCACTTATTCTTGTACTAGCTCATTGCTTGGATACTAGATTGTTTGCCCAAAATTTAAGAGGATATAAACGCCTAATAAAGAATATGCCATTCATTTTTCTGTTATCTATTCAGCTATTATTAGCGTATTTTTTTTGGCTAGAATATGGCACAATTTCGTTTTTATTCGGGCCTTTAAGAACTTGGAGTGTCGTTTTAAGCACTTTGCTATGGTACAAAACGTTAACGTTACCGCCCGATTATTGCAGGTAATTATTTATTACTGTTACGAAGTTTGAATTGAATTTGAATAATTTAATGTGTATAATTAATTTAATGTGTATCATATTTTTTACAGGTATTTGATCAAGTTAAACGATTTGCCATCATAATCGTGCGTTATTTTAAGATATTTCGTATTTAATCAGATGCGAAGATGTATTTCACAGCACATTCAATTGTATTAATATATAGTCCCTTTTCCTTCTACGGACTTCTTTCGATCGAGGTTCGCCTCTGCACGTTCAGAAAATATGTATTTCTTACTTTATTTAGCATGTCCTATTTGAGCTTAGGATACTTATTATATTTTATTTTCTGCCACAATTTACAAGTGGGTTAATTGCAAAGTACATAATAATATTTTATTAACTGTACAGTATAATACTAGTAAAATCGAGTTTTTAGCAGTCAAGAAGTATTTTGCCACAATCTATTTATTATAATGTAATTCTTAACAAAAATAGTCAATTGTTTAGTTTGTATAAAATATAAGTATTTATTGTACCAAAGACTTCGATATGAACAAATTCAGCACCGTAACTAGGGGTTGCAGTAGTAATAGTTGTTGTCCTCGGGGCGACGTTCTGATTTTGTGTCCTTGGAAAATAGAATTTGATTGCCATTTCAGCAAAGAATTTATTCAACACATGTTAATAAAATGTTTTGAATTACATTGTAATTTATAAAAAAAAATAATAAAATTATGAGACGATTCTTGACACTGTTTACAATTCTCTGACATCAATCTGTTTGTGTGATGTTTAGGACAAATTTATTGCCCAGTCGAAAAGTTACGGAGAGCACTTGATTAAATGTCTCTTTAATATTAATAACGAATTGAGATATGTGTATTTAGGTGATTCCGAGCGCCTCTACGGGGGTATGGGCTTTCCGTTGTCGTTTTCAGGTCCTAGTTGCGGTGCTGAACAAATTAAGCATTCCAAACTTAAATGTTTTGGTTATTTAAAAATTTGTTCCTATAAAGTATTAAATATTGTGATAATGTGGCATGATTATAATTTTACGCAACTATTATTTATATTTTGTAATATTTTATGTAAGAGAGACAATGTAATTGTTTTTAAATACTGCGACGAAGTTGTTCTTAACATATTAATAAAATGCGGTTTTTTTAATTAAAAACTTATTACGACGATTTTATTATTTTTATGTTAAATTGTATTAGATGTCGTGATTAAATAATAAGATTCATTCGTTAGTCTAATGGCTAGCTTGTACCTATGGCTACAAATTCTGTGGCCCACGTATAGGGTTGGGCCTATAATAGCTATTGGTTATTTCCGTTAAGGAACTCTCAGTAATAGTCTGAAACAGAACTGTCTCGGATATTACGTAGCGAATGAGGAATGAATGTGCCCTATGCCCAGTGAATGAGCCCTTGCGTTTACGCACACACTGTAATATGTCCAACATAGATGTCTAGTATTGTTTGTGCTAGTAAGTTACGTTCTGATTGATGTCTTAGTTTAATACACACGTACTGAATCTACAATTATTTCAAAAATCTTTGTACGTCATAAACTACTGGTCCAATTTAAATAGGAGAAAGGTATTTTATTCGTTGAAAATTTATTTTAAAAATATTTTTGAATGTCTAAATTAACATAATAGATGAGAATTTAGGTATTTTTAAAAATTATAAGATATTTTATACATCTAAGGTGAAGATTTAATGTTTTGTCTTAAACTTATGTTGGCCTCCTTAGCACCTCTTTCAAGAGTGTTTACCTATTTGTAATTATATTATGGATCTTTGTCTCGATTGCGCGCTGTAATTAAGAATATTTGATGGTGGCTGATACATTAAAAAGCGAAATTTATCTATCTATACTCTATTATAAATAGGATGAGTAAAGAACAATTACAACTATGATATTGAAATTAAATAATCCATGCTAATCCTTAGTGGTTTGAGAAAAAATGCCGGTTTGCATATCTGCGAAGTTGTTATCGGAATATTAGGAAAAAAAATAAAGTTGATGCTAGCAGTTTGTGTTATAAATAAATATTAATAAACTGTACATTGTGCATATAGCAAAACAAAAGTTGTATCTGTACTTCTTTGATTGGAATATATGCCATTGGTTCATGTCTTTTGACTTGTAAGTAGGAAGCTTAAAAATGATTCCGATTTCGCCCATCTTGTACAGTCATTACTTTGGTAGAGACTAAGAGATATAAATGGAACTTAACCATTTACGATAATTAAAATAATGTTAAATAAATACTCATATAATGTAAATAGTTTAATTGAATACAATTTTTAAACTCTTTATAATTATTTATACTTAAAAACGAATAGGATTTCTTATTGTTATCTGCTTTACGGTAGGCTGTCACTACACAGCAAGCCAAAAATGCGAATAATGATATGCTCACATTTATCACCTCCTGTATCATAGCGATCAGTGATCTTTTACCTTTTGTTTCTCTTTGATATCTACATATAATCTATCAAAGCTAAGTACGTGTCGAAAAAAATAATGGCCAACTATAGGCCCCGTGCGTATCGCGATGTGCGCCTACTGTTGCGCCATCTCGCGGAACAGTGGTGACAATACGTAGATGCCCAGCTGACTGGCGCCTTCCCAAGTAGTATATGATTTATACGCACTTCGAGGTCATTATTAATCGAAAATAATTAACGTTATGACCTCGACGATAATCCAATGTGGTTTTCAATCAATCTATTTACATTTTTTTCGTGCAAAATCGATATCAAAAGGTAAGTAATGTACCAAAAAAAATTAGAAATCCAACTCTTCCGAGTGAATGTGTTGCCGCTTATTATTTAATTGAATTTTAGGTAAAAAAACTATTCGAAAGCAGGCATGCCTCCAACGTGAGAGAAATTATCGATGTAGATGGTAAACGTATCATCGAGGGAAAAGTTTTACCACAAACTAGGGTAACAAACCCTCCGTACGATGTTACGTTGAAGGTATATGAAAAAAAATAAAATTGTAAATTGTATTATTAAGATCTGATGCAAACGACACAAAATCATGAATTTTTACAGTTACTTGTATAAAGATAACAACCCGTTGAAGCAATGCAGGATCGTACAGTCAAACTAAATAAGTAATTTTAGAGTAATTGTAGATTCTAGTTTCATAGCAATTTCACTAGCCTCTTGCACTAATAAATTAATGCTTTGCTCTTTCGTTTTCCTCAAAGCATGATGTATGGCACTGGTGCTGTGGTCCTTGTGTGATTAAAAACATAATTGTTTTGTTCATAACTATAAATTAATGAACCATTTGATATTTTTTTTGTATCCAGTGAATACTGAATATTTCATAGGATCAATTTCTTTGTCGCTTGGTTTTTTAACTCTCGGAACGAGTAAAATTTTAATTGCCGACTATTTTGTTCGGAGTTGTTGCACCCAATAACACAACAATATATTTTGGCAGGCATTATTTTCCGATATTTTTAGGTATTTTCACAAGTTCAATCCGTACGCACGAGCTCACTCCGAACGACTGTTGTCATCACATGGCCACACGGGCATCTATTAACTTTCCGATTGAGCCGCGAGGGCGGCGCCACATGAGATGCGCACGGGACCTATTGGGCACTACGTACACGCAAACTAGTAAATTTGTATGACATTTGGCGAGAGTCAAACGTAGCTGACACGCACACAAAGATGGTTCGTTTGTTTTAGTTATATTAGGTAGGATAATTTTAAACATATGTCCACTTGGTATGGCTTGATAGGATACATATTATACAGGTACATATTTCAAATAGGAATACTAGCAAAATTCGAAACTCCAAACCAAAGTCAGATAAGGAGATGCCATAGGGCAATATTTAACATTTACATTTTAACACCAAACATTGTAAAAATATATTTGATTTCTTGCTTTTGTTTTCGTTCTAATTATATATTATATATAAATAATATAGTGAGTTTTAGACATTATACATATAATTTTCTACGTTAAATTCCGTTTTAAAAATAATATAAAAGCGACCGGCTGACTTCACATGGGTGCAATATATTAATAAAGAAAATGATATGATATTGTTGAGAATATATCATATTAGTAAAAAGTAGTAAAATCGTCTATGTCTAAACCTCATTGTCTTTGATTATATAACAGATATTTGACAGTACGCCTAAAGAGTGTGTTATAGAACTATGCTATGGGACTCAGTAGTAATAATTATATATATATGGTATAAATAGTAACTCAAAAAAATCGATTGGTATGTATTATATAAATTATATAAAAAAATCGTAACATTTTTTTAAAGTTTAATAATATAAGATTCGACGATTTTACTTAATTTCTAGATTTGAATATAAAAATGACTTATTTTTTCATTACCCTGTCGCAAGTATTTTTAGAGGGCTGTCATGTACACATAATACATTTTTAGAAACACATTTTCACGCCCTCCCTTTTTTTTTATAATCTGTGGCTTAAAGAAATTTGAAACAAAAAAACATATTAATTAACTATTCATTCTGCGCGGTTGACAGAAATAAACTTTTATTACAAAGGATTCTATTCCTATAAAATATAGTATCTATATATCGCAAATCGAAGTGTCGATTTTAAAATCACATTTAATTTTAACCTACCGTTATCATCTGGTAAAACTAGTTTACCAAAATCAAATTTAATAGGCCGTTATATATAAATATTTCATTAGATAAACAGCTCCTTTAATAAAATATTGAATGAAAAATTTTAATGGTCCTAATTTCTCCATTTACATGATTTAATGTGTAATTAATGATGGCTAAAACCGGAATCGAAATGGGGCAAACGACAATCCGCTATAAAATTAATAAAAAATTCAAACAAGATTCTTTCGCACTTATGAATAAGGTATTTTTAGATTTTTAGTTTAAATTCTTATTTTAATATTAAAATTATGTAACGAGTTGGATTATAAGGGAAGTGAAATATAGAGTGCACTTGTTTGCACATATGTACATGCACCTGTCCACTGTTAGGTATATTTTGTATAGTTACCTTGTTTCTGCTGAGAATGTGCTGATAGCATCAGGAGGACATCTTCAAAGTAAATAAAACAATGAAATCGTGTGATATGCTAAAAACATCAATAACTGACGTTCTCATAAGAAAAGATGAAAAGAAATTGTATGTATAGAGATGAGATATTGCGATGGATATGTGGAGTAACGTTAATAGATTAAATAAGAAACGAGTATATAAGAGGAAGCTTGAAAGTAGCGCCAATAACAGAAAGTGAAAGGAAACCCTCGGGATGTTTCTAACAAAATAGGAATATCATACTCACTGTTGCGTCACAATATATTTACAAAGATATTATGTATATTCACAGTAACATTGATTACTTTGATACAATCAGTGATAATCGTTGTATGTCGATATGACACAAGGATAAGCTTATAATGCTAAGTTTCCGACTCAGTAAAGTCAATAAATCATTCTTGGGGCAAGGTATCCGCTTCTATAATAAAATTCCACAGATATTTTTAACTTTGCAGTTTTATAGATTCAAGTAATTTGTAAAAAATAAATTGGTAAAGAAGGCATATTATTCGATACAAGATTAAGTTGATGATAAAAAATCGTGGAGTTAATGCTTGTTGACTTCCAGGCAGGAGACATAACATACATATATAATTGTATTTAACTAACATGACTTAATTTTTAGACGTTGAAAGAGGGTAACTACTAAGTTTATTGCCGGTTCTTCTCGGTAGAATCTACATTCCGAACCGGTGGTAGCGTTACTTTAAATAGTTTGTTAAATGACGATTCAAAAGTGCTTGTAAAAGCCCGCTTGAATAAAGTATAATTTGATTTGATACATATATAATTGTATTTTACTAACATTGTATTTTAAATGTTGGAAAAGATTAACTACCGAGTTTCTTACCGGTTCTTTTCGGTAGAATCTACATTCCAAACCGGTGGTAGCTTCACTTAATATATTTTGTTTTTGATTTTGAGTTGTGATGCGCAGAGACACACGTTACTAAAAGAGTGACGAGTATGAGCGTAGAGGTCGGGAGAGGAAAAGGGCGACATAAGAAAACATGGATAGAATGTGAGGAAGGTTATGAGAGAAATGGATGTGAACGATCAGATTACGAATAATAGAGGAGAATGGAAGGAAAAGACATGTTGCGTTGACCCCGAATAGGTTGGGACACGCGCAGGGAAAAGAGAAGAACTAGCGTTCACATTAATGCTTATCCACAACACATAAATGATTAAAATAATAATACGTTTTATTTTTGTCATCAAAATTTTAATAATGTAATTGAAAGATGGATTTATCTTGTTTGAATAAGTATATCCAAAGTAAATGTTTTTTTTAGGTAGAACAAACAGTTTTATTAAAGGAAATATCCTGTATATCGTAGGAATTTTATTATTTGTGTAAAATAAAGCGCATCCAGTAATTTTCTAATAGATCATAAACAAATAATAATCTATGGGAAATTTGTAATGGTAAATACAATATCTATGAGTATTTTTTTTAACTTTACTTCAATTTTTCCAAAAGTTGATTGGACCGCGACCCACCTAACAAAAAAAATCCAAACTCAGGACTCACTCTGTTTCCATAAAGAAAACGAGGCATAACTATGACGATAAGAAGAATCTATTTGTTACCTGTTAATTGAGATTATTGCTTTTTTGTTATAGTAGTTATTCATTTTAATTTGAAAGGAGGAATTTCATAGTTTCATCAAAAAGGTAAGGCAAGAATGTCTATGTTTACGCCCTAAAATTTGGGAAATCTGCTTTAGTTTATTAAATTTGTCAGTGCAACATCACACTCTTCAGGATGGATCACACAAAATACTGATATTTATATTTATTGTAAGACTATTATTTTAATATATATATATACATTTTTATAAATCTTATCAATTTTTATTGGCAATACAAAGTACATTAAGTATTTATCTCTCAGATCAAATTACAAAACTTCTTGGAAGCATTAGCACCATTACCTATATAAGTCTTAAATTCTATTTAACTTAACATACACTAGGTAAAATATTATGAAACATTCTTATAATTATTTCAATATCTGTTTTAATATATCTTTTAAATATACAGCATACCCAATTATTTTACATGTATATATTTACCGGTATATTAAGCGACATAAAAATGTATCATCTAATAATTGTATGTACCAATATTGTAGTTTTATCTACACGCCCTGTAGACTCTATATTTTAAAACGCACATAAGTGATATTTTTAGGATTATAATCCATATAACTATAGCTATTACGTCAGTTCTGAAGTCTCTCGAAAGACCTAAGTAATCTAGATATTTCTCAGGTCGTTTAAATAAACAAAAAACTGCATGACAAGGAAGAATACTACGACCGAAACCATACGCAGTTTGCATTAATGCATCAAATGCGTATCGAAAATATGATATCGAGGCAAATGGTTGTAGATACGAGGGCATTTCATGGTAGGGTATGAAAAATTCCGAAAACATCAACATCGGAATATTTGCGGCTGGTATGACGAATAGGCCAAGCTGAAAGAAGCAAAATGTTATTTTTTAAATCTGTGAGTCAGGCTATCCATAATCAGTCAGTCGGACAAACATTTACCAACCTTGACTCCACATGCAGCTCCTACCACTAACCCGAAAGTTTGAGCTAGTATCGTTATTAAGACACAGATGATCCAAGCTAAACCAATTCTATGAGCTTCCAGAGGTTGTGATGTTAAGTACCAAGCAGGTAATACGAAGACTGTTGCACACAAGAGCTGAAATGAAAAAAGTAAATACTGAGTTAAGTAATACTTATTTATTAATCTGTGGCCCTTATAGGTACTATAAAATGTTGTTACGTAAATAATTATGTATATATTATTGTACATAATATTTTAAATTTAGGTATAAGTATTTTCATTTTTTTTTAATAATTACTATTAATCAAGCACAGGTTTTCTACTCTCAGGATAAGAAAAAAAATGCTAAACTAACGTTTTCTTTTTAAAATACTAGCTATATACGCATTAGGAAAAGAAAAAATAAGCAGGTACATAAATATCAATAAAAAATATATTAATCCTAAGTATAAACAAGTCTGATGATAACCTCGGGGATCCTGGGCACACCTGGGCTACGCAAGTAAAACTCATTGCGGTTTTCGTGTCGAAAAACTCTCATTAGAGCAATCCGGAATCTAGAAATCGGATATTGGTCTCATCGGATTACAGAGAGTGCAAATGTATTGCTTAGACACTTGTTGACTAGAGGTTATTCCCTCTAAAAAATGGCTAGTAGTGTTTAACTTAAGTGTGAATTACTATAATAAATTAATAAGCAAAACATAAAGTAAACCACAATTGAGAATAAATGTGTCTTTTAATTTTATTAAACGCCAATTTTAATAAACTAATAAGCACTCTACACGCCCTAGAGATTTAATATAAAATCACGCCATAAACATATGATTTTAATCAGATTAGTACATTTTAAAACAATCAACCCACGTGTCCACCAATAATTGATGAGTTTATTCCATCTCCAAATATTGGGGTAAAAAACTACCCCCAACACCATAGGTCAAAACCATATATACATACATATACCAATATACCATATCAAAACATACGCGTCGATAATTTAATTCTTCTTTTTTAATTATTTAAAATAGCAAGAAAGGTTAAGGCTTATGTTCAAAAGTTGGTTTCAAAATTGCTTACATATAATCCTTTTAAAAAATATTTTTAAAAGCTATAAATGTTAAAGAGCAAATTTTAGACATATAGCTTTGTTACAGTACGTCTTACGCTATCAATAAGTTATGCACATATAAAATACATGTTCAGTCACTTCGCAAATATCTTTGTTTAGTACAGTTTGCATATTTGCGGAACTCTTACACTCGGTATATCAACGTGGTTAAATTTATTTAACATACAATACAATATAATATAGTAGGGGGAAATTGATAAATAATATATTTTTTATACAAATCGGGGTCATATAATTTATAATGTTGCTGGACTACAATAACAAAGATAATGCACGCTGTGCTGTCGGTATACAATCCGTTCGGACATTGGACTGATATGAATACAAATGTTTTAGTTTATCAAACATTATACAATTGTATTTTCTGACTTCATTATCTAATCAACCTTGGCTGATATTATTGGAATAATTAATAGTTTGTATATAATAAATAAAATATTGTACTGCAAGATAATTTCAAGTTTTAAACTTAAATTTGTGAATTGCGGGGTCGAAGTGTGAATTATTATATATATTTTATTGGAGTTAACAGTTTGATCGATTCTTGTTTTACAAGGCACGTTTTGATTTTCCGCCCTATCTTTTTCCGGTTCTATCAGACTGCCGTCTCATCGGATCATGAGAGTAAGAGAATAGAGATAGTACGTACGTACGTACGTTGGGGTTGTTTATACCTTAATAAATGAAATTTACCTGTATCGGCAAGTCAATTATAATTTTCGTAGCGCAGTATGTTGATAAGTAATACCATTTGTTAAGATGTTCTTGAAGGACGACAGTCGATTCCACTGGAACTGCAAGCGAATTTTAACACTACAATTATGTAATTTGTATGTAATGTATTTAAGTCTGTTTATGATATTTTTTAATACAGTAGAATCCCTTTATTATGACTCCGCCTTTATTGACCAACCGTTTATTGTGTACTTACACTATGAAGTTTGGTTCTCATATAAAATTCGTTGTAAAAAACTCGGATGTAATGACTTCCCTTATAGTGACAGTTCGCTTATTAAGACCCATTTTTAATAAATTATGTCCGATTATAATGACCGACATGATTCTTTACACCTTCGGTAATGTTTCGTTCAGCACCCGGCTCGTTTTTATTTTTAATCTGAGTGAATAATTGACACTTGAAGGTCACGCATCATATACGGGGAAAAAGAAGGCGAGGAAGAACCATTACCTACAGCAGAAGAGGCAGTAAAGGCTGCAGATTTGTTCATAGCAATAGTGAAAATGATAATTTGACCATGACTTTGTCTTCTATACACAATAGTATTAGAGACTGTTATTACAAAACAAAAGCAATCAAAAATTACAGATTACTTAAATTAAAATATGAAAAATGTAGTACATATCTACATGTTTCGTATGTACTTATTACGTGCAAAATACCTATATATTTTATGTTTTTCACAAAACACTTTGTATGACGTCCGGTTATTATGACGTGTTTGTCAATTCCCTTCGATGTCATTATAAACGGATTCCACTGTTGTTTAGTTTTTTACATAAAAAAATGTCACTTTACTATATCTTATAAGCGGAAAGGTTTTCGTTTTACTATTTTTAGTACAACAACATTAACCACTTAAGCGATAGACTTTATTCAAGCGAAAATTATAATTATTCAATTGCTACGGTGGTAAGCGGCTTACGTTGTCGAGACCGCTAACCACGAGTTGTAGGATGTTATGTCACTTGTGTAATTACACCGACACTTTCACCATTTAAACAAGGATTGCAAATAATTTATTTCGCGGTAGGGTAACTAATTATTATTACACTCTCTAGATTCTTAAAGATACATTAATCTGTAAGGGTATTCGGCATAGATCATTTTAAGAATATTACCTACATATTAATATAAAGTAGTAAAATTGTCTATGTCTAAATCCCATCGTCTTTGATTAGAACTCATTAGTGATAATTATACAGATCCACATTACATATAGCTTGCTGGTGTACGTGGATATATACTATTTGACAATATATCTTATTAAAGATATTAAGATAATAATATAGACAATTAGTACTTTTATGAAACTACATAATTAGATTTAGAGCCACAAAATCAGCTGTTGGAGTGCCAGCTGATTTTGTGGCTCTAATAGTTTTAAATTAAATAAAAGACAAAGATTCTATTAAACAGTTTTATTATTGTAAATAATTGTGATTGTGACAATATTCCGTGAGTAAACTATAATGGGAAGATCTTATTAGTGTTTATTAACATAAATACCATTAAAATACTCTGAACGGTAAATTCAGTTTTACCAATCTTAACCAAATTGTTAAAGATCCTATCCACTTTACTTCTCACAGTGAGACACTGATAGATTTATCTGTGTGGATGGTAATACTAGTAAAGTACGGATAGACTATATACATGAGCTTAGCAGTTATGCCTTCTTATCCTTCGAATTTCATATTCGCAAGGAGAAGCCTAAGCCATTGATCAAATTTTCTAGAAAAAATTCCAACATTAATGAAAATGACCTCAAAAGCTACTTAACAAATTTTAACCTATAA
The DNA here is from genome assembly GCF_037043105.1 of Vanessa tameamea. Lineage (NCBI taxonomy): Eukaryota > Metazoa > Arthropoda > Insecta > Lepidoptera > Nymphalidae > Vanessa > Vanessa tameamea. The sequence goes on along the minus strand of NC_087318.1, from coordinate 6,488,232 downwards.
TTTGAAAACTTATATGATGTTAACAGTCTTGTTAGTGAATTTAATAGCAGTATATTATCTGTATTCGACACCCTAGCTCCTCTGGTTTGCGGTTATTTTAAAGAATATCAATATCTATGGATTACCTATAACATCAATAAAATGATCCGTACTCGCGACGAGGCACACACAAGATCGCGGATTACTCGCGATGACAGTCACATAGCGTACTATAAAGATTTAAAATCTGAAGTAGAAATGGCAATCCATAGAGAGATGAGTGCATACTTTACTCACTTCATAAATAATAACGCTAAGAGACCTAAATACTTGTGGAAGCATCTAAATAACATCTTTACATATAAGAAAAAACGGGATTGTTTTCTATCTGAGCACTTATCGGATTACCCGGAAACAATGATGTGACACAGTCTGATATTCATTTCTACACAAGTAATAGATACTCTTCTAGTAGCTTTGCCCTAAATCCAGTAGATGCCATAACTATATTAAAAATACTACGCTGCATTAAATCAAAAGCTATAGGCTCCGATGGTATCTTCGGATACGATTGTTAATATAGTTAACACTTCTTTACGGACTTCCACCTTTCCTGATTTATGGAAAAAAGCAATCGTCAGACCGATTTAAAAAATTGAGAACCCCATAAATATTAGTGATCTTTGACCGATTAGTATTTTACCTTCATTATCAAAAGTTCTAGAAAAAATAATGTGTTGTCAACTTACACACTATTTAGAAACTAACGACATACTTCCTTCCGGCCAGTCTGGGTTTAGGAAAGGTAGAAGTACAACTACCGCACTAGCTAATGTAGTTGACGATGTGGTAAGAGCTCAAGACGCCGGGGAAGGTACAATACTAGTGCTTCTCGATTTCTCACGTGCCTTCGAGACTATTAATTTGGCGTTGTTATTGTCTAAATTACATTACTACGGTTTCAGTGTAGATCCTATTAGATGGTTCGACAGCTATCTCAACAATAGATTCCAAGTTGTAGAAGTTACTCGGGAAGATGGATCTAAATGTGTATCAAGAAGCAGTATAATTACCAGAAGGGTACCGCAAGGATCTATCCTTGGACCTGTTCTCTTTTCGCTTAATTGTGCTGACATAGTTAGTTCCATACAATTTTGCAAATATCATATTTACGCCGACGACATACAACTATATATATCTTTTAAACCCTCAGATTTAAATATAGCGGTTAATAAGCTTAACGATGACTTAAAGATAATTTCTACATGGTCTAATTCTAATTGTTTAGTCTTAAACCCAAAGAAAACCAAATACTTGATCTTGGGCACGTGAACTCAGATACGCAAAATAACAACATTATCCCCAAATGTAAAATTGCATAACATTCGGATTGAGCCATTGAAGCTAGAAATCTGGGAGTCTTAATGGACGAAAATTTAAGATTTGATCAACAAATTGTACACATTGTTCGAAATTGTTTCTATCGGTTAAAATTATTATATCAAATTCGTAAATACTTAAAACCTCATGTGAGGTTATACCTCATACATAATTGTATACGAATAGAAACAGCCAGGAGGCAATCGTTTCAATCCCAAGGTGTGCTATCAAACATAAACTCACTAATTGTATAGTAACCTTTAGCACACAAGCGTTCCTTAACAGTTTTTTTAAATTTGGCAACAGAAGCATTTTGAACGCTTTCTGGGATCCTGTTTTAGAAACGTATACATTGCCCCACAAAAGAGTTACTGACTCTATGCAGTCGAGTAACAGGAGTAACAAGATTGTGTTTGTTCCTTGTACCAATGGTATGAGAATCACATTTTCTCATAAAAACATTAATATTTTTCCGTACATACAAAACATTACATAATATATATTGAGAAGCAACAGTTAATATCTAATTTCTTTAAATTTATACCTTAATGATTCCTTGGCTCCTAGGTTATAGATTGCGCGAATAGCTCTCTTCTGCAGCACAAATATAGTATGGATAGCGGCTGCGTTACCCCAAAGCATAATACCGTAGGACATTATACTGTGAAAGTAACTGAAATAAACTAGGCGAGCCGTATCAACATCGGTAAATAATCTAATTTTTTTGACCGCAAATGCCGCAGAACTCAGTGTACCCGCCAATCCGTTTATATGGGGGAGCCACTGTAACTTGGCTTCACGAGCAAGGCCAAGAAATTCAGTTGTTTCAACTGGATCCATCGATTCCCCGTTGATAAGTACATCGGGTTTTACATTTTGCACGTAACTTTACAATTTTAGTTTTTTTATTATTCAGCCTAAGATTATTTACGCTAAATCAGTGTACTACATCAGACATAGCATTGTTTACATCGTCATACTGTACCTGTTTCCTATTAATTTTAAAAACCAAAGAGGTATCATCAGCAAACAATACTATATCATGTTTGTTCCCAACAAGAAAGGGCAAGTCATTTATGTATATGAGGAAAAGAAAAGGTCCAAGAAATGATCCTTGTGGGACCCCCATACCAACTGAGACCCCAGGAGACCTTGTCCCTTTAACGTCAACCCTCTGAATTCTATTGTTAAGATAAGAAGTCAGAAGGTCGAGTGCACATTCTCTAATTCCATAGTGATATAGTTTCCTGACCAGAGTTTCATGTTGAACACAATCAAAGGCTTTGGATAAGTCGCAGAAAATCCCTAAGCCCGATACCTGCGTAATTCGAAAGAGCGTCGAATGATTTCAACATAAGCTGAGTGGTTTACCAATTTGGGCATCACATTCTCTATGTGTTTTGTTATTTTCATGTATATATTTCTATGATCTGTAAAATGTGTATGTCCAAATAAAGATTTTTTGATTGATTTGATTGATTGATATTCCAGATAACTATGTATATTACAGATAACTGTATAGTGTATTCTACTCTAAGAAGATGTAAACAATTGTAATATAATAATATATTACAACTATTTAAACATAAGCTATTTCATGCGTCCTATTTGTTGTTATACTAGACTCCTATTTTGTATATTAATTAGTGTATATAAGTTAATCGTACAACATAACATTAACAGCCTGTAAATTTCCCACTGCTAAGGCCTCCTCTCCCTTTGAGGAGAAGGGTTGGAGCATATTCCACCACGCTGCTCCATTACGGATTGGTGGATACATATGTGGCAGAATTTCGTTGAAATTAGACACATGCAGGTTTCCTCACGATGTTTTCCTTCACCACCAAGCACGAAATGAATTATAAACACAAATTAAGCACATGAAATTCAGTGGTGCTTGCCTGGGTTTGAACCCGCAATCATCGGTTATGATGCAAGCGTTCTAATCATTGGGCCATCTCGGGTCAAGGTAATCGTATTTTTTTAAATTTCTGTTACAAACTTATTATTGAATTCCTTTGACTTACATGTCTGTATTGTTGGCATAGCGTTTGAGAAATATAGGAAGAGCAGGAAGAAGAATAGACATCCGGTGTTGGAGATCATGCGGCTCGCTTCTGTACCCGCGCCGTTGTACAGCGCACCCAGCAACAAAGCCACTATTAAGTGGCATACAAGTCGTATCTAGGAAAATTTTAAACTAATATGTAAAATGATATACATACACATTATATTTATATTATTCTATATATTGATTAAATGACTACAGAAATATTTTTTGATGGTTTTAAAATTTTGACATTTGTTCCCTTTTACTTACTATTCCTACACCTATTGGTATATGTAATATATAAGTTTCTTGGAAAGTTATTTAATTTTTTCCTAACAGCCATTTTTAAAAATATATTTTTAAATAGCCAATTTCGTACTTGTGGCATGGATATATATCAAATGATTGATAGATGTATTGATTATTTTTTTCTTTAACTACATCATACATTTACTATTTTACTCGAAAAAATAAAAAAAATATAGAAGTAATAGAACTTAGTACGATACCGAGTACGACAAACAGACAGAGTACGACAGAGCGTTTTAGATAGCTCTATAATACAATTAGTTTTTTTACATGATATATTAACATATATTTTGGTATTAGTAAATTGACATTCGCTTATAAATCAATTATGTAACTTTTGAGTTATTTACACGTTCTTTTCATAGAAAAATTGTGTAACATTAAATTTGTTTTACCTGAGTTAAATGAACATCTCGGAGTGCCCCTATATATCCTCGATGGAGTAGAGCGTACATTTGTTGGCTGAAATTTGCATTATATCCATCTACAACCACTATGTTTGAATCGAGAAGAGCTTCAGCTTCTGTTGAATTATCTAAAATTGAATAACACTAATTAAATAAATACAGTAAAATTACACCGAGTTCATAAACAAATCAACTACCTTTGACTGTTTTCTCCTGAATTTCTCTCTCTGTTATTTTTTTCATTTCATTAGCATAAGTTATTGCCTCTTTTTCTAGGAGTGCTAAATTTCCAGAGTGCTCACCACTGGCAATCTCTAAAACTAAACCAGGCATTAATTCTAGGTAAGTTTTTCAAAATTTTCGTCAATTAACAAGAACAAACAAAAATAAAACTCATTTTCCCCTAACCAATTTAGGCCTCGGCAGCCATTTTCCAGCGAGATTAGAGACCTGCGCAGAACATATTATAGTGTACAAGTGTGCGCAAACATAAATTCATCCTCTATTCCTTTATTCCGATAATCTGGAATGACGACCAGAAAGAGCCGTTCCGTAGCATAGGAGTAAACACTGTCAACTTCGAAAATCCGAACAGCTACTGAGAATTATTGACCGAAAAAGCCTAAAAAGTAGCCATCAGTCTAATAATATGTGAGACCAAATATTTTTAAAATTAAGCATCAAATTTAAAAATAACTATTATAGTTTTTTTATTGTGTTTTACATAGTCGTTAATAAAAAAAAAACTATCTATAACCTTTATAATTAAGTTTATAAATATATTACTTATTAATATACCGTCGTTGTTAATTTAATTCTAGGTTTAATTATACATGTAATTAAATATAATATAATTGACAGTTTGATTGCGATTTTATAAATTACATTGTTTTTATATTAACATGTAATTGAGTACTCACGATAGTCAGCCATGTTATAATACTGCGGGCAGACAAGGCCAGACCTTTTTAACAATTCAGGGATATCCTCAATCGCCCCAGAGTACAAGGTTCTTCCATTGGCTAGGAGTATGACGTCATCAGCTGAGGTAAACAGCTGAGAGGACGGTTGATGTATCACGCATGCAACTAATCTCCCGCTACGTGCTACTGATTTAAGAGCTTGGGCCACAGACATCGATGACACGGAGTCAAGCCCGCTGCGGAAAATAATGTTTTTAGCCTATCTACAAAAAACACGGTACTTAATATTAAAACCTCATGCAGTTTAACGGTATAAAAAGTTATAATCAAAATTAAATATAAAAAATACGAGTTCAATACCTAGTTGGTTCATCGAGAAGCAGTATAGAAGGGTTTGTTAGGAGTTCACATGCTATCGTTAGTCGCTTCCGTTCACCACCCGATAAGCGACCAGCTCGAGTGTTCAATACATCCGAGATTCCCAATTGTTTTGATACTGCTTCAATCTGTGAGAAATAAAAAAAGATGAGGTTATAATAATAATAAAAGTTTGAAGTTTTCTTTTTAATTATTTACAAATATATTCACGAAGATTAAATCGTATGCTAAAAATATAATTAACATGTTATATGGCAGTAAAGACTAACAAACAACTTTGACCTTGAATTGACGTGACATCATTAGTTAAGATCTAAAATAGGTAATGATATTTATTACGCATTCGTCAAAAAATGGCGGTTTCTTTATCGGTGAAGTTGATATCAGAACTTTGGAAGTAAAATTATGGATCTGGACATAAAGGCAGGCAGGAATGTGGAATCGTGTAGCGATAATATATATTAAAACTCACTAAGAAATAACTTTTCGGAAATCAAGACAGAGTTAAACAATATGAAGCAATCTTCGTCCACCATTCAGATAGAGCACGAAGACATCAAAGCTAAGGTTCCAGGATTGGAAGAAAAGGTCGAGAGTAAAATAAAGACATTCGGGGTTAATATCAACAAGCTTCAATCATCTTCTCAAACCCTGAATTCTTACACCGAAAACCAACTTCCAGTCAACGAACAAATAATTCGAGAGATACAAGATCGTAGGAACAGAGAAAGGAATATAATACTGTCGGGCTTGCCCGAAAAGTTATCTGCAAATATTGAAGAAAGAATCTCAAAAGATAAAATTGAAGTCATGAAGATCACTTCCTTGATTGACGGAAACATCCCAAAACCCATTATTTTTTTTAGAATTGGCAAGTACTCCCTCCGAAAATCTCGCATCATCAAAATATGCTATGACACACCTAGAACCAGTAAAAACCTTGTTACGCAACAGACACAAACTGCCCGAAACTATAAAGATTTTTTCAGACCAGACACCAACAAAAACATTTTAAGAACTTAAAAGAAGTATTAATAAGACAAAAAAACCAAGGTGAAGAAGATTTTACTATAAAATAAATAAACGGGATGCCGACGATCATAAAAATCAATAACGACATTCAGTAAACACCAGCTTATCTACTATTAGCGAGACTAATACTTATTAAGTAATCGACAACTATCAGAGCATACAAAGCCATAAATCACGCCTTACATTCCTCTATATTAATGCACGAAGTACATATGTGCAAGGAAGGGAAATTAGACGAACTCAAGTGCATGTTACGAACAGTTTCAAATACGCGATTCTATTAACAGAGACTTGGATAAGTAATGAAAATCAAGCATTAGATCTGCAAATCCCTAATTACACACATTATTACAATTACAGAAATGACTCAAGAGGCGGAGGCGTCTCAGCCTATATACACAACAATCTGAAGTCTAGCCTATCTGAGTCTATTTACTGTGGAGGAAATAATTACCTATGGGTTCAGCTGGAAAAATATACGTTTGAAATAAGAGTCGTCTATAACCCACATACAAATTTTAATGACTTTACGAATCTCAATTGCAACAAAGAAATAGGACCATATTTTTTGGAGATTTCAACATTGACTTGTTGACAAAAGATAAGAAGACTAAGCAGTACACCGATCTATTGACAGGAGCTGGACACATATTACTAAATAAAATCACTACAAAATACTGCACAAGAGAATCATCAACAAAAAGATCAATTATAGACCAAATTAGTACTAATCTAAAAAAGGATAAAACTAATCTAACCGACTCCCCTATGTCAGATCACAAACAAATTTATTTGGAATTGAAGAAAATAAAACCACCACCAAAACAACGTAGACAGTATGAAGCAATAAACTATGAAAAGTTGGCCACCTTGGCGACTGAATTTGAGTTTAACAAGCAGAGCTACAATTACATACAATTTGAAAATCAATTAAAATACTTAATTTATAAAAGTAAAACAATAAAAATGAAAATACTTAATCTCCCTCAAAATGATTGGATAAACAAGGAAGTAATTAGTGAGATAGATAATAGAAATGCCTTATGGGCAGAACTAAAGAAGAATAACGATGATGATAATTTGAAAATAGAATTTCAGGCAAAGAGGCAAAACACAAAAAATAACTATTACTATAAAGAATTCACAAAATGTTATAAAAAGCCGAAAAAAATGTGGAACCTTGTAAATAAACTAGCTTAGAACAAAATAAAATAAGTCTGTGCTCCTTCAAAACTTTCAGTTGATAGCCAATATATTACTGACCCAAAAGAAATATGTGAAATATTTAACAAATACTTCTCTCCTATAGGACCTATGCTAGCAAATAAAATAACTAACACTTCTAACGATAATTTATCCTAGGTCTTACCTAAAATGAATCTACAAACTGACCCTGATTTATCTAGTCTTGAACCATGTACAATAAGCGAAATAATCCAAATAATATATAATCTTCACAGTCATTCCAGTGTTAGAATAGATGGTATAAGCACAAAAGTATTAAAATGTAAATGTAAATGTAAATGTAAAGCAAATAGCTAGGCCTTTAACACAATGTTTCAATAAGTTATTATTAGCAGGATCATTCCCAGATACATTGAAAATTGCTAGAGTTACACCTATATATAAAGCTGGACCTAAAACGGATGAACCAGGTAACTACCGGCCAATTTCTGTGTTGCCAGTCCTATCGAAGATACTAGAAAAAATATTACACAGTAGATTACATAAATATATGGAAACAATTAATTTTATTTCTGAACGGCAGTACGGTTTTAGACCAAGAAGCACACTTACTGCGATAATTGACCTGGTCACTAAAATTAAACCAACATCGATACCAAAAATATAGTTTTGGGTATATTCATTGATTTAAAGAAAGTCTTTGATACCGTGCGCCACAAATTACTGTTAAAAAAGCTAGAAAGCATATGTATCCATGGTAATGCTTTACAAATGTTCGTATCCTTTTTAACTAATAGACATCAAGTGGTTAAAATTGGGGACTATCAAAGTAAGTTATTACCTATAACTTGTGGCGTTCCGCAAGGATCTATACTAGGCTCATTGCTTTTTCTGACTTACATTAATAAAATCTAAGACCAAGGTCTTGGCTTACATGGATATATAACCCTGTATGCAGATAACACTTGACTTTTCTATTTTGGACCATCTATACAAAATCTTATCCTTGAAGCTCAGGAAGACTTAAATACTTTATCTGCATCATTTCAACGTAACCTCCCAACAATAAATACGTCAAAAACATGCTACATCATTTTTAAAGCTAAAAATAAAGCAATTTTGCCACACGTACTACTTACAATTAATAACGAAGCATTAAAACAAAAACTCTGAAACATATCTGGGATTACGGATAGAGAGTAAACTTGGAATACTCAAATTGAACATATAAGACAAAAACTAACATCAATTACTGGCTCAATTCGTAACCTAGTCCGATGTATTCTTCGTGAGCTGAGTTATACCATCTATAGCACTCTAGTCAAACCCCACTTACTATATCTCATTGAAGCCTGGGGAAGTGCCACTAAAACAAGACTAGACAACCCATAAATAGCACAAAATAAAATAATAAAAATTCTCTTCCGTTATCCCTTTCAAATATCTACTACAAAAATGTATAATGAAACCAAAATAATGAATATCCGGCAGCTTTATAGAAGTGGAGGAAATGTTCGATGATATATCGAAGGCCCTCCACTCCACCACGAAAACCCACTACAACGTTGTCATGCCCCCATGCCACTTCAACGCTAAAGTGGGAGTACAGAATTGTAGCGAATCGGTAGTAGGACCCCATGGATTTGGAAGCAGAAATCATAGGAGGCAAATGCTTGTCAACTTCCTCGAACGGGAGAGTCTCTTCTTGACGAACTCCTTCTTCAAGAAGCAGTCCCAAAGGATGTGGACGTGGCAAAGCCCCGACACTATGACCAAAAATGAGATCGATTTCATCATGACGGACAAAAGGCACATATTCAGAGACGTCTCAGTGCTCAACAGGTTCAATACCGGTAGTGATCACCGACTTGTCCGAGGCTCTCTGAATATCAATTTTAAGGCCGAGCGCGTCCGTCTGATGAAGTCTACACTCCGACCAACCCTGCTCCAAACCATTGCGGGATCTGAAGCGTTCCAGTCAAACCTGGAGAACCGATTCGCTGCCGTGAAAACCACATCAGACGTAAACCAGAACTTCGAAAATGTAGTTAGAATTCTCAGGGAAGAAGGCACGAGATTTTGTAGCATGCAGCGTAAGGGCAGAAAGTCCAAACTTACGGAAGAGACTTTAGGGCTAATGAAGAAACGACGTGAAAACCCACCTGTCACTTCGTCAAAGAAACGGCAACTAAACCAAGAGATCAGCAAGGAGAAGTCGTTTCTTCCAAGCCGGCAGTTCTTTCGGAAGTAGAGGACTTCTACGGCCGGTTATACGCATCGCATGCATCTCGACGTGATCCCGAAAATGAGGATCCTAGAGCTACATTAACATGCCATTTCACCAAAGACCTGCCAGAAGTCAGTATTGGCGAAATCGAGATTGCTCTTAAACAGCTTAAAAATGGAAAAGCCCCTGGAGAGGACGGCGTTACAACAGAGCTATTGAAAGCAGGAGGTAAACCCGTATTGAGGGAGCTCCAGAAGCTTTATAACTCTGTCCTCTTTGAAGAGAGAATTCCAGAGGCGTGGAGTAGGAGTGTGGTCGCCCTGTTCTTCAAAAAGGGAGACAAGACCCTGCTGAAGAACTATCGACCCATATCCCTAATGAGCCACGTCTATAAGCTGTTTTCAAGAGTGATCACGAACCGTCTTGCGCGAAGATTCGACGAATTCCAACCCCCGGAACAGGCCGGGTTTCGGAACGGATATGGCACCATAGACCACATCCATAAAGTGCGGCAGATTATACAGAAGTCCCATGAGTATAATCGGCCCCTGTTTCTTGCATTCGTGGACTATGAGAAGGCCTTTGACTCGGTTGAAATCTGGGCTGTTCTGGTGTCCCTGCAGCGTTGCCACGTTGATTGGCGATACATCCAAGTGATGAGAGAAGTGATGAGACAAAGCCGCCACCATGTCCGTCCAAGTACAGAATCAGCAAACAAATCCCATACCATTGCATCGAGGAGTGAGACAAGGGGACGTTATTTCCCCCAAATTGTTCACTAATGTAATGGAGGACATGTTCAAGACGCGGAACTGGAAAGGGCGTGGCATCAACATCAATGGCGAGTACATCTCTCACTTGAGATTCGCAGACGACATCGTCATCATGGCAGAAACGCTGCAGGACCTACAACAAATGCTGAATGAGCTGGCTGATTCTTCTATGCGCATCGGCCTACGGATGAACTTGGATAAAATCAAGGTCATGTTCAATGAAAATGTTCTACCGGAACCGATTGCGATACACGGTACCGTCCTCGAAGTTGTTCAAAAATATGTCTACCTCGGGCAGATATTGCGATTAGGTAGAAACAACTTTGAGGACGAGTTGAATAGATGAATTCAGCTAGGTTGGGCAGCATTTGGGAAGTTACGACGAATCTTCACATCGTCGATCCCACAGTGCCTTAAGACGAAAGTCTTCAATCAGTGCGTCCTACCCGTCATGACATACGGAGCCGAAACGTAGACACTCACGACAAAGCTGGTCCACCGGGTTAAAGTCGGTCAGCGTGCTATGGAAAGGGCTATGCTCGGAGTATCTCTGAGGGATCGCATCAGAAATGAGGTGATTCGTCAGAGAACCAAAGTCATCGACATAGCCCACCGGATTAGTAAGCTGAAGTGGCAGTGGGCCGGCCATATTTGTCGTAGAACCGATAACCGTTGGGGAAAACGTGTTCTAGAGTGGAGACCGCGTCTCGGCAAACGTAGTGTAGGACGTCCTCAGGCACGGTGGAGTGACGATTTGCGCAAGACGGCTGGCAGGAGCTGGATGCGAGTTGCCGAAGAAAGACCACAGTGGCGTGCATTTGGAGAGGCCTATGTTCAGCAGTGGACGAATGCGGGTTGATGATGATGATGATGATGATGATGAGCTTTATATATATAAGGTACTTGATACAAATAAAGCCTATGCTCAAATAAGGCCTATAGTGCGAAAAGGTCGTTTAAAATATACTTACATCAAAAATACTTGACATAGACATAGACGACAGCTCCACGCCTCGGCACAGAGGGCGCAAGAGGCCCGCTCGCGCTCACATCGACAGTAGTGGCCGGTCGTTTGCGAATGACGGGCATTTTCATAGCGCGTTATTAAATTGTCATTATTTTCTATTGATTTTTTTACGTTATTCTTTAAAGTTTTGTTTCATGTAATTTATATGGATTATAATATAACTCTTCAAAAAGGTAACTATGACTTTAAATTTTAATTTGTAGAATATGCGAATTAAATATTGCTTATAACATTTATGAAATATGATATACTAAATAAAGCCTACTTTTATAATAGGCCTTATTTTTGACCCTAGGCCTTAATAGGAGTTCTGTTGAATTTTAACTTTAATATGTTTTTTACAGATCGATTATCTTAGTATGTCTTCTTCAAGACCAAAACGGGCTACGTGGTCCGAAGAAAACTTAAGAGCGGCAGTTAATGATGTGCGTTTTGGGCGATTGTCGACTTATAAAGCTTCGGCACAATATGGCGTTCCGAGAAGAACCATTAGAAATCATCTTAAAAGTGGTATTTTACATAAGAAATTAGGGAGAAATGCTATATTTACAGAAGAGCAAGAAAAAGATTTCGTCAGCCGTATAATAAAATTTTCTGAAATGGGAATACCTCTGACGTCAAAAATGATTCGTATTCAAGCATTTGCTTTTTGTGACAAATATAATATTGACAACAATTTCAACAAAGAAACAGGACTTGCAGGAAAAGGCTGGTTTAGATTATTTTTACAAAGAAATCCAAACTTAGCAAAACGAAAAGTGCAATTCTTAAACCCAGCTCGAGCCCAGAAATTAAACAAAACCATCGTCACTCATCATTTCAATGAAGTTCGTAAGCTTTATGACGAATTTAATCTTCATTACCGTCCTGAAAAGATTTATAACATGGACGAAAAGGGCTGTCGGCTTACACTTCATCACCAACAAACCGTGATTGCTCAGAAAGGAGTTAAAAGAGTGCACATGATAGGGTCTGAGCATGGTGAGAACGTCACTGTCGTTGGATGTGTCAATGCCATAGGGAATCCGATACCACCCATGATTCTTTTTAAGGGTAAACGAAAGAAGCCGGAATATGACGATAATTTGCCTGTGGGGTCAATTGTCCACATGGCACCAAAAGGAAGTATGACAACGGAACTTTTTATTATTTTTATTGAACATTTAGCTACATATAAAACACCTGGAAAATGCCTCCTTATCTTTGACGGTGCCAAATGTCATTTGGATTTTCGCATTGCCGAAGTCGCTGAAAAATATGAAATTGTACTATATTGTCTACCATCCAATACGACACACGAATTACAGCCTCTTGACAAAGCATGCTACAAACCATTTGAATCGTACTGGGATCAAGAAGTTCTGCAATATATGTACCAAACACGTGCCAAACATATCACTAAATCTCGATTTAACGTAATTTTATCTAAGGTCTGGTCAAAGAGCATGACCTATGAAAATATTACGAGTGGATTCAAAGCTACTGGGCTTTATCCATTAAACGCTCAAGCAATACCTGACTCTGCTTTCGCTCCTTCTATATTGACAGAGCGTCCTATTAGTAAAAGTAATTCAAACAACTCTGCTGAATCTTTACCACTAATTAATACAAATGTAACACGACCTCAAGAATATTTTACAGGATCCAATACAAATTTTGAAACAGATACTGACTCACGTCAATCCTCGCCCATCGGGAATATTCGGCATTTGCAAAATCTGATCGATGCCGAAAACGTCTTACCATCGTCTCCCACCACTCCTGATCTTCGAGTATTTTCATCTGCTTCCCCAATAAATCACAGTACACCACCTCGAATAAATAATGATGACCAAAATTGTCTCGAAAATCTTCCCGCGCCCAGCGGCTTACAGATTAATCACCGACTAGTAGAATATAGCGATAGTACAGAAAATGAGCAGGACAGTATAGCGTCTGAAGATAATATCTACGCATTTATAAACAGGTTTATTCCACCGAGACGCTTAAGAATTTGCACTTCTTCAGACACAGAGAAGAGCGACATCGAAAATATTAATCCCAATAACGTTACTTTACGTAAGTCCGATGGCGAAGACACTGAAGATGACGAACCTTTGGCTAAAATTGCTAGACTTAAGAAGACTGATTTCCAAAAATTTATGCCTACACCTGACTACAGTATTGTTAAGAACCGTCCACGTAAAAAAGCTTTAAATTATAAAGGCCAGAGAGTTACCAAAGACTTATTTAACACACATAAAGAACCAAAAAAGAATAATTCGAATAACAAAAAGCAAGGAAATAAACTAATAAAGGAAACAACAAAAAAAACCTACAAACAAAATAGAAAACGTTTGATTAAACCAAAATCAACTGAAGATAGAGAACAGTGGTATTGTCTTGCATGTAGAGAAGAGAGGATTGCTGATATGAGACAGTGCGTAGGGTGTCGTCAGTGGTACCACGAGGATTGCGTCGGCTTGACAAAAAGGGATCTAGATGCATTTGTATGTCCTAATTGTCAGAAAAATTGATTTTATAGTAATTTTCTTATTATCAGTAAGACTGATTAATGTTCCTAAGCAAATAATTATGCTTCTTATTACGTTCCAAGGCCTTATTTAGTTACCTTGTTTAATTAAGGCCTACCATTTTTTAAATTTTTTTTTAAATATTTAATATTATTTTTAAGAAGATATGTTAATTTTCTAATTATCGTATATATGGATACGTTTTTTTTTTTATATTAATTTTTATTTCTTGGTAATATGTGACTTCAAGTCTGACTAGCAAATTAAGCATAATATTTAGTAACATAACTTAGAAAGTTGTTCAAGGATCTCAAGGACTTGATAAAGACTCAGAAATATGTATTTTTGTATAAGTACTTAATACTCTAATAACAATATTCCTATAGTTTAAGTACTAGGCTTTGTTAAGTCACTATGTTTTAAAAAGGCCTGAGGCTAAGATTTTCGAATTACCTCTTTTTAAGTGATTTTTGTTAAAAGATTATAATATGTTTTCATAATTACTTAAAATTTATAAACCAAAGAATAATGCCTTGCTTTTATTTATTACCCTTTCGAATAATTTATTAAGATAATAAGTGTTTCAAATTAGGTAGGCCTTATTTGTATCACTTACCTTAGTACATGTATCTTGATCAGAAAAAATCTTAACAAAACTATCCACACTAATATAAAATTTACCAAAGTAAAAGAAGATCTTAAGCGTAGCACCCGACAAGCCAGCTTTCTTGTATTACCTAAAACTTGAACATCATATGGTAAAAAAACCGTTACATATGAAGGAGCGCAACTTTGTAATAAAATACCTGCTCACATAAAAAATGTAGCTATTCTATTGTATTATATTATATTATAGCTATTATTATTATTTAAGATGAACGCGAATGTTATATTACTATATTATATGTGTAATCTCAAGTAAGCCACTTATGTCTTTTTGAGAATAAATGTCTATAAATCTAAACCTAATATATATTAATCGAGAATTCATTTATCTAGTCTATATTAAAGTTGGCTCTTAATCATCACGCTACAGAATTATTTGAAAGCCTACGACCGGTTCAAAATGTCGATATTAACGAGACGAACCGTAAAGAACTTAGTAGCTACTCATTTTCTCAAATGTAATACATTGTTTTACATAACCACAATGCCATTGTTTTAAGCATTTTCTTTGTTAGGAATCACATATTTAAAGTTAAAGGTTAGGGCTATACTGTTAATTGGATATTTATTCTAAAGGTTATTTATCTTCTATTAAATTCTTATTTTTCTTGTCTCTAATCTTTGACTTAAATATCGGGATCTTTTTATACAATTTATTTATTTTGCAATAATATTGATATGAAAATGAAAGAGTAGACATGACTATGGGAATTTATAGTATGAGCATTGTGCAAAGCATAATGAAATGAATGGATGATACTCAGAGTCTGAAAGATAAGTATTTCGTATTATTAATAAATGTATAAAATGTACATGAAATAAAAAAAATATTAAAACATGTGTTATTAAACATGAATTATAGATATCTTTCCATTAAAAAATTTTTTTTTTACTTTTAAATATTCATAATTTATATTCCCAAGTTGTACAATCGTCTTTAACGATTCTTTTAAATTTTAGGATTCAATATTTTTGAACAAGTGATGTCGGAATGATGATTTTTTGGCGCTTTCTGTGGTTTAACAAAGTCATTTCACTTATACTTAAAGCTTATAATTCTAAACGTTTCGATTATGGAATAAATTCTAATTTTTTTTTTTAATTATTTAATACCTATTTAAATTGATGGGAAAGAGTAAATATTGAGTGTTAGACCGAGTCTAACGAATCGATGGTAGTTTCACATCTAAATTGAATCTATTTTGACGTACATTTGACAATTTACAATTGAAAACATGTCCTTTAAACGTTAAAAATAAAATAAATGTATCTAAATATAAACAAATGTTTTAACTCACCGCATGGTATCTTTCATTTCGAGTTACTTGAGGCAGCTTCAACGAAGCTGCGAATTGCAATGTCTCTTGCACAGTGAGTGTGTCAATAAGTGTAGCGTGTTGAGCTACCAACACAATATTCCGATCAGATACTTGAAGGCAACCAGTTACGCCAGTCTTTCTACGACAAATAAATAATAAAAACTAACAATAAATAAGTAAAAACTATATAATTGAAAGTAAACTTTTCAAACAAATCATCATAAATCAAATCAAATCAATTTTATTCAAGTCAACTTCACAATGAAGCGTTTTTGAATCGTCAATATTTAAATACTACCACCGTTTCGGAAAGCAGCCTCCAGCGAGAAGAAACGGCAAGAAACTCACATAGTTGCTTTTTTCAAATAAACAGATTTACAATGTTGTTATTTACAATAATTAGTATCATTTGATGGAAAACGAGCGTTTTTTTTCTAAAAAATTCTAGATCCAGGCGTTTTTTTTTCTAAAAAGTATTCTTTTAGTGAATAATAAGATTTATTTATTCATTTAATCTTAATAAACATACTGTAATCCTTATATAAATGTTATTATTGTATAAATGAAGTTTGACGGATGTAGGATGTAATTTTTATTCTTCTTGCCATTAAAACTATAATACCATCCTGTTTATGAAAGGTAATGTCCTGATTGACAAATTGTGAGTCAATCTCTATCAGCGAATGGCTCAAGACTACAAGACACTTCAGACTTGACATTTAAAGGGGACTTTTGTATTTATATGTAGAGGCGTACATAAACACTTACTGCATTCAGTGTTATTATTTTACTTAACGTATATTCGTTTTGAAGATGAAAACGTGTTTTGCCCAAAACATATAAATATATTTTTCTATTCAAAAGCAGATATTATTTTATATGTATATGAAAAATATTATTCAACAAAAGCAGTTGTTTGTATACCTATATAAAATATTTATGTGATTTAGATGGACATTAATATTTTATTTGTAGCATACTACGATCATTATTATTTAAGATGATTTTTAGATATTATATTATATTATTATAGTTTGAATGGATCAAACTTAGTTATCTGTCTCAGGTTTCACATAATACTGCCAAGAAAGGGAAAAATCGCTGTTACATCTACACTGCCGTCCTGGTAACGTAATAAACATTAATATTTGACATGAAGGCTCAAGGCAAACTAGTCACAACATCGAAAGTGCAATATTTCTACAAAGTTATCCATTCTAAAGTTGTTACTTGTGATAAACCTAAAAACAGGTTTTAGATATAAACGCTCGAGGATCGTCGTAATCGATTATGTTATTTTTATTTGTATAATTTATTGCATTATATTGTAATTGCGAGATGTGATTTTAATGTAGTTATTATATGATATGCATAAAATATTTCATTTGTAATATACCTACAACGCCACTCGCAAGCTCTTATTATCCAATAACATAATTTATCATAATTATATACAGCAATGTATCGTTATTATTCAATAATGTAATACAATTTGTAATTACTTTATTATAATGAAAATTATATTTCATTATTAATTAATTTAGGTTATATTGCTAAATGAACAGAAAATACTCATTAGTAGTCAGTTTTATTTGATAGTAAATTAAAGGCCACATCGCATGGCATCGGATCGGATTGGAATTTTTCATGACTGGCAAATGAGCCACTCGATGTTAAACGATCACAGCTATAGACATTGGTTCTGTAAGAAATTTGGACCATCCTTTTCGACGCTAATAACCTTGGGAACTAAGATGTTATATCCTTTGTGCCTTGAAGTTTTGAGTAAGAATTTTCTAGAAGAGCATTCTATTTCCACTCAGCAACACAATCGGCCATATTCAGAAATCTACCATCCTGGTAACTAAGTAAATGGCTGTCACTGTTGTTTTAGCAGACATCATTTAAAATTAAAAAATTAACGAGACAATCAAATCCTCTATCTCTAGGAACGTGTCCCATAGTGTGAAAAACTGGTATCCATATCAAACGCCTGAGAAGTTCCAGTAGCAGCGTTTCAATTACGTGCATGAGACGTAAAGAGCATGATGTGATAAGGATTTGATTTACATCACGTGATCAGCCAGGAGCTCCTTCGGGACCATACATGTCGACTGTCAGAGCTGTCGGCGAAGCGGCCATTTTTCAATTTACGTCATTACATCGTCAGTTTCGGATGTTACTTAATCGAATGAATAGGTATAGAATACTATGTTAACGCATTGGAATAACGAAATTCGTTTTGTCGTGTTCGTAATTTGTTGTATGTTTTCGATTATCGTAATTAATTTCGTTCTAATAGCGTAATGCTAACAATTTTCTGATGGCATAAGTTATGCGGGGATATGCCATTGATGTTTCATGTCATATAATTCAACGGCCTCGTGGTTGTAGATCTCTAGGCCCTGACTTCAAAGTTTGGAAAAATAAATAACAAATAAAAATCTTTATTGTATGAAGAACGTAATTAAATACAATCAGTATATCTTTGCATTATGTGTAAAGTGGATATTTATTTGTGTTTATACTGATTATCTCCAAGGCAGACAAGTTTAAACTCCATATATTTAATTTTTTTCGACTAAATAATTAGAATTGTCACAAACTATCTATCTATATTAATAATTTCGTACTGTTCTACGATAGACCCGATCAAAACATATTTTTAATTAGAAAAATGTATAAAATTAGTGGTCATACTTCCGTCCAGCTAATATTTTCAGCAGTGTAGTCTTGCCAGCTCCTGAAGGTCCAAGTATGAAAGTCAATCGGCTCGGTCGGATGGCACCGCATGCATTTTTGAGAATCACCTGCTCATCAGCTCGTTTATATGGAAACCATATTTTTTCTGTAACAATAAATAACTTATAGGCAAAGGCAATACATTTATACAGCATACATAATGAAATAATTAATATCTAATATTTTAGAAGATGATATATTCTATTGGTATTTATATACGGAAAAGTAACGTTCTCTTGAGCAAAGTAATACGTTTTCGTTTCCATTGCGATCCAAATTCGATTATTCTTCATAAAATAAAACTCAATTTAATCGTAACTGAGGGCCAAATTTACTTATTTATATCGGTAATGACACGATTTCGATTATATTCCAATCTAACTTCGACCGAACCGCAACTGGATCGTTGTGTAAGTAGAATAGGAAAATGGCTAAACAGCAACGATAACGTTGCGATTTGATTGCGATGAAGTGAGAATTTGGTAGTAACTTATTGTTTACTTAGGAGTTAGTCTAGGCCGTGCCTTGGATTGCCTACCCGAACAGAGATGGCTCCTGAGTTTTGTTTACATTTAGCTAAATTTAAATATATATCCCTAAAATGGGTATGGTATCCTTATCTATAGGAAAATTTAAACATTTTACTTTGAACTAAGATGTTCCAGTAACTAAAACATGTGAATGTTAATTGCAAATTTGCGCGCTCAAGCCCACCAAGCTTCACCAAAGCCGTAGATTTCTAAATTATTAATTTTGGGTATGTGCGTTTCCAAATTAAGCAATATAGTAATGTAGAATCATTAATTCATAAATATAAGATGGTTATTTTTATTACTAACAGTATTTCAAACGGGATATTTACCATGTTTTTTATTTTTATTTGGTGGAGCTCGATATTTCGACATTATCTATGAATGTCTTGTTCACGAGACTCGTGATTAAATGTAAAATTGTAATTTATTATTATAATTAATATAAATTCTAACATTTAAACTTATGATGACCATTTATAAATAACATCATCATGATATGATATTGACAAGCATGCTGCAATCCATAACCCCAAAGGACTGTTAAATTTGCGCTATATGCACATTTTTTTGCGCTTACGTTGCAAACGCTGGCCTACGAGATAGATCAAAATAATGTACTACAGTAAACCTCAAAAAGGTCTACAAAAAAGTCCGCGTCGGTATATTTCTATCTCTTTGGTATAATCCACAGTTACCATTTTTTATCCTCTACTTTTTACAAGAAATAATGGCTTATTTACGAAATGAATTAAGTACCTTAAATACATTGTGCATTTAATATAGATCAATACGGCCCTGTACAGTATATAATTTAAATGGATATTTTCGAAGATATTACAGATTTAAAATGAAGGAACATAGCGGTTTGTATTGTCTAATGACGAAAAATCTGTCAACGTTTTATATAAAGACATTCTGTAGTATGTTTAGTATGAGCATTGCACCTGTGCGAAGCCGGGCGCGTCGCTAGTTTATTGTATAAACACATCGCAATGTCGTCGTAATAAATGTTAAGTGTGCAACAAAATAGTTGAATCACCGGTATGTGTACTGCAACTTAACTATACTACTATACATTACTCAGCCATGTTTAGTTCAATACGAGTTAAAAAAGTAGTCTCCGCGTGCTAGAGCTATTTGTGTTCGAGTTACTGGATTGCTTTATTGTATAATTACTACGAGAGATTTCATGTCAGATTAATTTGCGAAATTATTCATTCAGATTAATTTTGTACATTACTATGTACGAAATTAAATACATTATACATACATTGAATTAAAATATTGGAATCTGTTACTACAGGAAGTACCATAAAAATATATTGATTTATATTAGTGTATTATTATTTGTAATGAGCGTATAAGATAAATAATTTATTTCTGTCCAAATATATTTGGTAAATAAGTAAAATAATTTAATTTATAGCCAAAACATTGTGATAAGCAATAAAGGAATATCAATAGTTTATAATATAGGTCACAACGCAAATGTGATAAGTTAATTTTATTTGATACATCTATTCATAAATTTGTTTCGGTTTTGGAAAATAAGCTAATATATGCACCACACGGGGTAGACTTATTTTTCTATGCGTTTGTTTTTCAAAGTTTATATATTTTAGTTTAGTAATCTATGCACTTCGTCGACGTCCAGCTACAATATGGGCGTTCAACATTATTACTGTTGCGGCTTGAATCTGGACGAGCACAGGACCGAGGCAGGATACGGAGTGATAGGCATATGGCCCATACCAAATGGCCTATACCGTGGAATAAAGAAGGCTGTGATGATAATCATCATCAGGACTTCGAAAGGAAATCAATGAAGGAAATTCATTTTACCATATAGGCGGCTCA
This sequence comes from Vanessa tameamea, assembly GCF_037043105.1. Lineage (NCBI taxonomy): Eukaryota > Metazoa > Arthropoda > Insecta > Lepidoptera > Nymphalidae > Vanessa > Vanessa tameamea. Next base: position 6,466,932 of record NC_087318.1, on the reverse strand, counting down.
CTTACAATATACTTTTGAAATATATTTTTTTCGATTGTTATATGCAATACTAATACAAACAAAATTATAGAATTATGACATCTATAAAAATCTTGTCAATCAAAAAGTAATTTAGCATATAAAGATAAATAAATACTTTTGTGGTTTTTGGGATGTGAGTGATCAGAATAGACAAACAGGACGCACAAATGTAATTATTTCTAGGCCACATATATATTAGAATGTATATTATCATAGACATTTTTAAACGGAGATCCTAGTTAAATACACAATGTATTAAAATAAAATACAGATGGTTTTCGGGTAGCGAGCTCATATCTTATAAACGAAATTATATTTTTTTATTCCTTTTTTTTAATTATATTTCACTTCATAATTATAAATTTAGGCATTTTACATCTGCTGGACATCCCGTCATGGCCATATTGTGTAATTAATTTTTACTGGTCTGACCCGTAATGTCCCGTCTGGTCTGGTATGTAATGCTACAGCATCTTCCTCTCAAGATTGCTTACATACGTCTAGGTAAACTGTTTTATTTTAAGTTGTCAATAAAATTGATTAATTATACTGAGGCACTTTTGAAGTTGAATGCTATTAGATTTCTTTTTTGTCTTCTGACGATATTATTCAAATATGATGGGGATGATATAAACATGGATGAGATTCAACTGACAGGTCAATAATTAAAAAGGTTGCCAATGGCGGTAGCATTTTGTACTACTTTCAATTTGAGATGGATTGTAGTTTAACTTGAAAATGTAATATATAAAAAATACACTACGCCTGCCCTAGAGTCCTAGATAACTTGTTTTACAACTTTTCACTTCGAAATATGTGGGAGCTCATTTTTGCTAATCACAGAATGTGTACACATAGCTATTCCGTCACCGCCTATCCATTCTCATCATTTTCCTCGTTCATTGGTCAAACGACATCCCCGTAGGCTGCTCTCTCCGCAAGTCATCTCGCTCGGTCAATCGGCGCCAATCTGCTCTATATTTGATCTGTGGCTGTGATAATTGGACGTCGGATGCTCCGTTTCGTTTGCCTCGGCTACCAAATCAAGTGTACTGCCCGAGCTGGGCTGTTTGAGAGATTGAGATTCTACTGCAAATCTTTATTTGATTTCGATATTGCGAACTATGTAATAAAATTTGATGCTAAGCATTTCTAATGTAAGAGGTAAACGAAAACCAAATCTGTTACTCATATCTAAGGCTCATCTTCAGTTGGATGCGCATGGTGATCGTTTCTTTTTCCGCTGGAAACACGCGTTACGCTTTTCCCCCACGTGGAAATGGGGGTTATTTGGGACTCGCCGGTGCCCAAGATGTTGGCGGTACACCGGAATACCCACTAAAAAACCAGCGGTACACTCTCCGTCTCATCGGCGGGCGCCACGGGGTTGCTTTCGCATGCTATCGTGACGACGCACGGTGATCCTAGGTTACTAAAATACATATCCTTTCTCATACTGACTTCGATTTCTTCAATAATATTATATTATCTGGTAATAAATGCAACCTATCTAAAATCTCCAACTAAAAACGGAATAAGTGAAAAACAAAACTTCGTATTACACGTTTCATGATCCAACTTTCTAAGCCTCTTGGAGTTTAGTTCTTATCTCTTAGCACTATTCTTAGCACGTGCGTAAGATAAATCTATCGTACCTCGCCATACATCTTAGACATTACGTCTTAGCTTAGATAATTTCTAAATTGCAATATAAGTATAAGATTAATGCATCATGTGTTCTTGACCCATAAAATTTATGATCTTTGAGATGATTTTATTTATTCCCTAGAAATTTGCTTCTCATATTCTTTGTTTTGTAGTGTTAAAGAAACAATATGTATGTTTCTATAATTTTTATTTTGGTTAAAGCTCAATAAGGTCCAGTGAAGAGTCTTTTTGAAGAAAAATGTTTATATTTAAAATAATATAGAACACTTCACGCCTCGGCTTGGAAATACCTCATGCGAAGGCTGGTTCTACAGAATGGTTATGCGAGGTTGAAAATGCCTTAAAAATCGCGATGTTGTGGATTTCCAGACATTCCTAAGGTGATGTGGATAAAATTTGGATTTTTGACAAAATGTTCGTAGGTGAAATGCAGAGGCCGGGATTAATCCAAACAATTCTTCCGGATATTTCCCGTGAGTATTTGTTCTGCACAAATCCAAAGAATCAAGCAGGTCAAAATCGATAATTCAAGCCGCTCTGTGATGAATACATATTTGTCTATATGCTACCTTTATGGATTTTGGAAACATTTAAAGAATATTTAATTTCATAATATTTTGTCAAGAATTGGATTTAGGCATTTCGGGTTTCATTTTCTACGTTGCATTATAGCCGTGCTAGAACGAGGTAATTTATAATTATATTAAGGAATACATTTAAAAAAATTACATTACTACAATGAATAGATTATTTGTGTCGTGTTGGTGTTATTCACCTTCCATCCACGGCACACACTATATCTAGTAAAAGTATTTTCTAAGTGCGTACAAGTGAAATCGTTAATATAACGGTGGAGTATATCATTATGTGTAAGTGTGAATTAAATGTTGTAAGTTTATTAAATGAGGCTTTTTAAATTTCAGGTTTGTCTGAGAAAACCATCAGCACCATTACTAAAGACGGTGAATTTGCTGCTTCCACGTCTCGAAAATCTTTCCACCGAGAAAAAGACACATTTAATAAAAAGTAACACTGATAGACGATTTTGATCTTTGTGGAGTTAGAAATAGAATACATGTACGACGAAATATACGCAGTCAGGAAAGAGGTTCCAACTTTAACGAAACTTTTATGAGCACTTTTAAGAGAAGAGTTAAAGATCAATATTGACTTAAAAAGAACACGATGGAATTGAAAAAAATATTACACAAGTAAACGATGGCTCGGATACTGAGTCTGATAGAACTTCTGATTATTCGTTCTCTTCTGATGATGTCCATTTAGATAATTCTTATTCTAAATAAAAGCTTTGACCAATCCGTACTTGTTTTTATTTATTACCAAAAAACTATTATATAGTCAGAATTTAGGAGCATTGGTACAGATATAATTATATGTACATAACACGCCTCACCACGCCTACATCCATCTAAGGGTCTGTCTCGTCTAGCTACTAGCACCTATTGCACCGAAACTTTTTGCTATAAGCTCTTTAACATTTACCTGAAGTTTATCAAATACGTCCATGGTGAGTTAAAACGTAAAATGATGTAAATATTATTAAATTAACTTATCCGTTACAAATCCCTTTAAGTGACAAGTTCAAGTTAGATTTTAGAAATATAACAGTTCTTATACATAAAAATCTAAGTTTCACATAAACAACATATTCTATAACAGTTCAATTTTCTCTAAGGGTTTGACAATTAGACTGATGAGTATGGGTTCCCTGTTACTTCAATTTTCTTCTATAATTCTATATCCATACAATAACTCCGATTTTCTATATTAATTTTTCGTTTGACTTAGAGTCCAATTTAGCTTGACAATTAATAAAGATTATAGTACTCACAAATGATCACGGCACACTTCACTCACTACAATTCCGCGTCAACTTCGTACTCCTGGCCGAACTTTGTCGTCGTGGGTCCACTCGTGACGTCAGCTCCAATTACTGACGTCACAGCCAGGTCTTCTTTCTGACTGAATCCCTTGGCTTCACCAATCCAATCCAATCTCCAAGGTTGACACCATCGATGACAATCCGGCACCTCGTAGAATCCAGAGAGGTCCGCTAACCGGCTCAAAGGACCATATTATGTACAACCCACACAGTCGTACATAAGCTTACTTCAGGAACCAGTAAAACACTTATATTATACAAAGCCTCCAATGAAAAACAAACGTGACGTGAATGCACAAACGAGTTTGTATTTAAATATTTTTCATAATCAACCTTTAATTTATTCCATGAATTATTTGTCATCAGCATCAAGTGTGCATATGGTGTGTGCAAAATTTCAATCAGTTGAGTGGAGCTAATTTAAAATTCAGTTAGATTTGACTCACACGAACTAAAAATTTAAATACTTAAATAAATTATATATTGTTTTAATTTATTAAATGTTTACAGAAATGATTTCAATAATATAAAAATGACAAAAAAAAAAACGAAATCAAATAAAACTTTACAAATATATCTAATATAAATAAAAAACACTCCAAACTTTTTCAGTAACTTTTGTACAATGGTACACAGGACGCTGGCAATACTCTCTGAATATATAATAAATATCTCTGAATCGCAAGACTCAGTTTTTGAATTAAGTAAGCGCCAGTTCGTTCATTTCCAGAAGTGTAGGCCAGTTTTTTAGAAAGGTATTTTATTAATTTTTAAGTATCCGATGACCATGGATGTAATATTTTTAATTTTAAACCCAGCCCTGCAAATTTATACTCGATGGTCGAAGCCAGTATTAAGTATTTGAGCAGTTTAAGTGAATGTACCAGATTTACGGGACGTGATCTGGTGATCTGCCACGTGTATACGAAAGTTGCATCCAATAAAGACACGTCCTACGACCTGGCACTATAGTAGCCGTTTGGTTCTAAAGTAGTAGGAATCGATGCTGTTCCCAAAGCAAGACGAAATATGTCATTAAGAGATCCAATGTGATATGAACGGCCAACGCTTTTGCGACAGCTGACTTAATGGTGTCCGAAACGCTTAACACATGTTCGAAGAATGAAGACATACGTTGACCTTGGCAAGTATCCTTGATACCATTTTCATTTTGATTTGTATATACTTAAATAAGTTCTCAATGTTGTTGTTGTTATAGCTTAATCTTCTAAGTATGTTTTACATAATATAAAATTCAATAAACTTTTTATCGTATATTTTATGATCATATAACCACTGTGGACTGACAACTGTTAAGTGCTCAATAGAACAATAGATTTTGTTTCTGACTGAATTTATACACTTTACGAATATTTTCCGTTTCCTTTATACGACTTATGATTTTTGTATAATACGTCGCGCAATTCTTATTGAAAATATTTTGTTTATTTTATAATTTTCGCCACTCCCACATTATCTATTATTGATATACCTATATACGAATATATTACCTATTGCTTGGGTTACATAACACTATATGAGAAACTTAATTGTATTCTTCCAGTTGGTAAAAAATAAGCGGTGACAGACGGACAGAGAGACAACGAAGTTATATTATAAGGGATTCAGTATTATCATCAAATGTACCAAGCCATATTTAAATTATTTTTGAAGTTGTGAGTGTTATGAAAAAAACTATAAACTTTATTAAAATGTTTAAGTCACAATTAAGACGTTTAATTATAAAATTCGAGATATAATTATTTACGAATTTATGTATATTATTTTATGTCTTACATTATTGTTTACGTTACGAATATATGTAGAGATTTATTTTATATTTTATAGCTATATGAAAATAGTTCAATCAGGATTAAGAAGTTAAGGTTTCATCTACTCTTTTATTAGTAGTTTTGAATTTTTCTGACAGTATACTAATTCGTACTTTGTAAGTTATTTAAATATACCAGCGGGTTAAGGTCATACATATTTTCGCAGTCTCAATAAAATGTTTAACATAAATAATTGAGAATTAAAAACATTTTATAAAAATTAGAATATACTTATATATTATAATAAATTGTTAGTACATGCTTGCCAAAACTTTCATATCTTTCAAAAATATTCGTTTCATTTCGTTTTATAAATATGAGATCATTTAATTTATATTTAAAATTGTGTGTTTAAAACAAGCAATAGCAAAAATATAAGGTTTAATTAGCGCGATGAATAAGTAAATATTAATGAAATTGTAAAATTAAGTCAAAAAACGAAAAAAAATTGTTTAATATAAAATTAAATATTGTATAATTGTATTAACGAAATAACCGTTTTTTTCTAATATTTTTTGCGGTGGTAGCATTAATTACGATATAAGTAAATATATTTACCGGAGATTTTGATGACGAGATCCGTAAACACAATGGGATTTTCTATTTTATTAGTATCACCACATCCAACTTCAACATCCATAGTTACTGACTATTGGGACATATAATTCATATGATACAGTGTAACTGTTAATTTGATAAAATCGCGAGTAGTTTGTATGTGCGGAGGAGTAAGAGGCAACTGACGAGTATTAACGTTTCACTTCAAACAATCGTTGTCAGATTAAAGTGGGGAACCCACTACCCGACTGTTCAATCGTGAAAGTAGTGCGACTAGCGAGCGCGGTAGGACTTTGCGATATCATGATTTTGTATGATCGAATTGCGTAAACATAATAAATAACGAAATCACCTTACACAAGCAATAATATGCTTATTAAGAAGATGAATGTTACATATATTATACGAATTCATCATTTTAATTTCAACTAAGGTTTTATTAAAAAAATAAGGATTTATGCCTATATTTCTAATTATATTTATTTACATGATTTCCTTATATTTTGTAAAGTTTATCATCCTAAACTTTTTTTTAAATATAAAATATAGTTATTTAAATAAACGCGTTTCTGATAGAGTAGTGCGTATGAACTGTTTATCTTCACGATTTACCCATTAAATTATCTATATATATATGAGAAACACGTTACGGACTGGCTTATTACTTTAAAAGTGGCAACATATATGAACTCGCAACTAATATAAAAATGGGCACGGTATTATCGAAATGCACTGTATAAAATAAAAAAGTAAATAAAAATCAAAACATTTTTGAGTACATTATAAAGTAAAGTGATATTACAAAGTAATGTAAATGTCGTATTGCTTCATAGGGCTGCTCCAGCACTCTTCTTAAAGGAGAAGGAACTAGGAATTAACCACACTTATCTAGTGCGTGCGGATGGATATTATATGAGAGACAATGCCCAACGATATTTTCTTTCAAACCACGAGATAAATTATAACCTCAAATTAAGCAGATAGAAACTCCGTGGCGCTTGTCCGGAATTCAAACTGTTTCAAAGGTGTGTGTCAACTTATTAAGATTAATTACTTTATAGTAAAAGAATAATTATTATAGGTGTATAATATCATAACGATTTAATTATAAAACTCTCACTTTTTTCACAATTAATTTTTATTAATTTTTGCTGTTTTACTTTTGGTGACGAGTTTTTGTATTCTTTGGAGACTGTACTCAGAAAAAACCATAATATATTATTACAAAGATTAAAAAACTTTAACTAAACAAGAGTATTTTTTATCGTATTCCTGAAAGAAGAACACAACCGATGATAGCCATAAAAATTAGGTAAAGGAAAATTTTGATATTTATACCTTTAATAAAATATATAAATATCAACTGATTGTGAAATCAGTTTAGTTAATTTAGAGTTTATATTATATATAGCGCCAAATTCGGAATTTTGAAATTGAAATTTTCGAATAAATAAAAACGTTTCAAAAAATTTATTTCTATGTAAAATAATTTTACACGGCAATAAGAAAAAATAATACTAAAAGTATATATATAACATTAATTTGGTTTTGTGAATTCAAACAAAATCCGAGTTTAATCAATATCGGTCATGAAGATGCATCTGAGTCTTATTGTGTTTATTTAGTATGATAGTATGATTATATTATATTTCTGTCACTTTTTAATCTCTCACGGTTAAAAAATTAAAAGGAGATACCAAAGACAATGAGATTTAGACAGAGACAATTTTAACAATTGTTATATTCCTTACAATGTCTTCTGTCCTTACCTGTCAAAGGAGGACTGATACATTTTGCGGACAAGCAAACGGAATTGCAATTTAACGGAGAAATGCTGCAAGCATTCTTTCACGTGGTCATGATTTATACAATCCCTATAATAATTATGATATTTATATGGATTATTTTTCTTAATCCTCAACGTAAATGCTATTTTAGCTTTAGCGTTATATTAGTTATTTGAGTTATAATTAGATGTTCCGAAATAGTGTTTTTTAAGCTATAGGATACATTATTTCGAACTCATCAATGAATCAATCAAAATATACTATACTATATACTTAATTCAGTAGGTTTTTACAAGCACTTTTATAATCATAATTTTGCAGAACTGTATTAAACGTAAATCTACCACCGGCTTGGAATGTAGATTCTATCGGCAGGAAACTCTGCAGTTAAAATTATAATAACAGTTATGTACACATTTATGTGCTCATTTTTACGCGATATATTGACCCTTGATTACCCGAAATGAAACTTCCTTTGTCCAGTTTATCAAGAATGCCAGCGTTATTTCAAATATTTACTTGATATATAATTTCAAATTATAATAATATTTATAAATATACCTATAATTAAATTAAATTAATAAATTAACTCTAAATAGTAAGTTATGAATAAGATAAAAAGTTTGATTTGCCAAAACTATTTCTGTTACTAAAGTAAATGTTTAATGAATCACAATTTTTATTTATTACCGATGACATAAAACTGTTTATTAATTTAAATAGGCTGTAACAACTTATATTACATAGTTCACCTTAGAATGAGATCTAAAATAGAAATATGTACATTTATTTATATCTATGTAATGTTTTCAACATGGATGTAATTATAACAATAATAAAGATGTTTATTTATTCACTACGCATTAAAGCAATAAATATGAGAAAGAAACAGAGTATCATCTTAGTACATAAATTCAATAAAAGAGAATATTTTAAATGTCTTGATATTCCGTACAAACATTAAATCATACTTATGTACTGAATTATGTCATAAATTAAATTATAGAAGACAAAAATAGGGCTATGAAACCACTTTAATACTCGCGTTGACTCGACACAAAATATTAATGAGGAATTAGTGAATCCATCATAATTTTTTAACATATTTATAAAACAAGATAGGTTATTTAAAATTCCATATTATTTACCCTTAAACTCTACAAATAATTAAAGGTTATTATTATATTTCAATTACATGATAATGGGTTAAAGTTGTGAAATACGTAGAAAATATATTCAATATAAATTATAATTACAAAATAATATCTTACTTTTAAAGTATGTCTTGACGCCAAAACTTATGTTGTTGAAAACCAAGTGATAACCATCTTCAAGACTAACGTCGTCTCCAACGTGTTCCACGTCCATTTATTAAAGTTAAAAACAACTTTTTTTTATTTTTTAACACTTTATTTCTTATGAAGGGACAGGAAATCGTCTTCCCACTGCGTAAGACGTGCGGAAATGAACAGTTGACTTGGTTAAATAACCCGCTTGTATGATTCTTTGTATATCATAGTTAGTAAAGCGTAACAGAATCTTAAAGATACAAAAATATTTTAAGACTGCACTCCGTGAAGACTGATTTATTTTATCAGATACAGTTGTATTTTCATTATCAATTATTATAATTCGTTATAATTATAAGATTACGTTATAACTATACTTTTCTGTAATTGCGTTTGCGTTCTAACAAGAATTAAAGCATATTGAGCGAATGCATAGAAACTGGTGCGAAGTGCACAGAATTCATTTTTTGCTACAAGGATTATAGAGATTGTTAGGAGTGAGATGGTCTAATCTGATCAAATTCTTTTAATATAATTATGCTAAAGAAACCGTCACTAAAGAGTAGCAAAGTAAGAAAAGTTTTGTCAGCTTTCAAAAAGGTAAGAATATTTTTTTAAATCTAAGAAATTATAATTATAATTTAACATTTTGTTAATTTATTATTGAATTCATCATTATTTAAGTTCGTTTACCAACGGCCCAAACTCGTCTGTGAAGTTGGAAATTCTGTCTCCCTGGACTTTATATTTATTTATTCGTTGTTGGACTTTTGAAATATAAATGTAAAATAAACCAGTTGTAGAATTGTGTTTAGTTTTTTTAAGTCGAATAATTAATTGTAATTTATTTTAATCTAACGAAATTGCTGAAACCATAATAATAATAAAAAATACAGATATAAAGAAGTTAAACTTTACTATTATAAAGTTTAATTTTTCTTGGAATTAATTATGAAATTGTGTATAAAATAAATATACAGACGTAATTAATATTTTTATTTACAAGGAAACAAAAGTGTTAAGATTTCGCGATCGATTTATAATTACTTATTATGATAAGAAAATCCAAAAGAAACTCTTATTATTTTAAATCATTAAACACATTAACGTTATAAATTACACTAATAATGTAATAATATACAATTTTTTTAAATTAAGGTAAGTAAATATTTATATATTTGTTTATAAATTCATAAAATAAAAACTATTTTTTTGTCTTAGCACAATTAAAAATTTTGTTGTTTCGATTTTTAAATTAAAATGTATATGTGTTTCTTGTTATGATTATCAATTTTGTAATAATTAGAGCTATTTGAATGCTTATTAGGATAACTGTTAATTAGATAAAATAAGTGATTAATGTTAATTGTCGTGAAGATAGTGAACGGTTTCGTTAAGTCTTATTACCTATGTCGTGATTTTATCTTTGTTTGTGGGCATAGGTTATGAAACATTGAGTTTTATTATTAACCTCGTGCTAATTTGACATATTTAAATGTTATTTGGAACGTTTTTTGTAGGAAATTGCCTCTTTTTTTTGGATGAAATTTGTGCAATTTCTTTTTATATTTCTACTATAATCACAGTATCTTTATAATACGAAATAATAGAATAACTCATTCTTTGTTTAATTATAATAAATGTATATAATATATACATTATTCGTATTTTTCTAAATATCAAAGTAATATTAGTATATGTTTTTATATAATTAGTTATATTTATTTGTTATTTACACGTTTATTATGTACGATTCATAGAGAACCGAGCACGTTATAATAGATAAGGACCTCTCGGCTAATAGTTCTTCTAAGTTAGAATGAATGAGTGATGAATGACCTTCCTCAACAAACAATAATATGTAGCCCCACTTTACTCTGTTAAGCAAATAAGAACCCTATTACGTGAATACTAGAGACGTGACGTAGGGCTAGAAAATGCTGTGGTAAATAAAGTAGCACAGCAAATGAAGGCTACACAAAGCCTATCGACAGCGAATAATATGTTTGAGAATTTTCTGTCAACATTTTTATTACAATTGGATTTGTTGGATCGATATAATTTATTCAGCAACTAAATTAAAAGGCTAATCCTGAAGTTTCCTTCTTGGTTTCTTGGAAAGTGCTATGCCTAATCTGCGTTCGAATCTAATTTTAAGTCGCATTGAAATAAAGATTTATGCACACACTTGACACATCACATTTTCGGTAACCGTTTTTGTACTGATCAATATAAAGACTGTTGTTTAATTACTGCACGTAAAAAGTCACAACTCAATCAAAAAGAAGAAAAAGGAAAAAAAAATGAATACACAAATTACTAATATTTTTATTTTACAAACACCAGGTATATTTATAAATTAACATTGACTGTAATTGCTCCATACTTATACAAAAATCTCATTTTATAAAATAAAATTACAGTAATTGCTATACAGACTAAATAGCTCTAAATCACAGATCAATGTTTAATGCCTGTTTCGATTTATGCTATTGGAATGTATCCTTAGACATTGTACCTATTCGGGATATGACTGACAGGCTAGGCATATTAAAATGTCATTTATAGAGAATGTATAGTACAGATCATCGACCGGCTTATTTCTTAAAATTAACATAACTTTGACAACAAATATTACCCACGTAACTATAATATAATCTGGATATGAAGTGTTCTTCACCTCACCTAGCGATTCTAACAATAATCTTACTAATATATTTACAAATTATAAGTCGTACGTTTATTAAGCTGGCAAGTATATTCGATACTAGCTGCTCCTGCTTTCAACCACGTTAAACTTGACTGCCCTGCACCTATGGATCGAAGCGTGATGTAATACAATATTATCTTCCTCTATAATTTCGCTATTTAGTGCAAAAGGATTATTTCAAATAGGACTGGTAGATCTTGGGAATAGCGCGTTCAAAAAGAAGTTTCCGCTTTGTATTATTGGTAGAGATTTATTTGCTATGTAAATAAAATGAAACGTTCTGTGTTAAAAGTATAAATTTCTGGATAGGATAGACGTGAATTATGTTTTATGTCTTCGATAGAAACTTAACACATACATCGAATAATTACTTAACGAGTTGACATCCATGTGGTCATGAGCATAGACTTGAAATACAATAAATTGAAAGGGTTTTAGAAATTACCCAAACAATCCCAAAAATCTTATAGGTTTCATTCAATGAGGTATCATTAAGATCCAATTTAATGATTTCCGCAATGTGTTCATGTATAGACAGACAGAAATTATAAAAAGAATGTATCTTTGGTATATCAATAATATAAAAATAGACTTCACTCGAGGAAATTAAGTTATAAATACAGGTTCTTGCGATAAGAACCGATAAGAACCGGCAAGAAATTCGGCAATTATTATTACTTTATAATACTAAAAATATACAATAATTATTACATTTATGGAATATAGATACATGTTCGGGGTTTTATAAGGCCTGCATGAAAATAATATAATAATAATACGCTTTATATAAACAATATGATCTTTTATAGAAAGTCTTATCTATGAATAACTGTGACGTAAATGTAAGGTGGATTTATTATTAATAATTTTATTCTTGAAATAAAAAATAACTTGCCTCATAAAGTATGTATTAATTTTGCGAAACTTGCTTGGCGTGTAATAAAAATATGATCTATTTATTCAATAAAAAGTCGATAATGTATTATTTTCATGCAATGTCCATGCAACTTTAACGTAACAAAGATAAGCTGGGCTATATTTCAATGGGCTAAGACAAATGCATTCGATTTGAGCCGTAACGATTTCTATCGTCTTTCTTCCGTTACTATATGATCAAGTGATCAAATACATACAATGTCATTTCTATAATTCTTCATCGTTTTCTAGAAACGAATTGGTCGATCGATATGCAACTTATCTAGACCCCAATTTACTCATGATTGTAACTTTATAAGAACTCGCATAGAATCTCACTCATAAAATATTGACAACCGATTTACCCTTACAAGAAATATGTCGTAGCTTTCTGATGTTTCTTAATCGTGTTCTGCAGTGCAATTCTGTGAGAATTCATTTCGTAACTCACTCGTGAAATGTTGACATAAGACGTACAGTGATACGCCATTATGATACGTGTATCTTATAAATTTAATAATTATCATAGTCAAAATTGCATATCACATTCTGACATTACACACTTGTTTTCTTCTTATAGAATATCTCTACTGCGTTGAGCTTCAAGTTTGTTCTTACATAATGTGTACTGGTTTATAAACATATTTACAGATCACATATAATACATATAAATCAAGATATTAATTTTAAAGAACACATCGTGAGCAAGAGTTGTGCAATGAATGTAATTCAGATGAGCAGTTTGAAGGTTTTAACAATTTCCTTGCATCCGTAAAGTTGATAGTTATACTGTTAAATGTAGCAAGAGCAATTGTCTCGTTTGAGATTCTCATCACCAAACTACATATTTAGGGGAATATATTGTATTATTAAATGTAACAAAATTTTAAAAACATATCTAAAATTATATATTACTCTGATAAAATATTTATTTTAGGTTCATAAACTCTTCTTTAAAACTATACAAAAGTATGAGCAATTGTTTTGTAAATCAGTAACAATTTTCACTAAATCTTGTTATTGTTCACTATTTTGGTATTTGTTCTTTGATTAAACGTCATTTATTATTAACTATGATTGCATTTATAAACACTATGTAACGTAGAATATGTTTCAATTGTGTATGCGTCAGTTCTAATCACAGCCATTTTTAAATACGCCAGAAGTCTTTACCCAAAAAGTATATGATTGAGTCTCACCATTTGCTCTTTAATCTTAACTTTAGCACACCATAAGAACAGGCTATGAACACAAACGCGATAGCAAATAAAGCGGCAACGACAATTGAGAACTTTTCACCAAGCATTCCATTATCTTTCAAGAACTGTACAGGATGTGCGTAATGGCAGTATATTTCTGTGCACAAAAGTTTCGGTCGATCCATTCCAAAAATTGATATAACTAAACCAGCAAGCCCGTGTTTCAGAAACGATAATTGAAACAACCATCGCATAAAAACAGGCGCATCGCTGTATCGAAGAAAGAATCCAGAGAATATTGTAAACGGCATTATGAAAAACGGCCCGAATACGACTCCATTCTGTAAGCAAAAATAAATTTAAAAATACGTTTTCTTATTAAATTGCATTGATTAAAATCTGTTTTATATTACTCACCTTAATATTAAACATAGATCCGTTGAAGAGACCAATACACAACGCCACGTACGAGACTAATAAGAGCGTACAGCAGAATATAAGAAAACGTATATAATCTACAGGTTGTCCCGTCAACCAGTACGTTATGCAGGCAAATGCAAGCGTACAGACGGTTTGTGTTGGTAATACAGACGCCAGGGTTGATGCGTAGTATGCTCCAGCATTATACCAGCGGTTAAAGTGCTCTCTTCGTATAACAGGGATCTGCTCTGGAACTAAAAAAATTACATAAAGTATAGTTCAGTGTTATGGACATAATATATTATATACTTTTTAATAAAAACATCGGTTTTCGGAACCGCGTAAGGACAGTGGCTTGAAGACGTGAAACTTAATAAATGTTTGCGCGTTAAAATCTGAACACCTCTGAATTTGCATCCACTTAATAAGTGTTAATAATTCATCTCGTGCTCGGCGACGAACAAAAATATCGCAAGGAAATATTTCTACTAACAGTAAAAATGTTTTCTATACGTATATCCACAAACCCATATTGAAGTAGCATGGGTCAATAAGTACCAAGTCTTCTCCTTGAGATGAGAGAAGATCTTTACCAAGTATGTAGTGTGATATTTACAGGGTTTTGCTTTTAAATTGCTAGCGTACTGAATAGCAATTAATATAAGCTTTAAACGAGTGAATGATATAAATGATACTTACAACTAATAGTTACAGCATTGAATGCTGTGAACATCAGAAACATAAGGCTGAAGTAGAGGAAATTATAGTTGTCTCTGACGTATTTAGCATCTTCACCAACATTGTAGAAGAGAAAGCCAACAAATAAGGCCATTGAGCAATGTATGCCCGTGATCATTATCGTGAAGGACGGATTGCGCCAGATAGACTAAAAACATATTATAAATAGATTACCTTGTTATAAATAATATTATTTCCATTAGCTAAATTACATAACGATACATTATAGTATTTATAGGATATTTCGTTAATATCGCACGGAGAAATAATGATAGCGATGCTGCGATTCATATCAACAAACTGATTAGTTTGTTGATATGAATCGCATCAACGGACAGTTGTAGCTAATTTTATTTATATCTTGATAAACACATGATTTGTTTAAAAAATATAATTATTACATGCAACAAAATTACATAATACTTAAAAGAAGAGGTTCGTCAAGCCCACCTGGATAGGTACTTATCCCATCTTTTACCAACAAACAACAATATTACAACTTAGTATTTCTTTATTTCGTTTATATTTTAGTTTGAAGGGTAAGTGAGATAGCTTAATTTTACACTGTGACATTTTACGTCCCATTGGTGGAGCATTAGCGACGTAAATTATGGTTAATGTTTCCTACAGGGCTATAGTCTATTGGATAAATGCTCAACATCAGGTGACTAATATGCCATACTAGCCATCTATTTAAAAACAAAATCGTCAGTATTTACCATTAAAGCTCTTCTAGTTAAAATTGTAAATTGCTTCCAAGAAGAAGTTGGATATGTACTTTTAAGGGCTAACAGGATTTTACTAGTAGGATCTTCTTTAGGTGGAGGTAGTGTTGTCAAATATACTTCTTCAGATTTACTTCTTTTATATTCTGAAAAAGTAAAAGATTTTTAATCAGAAAATTTATTCTATGCCCAAAGGTTGCTAAGAAGATAACGCTGCTTTTGCGATAAGGCCGCCTGTTGCACCTTAATCATTTAAAACAACTTTGTATGTTCTGTAATCTATTGTATGCCGATTATATATCTTTTGATCATTGGAGTGCAATACAGTGAAATCAATCTAATATGTATTTAATATACTAGATAGAAGAATTAGATTCAATACTGAAAATTAAAAAAAAAGGAACGGATTTGAGACTTTTTTTAAATAACTTATTTTAATTATACCGTTGGTTGCGTATGACTGGCATATATTTATTCAATAAATAAAATGTTTGTTTTTTTTAAAAGTTATTACAAAAATGAAATAGGAACTCACCTATTAACTTTCTATCAGTCTCATTTGGTGTATTTTGAGTCCAATTTTCATTTTTACCATTATTCGCGGATTCAACTAATATATCTTCATTGTCTTGACATATTTCTATGACTGAAATACAAAAAATAACATTATAAACAAATAAGACAAAACATTTCAGTAATTCTTTCGCTGTTGTTTGTTAAACGAAATTATTTTTTTCGTTTGGTAATTATTAAAGATCTTAATTGACAACAACAAAAAAATTGGGAATAAAAGAAGTAAAAACATTTTCAAAAATTCATATATTATAATTTCCTCAAATTTTAAGTCAAAATTATGATTGAGTTTTGACCACTAGATTACATTACAATTCGCAAATATATCATTAGGTCACTATTTTTAATATTACGCAAGAGCAGCGCTAATTACAGTTTTAGAGGTGATAATCAAACTCATACTTTGTATTAAGATAAGGTTTATAAAATGATATAAATGTATCCTTCATTTTAAATACTGTAAGCTTGACAAACTTACGCAAGACTAATACAATGAAAGATATAGATGAATTAGATTACTGTAACTGATAGTAATATAATCTTACAGTATTATTATACGATAAAGTATTAGAAAGATTACAAGGGTTTCATTTCCAAAATTTATGATACCAGATAATTAATATTTATAAGCCATGTAAAATGTTTTGATTTGTTAAATCTTTTATTAATAATATTAATAATAACATCATTTAATTTAATAACTATAAAATTGAAATTTATATTACGTAGTAAGATTTTAAGCAAATTGTTTATTTTGTAGGACTTTTAAGAATCCGTTGTTTTGAATAATTATATAATTTAAATTATATTTTGCGCTTTATTTTTTCAGTTAAACTGAAACATCTTTTAAGTACACTGTTGTATCGATTGTAAAATATGTTATCGTATTCACTTTCCTATATCATATTAGTTTAAACTTGATGAGGGAGTTTGCTATATATATTATTAATTATTAGTATTTCTGAGAACTTAGGAGCTCTAGTTACTTTTATCAGATAAATAGCTTCCCGATTGACCGTAAAGTCTCGTTGGCTTGTTGTTTAATATTTAGTTTTATAATTACAATCACACGTTATTGTTATCAGTCAGACAGAGGACTTCGGCTGCCATCCCTGGCAAATAAATTCGCCCTGTCATTGTTTTAATCTGATTTTTAAATTTAGAACTATATCATTTATATTACTAATCAATTTACTTACAAAAGTCAACAGGGTTGTGGTATGGAGGACATATGAGGTTCATTGTATTCAGGTACGGTAGGAGTCTCTGTACAGATCCCATATAAGCACATCTCCCAGCAGCAACTGCGTAGAGCCTGTCAACCATGTATAGAAGCATCGCGGAAGGCTGGTGCATACTGATCACTACCGTTCTTCCTTGCCTTGCTAATAGATGCAGGAGGTACATCAATTGTTTTGATATTGAACTATCTAGGCCACTGAAACAAAGATACGTAACATTTCAAAATGTCATAAGCTCGATAAGTTCCTGTAGAAATTATTTATATACATAGTTAAAACTAACTGTAATAAAGACCCAGCAGTTTAATGCCGTTGGACCGCCCAGAGAGGGGAGTGCTGCAGATGTGATACTGACCTCTTGGTCTGTTATTGCACAAATTCTTAACGCAAGCTTTAAAATAAAAAATAAACGCTATTTAGAAAGTTAAAGTATTAGTTATACTTGGTATCCTTGTTCTATAATCTCTATCATCTGAGTCAGTTGCATAATTAGTAGGTCTTGAGTTTGGCGAGTTTTCTAAAGATATTACCCTCTTCTGTATTTTGTAAAACAAATTTACTAAAATTCATAAAAAATAATTTGGTAGATCAAAACACAGTCAAGGTGTTCTCTGGATCTTAGATAAGATAAAATGATACATTACATTACATATGATACTATAACATATTACTCACATTTAGCATAATTTGATAAATAAAAATTATATAATTTGGCTATTTTTGACTTATTTTATTTTTTAATGCAAATGGTGATCGATAGTGTGAATCAGACAAAATAGCAGTATAATATGTGCACTTTAAGATTTAAATAAACTTAATTAAATAATGGTTAAAGCGTAAACGTGCTTACCAACTTACCGTTGGTAAGTTCTATGTGAGATTCATTTCAGTTTCCGTTCAGAGGCATCTTATTTTGTACTGGAGTAACAGATTTCAGAGCTCTCTAAATAAAAGGGGTCTCACAGGGATCAATTACTATTGATTAATTCCTCATCCTCATTCATATTTAAATGTTATGCCTTATTTGGTGGATTAGTTATCTACTAGATAAGGCATAGGCAAGGGGCATTACTAAACGATAACATTTTTTTTATTTTTTAAATTGATTTGATCTAAGCATTATTATATTGAGACCTTGAGCAGATATAAACAAATCAATCATCAAAAATAAATTATAAGAACTTCCTCTTACTTTCCTTTGATGTTTTTTTTAAGGTCTGAAGTATTTCAATTTCCAAACTGCTTCTAGATATTTAATAATCTAAAAATGTGGTGTAATGCGATGACATTGATTAAAGATTCTGTAATTTTAGTTTAATTTTTAGTTGAAATATATTTTTGACGTGTACACTTTTACACTTAGCTAAATAAAATATAAATATAACTTGTTTTACTTATCTCCGTAAACTTTATTGTTATATAGAAATGACCTTTGATATCTTACTCATAATCATTGTTTTGTTGACGTACTATAAAAAGTAGGAGTCTATGGTGACTCCATGCTCTGATGAGCTTGTATGTTAGCCTGTATTACAAATATATATTTGGGAATTGCAAAGCGAGGATACCTATGACTAACTAGTAACCAGATGTCCTTTGTGATGATTTATTTAAAGTTCAATAGCTATCAACGTTTGTTATCTATGGCTATCGTTAATTTATTTGTAAACATAATAAAACTGTGTGTATGGCCGTTACTATTATTTTATTTTAAAAAATTTTTGGTAGGTAGATTTGCAAATGGCCAATTGTAAGAAATATAAATTAATAATTTCATCATGAGCTACAGTGGCACACTAATTCTTCGAAACTGGAACCCAACAATACTAAGTGTCGTTGCTTGACGGTAAATGTGATAAGTGGGTGGGTGGTCTACCCAATCAGGCGGGCTTATTTATGTAGTAGGTAGGCGGACTGGCTAATAGGCTACCCGATGGTAGTCACCACTGCCTAAAGACATTGGTACTGTAAGAAATATTAATTCCTTATACTGGCTCACCGATTCTTTAAACCGGAACACAACAATACAAAATATTGCTGATTGGATTGATAACTGTTATGTACATAGTGTCTAAATACAAGGAGTTTCTATATATTTGATGCGTGATAGTAATATGCAAGACCGTTACCGTACCAGCAAAATCCACCACCAAATTAAGCGACGATGTCTTGCCTAATAAATGTATCAATATATCCCATACCTGGTTGGTTCATCTAAGAACATGACGGGCGGGTCGTTGACTAATTCTAATCCAATTGCTAGTCGTTTCTTTTGACCTCCCGACAAGTTGCACGCTCTCGAATGTCGTACTTTAGTAACGCCTAAGGAAGCTATGATTTCTTCGATCTGGAATTACAAAATATTAAGAATGTTGTAAGTATGATAAAGATGCGATTTTTTAAGATTATTAAAGTGGTAGATTCACTAATATTGTAGTGTATATATACTACATAATCCAACTATAGATTTAGACTATTAAAGCTTCAATTCGCTTCTTTTTGTACGGAAATCATGTAATTGACATTTGCATTTGTTTTACCCAAGCTATTAAAACGAATGAGCGACCATAATTAGGTAATTAGCCCCTAGAAGTACATTATGATCGCTTATTTTGATATTATAATTTTTTACTACATTGAAGCACATTATATGCTTCGTTTTAGTAAAAAATACTGCAATAATTCATATTTATTTTTTCTATTTTATTATTTGTATGGCAAGAATACAACTGAATAAAATAAAATAATAGGTATATGAGTACACAAAGATTCAATATTGAAGGACATATATACATAAAAAAAAAACCTTAATTTCATTTTCGTACGCAAAACAAACATTTTTATTATTAAGAAAATAATGAAATTCCTCTGAACGTTTCAGACTGTAGTTAATCCCAGGGAAGATTAGCCAAATAAATACGTAGGACGTGAGATGCTGTGTGCGCAAATACTTTTTTCTATTATCTTTCGTAATTACTGTAGGACGGCAAATTAGATCAATCGGGACCAACGGCTTTACGTCCGTTTCGAGGCATAGGTGAGTTAATAACAGTAGTGCGCTTTTAGCGTATATCACGTTAAAAACGCACTATTATTATTTACCTTTATTATATTTATTTATCTAATCCTAAAAATATATTCAAGCCTATGTATTTATTTGCCTTAGCGTGCCAAGCTAATGTAATGATCGGATCGATTGGATGAAATTGATAATTAAGGAGTTTTGCTCTTATAATCAAAATTACATTTTTTTTTTCTAATGCGTTTCGACAGTACGACAAGGAAGTCTTCTAATTTCAAGTATCTACTTGATAATATTTAAGCAGTGTGTAGATAATCAGATAAACAGGCCATTGCCTTTCATATACATATATAGATAATGTTTAGATATTTTTCCTACAAATGGTTATAAGGCGGTTTTATTGTTGAAATATAAGATTTTCGAGTTTTTGAAAAGTGAGAAATAACTACTTCAAAAATAGAAACAAATAAAAAACATAATTAAGACAGTCAAATATCTTGAAATTGTTGTCATAAAAAACATAATGTATTTAAAATGTAAATTATTATTTTTTGTTAATTACTATACACAAAACAAAAGTTGTAAATTACGTCTTTTAACAGCATTTTTTTACATCTATTTTTCTTGTACACTCAATGCTTATCTTTATCATTTTGTTCAAAAAAATTCAATAAAGAATTGTATTTTAATACAACGTTTATCAAGCAATGGCCATCTACAGTCTCCTTGCTCTGAAATCTGTTTTAGTAACATATTTTGTTGAGGACTTTTTAAAATAATGAATGTAACCTGTGCTCCTATATTAAAATCTATTATGATAACTACCTCAATGGTCTATTGGCTACCTTTAAAGGCAGTTCCCGAAGCCTTGGGTTCAAATTCCAGGTCGGACCAGAAATTTTTTTATTTAAAAAAAGTTTGCCAATACCCGTTGCTGTTTTTGCTGTTTGCTGACATGATTCCCCAACTTTAGCTCAGCAGCAATTGTCAGGGATTCTTGTATAGTAAGCATTTCATGGATCTTGTCATCTTGCAGTATGTAACACGATCGTCTTCGAAACATTTTCTCGTTGCGGACTCTACCATTCACACAAATACTACCGTTCGTGGGCTTTCTGTAATAAAAATAATAAAATTAAATAATTAAGTTAAACCTTTTTTGTTAATTAATAACTTCATACTCATATTTAAATAGGAATAAAAAACCATCAAAATGTAAGTAAAATTAAAATTATGTATGTATGGTGATGTTTTATTCAAGGTTAAATTTTATATATTTCCTACATATGTATAATGATTATAATAAACAAAATTATTCAAATTAAATCACATATTTTTATCAGTATTAAAAAATACATAATATTACATCAACGCTATCTTCTTTGATAAAAAATATATATTTTATATTTATACTTAAACTGAATTATTAAATGAAATAAATTAAAAATTTTCATTATATCAAAATTAAATAGCAAGTATATTTTTAAGTATAATTACACGAATAAAGTTATTATACAATTGGTGATTTCATGGTTGATAGCAAAACTTGGTAATGAAATGATCGCAGGATGCCTATTTCATTGTTATATTGAATATATGTAAACAATCACAAATTGACAAAGAACTCACTGAGTTAATTTCCTACTAACTTTTAAGTTTTCATTTGAAAATCGTTAAGCAAGTGTAATTCTTTAATGTTAAATAAAGGATTTTGATTTAATTTGAGATATTAAATTGTAAGTTAACTTTGTATAATCTAAATTAAATTATCATAATTTTATATTATTACAAATACACATTATATACATGTTCACCTTGGATACGTATTCAGTGTACTTATTACTAATGGTCGCCCATTGGTCGAAATTCATACGCAATGCTAATAAAAAATTAAGCTACGTTGTTTCAAAAGGTAGGAAAAATGAGCGTCAGTTGGAGGATACATTGTCATTAGTACAATGTAAAACCAAAGAACGCTTTATTGATTTTCAATTTGATATAACGTGTCTTGTCATTGGCAGTTTAAACATAAACTATGACGGTTTTATTACATCGAATAAAATGTATTTGTAGTACATAATACGGGGAAAAAAATTATAGGTAATTAGTATAGTATTATGAGTCCATAAAAGGTTTATTGAAGAACAAAACACACACAAAGAATGGAAAAAAATATATTGTCGTACGCAGAACAAATATTTTTATTATGAAAATAATGAAATTCCCCTGATCGATTAGATCGTAGTCGCCTCATTGGTCAACTAAATATACGACCTAAAACAGTGCATAATATGTGTGCGCAAATATTTCTTTTTGTTTTCTCTCATTATCACTTCAGGACGATTAATATGTAGATCTGTATTAATATATAGACACTATGAAAATGTTTCAAAAACAACGTGATCCATAAATTGAGAATGCGAATTGAAAGGAAGCGAGTGAGGTCATTATAAATGAATACTTCCTTTATAATTTAGATACTTAGACATAAATAAGCGACAATAGCAGTGCTATTCTGTCAAGACTCCAAGACACATTTTTTATCTTAATCCTGAAATGTTGAAGTCTGACTTACGATGACACACCACTTAAATGCGTATATCATTTAAACGTTATAAATATATTATAATTGTAGTGTACACAGATCTATAATAACATATTAATTAGTATTCGCTTTTTTTTTTATTTACTTTATTATACACCACAAACAACACGAAACACACAGAAAAAAAAGTAAAACAAAAAATAAATGTTGAATACGAGTGTTGTACGATGGGCGGACTTATGGCTAATTAGCCATCTCTTCCGGAGAATTTTTAAAACCATCGGCGTAGGCGGTGCTGTCATAAATTTACATACAAAATTTATAAACTAATACTTATACTTACTACATATATATAATATATATCTCTATTATACACTAATACATATTTAAGATACTAAAATGTTATATAAAGCAAATTAATTAAAGTCGTCTAAATTATTATTTAGGTAATAGTTTTTAACGGCTTTTTTAAAAGCTGAAATTGATGGAGCTTTTTTTATATCTACCGGAAGGGCATTCCATAACTTTATGGCCTGTACAGTAAACGAATTGTTTAGGAATTTTGTTTTGTGAACAGACATTTTGAGTGTTAGGTACCGCTTAGATCTTAATAAAAAAGGATCCCCAAGAAATTCAAATTTTTCACTTAAATACGTAGGAAAACTGTAGTTAAATAGCGCACAGTACAGAAGGGAAAGAATATGCAGGTTCCGGCAAAGATGTATAGGAAGCCACTTGAGTCTTGAAAGATATTCGGAGACATGGTCATATTTTCGTAGGCAAAATATGAATCGAATAGCAATATTTTCAAGTCGCTCAAGTTTGTTCAGTTGATCCTCGGTCAGATCAGGATAGCTGGCAACTGCGTAATCTAGAATTGATAAAAGGAGAGAGTTTGCTTGCATAATTTTGGTAGGAATTGGAAGTATAGATTGGAGTCGCCGTAATGAGCTCAACGCAGCGAATATTTTCCTACTGACTTATTTTATTTGTACTGACCATGATAATGTCTGGTCTAAATACACACCAAGATCTTTAACGTTGGAGTAGTAGGATATTGTAGTGTCTCTGTATTCAACGGCTGGTAAATTTAATAAATCTACCTTCGAGTTCATGCCTGGACTACCAATTATGATTGCCTGCGATTTACTTGGATTGATGTTAAGTCCGTATCGCTTACTCCACTCAGAGATTGAAACAAGATCGTCATTAATAGCATCAATCGCTGCAGGAAAATCTTTAAGTGTTGCATGTCGATAAATCTCGATATCGTCTGCATACATATGTTAGAGAGAAGAAATGCATAAAGTGATAGAATTAATGAAAATTGAAAAGAGTTTCCATTTTTATTTTATTTGAATACGTATAGATATAAAAAAAGCTCCATCAATTTCAACTTTTAAAAAAGCCGTTAAAACTATTACCTAAGTAATAATTTAGACGACTTTAATTAATTTCCTTTATATAACATTTTAGTATCTTAAATATGTATTAGTGTATAATAGAGATATATATTATATATACATATATGTAGTAAGTATAAGTATTAGTTTGTAAATATTTGTATGTAAGTTTATGACATATAAATAATACAATTATTTATTTATAATTTAATATTATTAAAAATAAATTTACAAATTCGTGTATTGACAATATAAAATTGTACATTACATAATTTTATTTCTTAAATGATAATTAAAATCTTCATCGTCAGGATTACTATAATGGTGAGCTAGTGAACATTTTGTTATATGGTTCGCTCATATTACATATCATTTTTGTTCAGATTAAACATCGCTGCGTTTTAGAGTTAGAGCGCTTGAAATTTATACATTTATATATACATATAATTAAAATAAAGGGTATAGTAGTATAGTAAGGGTATAGCATATACTAGTATTGCTCATGTTTGCCTCAGGGCTGTTGGCTAAGATCATTCTAGAAATTAATAAATTCATAAGGCAGACAGAAATACGAGACAGAAATGTAACAAAAGCTCTTAGTAAATTCTAGTTCCGTCCATTAGATTCGTGATGACTCGACATGACATGAAAACGAACAGGCATATATTTTGCTCACTGAATTACTGTAAAGACAGATTCTGTATATCCATATTATTTTTTGATATGTAGAATGTCTTACACGAGCATATAAGATATATACATATATATGCCGGCGCGCGCCAAATGCAGTGTCATCTAATTCATATATGCCGCATTAAATTGTAAGTTTTCGATTATTGGACGAGGGTGAGTCAAGCTTGCTCTGGTGAAACGTTTGACGGGCAGCGCCGCTGGGTTGATATTGCTAGAGCAACGAATAACAGCCGGTAATGGCGGTGTATGTCACGCGAACGGATTAATTATACGATTTAACAGTTGAAAATTATTGTACGAACGCGTTTAAAATATTACAACATTATAATTTAACGATACCAACTTTTATTTCCGGAATTAATTACAACCCGCGTCCTCGTGATGAGTTAAATAAATCCTATTTTAGACGGCAAAGACGATAACGACGCTGCTGCCAAAAGCCGAGTGCATCCTTATATATGTAAGTGTTGGTCCATTGTTCATACCAGAGGAAGTATTTAGTTTCAAGACTATAAGTAGCCGTTTTAAACGATTACACGATAGTAAAATACCACGAGACACGAAAATAGCTAAAATATTGTAATCAGGATAAATTTCAGTTAGTTTAGCTTAAATATCTTATTATATTTAATGGCTGATATTAAAAAAACATCCGCGTTTGTTTTTTACCATTTAAAACAAAATTATTTGTTGTACTTCAATATATTTATTACTAGTGAATATGCATCGTCATTTGTTAACATTTAAGTATACAACAAAATACAATTATATATATATTTAGGAGATTCCTTTAACTATACAACTGGCTGGAATTAATAAAATAAAAAAAAAAAAAAACAAAAGCGCGCGAAACCGTATCAAGCTGTCATTACTTTGGCTTTTTAGACGCGGATAGTGAGGTCAATATTGGCGCAAATTGTAATTTGTTAAAAGTGTTATTTGTGTTTTATTTGGATTTGTAAGCTCAACTGAGTAAGTAATTTACTTCAATATGTATGATTTGGTGATTTATTTATGTTAAGATACATTCAAAGTTAGAACTGTATGGTTTTTTAGTAAATTGTTTAAACTAACTTACATTCTTGTCTTTTTTTAATCTATTTCACTTTTGTATGCTAAATATATATATATATTAATTGGTAATAGATGTGAATATATTTCGTTTAGAAATACAAATATAAATTATGTAAAAAGGGACGACTACACTTTTTTTTATTTTATTACAATTGAAAGTGGACATAACAACTTTACCCCTTTCCCTGCCCTGCGTGTCACGTATGACTCATACTTATTGTTCGACTGTTCTGACAGGGAGCTTGTTACGTTATATGAATCAAATAGATAATGACTTTATGGTTAATTGTCCATATTAAAGGTTAAAGGTTAAAATTAAAAGTTAAGGGTGCAATTTAATTGCATTAAATTGTATTCATTTATTTATATGCATTTATATATTTTGCCTATTAATACCTATGACCTACACATTCAATAATACCACTTCATAAAAAAATAAGCTTCACCGGTTGTTACGACTATCGGTTTTTACGACTAAATATGAGTAGTCCCTTCAATGTCGTTATAACAGATTTTGACTGTATATTTATGATTGACTTGATTATTGATTGACGACCTCCGTGGTCGAGTAGTGTGTACACCGGTTTTCATGGGTAGGCCACTCCGAGGTCCCGGGTTCGATTCCCGGCCGAGTCGATGTAGAAATTTTTCATTAGTTTTCTATGTTGTCTTGAGTCTGGGTGTTTGTGGTACCGTCGTTACTTCTGATTTCCATAATACAAGTGCTTTAGCTACTTACATTGGGATCAGAGTAATGTATGTGATCTTGTCCAATATTTATATTTATTTATTTATTTATGATAATGACAAAAAAAAATATTTCCTAGTTTTAATTTATTTGACCACTTATGCTAATGTAAATATTTATACTGTTGTTAGTAGCGTTTAATTACAACAAAAAAATATTGGTCTTTGTACGTGGAATGAATATAAAGGACTACAGTTGTTTTAAATAAAGTAAACAAAAAGGTGAATAGAGATCAAATTACGGCCATGGCGTCCATTCCCAAGAGATACTGGCCAACTACACAGGACAAAATATAATGTTGCACAAATGTTTACCTACAGTAACATAGCTGCTCTGTTAGTAATCGTCGACTGGAGAGGTAATAGACCACACTCGAAACACGAAACACGATCTCCCGAAAGTATAACCCTCATATCAATATCAGGGATAATATCAAGAATGAAAAAACTAGACATTTTTTTGTGACTCAAGCTCTTCACCAGTAAAATTTGATCAATCTAAACCTCCAAAATGATATTTATAATATATATAACTTTAAAAAGAATATATTTGCATTGAATCTATTCAGGGCAGCGTTATACGTGATTCTGGACGGTATCTTATTTAAAACAGAATTAGTATCCGTATAGTCCTTAAAATCGACTTACCATAAGTATTAATATTACATTTTTAATTTAATATATCTACTTTAATAAAATAATTAATTTAATATTTTTTACTTTTATCTTAATTATGATCTACTGATTATGGTAAGCGCTTTCCTGTTTAAAAAATAGAATAAAAAGAAGTATAAAAAATTTAATGAAATAACAAAATTGTATAATGTGTTATATTTTTACCCGACTGCTTTTTTGCTCTCGTAAGTAAATCAAATACCTAGCCTTTTTAATAATTACCTAGAAAAGGTGTAACTTGATGTTCTAAACACTTATAGATAACGTTATTAACGTTTCATACTTATACATACATAGTGATAGGCGAACATCGAGTACAGTTGCAAGTTTTTAAATATTTATTTTTAAAAGAGCACGGATTAAACTTATGTAGTTCAAACGGTTAATAGATTCTTTTTATATTATTTTTTGATGATTATTTTCTTATATTGATATAAATGATTACAACAACATTATATTTTGTCCTGTATTGTTGGCCAGTATCTCTTGGGAATGGACGCCATGGCCGTAATTTGATCTCTATTCACGTTTTTGTTTACTTTATTTAAAACAACTGTAGTCCTTTATACTCATGCCACGTACAAAGACCAATATTTTTTTGTTGTAATTAAACGCTACTAACAACAATATAAATATTTACATTAGCATAAGTGGTCAAATAAATTAAAACTAGGAAATATTTTTTTTTGTTATTATCATAAATATACAGTCAAAATCTGTTATAACGACATTGAAGGGACTACTCATATTTAGTCGTAAAAACCGATAGTCGTAACAACCGGTAAAGCTTATTTTTTTATGAAGTGGTATTATTGAATGTGTAGGTCATAGGTATTAGTAGGCAAAATATATAAATGAATGAAATTATATTATATTTCGTTTATTTCAATCAAAACGTATACGTATTAAGAAAGAACAATGTCATTTTCCTGTATGCATAAAATCTGTAAGTTTAGTTTGGAACACTTCTGTCTTGTATACACATTTTGTAATTCACTTTGGAGTTTAATCAGCATATCGTTATAATTTCCCTGCACGTGAAACTGTTTATTAAAAAGAACAATCTTGCGTAATACACTAAGAACATTGAGACCATCATTCAATGTTGCCACTGTAATTTGTTCATCAGTTCGTCATTTTCTTCTTCTTCAGCTGGTTGTTCTACAGATATAATTCTCCAAAAACATTAGCCAAATGTGGTCGTTTAGTGCGGTATTTCGTAGTAAACAATGTCGTACAAAGCAATATTTTTGATAAGACAGTTATATAGCATTCAGCCGGGACCTTTGATTTTGGTCAATATAACCGATATGTTGTTCTAAACGATGTCGCCATAAACGGTTTTAACTGTATATACAGTTTCAAGTGTTGCTAATATTCTTGTTAAAATCCCACGTGCCTTGATTTGACACAATTTTTTATAACAGTTTTTAATTTTCATATGAATATATAATAATTTAAGTTTTCAATGTAAATCATTTTTATATTCTGTTTGTTTCACGCACGAGTTGGGTAATAGTCGAGGTATGCATGCAATAGATTATGTTTCGGAAAGTTAAATAAAATTTAAAAATAAATAGTTCTTATATTCCGTTGTTTTCACCTTTGAATGTGTATTTTATTGAAGAAAGCTCAAATTATATTAAATGTATTGTAATTTATTTTAGTAAAATTCACAATGAAACGTTTTTGTTCCGTCAATAATATAAAATAAATAAATTTACCTTTACCAACCCTTAGAAAAACAGCCTCTAGTGCGAAGAAACAGCAAGAATCTCTCCAAGACTCCATCTCAAAAACGGAGGCCCTCTTATTCCACGGACTAAGTCGGGGCCCGGGGATCGAGATTTTGTACAGACGTATTGTTATTCAAGAGACGGTGATTACGATAAAGGCCCAGATGAGGTATCTGGGCCTGATTCTAGGCGGAAGATGAAGTTTTGGGCAGCACTTTGTCCAACTACTGCTGTTGGACCCTTTATGGGTTGACGTTCTCACCGCTATAAGAACTTTTGTGGAGACTAGGTAGCTCACCGTGCCCTGATTCGCAGATGGAAAGAAGACTGTTGTTTTATAAACTATTTTGTTCAAGTTAGTTAATTTATTAATTTGTTTTGCAATAATTGACTTCCAAGTGACTTCCTTCCACAAACAGTTTATTTAAATTATAATATCTTATAACACTGAAATTAATTTATTAACCTATACTCATAGAAGATTGATCTAATATGTCAATACTAACATATCTACAAATAACCACATTCTTTCGATCAGTACAAATTCGTTTCCTCCAGCACGCACTCAAACAAGTTTCAATCCGATAGTGGAGGTCGGACACGCACATTATGCTATGGTATGCTCGATGTTACATACGTAACAATACTTCAATAGTGCGCTCTATGGAAAGATCAATTGGTTTTCGGTCTTTACAGTTTATCTTTTGATTAGTTTTGTTTTTTATTAACGATTCTCGATGTATATCTGATATTCTAAATAGCTTACTTGACAATTTATAATTATTGATACTAGTTAGTATACTAGGTGATTTAACAAAACCCAGTAATCTGTTATATAAAAAAATACAAAACTAAAATACTTTAGAAAAAGTTGAGTTGCTCGATGTGTATTCTCGTTTCGAATATTTAGAGTGATTATTCATTGTCTTATATCTTGCTTTATATGTTTCGAGAAGTATACGGGTCTCATCATAATGAAGCGGACGCGTTAGTCGGCGACGTGATTGGTATCTTCCCGAAACACGTCGAGCATTCTCCAATGCATAGCGTAAGTGAAAAAGAGCTAATCTTTGTATCCTAATAGCCATGAGAGCAATGCAAAATCTACCACATCCACAAAACCATATTGGACAAACGCGATGGACTAAAACATCTCAGTTTCGCCCAGAAATGAGACACTCAAATTTACTTTAATATTTTAAATTCTTATAACATACATTAGAATTTAATTTAATTTTATTATAAACTACTACTTTATTACATAATTATTTGATTCATTGTAATTATTGCGTCTGAGATGTACGTTTGAAAAGTAAGTACAATTATTATACTTATTTACGATTTTTGTATTCTTAGCGTATTCAAAGAAGTAAAAATTCGAAATTTTCAAAAAACATCCTATCGGTAATAATATGGTGCAGGAATTTTAACTTTGTTTTTAGAATATGTTCATGTATATAATATATGTATGTTTTGAACTGCATATGTATGTGTCATGTCGTGTGTGTGTATATATTATTTTGATTGTAACATACATATTTCTTTTGCGTCGCATATCTTGAAGAACTTCAAAGTAATTGAATAGCGAAATTAACACGTGATTTTTTAATCATAAGATTAAATTTTTTTTTCTGATATAAAAAATATATAGAGCATACAGAAATATTAAGTATTAGTAGTATTGTATTCCTTTGAAAGGTGAGTGAGCCGGTGTAACTACAGCCACAAAAACATAACATGTTAGCTCTCAAGGTTAGTGGCGCATTGGCAATATAAGGAATGGTTAATATTTTTTACAGAGCATATGTCTACAGGCAGTGGTCGCCAGTTACCATTAGGTGGCCCATTAGCCAGTCCGTTGAAATATAAGCAATATTATAAAAAAGCAGAACCAATCGCATTTTGTATTGGTACCCCCACCAGTTGGCAAGGCTTGAAGTATCAACATTCTGCCATGAATGTGGCGCGCCTCCAATGGAAATGTCACTTGTGGGACTCAGCGCCGTAACCTGATGACCATTCATCATTGAATTAAATATCAAGTTGAACAATATTTTTATTATTTTTTTCTATAAATATTACTTAAATTATAATTATAATATATATAAGAATAAATTACATTCTTTGGTTCGTAGATTACATGATTTTGAACTATTAAAAATATGGCCATCACGGGACGCCCGGTAGATGTGAAACGAACGAAAATTAGTAGTCATTAAAATAATAAATATAAAAAAAAATGGTGCAAAATAAATAAAAACAGAGTTTAGTTTATTAAATAAATATATTGTATGTATATAAATATGTGTAAAGTGCAAGACTGTATAAGAGAACGTCATGCCTTTTGCAGTTACGGCATACGTGTCGGTCTTACGCGCCATTGTATAACATACTCATAAAATATATCAAAATTACGAATATATCTATAATCTTTATACAGTCGTATATTTATAAGATGATACTGTGACTAATAATGTGCACCTGCACGAATTTTAAATTTAGTATTTTCTACTTAATAGTTGCGATAACAATATCAAAATATATCAGCAGAATGATAAAGATTTTAAGCGTCATTAGAAAACGTTGTCGCGAAGTCGAGATAATAAGATATTAAAAAAGATACTTATTAAATGAGAGAGAAATTTATAAAAAACGATGATATTTATTTACTTCAAAGTTTCTATTCCAGCATTAGAAGATTAAGTCTGTTTTTAATTTATTTTACTGTTGATTTTTTATTTATGTTTTAGTTATCGCCGGAAGTGTTTCTAAGTATCATTTCAATAAATGCACGATGTACTCTTGATTATCGTTTACCTACAATTTAGTTCTTCAATAGCTAGAAGGATACGTTCTAGTGTCCTGACCGTACTTAAAGCAACATAGGCCACCATCGAAGAGCTTTCTAATAGGTAATAGAGTCTCAATAGACCGATGTATTGTCGACAGTAATATTCTGTATTTATACAGTACATTTAACTTGAACACCATCTTAGTTATGTTAGACTTTTGAAAGGGTTATCCTTAATAGCATAAAAATGCGTATAAAAATGTTGTGTAAGTGCATTTGAGGAGTTCTTTCGTCGGATCCCAACATTGAGTGCAATTGCTATAGCATGACAGCACTTATATTGGTTTTTGAATGTCTCTAGGAAATTTCGTGTTTATGCCGTTAATTATTAAGGAGTTTTCTAGGACTTTGAGTGCAACAGCTATGTTATGGTTGCACTCAAAATGGAATATCACAATTAAATGCCTATACAAAATTTCGTATCTGTGCTGTTAATCATTAAAGAGTTCGTCTGTTGGATGCAGCAATCATGTCATGGTTACCATAAAAATGAATCACTTCGGATCAAGGATAAGAGAGGAATATAAATATAATAAATAAATATAAATATAATAAATACATATTGGACAACATCACATCCATTACTCTGATCCCAATGTAAGTAGCTAAAGCACTTGTGCTATAGAAAATCACAAGATGCAATGCAAGACAGAAGATAGAAAGCTAATGAACTTTTTCTACATCGACTCGTCCGGGAATCGAACCCGGGACCTCGGAATGGCGTACCCATGAAAACCGGTGTACACACTACTCGACCACGGAGGTCGTCAAAAAAAGCAAGGCATATTTAATTTAAAATAATAATTCAAGATTAAATTACACACATTGGGACAGAAAAAACTTAATATAATAAAATGTCTTATGAATGAAGTAGGTACATAATTTATCATTTTATATTTAAAGGAACGGAAGTTTAAAGGCTTATATGTAATTTTCATTATTATTTTGATCTTACGAAGTAATTAAATATACTTACGTGTAACCTGCTAAGATATCCATTAGAGAGCTCTTTCCTGCCCCGGACTGACCAATGATGACACTCAGATCCCCCGCGTTGAATTGTCCACTGACTTCGTTAAGTATTGTCTTGCGTCCTATAAATAAGGAAAATGTTTATAAATAAATACCTTGGCTAAAGAAACAAAACCTCTGAATATGTACTGTACTTGCGTAAAAATATTTATTATTAAAATTCAGGGTCACTCGACACAATTTATTAACATTCAAATAATAATGATTGAGAGATTGAAATAAAAAAGTCGTACAGTTTGGGACAACAAGATAAATCAGTTGCTTGTTATGATTTTGTGTTACAACTGGTATTTTTTGTAAACAACTATTGAAATATGCGACTTATCACACAAATTGAATATGATTTTTATTTTAGTTGAATAAACAAATATTTAATCAGTTTGCTATTTGTATGTACAAGAAATAATTTTGATTCAAAATTCTTGATGGTTTTCACTATAGTTGGCAAAATTATATAACTGATTAGATTAGGATCGTCTTCTTCTAGTTTAAAGGGCAAGGATCCCTCATAAATAGATATTCCTCGATAATTTTATTGCGGGCCAAAACTTAATTAACTCAATACTCTGTACTCTTAATAACTTCAAAAGTATGTATTTAATTATTTATACGTCAACAAAGAATAAAATCTGGCGTTTTATATTATAACCTAACGGTATTTACAATTTTACGATGATACATATAAAATATTAATAAGTTATTATTTGCTGATTCTTATGACCACAAGTAACGGCTCGGTTCATACTTGACAATGCTAAACACGTCACCAAAACCTGTATAAATGGTTTAGCGTTAAATCTACTAAACAAATAACATTAAACTCTTTATCAGAGTAATGTCAGAATAACTAATAAGAGTGGCCTTTTATCACGAGACGTTTTTCGTTTTAATTCTTGTGCTATTTTTGCAAAATTATTGTGTTTTAGTTTTTTGTAATTTTTTTTATTCCTGTTTTACACCAATTATCTTTCGTTTTTTGTTTTTTAGGTAAGATTTTAAAGTGTAATTGTTACAAGCTTTAAAGTGTATAAAAAAGAAGTAGCATTAAATTATGCTACAAAAGCTACTGGTTAGGTTTTTTGTGTATATATATACAAAAAAAAAACAGTTAAGTAGGTATTATATAGGTTGGATAATTTTCGTGCGGCTATCATAGGGCTGAATTACATCTATTGAACTTACTTCAAATCGCTGTGTATTTATTAGTAAACTCCAATTGGAATTACTATACAAAATTGAATGGTCGAATGAAGATGCTGTATGTAATGACGTTTCTTCTGGAAGGAAATGAACAAAAAACATAAATGGACTTCGATCGACCATGCTTCGTTTGGTCTATCTGTGTACTTGTATTCGATCACTTATCTGATTAGCTGCGTTAACATGTATCCGCATATTTAAGCATCCGTTCTCATGAACTCGCTTGATTAAGTATCCTTTCATATACGTTGACTCCAGTAAGCAATATTTAACATGTAAAATCAAGTGCTACACTTATAGGCATTTTAAATACAATTCAAGAATTAATCTTCGTTAATAAAAATAGTTTTTTCAGTAGAAAAAAAATCAGTGGAAGTTTTTAGACGAAACGAAAGTTAAAAATAATTATACCATCATGTAATGTAGAATCATGAACAGAATTTAAACTATATTTTGTTTAACCGGTAAAAGACATTCTCGTCTACGGCAGTAATATAATTTACAGTTATATATATATGAGGTAAGTTTATAATAATATTATAGGGCATGGTAGTCTATGGGAAGAAATAATAGTCTGATTTGAAAATATTTCTGAAAAGCTAGATTTTTCACCGAAACTAATCTATGTAAGATTATTTTCGCTATTACGAATTTAGTTTTTTAAGAACGCTCATTTCTCTGTACTCCCGAGTCCTACAGGTATACGATAAGTATTCAACGAGGTGTTTCCTAATAGGCAGAATTTACATTTTAAGATCATATTACAGGAAACCGGAGATGGTTAAGCGAACTTCATAAAATAAGGTT
Source organism: Vanessa tameamea (assembly GCF_037043105.1). Classification (NCBI taxonomy): domain Eukaryota; kingdom Metazoa; phylum Arthropoda; class Insecta; order Lepidoptera; family Nymphalidae; genus Vanessa; species Vanessa tameamea. The sequence continues at coordinate 6,431,568 of NC_087318.1, read as the reverse complement.
TATTTTTTCTGCAGGAAGAATCACTTAATTCTATTTACTTAAGATATATGTGAAATCTAATTAGTGGAATAGAATATATTGAGTTTCTTGTATTACTGATCTTCTTGATACAATAAAGCTAGGTACATTGCGAACCCGTTATTCCTTTCCATTTAGTTTAATACTGTAAATAATTTAAAAGTACTTTTAACCGCCTTCTTGAATAGAATAAACATAATTTGACTTTATTATAATGATAGAAACGTACTTCCAGCTTCCATAGCGTGTGCCATGTCAATCAGTTAAGTTATTTGAAAACAATGCGAATTGTCTCTCAATCTAAATATTACTACATTACATTGTCTATATAAATATTACTAATTATATTATTATGGATAATAAGTACTTATTCTATATAATAGGTATATAAAACAAATTATAATTAAACTCTTAACTGAATTACATTTAATTTTGAAAGCGTTGTTAGTTAATTACGACAAAGTGACAACCCTATGTCAGTACATTCGCACCGAGTGCACTCACTGACCACTACGTTCGTTAACACGGTTGTTTATTTTTTCGTTATAAGGTAATTTATAAGCCTTGATAAATAATGCTTTTCTCTCTTACTTTATTTAAAAATCAGCTGATTTTATATCAGTACGATAAAAAAATCTGCCTAGTTGTGGCTTGATAATAATTTTACTTTTATAGTAGACTAGTCAACCGGCTTCTCCTGCGTGTAAGAGGGTGTAGTAAAGGTGGTAGGGACTTGCCTGTTTCTGTATCTTCTTATAACACGAATGTAAAATTTTATGTTTATAGGATGAGGTGAAAGCATTGCACCTTCGAATTTATAATATCAGTTAGGATAGATTGTCGGGCGTGACATTATATTCTTAGTGAGTAATCTTTTCTGCAATAGTAAGTTAAGTAAGTTATAGCAAGTTAGCGAGCGAGAAAAATGGGCCGCTGATCGTGAGATGTACGTCTCGACCCTTGAGTTGTAATTATACTGGCTTACGCGCCTTTTTCTTCTCAATTGTACAGTAGGGTACTTTCGGTAGTGAAAAATAAATTATGAAATTTGATAAAAAATTAAAATATATAGAAATATACTTAAATATTTTGATTTTGAGTCATAAAAGGGCATTATTATTTTATTATATTAAAATTAAAAGTCTATATTTAGTGTGTATATCACGTGACCTAAAACATGAGCCGCCATGGTGTGGCGTCAGATAGGCAAAAACTGTCATTTCAATATCATCTGGCACTTTGATAAACAAATATTCTGGAGTTTTAATGCTAGTATTTGTACATTACACACCAACGATAGCGATTGTTATTCATTATTTTTCCAAAAAACACCAAATATTTATAACTGTTAACGTTCAATGAGTGTCAGTCGTACATATACAACTGTTTATGTAAGATTTTATGTGTGTGTTTTTATCAATATGACGTACGTAAATGAGTGACAGCGTTTCTGCGGGAATAAAATAGCTTTAAAATTGAATTTAATTTCATGGTAAGAAAATCGTTAAGTGTTTATTTTGCCGAAATATATACATTTTGTGGCAAATTTATAAAAAATAATACAATAATTACGCAAAAATATTCTTGGGGATTTATAATCTTAGAAATAATGGCGCTTTGAAAGGGTCGAATGAAGTTAAAGAGTCAAAGAACAACACTTTCCTTAAAAGAAGAATAAAATCCTCCCAGTTTTGGATCTCTTTGTAGTTGAAACTACGCCGAAAAGGTCAGTCAGTCAGGAGATAGTCTTTAAATACAATACAATATTTTTCATAGTATTTTTATCTTTAATTTTAAAACAACAATTAATAATAAATAAATTTGTAAGGTAAGAATAGATCGATGTAGCGTTGTTTACGTTTCAGAGTGTACAAACAGAACGACTTCGATGCAACGTCAAATTCATTAACAATGGACTCATAAAATAGATCGCGGGGTTTGTCATACAAAACAATGTTTATCACTGTGTAAACTATTATGTGCATAATGGTTCCATTATTACTATAGACATCCATTTATATTTGCAACGTCAACGAAATTCTATTCATTTTGATTTGTTATTTAAATTTTTAGGTATAGGTCAGTCATTTCCTCGTGACTACTGTCTTCTCGAGGATAAGTCTTCGAGGGAAGAACTATTTCTGACGCGCATGATATTCTCACACACGTATATGAAGATCCTGTCTGTTTTTTCACGTCTGGAAACTTTGCGTATATATTCAAACGGGCCTGAAGAGAATAGTAGTTGGGATGGCCGTGCGCTGTCGTACAATATCACTGAATCGATTTCCATCGAGTATGTTAGACGCATTGTCGCGGTATGATCGGAGCACAGTTCGGCAGAAGCAGAGGAATTCGTAATATAGAAAGCGATTCCTGTTGTCTACGCAAAGGGTGGTCGTCTTAGCGGTTTTACAGTTAAGAATCCCAAATTTTCTATATCCACACCAGGAAGCTATATTTCGATGATATCCCTTTTGTGAAAAACGATATTTTAATTTTTTTCACAACTTTAGTTTTTTCCCAATTTATGCTAATGTTATTGTTTATGTATATATAGCAATAACGTTTCTCTCAGGAACTTAAATGACGTTCAACGCAGCGACAGATATATACTACTACTATATAAAAAAAAATATCCCCCCGTATATATCTGTATGGACACGATTAACTCAAAACTACGGTTGTCTAAAGGTGTAATTATAATTAATTAGTTTTGTTAATAAATGATCATATATATGAGAAATACGAGGTAATCCAATTATTCTAATAGATATCTAATAATTATAAGATTACCTCGTATTAATCTAAGGATTAAGGAGAGTCCTTTTTTGTTTAAAGTCGATGTAAAAATCACACACCGACGCAAATTTAATTAATAAACATTATTTATTTATAATATATTGTCGGCAAATAACTGACTGATATGTTTTACAGACTTTTTTTGTAAAGTAATCGTTTTATTAAATTAATCATTTTAAATAATCTTGCAAAACAAATTCATTCTTTGTAATTAAGTATCTTTATATTTTATCTTAGTCTAAAAACATAAATAAGCTAGAATATTAAGTTTAGTCTTTAATTGATAACGAAATCTCATATGCATGAAATTATATGATAACTAAAAATGGTGTTGTGATTAGCGCTCACTATTGCAAGCTGGAGTTTATAAAAACTAGTTAATTTATAATTTAAAACGTGTGCACACTTTTTACATTGTATAAATTTAAGACTCAGTTTTATTATCCTCGTCGGATTTGGAAGGTAACGACTTGGTTTCACAATATATATATATTTTAATCGGTCAATGATTCTGATGTTTAAAATATAAAACAGACAATATTTCGTTTTAATTTTTTATTAAATAATACTGTAATAATCTATAAAGCTTTCAGACATTCAATAAATTTCCGACGTTTATAATTATGTATACAAAACTAAATAAAGCGGAAAATCAAGTAAAACTAATTTGGAACAGAAAAATGTTATATCCTGTTGAGCAAACCTTCTACTCCAGAAAGAAGGTTTATGCCCAGCATTTACTGTCATGTTAAGTTAGCTACTTCTAGAAATAAGGTTACCCAACTGCTAGACAGAAAATTATTATGAAACAATATAAATAGAAAATTACAAAACGGATTTGTTGCAGTAACTGAATTAGAATATTAAGTCCAATAAAAAGCATTACTAATAAGCGCTACTGCCGTACTGACCACTTTGATCTGAAATATCTCCTCTTTGGTTAACAATTCCAAATACAAATTTATAAAGTCATTTAGCTGGTAAATTTGAGTTTTAAAAACAGTCATTCATTTGTTTTTTCCTCATTATTTTGTTCTTTGGCGTCGCTTATTACCGCACAATGGAAACATGAAATATCGGTATATTTATTATTTGTGATGAAAAGTGGATACTGTGCGATAGTCGAAAGCGCTCGTCGCAATGGCTGAACCCTGGAGACACTATTCACTATTTTTAATTCATATTTGTATATATTTAAATAAGTCATATCATAATATTGTACTAACATCAAATTCAAGCTTCTTTGACTGTAATGTCTATTGCATATAGTATGCCTTCCTCATTGCGAATTACTTCGCAAGATCTGATTTATAAGGATGTCCGACATTATACTTATTATTTCAGATTTTTTTTCACTTATCACTTAACTTTGCACTCAATTATATAAGGAAGGTAAAATGTAAGACTCGGTAAGCATTTTAATCTACAGATTTATACCATTATTTACATTGGGGGCTAATGGGGATTTCCTATTATTTGTCTCCTATAATTATTTAGGATAATCTTATACGTATATTTTATAAGTGCACGCATTAAAAATGCCATGACAAAGAATTGTCATTGTCCCATATTTTTTAATTATATTTTACCCCTAAGGCAAAGGTATTAAAAACTTAAAACCTTGCCTTGAACTTTAAACAGTCTTGTTACAGGAGTCTATTTTGTTAATAAATTGTTCAGCTCTACGCTAAAATAAGTATTAAGTTTATTGGGCGTAGTGTAGCGTAGTTTGACGAAGCGAAGCGAAATATCAAGCGCTACTTTAAGTACAATAATATCCCAAAAAAATATCATCGCTTCCTCTTCTGTCCCAACTAAATCTCTGAATAGATCCTGTAAAGCGTACCAAGTATTGAGCTACGCCAGCAATATATACGAGCAAGGAACACGTGCTTAGAATTTATTTATAAACACCCATTTGAAATAGTTTCAGTAAAAAAAACAAATGTCGGATAAACAAGAGAACCAGTACACACATTCATATGTTAATATACTAAGACATATTTATTAATTATAATCTTTTTTTTTGTCCCTGCTAGAGATCATCTAATAAAATAAATAAACTAGAAAAACCGGAACAAATGAAACTATCATTGTCCGTTGTATAAATTTAAATATTTTTTAAACTAATGTTGTTAGTGTTGAGATATATCAAGATTCGAATGTGTTAAAGAGTATATTTTAACGTATATCTAATGTAGAATACTGAGCCAGAAAACTTGCTACATATAATAAAGTCTATTTGCCCTCAACAGCTCTATTGAGGCAATCCAGTATTTGATTGCAACGCTCCTGCATAGAGTTAAAACAAGGTGTTTATTATGTAACGACCGGGACTAACAGATTAACGCGTCTGGTGATTCTCAGTAGATTTTCACAGCTCAAAAAATATTTTTTAAGTAATCAATTTAATTAAGAATGTTTCTTTCATAAAGATGAAATTGTTAGTTCATTCGTCGTCGTTCTGATTATGGTAATAATCTGGTAGTGCATCTGCGACACCTTCGCTGAAAGGCTAATCCTATACATTTTTAAGTTCATTTAGGAAAAAGTATATTTTGCTTGAACTTGTAAATGTTACATTTTATGATATCTTGTATTATTTTATTGAACTCAAGTGTTTTAAACACTTCAATATAATAAGCGCGACTTATAATCCTTTTTTTGCTATATCATAATTATGATTATGTGATATGTATCATGGACATAAGTGATTTGATGATTACAACCAGACTAAGGTAGATAATTTTTCGCTCTGCAGCAGACTATTTCATGTACACCTACAATACTAACACCTTAAATAGAACATACATATGTATAAATATTCATTGACCTTACTATGATAGTTGATAGGTGGTTATAACATGATATAAGTTAAATTCGAGATACAAAGCATGCTTATTATTCTAAGATTATACGATACATTTCCATAAGTTTATGTAATGTAGAAATATTAAATTTTAAATTCATTAATTACCTAATTACTTGAGACCTCTTTAGATGTTAAACTTTTCTTTGGGTGCTAATTAGTAATTCGTTTATCATTGAAAGTATGATAATAAATGTTTAACTGTAGATTACTAATACAAACACTTTGTTTTACTATTGAGGCGTTAATGAAACAAATACATATAAATTATTACCGAATCAAGTTAAATGAAAGTAAACAGTGTTTACAATTATATAAAGGTTCGCTCACCTCCAGCAAAGAAACCATGTCGAACTTTGTAACTGATGTTTTTGAAGGTAATATTCAATGAGTCTTCCACCAACGATGTCGAGTTGGTCTCTTGAGAGTCCGGCTGAGTATCGACAGCCATTTCTATGACGAACACAGAGGGGTAACTACACAAGAACAAAGGGTTGAGTTTCCATTTCCAGATCACACAAAGAATTGTCAGTGTTAGTTGTAAACAAAGAGATGACGCGACACGACGGTTGCAGGACGCCTTAGCGCGGGGGCGATTAGCGGCAAACTGAGTTGCGCAGGCGTTTCTACTATGAAATTATCGGTCGTTCTCCCCACCCTATTACTTGGCAGTTGTCCAACTGAGCAGCTGCTGATTGCGGTTATCGTAAACAGATAGATAACGGAATGCAAATGCAGTGACAATGGACATCAGTAGACCTTTAACATGGAACTGTATGTGTAAGATCTGTCATCTTGTGAGTGGTGTCTTTACTGTAAGCGAACTAACATAGTATGGTCTATACTGGAATAACTTTGAAAGCTTTAGGCTTTTTTAGAATACTTCTTTCTGATGCACGCTCTCTTTATATCAATTTCGGTTTACTCAATTTCAACTATGCAATGAAAAAAGGTAGGTAGAACGATTTGATGAAATAAATCTGTCACATTCATTACATTTAAGTGTTTCACGTGATTGTAGTAGATAGAGTTCAATGAAATGTTGAATATTTATGTTTTCGTTCGAACGAACGAATTTTGTTCTTCAAGAATTAACTCACATTCAGGCATACTTTAAGTTATCATTTCAATAATCCTAGCGTAGCGATACGTCGGTAATATTATGTTGAAACTTTCCTAATGTAGTATTTAAGAGAAAGCTTTCAAAACTTGCTTTTTATTTTAATATTTAGTAGATTTTTATTAAGAATTACAGCAGCTATTATAATAACATTATAACTCAAAGACGACTGCGGACAGTGGTGTTTTATTTAGTATATAGCTTGTTTTTGTCTCTCCCTTGAAATAGAGCTTGACTAATGATGACAACTCCGTTACAAAATTTTATTTAAGAGCGTAGTTTGTAAGCGTGGGAATTAATTTTAGAACACACACATAGGTACTTTTCAATAATACAGTTGCATTGTGCAGTGTATCGTACGCATCCCCGGAGATAATTAGTTGCTTGTTTTCGGTGCAACGAATAAATTAAATTTTCATTGCGCGTTCATAACGTAGGATTTATAAAAATACATTTAATTACGAGTAATGTATTAGCTATAAGGTTGTCACTCGCAAACGCAATTATAAATTATTTGTAAGCATAGGGTGCGGTCAGAGTGCATTAAGATGCCAAATATTCATTATGATTTTTATTGTTTCAACTGCTTTCGTCTAACAAAATAATAATAATTATTTTCTTGATATTTTAAGGTTGGTAGATATACCGAATTAAATTAAAGTAAAGACACATTAAATAATCACTTCTTAAATTTTATAAATATAAATAACGGAGTTAAATATAATTTTTTTCAATACTCTATTTTTAAGTAAAATATTCGAAAAAAATATTTTAAATCAACTTCTCGTCCATTTCGGTACAAATACTATTTTTCATAGTGAGCAATTCGGTTTTACAAGAGGTCGCTCGACAACTGATGCGAGAATAGCACTTCTTAAACATATTTACGTTGCTTGACAAAAATCACAGAATGCTATTGGAGTATCCTGTGATTTGTCTAAAGCATTTGATTGTGTAGAACACGAGACGCTTCTTTATAAGCTCAAATACTACGGTATTAAAGGTAAAGCTCTTGATCTCATTGCTTCATATTTAAGTCAAAGAGTCCAGCAAGTTTTCATTAATGGCATAAAGTTTTCTGGATTTTCGTTAAAAATGAGTGTTCCACAAGGATCAATTTTGGGTCCCTTTCTATTTCTAGTATATATTAATTATCTTCCTTTCTACGTTAAAGGTATTTGTGATATAATGTTGTTTGCTGACGATACTTTACTGATTTTTAAGGTAGACAGGAAAAAACTGACTATGACGATGTGAACGGTGCATTATCACAGATACACGATTGGTTTACAGTAAATAATTTAGTTTTGAATACTCAAAAAACAAAATGTGTAGTTTTTACCCAACCAAATTTTAGAAAGCAAAATTATAATATATCTTTAAATGGTGGCCGTCTTGATGTAGCCAATACTACGGTTTTTTTTTGGGAATAGCATTGGATTCCAAACTTCAGTGGAGTCCTCATTTATCGTCCCTGACAGGAAGACTCAGCTCCGCAGCATACGCGGTTAGAAAAGTTATACTAACTAATATTGGTACCGCTAGTCTTGTATATATTGGTTATTTTCACAGTATTATTTCATATGGCATATTACTTTGGGGTAATGCTGCAGATATTGAATCTGTTTTTATTTTACAAAAGAGAGCAAACCGGTCTATTTATAATCTTGGAGCTAGAGACTCTCTTCGGGATGTTTTTAATAAAGTAGGAATACTCACTGTTGTAAATGTAAAATAAATGGGGTACTCTCGTACGCCATGGGGTAGATTCATATAGGGTAATTAAAAAGCCAATTAAAATCGTTAAATTTTTATTAATTATTACAAAAATATTTATTTATTAAAGAACTAACTTAATAATATGTGACTTGACTAATGGTCGATAAATCTTTCCTTAGAAAAATAACAAAAATAAAATCGTTCATCCTTCGTTTACTTTTTGATTATTCTAAACTTTACAATCAGTATATATGAGATGTTTACAATGATTTTGTATGGCATCGTTGTACAGTCTTTGATAATACAACGATCCTTCAGATTCCTATGAATTTTCATCGCTGTCTATTTGCTTACCTCTCTTTTTCTTTTGTCTTGAATTAAGTTCCTTCAAACTACGTTTCACTGCCTTGCTCTGGCTTTCCTTTCCTGTTCTATTTTGTCAATTCTTTCTGTCTATGTCTGTCTTCTAGTTTAATGTTTTCAGGTATATAAACGTGAATGGCTGTGCCCGCGACTTCGTACGCGTTTGAATTTAACATAAAAGTTAAAGAAAATTATATTACTTTCATACAACCTTTTCAATCATTTATAACTCTTTTTCCAATTGAAATACCTATGGCCTTTTTCAGGCTCTAACCTAACTGTGTACTAAATTTCATTTAAATGGGTTCAGTAGTTTTGGCGTGAAAGCGAGATAGACAAACAGTTACTTTCACATTTATAATATTAGTATGGATTTACCCGGTTTTCTTCCTTCATTGGTTTTTCTGTTTCTAACAGATATAGGATAAGGTCTTACGACTTCTGGTGTTATAGGAAGATATGTTTTTATGCATTTTATTTCATAAAAAATAATTTTGATATACTGCTGGTTAATGAAATATAAGGGGCACATTCGTACGCGTACGAATATACCCCCTGTCTAACTGTCCGAATGCACCCGATGCCTTTACACAAAATTAAAATACAACTATACATATACAAAATCTAAATTATTTTCACAAATATAACAATTGAAGCTCAAATTAAACAATGTTAATATTAATCAATCATCACCATTTTGTAAAAAACATAACAATTCAACTTACAATTATGAACTAAGCTAAGGTAAAAAATTTACTTAAAAAATTGGTAAGTAGTGTTTCTAAGGTTTCATACCTTATGGGTAAAAACGCGACCTTATTATTAAGACTCCACTGTCCGTCCCTCTGTCTGTCCGTACGTCTGTCGGTCACCAGGCTGTATGTCATGAATCTAGACAATTAAAATTTTCACAGATTTTTTTTTAATTGTTACATACTGTTTATTCTTTAATTAGTCCTTTATTTTTTTTATGTGTTCGATAATTTTCTTTACGTTTTCCCATTTAATTCTGAATTAGATAGAAATTAAATAGATAGAAGCAAAGATGAGTAAAACAATAACCGGTTAGTAATACTTACTTACTGAGTTCATCTGGTCTCTTGAAAAGTAAAAATTAACAATTGCGTCCCACGACACTCGCGCCCCACCCTTATGCTAACTTGTCGATGTGTGCGTAGACGTTTTGCGAAATTATAAGAGTCGGCTCGAAATAAAAATTGACGTGCTCTCACCTTGGGCTCTGGGGAGGGACTGAAAATTTATTGACAGCGATGTCGAATAATAAGTCAAAACCGTCAAATTATTTTCTCCGTACTAAAATGTATGGACGACGAATGCCAAAAAGTAAGCAATATTTAAATAAAAATTACTACAATATTGTGAGATATAATAGAAATTGAACACGGTGAACTTATTATTTACACTTTTGTGTCCCCATTTAACCAAAAATACATGTATAAACTAGCCGCTAAATAGCTTAAAAAACGTTAATAGAAAAGGTCGATTTCAGTGTTTGGAGTGATGTTGACGATTAATTTACCAGGTTATTGATACAAATTTTATAAATATCACGCGGTGAAACTTGAGATCTATCTATTAAGATACTGAATGTTTTTTTTCATCCATAATCAATGCTCCAGTTTTAAGATATTTCGAAAATAGTAAGCGCTATTTAGGCGTTCCGCAAGGACTGTCCTCTTAAATAAGGTAATTATAAAATAGTTCCGTTAAATGACTGGGCGATTTTCGATAACTCTGTTACTGGTAACTTTAGTATCTTAAATCTGACATATTAAACATCATTCGTTTGTTCAACATTGTCGCCAGATAATAACTCGTTTTTAAAAGTAATATTTTATATTAACTTTTGAGACTGTTCTTTATGACAATATCTATGACATTTTTTTACAGTTTAGATAGACGGTCACCTGATGGTAAGCGGTCACCATCGCCTATAGACTTGGCGTTACAAGGAATATAAAACATTCCGCATTTCCCCAATGCGTCACCAACCTTGGGCGCTTAGATGTCCCTTGTGCATGTCGTTACAATGGCTCACGCACCCTACAAACCGGAACATATCAATAGGAAGTACTGTTACTTGGCGGTACAATATGTGTACAATATGAGTGGATGTTACCTACCCAGACGAGCTTGCACAAAGCCCTACCACCAAGTTAATATATACAAATTTTATTTGTAAGGTTTTTATTGCTTTGTAATATTTATTCAATACAGGGGTTTTGAACTCTACTACTCTACTCTTATAGTAAAGGGTACATTATGTATCCCAAAAAAATGTCGATAAATTATCACTTTATAAATAATAAAAATATTTTAAAAATGGTTTGAACTGTACCTACACCTCCTTAAACCTTCATTAATCTCATCTTTATCCAAAGGTTGTTTGTAAGGTTAGCGAAAGGACCGCCATTTGTACATACCTTAATTATATTATTTGTGCAATATATTTGTATACCAATGAAAATTAGTAGCTTTTCCTATATTTTCTTGTAAATAATTTATTGATTTGCTGTTTTGTCTTAGTTAGTATTTTATAATTATTATTCAAGAAATCTTATCTTTTCTAGATTTGATTTCTGTATAAACATGTACATAGTACAACCGGATCGTTATAGTTTTTGTAATAACGATTGCGGGGGTTTACATTTATATTATGAATACAATCAAAAATACTTATAGTGTAACACTTACTGACATAATGATTCAAAAGTACTTATTTGAGTCTACTTGAATAAAGTATGTTTTTCAATTTATATTTTGTTTGAGTTGGTATGGTCGTGTAAGGTACGGAGGGAGGGTAGGGTAGAGCGTCCTCTTAATGAGATATGGATGGAGTGTGTGTGTGAACGTGCCTATAATAAGGGTACCAAATGAAATTACTTGCTGAGAATGCAAATGTGAGTTTAATTACTTATAAGTAAAAAATAAATTTAAAGTAAAAAACCTTTTTAAAAACAAGCTTTAATATCATATAAATTGTACGAAATGTGTCAAATGTGAAATGACGTTATAAGTTAACAGTACATAAAAGTTTATTTTTTTTCTTTTTAGCGCATTTAAATAAAAGTTTGTTTTTAAAAAGGTTTTTTACGTTTAGATTATTTTATTATGAATGATATAAAATGTATAGTTTCTTTTTACGATCGATATGAACATTGATCGCAAATGATTGGTTAAAATCTCTCGTCCCATCCACTGGGCCATATCGGTCCAATTTATATAATAATTTAGTTCTAATCTTTTGTCTTTATGATATCACCTTTTTTATCATTTTCACGATGTCACGAATCATGATGTAGCTATAAAAAAATATTAATATGCAATTATTATTTTAAGTGTATTTAAAATTTATAACTCGTGAATTAAAATCAATAAAAAAGTACAGTTTTAGACGTGATTGTTGTTATAGTTTCACTTATAAAATCTATATGAAACTGTTACGTAACTTCTATGAGTTTTTGAACTACTTAAATTAAAGGCAACATAAGTGTCACCCAATGCCATTTAAGTTATTCTCTTGCATACATCAACTATTTTTGTTTCGTCTCTTGTAACAATGATCCTTAACACTATCATTATTATTTGGCATACATATCAAGGTATGCTGAATCTATGTCTATCAAGACTGTTATTCTTTCCTCATTGACCACGACTAGCAGCTATGCCATAGTAACATTGCTGTTTCGTGTACCTATTTTTATTAATATGAATGTTTAAAGTTTCTCACTCCGCTTAATAATCTTTTTTCAAACTGTATTACTATACTATTTTAGAACAACACAGTTCATCCAAGATGTATTCATGAACATATTCTTATTCTTTCCTTTCCTATTGTGTCTCTCTATGTGTGCTCCAGACAGAGTACCTTTAGGTTCATTGTTACTCCCATTGCTCTGCCAGTATTTTCAAGATCTATCAAATTTCTACCAAATACAACTATTTTCCCCGAGTCAGACATTTTTAAACAGAATCGAGTATCACTAAGTTTTGCCTTGTCTTGTCAGTTTGTCAGTCTTGCCAGCCTCCGTCTCAGTAGGAAATCGTTTTATCAAGCTCTGCATGTATGCAATATAAAATCATTTACACTCTTATCTACACTCGTATTATAATTTGACTGAGGATCAACTTTAGTACGTAACACTACGAAGCATATCTGGTTCATATTCGGTTTGTTTGAGTATAATGTCTAAGTCATTAAAATTTCTTTGTCTCTACTAAAAGGGGTCTTAACTATGACAATTCGGTTTCGCTGTGATAAAAAAACTCTAAGTTGTCAGTGCTGTGAGATTTTTGTTATGCTGATTATCTTTGAATTCTTTAGAGTTCAAGATATCTCTATACTAATGGTTGAATGCTTAATTTCGTCTTTAAGTAAGTACTTATATTTAAATCTAATTATATATATATACAAAGATTACAAATCAGCAATGAGGTCGACTTATTTTGTTAGTAAATTATTTTTTGGACGATTGGGCTATATAAAACTTATTTTTAATAAAAAAATATATATAAATAAAAAGGTGTATCATAGTAAATGTATAATGTTATTTCGATAATATTTAAATATAATCATGTTTAATTATATTGCAAAAAATGTAAAATTAAAAATATTAAAATAAAACAAATTTCCTTTTTTAATAAAATATATTTTGTTGTTAAAGTAATTCATCAAATGGTTATTAGTCCCAATATTTAACAAAATGTTTTAATATTTTTCTATCTTATCTTTCTTGTTATAGTTAGGGAACTGGTGGGCAAGCTGTCAATAGGATGCTTGTACTTAATATATGGCAAACCTAATTGATACTGTAATGTATATCATTAAATAACAATCGTTAATTCAGGATAGGACAGGTTTGTATAAAGACAAAAAGTATGGAAATTAAATTTGTATTTAAATTTATCAGGTAACTAAGAATTGAATATAAGAAAATGCCTTGATTTTAAATTACCAATCAAATTACATTGTTTTTGACGATTTGAAAGAATAAATAAATTTGGATAAAAGAGAAGTTGGATATAGCTTAGATAATTGTCGAAAGCACTTTGTCCCCGAACTCTCGTAATATTTCTTGGTTAAAACAAATAAAATAAAGGCTCTTTAGCTCCGTCACCATTGAAAAATAATTGTTTTAGATATATCTGATAAATAGTAATGCAGTTTTTTATAAGCTTATAATCATCACAATATAAATAAAAGATAAACTAGATTTTATTTAACAAAAATAAAACAACATTTTGAAATTGAATATAAATTGCGCAAAACAGTCAAACTATTTATACCAATCTTATTAAAATTACTGTCAAATAATTTAAAATTAAATCTTAATCTACTTACTGGTAAATTTAATTCCAATAAAGCTTTGAAACCTTCGGTAAGTACATAAATTACGATTATTACGAAATAATGTTAATACAGATTATAAATATAATATAAATCTATTTCCCGTTCACACCAGCTCTATTTACTTTGGTGTAAAATTCTACGCATTAAATAAATTTTCATCAAATTTTTTTAAAGAATTTTCGTTGAATTATCTCTGAAAAAGTATATTAACATATGCCTTTAATTGGTTTCTTATTTTATCACACATATTCTACATTAAAAAGGGTTGTAGCATAACATACGCAAGTCATAAAATATCAAATTTTATATTCCTATTTACTAAAATGATAATTTTATCACCAGGATTTTTTGCATCTCTATATTTGTCCAATAAGCTATTTCTAAACTACCACAAGCCAAGGACTTAAAAATATTTGAGGTATTTATCCCATATAATATTTAAGTTTATCACATTTTAATTATTATCTAAGCATAAATTAAATTATAAGTCAAGTCGAATCCGTCACGAGCTGTTGACTTCATCTTTTGTTGAGTCGATACCAGAGCGTCGTACAGGTTAATATGTGCATCAAAACTGTTGTTGTTAGCACGATGGCCATATTAACACCAACATCTATGGTAGCCATATCCATTTCAACGAGGAATTTGCTTGGCGTTATATAGTGGCAATATTCTGCAAAGAAAATTAATTGCAAAGTTAAGAAAGGTTGTTAAGAAATTGTATTAGATTAAAATCATTAAACACAACAACGTGTTATAATTATATGCATATACATTTTACTTGGTGGTAGGCCTAGGTAGGTACCATCCACTCATAACATAGTCTACCACCAAACAGGAATACTTAATATTGTTGTACTCGACTTAGCAGTGTCAGCGAGCCAGGACACTATAGGCAATAACCAATATTAGTTCCTATTTGTTGGTGAATTGGTGATGTAAGGAATGGTAGCTACTTAAACAGTATCAATGTCTATGAGTGGAGGTGATCAATCAACCAGCAGGTGATCTATTCACCAGGCTGCTCACCAACGATTAATAAAAAATATATTATTAAATGACAATTTTTATTTCCGTCATGATTAATTAATTGGTGAATAAGTTCTAATTACTCGATAACCTGCACATTAATACCTCGATAGAGGATATTGAAAATCGATACAATCTTTGATGTATTGGATTTTAATTTAAGTATTTTGATAAAAATACATTGTATTAGTTATCATACTTCTATAGATAGCTCAGCAGTGCTCAAAGGCTCCATGAAGAATCGATCCCGCTTGTGATATTGTTATAAACTTCTGACTCAAGTTTATTTTCCAATCGAAAAATACCTTTAACTACAATATTAAAATTATTTTAAAAAGAAGACGCATTGGAAATTATTATATATAAGTCTAAACAGCGTTAATAAAAAAAAAATCTAAAGGACGTTTCCAGCAGTACCACGACGTAATATGAAGTACAAAACTTATATTTACCTTTAGCGCAGTGCATTTTCGTTCTATTAAATCCGTATATGGAGTGCACAGCGACGTGGAAGCCGGCTCTGAAGTAAGAGATATGGTGGAGCCATCGGAACGAGTATGGTGTGTCCCTTAACGATAAGCAGAAACCAAATATGGAAAATAGACAGGCAAGTACTGGGCCTATGAAAACAGCAATCTGTAATATAAAAATATATTCTATTGATATAAGTATAAGGAAAATCGCAAACGTAAATTGTACTTTGAGTACATAATACATTCACGAAACGCAAATACAATACTAAAAGCGAATTCCAGGAAGTGTGTGTCTTTTTGTTAATAACAAAATACATACTAAAATATCTTTTGTTTTATAATCTGAGGTTTCACGGAGTAAAAATGATGTTAAGTAGTCGATATCGTGAGTCAGGCCAGTAAACAATATTAAGTTAAATTTTTACGGGGTTAAGAGTTGGTGTTAAATTATGCAAGGCGTTTCAGAAATAATGTATTGTTAACCAATGTCCCTACGTCTGATATCGGCGATTGCTTCGGATAAAAATCCCATCAGATTATGAGAGTGAGGTAATAAAGATATCCGCATACAAATGTATTATACAGAATACATCTTCGTAAATAATCGACTACCTGGATGTTATAAAGAATAGCCGCCTTACCCAAGTGCGGATTTCAACCAACTTCAAAAAAGGAGGATATACATCAGAAGGTCTATACTAGAATCAATCAAATTTACATAATTTTATAAAGTCCTTGCTAGGTGGATTAAGCCTTTATTACTTACCTGTTCATGGTTAAAATTATATGGATATTATCTGCACAACTTTTAGGTATAATCGATATACATTTTATGATATGCTATTAAATAGGATATAAATTTACATTCGGAACAACTTATTCGCAAATATATCCGGACAATAACCATTGATTTATCATGTGCCAAAAGTGTGTTGAAGGAAAATTCTTAACATGAGCGCACCTCATGAAACTTGATTTTTTTAAAAGAATATCTGCTACATATGTATTCAATAACCCCTTTTGGAATAACCACATGGAGCAACCTGTACACGTTCTCGTCTTTGCTCAGCAATCAGTGATGCCCAAACGTATGTTACTGTCTGTAGCTTAAATTATATAAAGTTACCTTTGTAGGTGTTGTAGATCCAATAAAATAACCCCATGCTTGAGCGCAGAGCGAAGTGGCAACTATTGTGGCAAGAAATAGTGTCGCTCGTGTTGATTCGAGCGGGTTGTCAGTTAGCCAGTATGACAAGACGACGTACGAAACACATGATATCATCTGTAAGAGCAATAACACAATCATGTAGTGTATGGGTGGAAGATTATTTAAAAAAAATAGGGATGAAAGTAAATAAAAACTGATATAAGCGATAGATGGAAAAATTTGCTTGTTTCCTATCTAAAAAAATATGATGGTATTTTATATTATGTCCAAATATTATTATTAGAATAAACTGGAGAGAGAAATTATTAAGGGCGATATTTCTGTATTATGTGAATAGATTCCATGTAACTTTTCTGATAAAGATTTAATATTTTTATTTATTATTTGATGATTTATTTCTCATTATCTATATATGATATAAATACAATTTTAATTATAAGCCTTATTAAATTTAAAGTAAAAACTAATAATTTTGTTTATTAAAAAAATAATAATAAACGTCTCTTAATGTAACTTCGTTACTAAATTATTATAAATAATACATTCATTTATAAAAATATTAATATTTCATATAAAGGAAGATTAATTTACCTGAAATGGTAACTCCACGGCTAATATTGAAAATATGTAAGGTCCTAAACTATACCATCGATTAAAGTATTCGCCTTTTAATATATCCATTTCCAGAGGAACTGAAACGAAATAAAATAATTAATAAAACAAAATACTGATGATATTATTATCATTTTCATATTTCGTTTAACATTATTTTCTAGAAAGTCATGTAATAAATAATTGACGAGGAATTTCATCAGAAGTAAACAAAATGAAGTTCAATACTTCGTAAGTGCCTCACTTATCAAAGCTAACAGTTGCGTTCAAATACTTCACCTCTTTTCATGAAAGATATTATAGATGTAAGTCTAATTTTTACTATATGATATACTAGAAGTTTCTATAGAAGATTAAAGTAGCAGTGTGTAATTGTACCACTGCTGCGCTAAGGCTATGTCTCCCTTTTGAGGAGAAGGTTTGGAGCTTATTTCATCACGCTGCTCCAATGCGAGTTGGATACACATATGGCAGAATTTCATTGAAATTAGACACATGCAGGTTTACTCACGATGTGTTCCTTCACCACCGTGCACGAGATGAATTACAAATTAAGCTCGGAAAAATTTAGTGGTGCTTGCTTGGGTTTGAACCCGCGATCATCGGTTGAGATACAGACGTTCTAATAACTGGGCCATCTCTATAGAAGATACCTACTGTATTTAAATATAACCCTCTACACTTAGAAACAATATATTACATTCCAGACATTCGGTATATGAAAATCCAGTTTTAATGTGCGCCTTTATATTTTTAACGGTTGATAAAAAATAAATATAATAATTAAAACTTACACGACAATGTGACAGACATTTTTCCCGTATAAACCACGAGCAACATCGAACCGTATAAGTAGACGTAATTTCCAAGAACGCTGCTAGCCTCGCTGCCAACCCCCGAGTACAAATATCCAAATATCAGGGCGATCACGACATGAGCTGCCACTCGATACAGGAATAGAGACTGAAATATTTGCAAAGACATAAAATTAATGATTTAAGCTGAGTTTGATTGCAATTATTTTCTCGTCATAATATGGAGCACTACCACGCAGCCTTACAAGTAAATATATAGACGTATTTAAAGACTGAAAAAGTGTTATCTTGAGCAAAAATTATAGATAAAATATAAATAGTTATGAGATCGTTTTGTAAGTATTAGCAGGTGTAAATAATATAAAAAAATATTGAACTCACGTAATTTCTCGTCGTTATTAAATAATTCCTGTAAAGCAGGATCCACGTTTGTTTCAAGTATCCAGATGGTCTATTCGAATAGTTCTTTTGATATTTCTTGTTGCTTCGCAGTTGTTTGTCTTTCATTTCGGTATCTATACCTACACAACATTGTAAAGAAATATATATTTTATACTCTAATGTATGTTACTTTTAATGACTCGTAATGATAGCTTCGTACACTTTCTAGGAAGTCATATAATGTATCGTCAGTATCATTTCATAATATTCCACATTGTGTCAACTAATTTATTCTAATCACAAAAACATATAAATTAAGAATAATTAGTATATTTACTTTTAAAAGGGTTTAGTTCATAAAAATTGTCACGCAATATTTACAAACATATACTTATACTTACTGAGTGTATTAGAGAACGTTGATATAACTGGCACATCTTCCCATTCCCTAGAGGTAGATTCAGGCTTGTACTGAAGCATCGCTTTAGCGGCTTTGTTTAAGTCAACGTCATATTCTCCAGAGGCTACTTCCATCACTATAAAAATACATTAAAATACAATTATAAAATATCATTACAAAATGTTTGCTATATTATTTTCAAAGGTGCACAAGTTATATTAAGTTAATCGCACATAACTAAGAAATATTTCAGAATAAGGTCAATAAGACCTTTACTCTGAGGTTATTTCATTCTAGTATTAATTCTCTAAATTGGGTTCAAACACCGGTAAGAATTACTGATTTGAGTGAGTAATTGCGTAAAATAGATTAAAAATACCGATCGGTAGAATATTTTATTTCCCTGATGTGTCAGAAGCGCAAAATGTAATAACGGATATTTTATTACATTTTAATTATTAACTGTTTTTATTTCCCGACCTTAGTTCGAAAACAAAGCACCGCGACAGCGTTCTGTTGTCGCCAGAAAATATTTATTATTATTATTACCGATTAATGATTTCATATTACCTACATAAGTAATCAAATAAAAAAAAACCAACCAAGGAAGATATATATAATATGCAGGTATTTTTAGTAACCGATATTGAAATCAAATATATTTTACTAAATTGGAATATTAGTATACCACCGACGGCTCAGATACTCATAGGTACTGCAACTGCTGTTGCTTTAACGTAGCTGGTCGGGATTTACTGGCATTGATACTTTTAAGATCGATAAAAATAAATCGCAATTGAGATGGTTTCTCATTAATAAAATCTTTTTTCTTTCCTCATTGGGAAGTCAATGGAGGAAATAACTGACATTTAGACATGGTCTATGCTTTATATCCTCCAATCAAATCCATTAAAGGGATTACCTTGTGATGTACAGCCATCGATATTAATAGATTGATTTCAAGTTCAATAACACATCAAGTACAAGGCGGTTTAGTTTTTTTTAAAATTACGAATGCATGATATGACTTGCGAAAAAAATATTGCAAGATTTAACATCACATTTATGTAAATAGAATCAGTAAAATAAATATCACAATTATATAATTGTATAATTTATGGCAATATTAAAATTGCATTTATATAACATTCGTTGAAGATATCGATATGGCAACACTTCGTTGAAGATTTAAAAAAGGCGAATATATTAAAGCATGTAATGTTTATTCATCAAAAAATATTTGTTACTAAGTTAATATTCAATTTAAGAAATTAGGTTAGAATTAATTATTGAAAACGATGCAATAATGTTTAACTCTGTCCAATGTCATTGGTATTATAGCGATCGAATCGAAGGTTGAATACTAGAAAACTGTATGGTAGGCTACTAATGGCTCGCCAATCGTTTACAAACGGTTTTATATCATTATATTATTATAATTGTGATGCGAAAGACTTATTTAGTTCATTTTAAAAAAAATCTTTGAAATAAATTTTCACTTACAGAAATCAGCTGGGTTATGATATGGCGGACATCTTAAACCAGCGCTGTCCAGAGATGGAATGAGGTGAACTCGTGGTCCAGAGTAGAGCGTACTTCCAGATGTTAAGCAGTAGATAGAGTCAATCTTATCGAAAAGGAGTGCAGAGGGTTGATGTATGGTGGCCACTAGAGTTCGACCTCCACGTGCTAAGCCGTTGAGAAGGGCAATGAGAGATGTCGACGCTGAAGAATCTAATCCGCTAAAATATACAAATGGTTGCTTTAATATATTTCGATTATGAAAATATTCAGATTAAATAAGCAAAAAATAGATGTGGGAAACGTATAATGTAGTCATCGTTTTTTAATACCAGTGGCCAAATGAACCGGTTAGCGAAATACTTGCGTTCGTTTAATTGTTCTCTATGCAAAATAATAAAATATTTACGTTTAAACATTTTTTACAAACTGTATTTTTTCAGATTCAGTTGACACGTCGAGGTTATTGGCCATCTTACTCTTTTAAGGATTGAATTATACATGAAATTTTGAATCGTTATTTTACTACATCCGCGAAGCCCCCAATGGTTAGGAATGTAGATTTTAAGCCGCTAAGGATCAGTTGATATAAGTACTTACGTAGTTGGTTCATCGAGAAATAGTAATGATGGGTCTGATAATAGCTCAAGAGCAACAGCTAGCCTTCTTTTTTGACCGCCGGATAGATCTCTGCAAAGTGTCCGAGAAGTTTTACTGAGACCCAAAAGCGCCAAGACTTCCAATACCTAAAAATGAAACAAGTTTATTAATACTTAAGTAAATTTCTAGATTATACGAATACTAACAGACAATATTAGAAATACAGTAAATATTTCTTCATTATGTACATTGTGGAATAGAGATAACTATTATGTCGTTTAAGACTTTAAAACATTCATATTTAAAAATGTTGCCTGTTATATGTATATAAATAAATGTGAATGTTTGCTTGTGATCTTCTAACAATTTTTAAAGATGAGTTGTTTATACGGTTAAGGCCTTTTTTATTACCAGGTTCCACCTGGCAATAAAAATTACCATATTTTTCTTTTATATATTGGTTCTTCAATAAGAACTTTTTATTTAGACTCTTATCTACCTAAAAGCCGGAGAGATCTATTATTTAGACAAAAACAGTTTAAAACCTATTTCTTCCTTTATCCAGCGATTTTCGTAAATTTCGACTGAGCGAACAGTAAAAAAAACAGCATCGCGCCATGTCTATACGAATACCGGATAGACATCCGGCTGAATAAAATAAACTGGATAAAAGAAACATATTTTTGAGTAATTCTTTAGTTAGTTTTTCTAATCACACAAAATTAATGTAATACAAACAAAATGAATGAATTAGTACTAATACTAATTTCTCTGCATTGAGAGGTAGCAGGCGGTTGCGTTTCTCTTCATAAATTAGGCCAGCTTCAGAAAAAAGTCTTTCGCTATACATCCTGCTGCAAGGTGCAGAAAGGTAGATTTTGGCAAACTTTGTTAAATTTGGGTATTGTTTGGCATTAGCTGCTCACAAAGAATAAGGGTCGCAATTGCGATCGGTTAAGTTTCACCGGATATTCGGCGGCCGGATACCCGGCTATTCGGCCACGTGGTCGGCCGAATATCCGGTATCCGGTATCCGGCCAAACTGCTATCCGTTTCATCTCTAATTTATACGCAATGAGGTGAGTGCACTGTGCATCCTATTTTATATTTTTGCAGCTGAATAATGAAAGCTATCGTTGTAACCAACAGTTTTATGTATCGGAATTATTAAGTGATCCATCCTTCCTACGTGAGTTGGAATTGAATACATTTCAAACTCAACTTAATTTATTATTGTGTTAAAGTTTCATATCAATCGGATTAGTAGTTTCTACCTGGTTAAAGTTGAAATGACTTGTCGTAGAAGACTTTATTCAGTAAACTCGTATATATATAACTTACAATTTGAGTAAATCTTGATTATATTTAGATCGTACATTTTTGTATCGAATAATATTACGCTTATTATATAACATAACGATCAATAAGTGGACACTTTTATAATAATGACACAACTTTCACTATCCATGTTCACTGAATACTGACTTACTTTCTCTTTGCGTTCTCGTGGCTTGAAATCGGCCAGTTTAAGTGCAGCGGCGAGAGACATGGATTCGTAAACGGTAAGGTGTACGCGGAGATCATCGTGCTGGCGGATATATCTCGCGCCTCCCCGTCCGGTGGACTGCGACGCGCATGTACACACGCCGTTCACTATTATCTCGCCCTTCGCTCCTTTCGTTCTAGTGATAAAATCGACATTGTTTTTTAAATTAGCAGTTAAAGTACATTTTTCGGTAATTACTACTGAAAGCTTAAATTTTGTAAGAGGTATTTTAGATAACATCTGAGTGGGCGAGAATTTGAATGTATACAAAGTTTATATTTAATGTTACTTTTAAAATCAAATTAATATAGCCCACTAAGAAATATTAAATGATTTTAATTGTAATCCGTTGTAATTATTATTAAAGTGAGCAATTATTTGAGAGAGTATAATATTTTTGTTCTTACGAATAGCCGGCTAGAATATTTAGCAGAGTCGTTTTCCCAGCACCGGACGGACCCATGATGGCCGTGAGTTGTCCCGGTTTAAAGCATCCATTTACACCATTTAAAATATTCCTAGTTTCTGTAACAATAAAATTAAATAGTTACAACATTGATATTTCAAAAAATATTCTTACATTTTTATGTACAATCTTAACCTTATAAAAAGTAAGGTATATAGGACTACGTACATGTTACATACATTACGATATAAAATAAAAGATTGAATATGGTCAGTAAATGAGAAAGTTACACTTTATTTATACATAATACGCCATTGGCCCATTAGCCCTATTTCGTAAGCAGAAAGTTACTTGTAGTTTGTAATTAAGGACAAAATGTTTACCCATCTACTAGTGTTTTTATTATGTAGTAAATTATATAATTTCATGAACAGTGGAAAAAATTATATAATTCGTTTTTGATAAATACATTTACAATATTCTTTATTATCTATTCCTAATTATATTAAATCAAACATAGGCTTCCATATCGTTATCGTCCCTTTAGAATGTGACGAAGAGATAAGGGGCTGATTTAGCAGATAAATTGTTATTTGTTATTAATTTTTTAACAGATTATGATAGCGAGGGCTTATTTGTATATTTCACTTTTAATATTTAGTGACTGTATTTTCACATTTTATTTCAATGTAACGTAATTTCTTGTCCAACTGCAGTGTAGTTTGTTAACTGTCTTTATATTATGTATATATATTTTTTATACTACAGTGGAATCTCTATAACTCGAACCTCGTTGAGTCGAAATCCTCAATAAATCGAAAAAAGACACTTTTCCCTTCCGCTGAACCTCTAAATACGCGGTAACTCGAATTATTAAGACTCTCTAACTCAAACAAAATGATATTTCCCTGCGAGGTATTGATATGTACTTTTATACTTCTTGTACCGGCTTCGCACGAGTAGAATGAGGGTCTATAAACGTTTATATCATACATACATATGTACCTATTTAGTCTTATATCATCCATTTCAAACAAACTTTAATGAATTGTACATCTAAATCTCATTCATTGTTCCGTCTATTGGTGAAAACCATATGAAAATGCGTTTGATAGTTATTGAGTTTATCGAGTTCCGACATTCGGATATTTTATAGAAGAATAGGTACAACTTACTCATTAGATATTCTACCGCCAAACAGCAATACTTTGTATTGTTGTGTTCCAGTTTAAAGTTCAGTAAGTCAGTATATCTTCAAACAACATCTTGACTTCCAATGTGGTGGAAAGAAATTAAAAGAAACTGTTGATTTTTATTACAGCGCCAATGTATATAGGGCAGGGCCGGATCTACCATATGGCGTTTTGGGCTTCAGCCCAGGGCCCCGTGGATTCAGGGGGGCCCCAGCTAAGGCAAGTCAAAGTAAAAATAGACGATAATGCAAAATAATCCTTAACATTATTAAATTAAACAGATCGTATGGTTTGCAGCCCTGCGATTAATCAAACACATTCAATTAATTTAATTCAAATCTACGTTGAATTGAACGTGACACAACCGTTGTAATTTGTGGTGACTTATTTTATTTTGTATGATAATACGGCTATAGTAGCTAGCTTTACAAAAACTATGAAGTCATAGTCAAACTCATAACTCATAGTTACTTGAGATGTAAAGTATCAAGTGAGTCATTAATACATATAATACAGATTAATGCGTTTGCCTATCCGCTGGGGGCGTTATACGTGTCCATATTATGCAATTTTTGGTAAAATATATAATCATGTTTAAAACACTAACTCAACAAATATTAAATAGTCGAACGGCAAACCGAGTTGACGTGTTTCGATTATTTATCGTTCTAAGTTTAATGACGTTCGTTCGTCCGAGTAGACGCAGCATGAATAAATCATTTATCGATATATTTTTTTGTGCCAATTGACTTCGAAAATTTTCATTCTGTCGATACCTTCCTATACATTTAAACAAATGAATATTTTGTGTCGCAACCGTTTCGTTTCATTTGATAGAGTTTGAAGGTCTTTTGATAATTTTAAATTAAGGAAATATGATTATATTTTATAATAATATAATTATAACAATAAAAGATTGTTTAAAATAATACTTAATAGGGTATTGATATTATTTAGTAGATAATGGATAATTCTAAGGATATTGATTGTCATTTTCTGATAACACAATTGTAACATTCCGCACAGTCATGCATTTTACAGCAGCTATATTTGATTCGTATACCTTACAATATTAAGTAATACCTATACAAGTTTATTTCGTTTAGGGTTTTGTGCAAGTCCGTTTGTGTTGTTACCACCCACTAATTATATAATCTACCGCTAAGCAGCTATATTGGGTATTGGTTTGAATGGTCAGTTAGCCAGTGTACAGTGCCAGGCACAACGGACATAACATCTTAGCTCCCAAGGTTGGTGGCACATTGGCGATGTAAGGAATGGTTAATATTTCTTACAGCGCGAATGTCTAAGTGCCGTGGTGACCACTTACCATCAGGTGGCCCATATGCCCGTCCGCTACCTACATAATAAAAAAAAATCGGAAACGGCTGCAACGATTTGGTTCAAGTTTTGTATTTTGATAATGTTTTCGTTTTTAGGTTTTTTATAAAAAAGAAACTGTTTTTTATAACTAATCATTATAATCCAAGTGCCTCTTATTTAGTTCCTCAATGTAAATTATTCTTATGTAACTTCTTACGTATGTAGAAATTATTGTATCAGCGGTGTCCGTGTTTCCAATATCTAAAGTCTTATCTATATGTTGAGACTGCAAATATTTTGATTTCTCCGACATAAATTAGAGTTCAGACCAATATTTAAATATTCAAAAGTTACTCCGACTGTCTGTTTGTTACCTAATCACGGTTACCACCGACCAATCGTAATTAATTTTATCTTAGAGATAGCTTGGGATGAGGACGTAGAGGTAGACATATATAGAGACCGGGTGTTACTGAAAAAAGAAAATTGAAGTGACGACTAAAATCTTATCAAGCGATACATTAGTTGCATACAAAGTCAATTTTATCTTAATTATAGGTCTCTTATGTGTCCGGTCATCGTATTAATGCGATGTAATTATTTTCGCATATCTAGTAATGACCGTCGTGACCATCGCCGGTTCTTATTAACACAGTATAAAGCTGTAATTACTGCTGCATTACGTTAACTTGTTACAAACAATAATGAATGCATATTAAGTAGGTACTAAGCTGCTGGTATATATTTTATAAGTCCACACAATGATCGGATGCAATAAATATGTTGGGTTAATTACAATTGTTTTAATGTAATTATTCATTTTGATTGTATTTCGTTTTATCACTTCCATGTGTGCACACACACATTTATCGTGAATGATACGTTTATTGTTTTTCGCTTTATTTGTTAACTTTACATTATCTTTACTGAAAAAAACACATTTAATAATTGTACTTTTTACCGATGTTCTACAGTGAAATATAAGTTTTTTATGTGAAACTTCTATTGATGTGTTGTTACTGCTCTCTAGACACTTATGTGTGCGTAGCGCGTATAGTATAATATACGTCATTGTTATATTATTTTCATAATCAGAATAATTTATATTTTAGTAACGCGAGGAGCGTTTTTAATTATTTTACTTAATTTTATTTAACGGGTTCCCTTAATTCAATAACAAATAACTTCGAAGTGCACATTTGAAAATATCCGCCGGGCATCCCGTGACGGTTACGTTTTTTTTTTCATAATATACTTTTTAAATACATGATAAGTACATGAAAACTAAGTGCTGCTCAGATTTGAACCAGCAATCATTGATTTCTTCCACTGAGTTATCTCGGCCCGGAACTTATCATGGGAATAATAATAATTATCTATCTAACATTAAAATTGATATTAGTTAGACACGGTAACTTTAGCTTGATTAACATATAATGCACTCATTAAATGCATCAATATTAAATTGTGCTTTTAAACGTAATAATTTATTCAGTGAGAAACCCTGTTTTTTTTCTTTTATTCGAGCAGCCATTTAAAAAAATAATAGGTGCGTTTTATTGTTATTTTTTCGGTTTCACGTAAAAAATACTAATCTGATTATATCATGGCAATTTGTCATTACGATACACTTGAAGAGGTAAATTTGAGAAGAAACAGGCTATATAGTATATTTATGTCTACACTGTAAATATTTTGTAAATTTACCATAACATGCTATACAATGTTGAGAGCAATATTTACGAAATCGATACGAGCGATTTTGTTTAAAGAACTTTTTTTTAATGATATTGTCTGGCGGACGAGCAAATGGGCCACCTGATGGTAAGTGGTTCATTCCTTACATCGCCAATGCGCCACCAACCTTGGGAACTAAGACATTACGTCCCTTGTGCCTGTAGTTACCTGTAGTAAGGGTCACCCTTCAAACCGGACTACAACAGTACTGAGTACTGCTGTTTGGCGGTACAATGTATGATGAGTGGGTGGTAACTAACCAGACGGGCTTGAACAAAGTCCTACCACCAAGTAAAATATATTCTTACTGATATATACGTCTATAGAAAAACTAAATTTGTATCCTTCGACAAGAAACTATATTTATAAGTATGTCGTAAGAATATAATAGTAATTAAATGTAAATGTTCACTTATTATTATAAAGAGTTAATAGTTATCAAGAAAAAATAGTGATTTATCAATATTAGAGTCAATATTTAAAATGTATATAATATGCGTTTTAATGGAGATTAAATTATCGTTTATTTTCCAAGAACTTTACGCTTGTCACGTTATATATTAACTTAAGGCGAGTGAAACTGCGAAGCGCAACTACTTATACATCTATATGTATATTAAAATTATGTACTTACACCTTTTCCGATAAGCGCTTCATTTTATGGTATAAGTTTTATGAAGATTGTATTAGAAATTGTTTCACTTAGGTATTATTTTAAGTACTCACATTTATAAGTATATATTTAAATTAGATTAGTAGTTTTAGACGTATAAATGATGTTTCGATTAACGCTTATGGGAAGAAATTGGGATTTGTGGTTACATTAAGGGGACTACATGAGCTAAATGCAAGTTTTATAATGCAAAAAAGTATATGATCCAATGCAGTAAACCAAATGAAAAAAAAATATGATAATCTTCAGGATACATGCTAGTTATTTGTTATTTTGAAACCATGATGTAATTAATTTGATACGATGGAAAAAAAACACAAAGTCGAAAACAATAACACGGAAGCTATTTATATTGCGTAAGAGTTTAATTTTATTGATTTTATATAATAGGAATTAAAGTTATGTATGAACTAATTTTAATAATAAAAAAAACGTAATTGTTGTGAACCAGAAAACTAGAATATTTAGAAGTGTCATTAGTACGTAATTCAAAAATTTTAATTTTTTTGTAACGTCCGCCATATTGGATTGAATATGGCAGCAATTCATGAATCGTGCATTGTCATCGAGACTAAATATGTGTGCCAACTTTCAGCTCCATAGCTTCAGTGGAAGTGGGTGTAATATTGATTGCAAGATTCCAAGACATATGTACATACATTCATACATACAAGTGAACTTAAATAAAAGATTTTAATAAAAAAATTAACACTATAGGTTTTTAGTTGTAGTACCAAATATAAATAAAAATATTTTAAGTTTAATTAAATCAGTTTTATTTTATAATCATTTGTTAACTAACATCGAAAGAAATAAAAACAATTCTGTTGTCCTATCTATTTTTTATGAGATTTATGATTGATCTTACTTCGCTTGGTTTGGCGCCATCTATTAGAATATTAGGGCGTAACCTCGTTACCTTGTTTAACCATTAGTTCACGGGCTTGCCGTTTTTGTGGATTTTGTAAGTATGTGCGTGCGATTCTCAAGGGCACTTAGCTCTTGTAGTCTCTTAACTCGTATTACTTCCTACCGAGAGATCGCATACAGCAATACTGTTTGTATTCCGTATAATATTTATTAAATAAATATCTAGTGTATCGAAGTTTCTAGAATATGTGAAGTTTAATTCCGTTCCACATCACACCATAACACCTGAACTTTTATTTACTTTTTTTTGTGTTTATAATTCATTTCGTGATTGTCGGATGAAATTTTACTACCCGTACGTCCATCAATCCGTATTGGAGCAAGCTGGTGAAATCTGCCTTAGCTTCAGGAAGCCCGCAAGTTAAGTATGATTTTATAAATAGTCGATAGTTTTAAGTAAATCTGAAAATTTCTAAACTCTCATTAAAATATTAATAACAAGAAACAAAACCGCATATGTGCACGCATGTCTTACACAAACCTATAATAATATGTGTCAGACATTACACATATTTGCAACGTTTTTTGCATATATTGCAGTATAGAGGATGGTTATTATTACCCAAGTGAAAACATAAATCGTTAGGAAATACGTGTAGTCTGCTATAATTTAAGGTTCTTTGCTCTTTCGCCTTCAGCAAATATAATTACCCTACCTTTTTCATATTGAGTAAACATACACATTTATATTATACTAGCTGGTCCTCGCGGTTCACTTGTTTTAAGCGTTATTGCTCCGCTTTCACTGGTCATTTTTATTTATCAATATTTATATTCCCCATTATATTCTTGTTCTCAATAAATGTGTTATCTATGGCAAAATATATTTTAAGACGTACTGATGATAGATGATTGCCTTTGAAGAAATAAATATACTCTTCAGTTTAAATAGTATAGTTTGAGCAGTAGGTTGTGGATTGGTTTCTACGTCTGTTCATAAAAGTCTATCACTGATAGACAATCTGCCTGACTGACGGATCACTTCACTTAAATTGATGGGTCCAAAAGCATACAAGGCAGAGAAGCCTATAACGCGAGTAATATAAGTAATACTTTTTGAAAATTCTTCTAGAATAGGTTTTGTCATTTTTTTAAGTCAGAAATATGAATAAGAGTATATTCTGAAAAAAACATCATTAAGTACAGTAAGGTTCGAAATCTTATAAGGGAAGTGCGTAATTTTTGAACGTGAAAGATCCGTAGGTTCTGTTTGTTAACCTGGATATAGTACTTCGCCACGACCAAAGGATAAATAAGTATACACAGAACACATTACCTAAAAACTCATTCAAAGGAATTCGTAAGATTCCTGGAGAGATTCGCAAAGAAAAAATTCAAAACTCAAATGACTATAATTATTATAGCATTTAATACGTACATAAATAAATAGTATATCATTGTAAGTCGTTTTTTTATGGTATAGTTGGCAAACTCGTCGATGGCTCATCTGCAACAACAGGGGCTGGCGTTGCCGGCCTTTATCAGTCGGATATCGATATTTCACGAGTGAGTTACGAAGTTAATTCTTACGTTAGATATTTTGCACATGGGCAATTCGAGGATATTACTAAAATGTCCAGTATCTTAATGCAATAACATATTATATGTTTAAGTTAGTTTGTTTTATTACTACCGCTGAATTATATTTGACGTTGTATAATCCTGTGCTTATTATTTTAGTTTTAATAATTATAATTTATAATTTACATATTTTTATATTTTTTTTTTAAAGTCAGAATTAAATAATTTTAATGTCAAATATTATATGAAGGAATTGACGTTCTTTAAGTTTTAACCTCGTTTTGATATGACGTATTTTAGAAGATATTAATAAAAAATACGGCTATTTAAACGACAGCAATTATTTATCGTGGGCATAAAATAACAGTGAGGTTAAGCGACAGCGATTTTTTTTACTTTACGAAACATTCCTTTCCTTCCTTAATAAAACTACCACGTCAGTTACACCTTTATTGATTTGCTATGAAAAATAATTCTTATATGAAAAAAAGTCCTTTAATGACATCATATATGAGCCTGGTTGGAAGATATAGCGGTACTATTACTGTTCCCATGTGATTAATTTGTGTTTAAAATCATATTACATTATAGTGTAGATAGGTATGTCATAACTATTATTTTTGCACAAAATCATAACAAAAAATCCACTGCCCTAACTACAAATTAACCTAAAATAGTCGTTATTAGGTCACAACTCATATAGATAGTAAAATTTAAGACTTCGCAGATTTTTTCTGTTCCTTTCGAAAATCAAAAGACTTACAACCCTACCTCCTGACTTTCTTGCCAGTTCTTCTCGGTAGAATGTACATTCCCAACAGCTGGTTTACATTTAATTTTTTTCTATAAAATGGCGATTTAAAAGTAGATTTGTGCTTGTA
Organism: Vanessa tameamea; assembly: GCF_037043105.1. NCBI lineage: Eukaryota > Metazoa > Arthropoda > Insecta > Lepidoptera > Nymphalidae > Vanessa > Vanessa tameamea. The sequence goes on along the minus strand of NC_087318.1, from coordinate 6,400,097 downwards.
AAAGCCTACTTGAATAAATTATGTTTTTGTAGCTATTAAATTGAATGATATATTTTATTATCTCAATACTACCTACATACTTTTGTTTTATAATTAAGATTAGATTAATATTATTTATTTAATAATAAAAGGTTAACTTTTACAGATAAACACGGTATACAGCCGTGTTTATCTGTAAAAGTTCACCCAAATGACCATAATCTAAATTTATGAACACAATAATTTGTAACAACGATGATCTCTTGGAATAAAATAAAATACCATGCGTGTGTCGTGAAGGAAACAAAGGAAAAAAAGGAAAAGGAAGCAAGTTCTGAATGAAATTCTCCCATAGTTGTTTCCACCAACCACACTGGCATAACCTTTTAAACAGCAGACTCTCTCGTGTAACGGTAACACTGCTCTGGGTGACATGTCAAATTTGAATTTATTTTAAATATTTTAAATTATTTAGTTTTAAGTGTTTTAATAATAATTAGTGTAGTAATTCTGCATTAAAATTCTTAATAAAAGTGACAATAGTGTTTGTGACGCAGATACGCCACTATATCAAAACAAAAGAAGAATCGAGTCGACTGTCATAGTCTAACGGCCGCTTGACTTGAAATCTTCAACGTAAACCCGGGGAGTATTTTGTTTTAAAGTTTTATATAGTCATTTTTATACGTTATAAACCTGATTCGAACAAGGCTTACATGTTGTGGACAGCATCTGTCTTCTCCTTTGGCGTGATTACTGTCTCACTTTGCTTGACAATTAGCTGGAAGCAAAGTTGAAGATTTTAACATAGTCCTCAGATAGTTCTTCACAATATCTGTGCTGTGCATAGGACTCAGCTTATTTTGTAAGCTGTAATCCTTGTGTTCAGTATACACTAAGCTTATAATATTGTTTGAATCAGTTCACAAGCAAATAAGCAAATAATTTAACACATACATATTTATTAAAAGAAAGTAAGAAATAATCAAAAACATTATATGTGACTCACATTGTATACATTTAGTAACTGATATAACATAATATAAAAGATCACATAAAATTCCCTAACTTTGTCCAAATTAATTGCTATTACCTTAACTGATAATATATAATTAATCACATTTTATTATATCACATAATTTTAAAGTAATCATATATTAAAATAATAACATTATATTATCTTTTTAATTATTTAAATACATATTTGAATAAATTTTACAGTTAAACATAATGGAGTATACTATTATGACCCGGAAAACATCAATAAAAGATATGGAAGCCAAATTCCAACTGACCCTTAAGGAATTACAATCCTCCAAAGACTTAAACAGACAACTTCTTCAAGAGCGTGAGGACAGTGAAGAAGAGATTAAAAAAATTGTGAAAAAAAACACTGAACTCAAAAGTGAGCTAGCTAAGTTGAATGAACATTGTTTAGATGTTGTTAGCCAGCGGGACAATCTTCTTGAGATTGTGAACTCATTTAAAGAGTATAGCAATGAACATGAAAGAGCTTTGAGTCGCATTTCAGAACTGGAAAAAAGTCTTATTAATGCCCGAAAATTAGAAATAGAACTAGAACAAATTAAAACAGTCCAGAAATGTGATGCGACTGAAAGGTTGTATCATGAGTTAGTTACACATGCCTCTGACTCCAATACCACCTTGCAGGAGTCTGAAGCTAATCATACCTATATGAGTTCACATAACAAGATAAAAAAATACATAAAATTAAATAAATTCATTAATAAAACAAAAAAAATAATTAGTAATACTTATAAATATCAATATGTATACAAAATGAGAAAAGAACGGTCACATTTGATTAATAAAGTAAAATCATGTAATAATAAGTTGCAAAATAATAAATTGATATATGACAATAACATTGAACATCTGCAACTAGAAATTTCTAGCCTCCAGAGATCATTAGAATTTGTGAATAAAAAATATGACTTGGCTCAAAAACAGATAGAGGAACATATACATGCAGCCAACAATCTTCTTGAGCTATGCACCTCGAACTTGGAAAAATTTGAGTCCTTATCAAAGGAATCCATGTGTAACTGTTTGCATACTCAAGAAAATGAGTTGGCCTCTGCTAATACTAATATTAACACAGTGTCCCAACCTCTCAAGTTGAGTCAATGTTCACCAGGGTTCCACAACCACAATAAACTGGGGTTAGAAATAAATATAAATAAAAATGTTAAAAATGTTATTGTAGTATCTGACAAGTTAGGTTAGGTTAGGCTCAATACTAAAAAGTGAGATAAAAAATGTAGTCAATACATGCTCACCCGGGGCAACCTATCAGTACCAAATAAATAAGATAAGTTCTATGCATCTGGATTCCAATAATATAGTTGTATTAATGCATGGAGACAGCTTGTCTCTGAACAAAAATAATCTAATTAAGAATATAAAATTATTATGTGAAATTCAAAATCAAAAGAAATGCAAATTTATAATTAGTACATTTCCATATTCACATACCTTGACAGATGCACAGAATTTACATATTTATGACTTAAATGTATGTTTATACAATTTGACCCGACATTGTAGCAATGATTTTATGTTATTTGACATTAATAAATTCATATATAGATTTAAGTTGACAGGAGGTACTACGTACCTACCAATAAAATCCAGAAGACAAATTGGTAACCTAATTGCTTACAATATTAATAATTATTTTATGCCTAATGTTACCAAGGATCATATGCATAATAAAAATAACAATTTAATTTATATTAACACTGACAAAAGTAATTTAAATTGAATTTTAGGACAAAAGAGGTAGTCTCTGGCTCAAGTATTATTAATACTAATATTAATTTACCTAATAGTAATTTAACTTTGGATAAATTCCTAAATTTTAAAATTAGAAATAATCAAAACAATAATAATAGTAAACTTGTAAACCTGGTGCACCAAAACATTCAAGGAATGGCTGGAAAAGATTTAGAAATTGAGTTATTCATAAACAGTAATGCCATTGATATTTTATGTATAACAGAACATTGGCTTGTAAATTATCAGTTTATGTTTAATTTCAGTGGTCACCAGATGGCTAGTATGTTCAGTAGAAAAAAAGCTATAAGTGGTGGCTCATTAATACTTATTAACAAAAATCTAAAATTTAAAGAACGTAAGGATGTTGTGAGCCTTTCTATTGAGCAGACTATTGAAATAGCCTGTGCAGAGCTTGAGCATGTCATTGTTGTATGCGTATACAGACCTCCTAGCGGGTTATATGAAGCATTTGAGAAAATATTGGAAAGTGCATTATTGAAATTATCTGGATCAAGTAAATATATTTTTATTTGTGGTGACTTTAACATAAACTTATTAGAAAACTATAGCACAAGTATTAGATTCAGATCATTATTATATTCATATAACCTCATTAACTTATTCTTAGAGCCAACTAGAATCACTGAATCCACTGCAACATGTATTGACAACATATTTACCAACTGTGTACCTAATCATAAATGTATTATAAATATGTTAAGTTCTGATCATTGTGGACAGTTGGCTTCATTTAATTCGCAAATAAAAAATAATGCTAAGGATTTAAAACAGACATTTGTTCCAATCAATTTGTATCGAATTGAGAAGTTCAGAAGTAATATCATGGCAAAGCTCTCATATTTACAATTAAATGATAATTCTAATGAGCTTTATAACAATTTTTTTAAATTAATTAAAACAGAATTTAATGCCATATTTACTTCCAAGACAGTCTATTCTAGGAATTTTCTTAAATTTAATGATTGGGCGACTGTCGGAATTCACAAGAGTAGGCAGAGGTTGTATGAACTTTATAGTGAAAGATCATACAACCGGTCTTTTTCATTTATCAGTTATGTTAGTGCCTACTCTAAACTGTTCAAACGTGTATGTCATACAGCTAAATCATTGCATATAAAAAAAAAAATTATTGACGCACCTGATAAAATTAAAATGACATGGAAAATTATTAATTGTGAAACTGGAAGAGTCAAAAATAACATCTCCGACTTTAGCTTATCTATTGACAACAATTTATTTTCCTCAGATCGGGATGTTGCAACTGTTTTTGAAAAATTTTTTGCTGACATTCCATTTTCGACTACTAACTCATTAAATTCCTCTCCTACCGTTGCTGAATCATTATTAAAAAACCACGTGGAAAAATGTAATATTAGCTTTAAATTTAATACAGTAAGTGTAAGTGATGTAATAAGTTCCTTCAGATCACTAGATATTAAGAAAACGGCCGATCTGTGGGGGATCTCTGTCAAGGTAGTCAATTCAATAATTGATGTAATCGCACCCTACCTTGTCACTATATTTAATAAATGTGTCCTTAGTGGCGTGTTTCCTGACCTCATGAAACATAGTAGAGTATTACCAATATTTAAGTCAGGTAGTACATCAAACCCCAACAACTATAGGCCCATCTCTGTACTACCAACTCTTAGCAAGATCTTTGAAAAGTTATTACTAAATCAAATGCTAGTACATTTTAACAATAACAAGTTGCTACACAAGAAACAATTTGGATTTACAAGGGGTCGCTCGACAACTGACGCTGGTGTTGAGCTCGTTAAAAATATTTACAGGGCCTGGGAGGAGTCACAGGATGCCTTAGGGATATTTTGTGATTTATCTAAGGCCTTTGATTGCGTGCAACACGAAACTTTGGTCAGGAAGCTACGTCATTATGGAATTAGGGACACTGCACTCAGTCTTCTGATTTCGTATCTGAGCAATCGGATTCAGAGGGTTGATGTAAATGGAAAGAGATCTCCCGGGTCTCCAGTTACTGTGGGGGTCCCTCAAGGATCAATTCTTGGACCATTCCTCTTCCTTGTTTATATAAATGATCTGCCACATCTCCTAGGTGATAAACTCGAGATAGTATTGTTTGCTGATGATACTTCTTTAATTTTTAAAATAAAAAGACGTCTTTCAATATATGACGATGTGAACAATACTCTCTCTGAAATAGTAAATTGGTTTAGTGTTAATAATTTAATGTTAAATAGTAAAAAGACTAAATGTATTAAATTCACTACTCCCAATGTAAGATGTGTCAAAACGAGTGTACGCTTAAACGGGGAAGCATTAGATGTTTTAGAATCAACAGAGTTCCTTGGTATGACAATAGACTCTAAGCTCCAATGGGGCCCCCATATAAATAAGTTGGCGAATGGACTCAGCTCTGCAGCCTATGCGGTAAAAAAAATTAGACTTTTGACTGATGTGGATACGGCTCGCCTTGTGTACTTCAGTTATTTCCACAGTATAATGTCGTATGGCATCCTACTCTGGGGTAATGCAGCTGACATTAATACTATTTTTGTACTGCAGAAGAGGGCTATTCGTGCAATTTATAACCTGGGCCCAAAAGATTCGTTAAGAGATAAATTTAAAGAAATTAAAATAATGACTGTCGCTTCTCAATTTGTTTTTGATAATGTTATGTATGTACGCAAAAACATAAACGATTTTCCCAGAAATTGTGACGTACATTCTATTAACACTAGGAACAAGAATAAACTTGTTACTCCAAGTACCCGATTACACAGGGTTAGTAACTCTTTTTTGGGGCAATGTATACGTTTTTACAACAGGATCCCAGAAAACGTTCAAAATTATTCAATTATAAAATTCAAAAGAATCGTTAAAGAGCGTTTGTGTGCTAAAGGATATTACAACACTAATGACTTTTTAGTTGACTGCACACCTTGGGAATGAAATGATCGCCTCCAGGCTGTTTCAAATAACTAAAATATAATAATTATTGTACATGCAAAATGAAAAAAAAAAAAAAAAATATCCCGCTGAGTTTCTTTCGCCGGTTCTTCTCAGGTCCGAGGTGCTAAATTCCGAACCGGTGGTAGATTTTTGACAATCAATAAGCAAGTGTAAACACTTCTATATTGAATAAAGATTTTTGATTTGATTTGATTTGATAACTACAAGCACAGGATATACGAGTAAAGGTGTTACTTCCCAAGCTTGGTAACAAATTGGCGATGGAAGAGATAATATTTCTAACAGTACCAATGTCTACCGGCGGTTGTGATAACTTACCATTAAATAAAAAAGTATAATATACTTTATTATGCAATGACATTTAATTTACTTTACCCTTCTTAAGCATTTAGTAGTATCTATACTAATATATAAAGCGGAAGAGTTTGTTTGTTTGTTTGTTTAAACGCGCTAATCTCAGGAACTACTGGTCCGATTTGAAAAATTCTTTTTTTGTTGAATAGTCCATTTATAGAGGAAGGCTTTAGGCTATATAACATTACGCTGCGACCAATAGGAGCGCAGCGACAGTGAGAAATGTTGCAAAAACGGGGAAAATTATTCACATTTATGGACTTTCGATGCGTGCGCAACATAAACGTTTTAAGTTACTCAAAAAATGTGTATGAAAGATATATTCCTCTTTTAATAATAAAAAAAAAGTCCGTGACACTATATGTCTATTTGTTAAGAGTGTGCTAGCAGGCGGGGCGCGGCGGCGGCTGAGGGGGAGGCGGGTCAGCCCCGCCGCCGCGCTCGCCACTCTCACCCGCGGGTGTAGTTCTGCGAAGTAGCAATGCACATAACGACTTAAAAAAATTAACATTCTTAATAGTTAAATTATTTATCAAAATTAGGTTTTGTTATCAGCTTATTTGCTCATTATTTTTTATCGTTTAAAATCGATTACATTTAAATCATAATCTGCTGTAGTTTTAACTTACGATATAAGATAAAATTTCAATGAACATTCCTTCGTACTTTGCAAGTAAACAATTCAAACGTTTCACGGTATAAATAAGGTATAAAAATTACATTACACACGTAAAAAAGTTCAAAATGGCGAGCGATACTTTCACCGATGCAGATTAATCATCACTGAGAAAATAAATTATGCAAATAAGCAAATAGGTGAATATCGATTAAAATGACTACACAAATAAATTAGTAGTTCAATATTTCAAGTAAATTCTATTACGTTCAAGCATATTCAACACGGTTGTACTATAATCACCTTATGGAATAATAACACCAAAGGAGAAACAATCTAAACTTCTTATTGTTCGGTTTGTTTATCTTATTACGTTTAAGTTAATATTGTTTGTTTTCAACCGACTTCAAAAAGGAGGAGGTTATCAATTCGTCTGTATTTTTTTGTTTTTTATATGTTTGTTACCTCATAACTTTTCACTGGATTTTGATAATTTTTTTTTGTTTGAAAGGTAGTGCTTCCCGTGGGGTCCCATTTTAATTTTATCCTGTTACGATGATGGTATCCCTATGAAAACGATATAAGTCTTAAATGTGCATTATGTATGTGCGCGATAAATAGGTGAATAACTCAAAATTGTGCCAACCAATTTTAATGATCCTTTTTTTATTATAAAGGACAATAATTTTATCTATAATATATTATCGTAATAACTTTGCTGACTTTTAAATAGTCTAAATATTTTTAATTTCATTTTACATAGTTTAAATCTAAAAAATATTGTAATCATTGTTTGTTATTCATAGGTTTGTGTTAAGTTAGATTTAAAGTGGGTAGGTACATACTTATCTCCCTGCGTGGAAACACAGAACGTACCTACATATTGGTAAGTAGAATAAGTTACTTGATTATTAAGTTGTAGAATAATAAGCAATTATTTTTTACTTTTTAGAGCATATTATTTTTTTTCTCTTTTGAAGTCGGTTTTTTTTTTTGTCAAAATTTTTGTTTATTAGAAGTGGTTGTCATCTGCATAATTATTCTGATTTGGTTAGGTTTTTGTTTATTAAAACATATATGGTTTTTTTATTACGATAAAATATCGAAATAAAAAAAAAAATTAAATAACCTTTATAATACTTTTTTTTTTCAATACAGATTTCATTATATTATCGGGTACTTAATTATTTACCATATGTTTGTTTTTATTGATTACAAGATACGTTTTGGTTTAAATTTAATACCTACATTTTTTTTATCTTTTTCGTCACTATAATGCCTAGAAAAAGAACTAACCTTTCTCGGCAGACTGCTAATGCAAAGCGTCTGCGGCTTTTGCGTAGCAATGAAACAACTGAAGACAATACGCAGAGGTTAGCTAATCAAAGAACGGTCAGTGAACAACATCGTGCTAGGGAATCGAGCGTTGAACGTTCACAGAGGTTAGCCTTACAAAATTTCCGAACTTCGGTGAATCGACAACGGGAATCAAATCATCCTTATATTTTGCCAGCCATCTTACCCCTTATAGTTATGGAATAAATTTCGCAATGATTTATGTGAAGATATATTAAACAGAATGCGTAATGAAAATCAGGATATAACATTAACCTATACTGATAACGTATACAATGATAGACTTATCTTAATTGAAGATAAAATTCATGAAATTTCAGATAAATCATTGACTGATTTTGGGCTTCCTGCATCAAAAAGGAATAATTCACATAATAATTTAGATCCTTTAGAAGTAGCACTACGGAAGCCGTATGATGTAAATGAATTAAATGAGTATATTACTGAAAATGAACCAAAATTAGTTAATGACCAGGTGACGGCGTACAATCGTGTTATGTGCAGTATTCGTTTTAACGAAGGAAAAATATTTTTTTTGGATGCTCCAGGTGGAACTGGAAAGCCTTTTATTACTAATTTCATATTAGCAAAAGTAAGGTCTCAGGGAAAAATAGCCTTGGCAGTTGCGTCGTCAGGAATTGCGGCAACTTTATTAGCAGGTGGACGCACAGCTCATTCCACTTTTAAACTGCCTCTAACTGTTTCTTTACAAAAAGATAGCGTGTGCTCTATTCGCAAAAATGGCCCTCTGGGTAAAGTTTTACAAGACGTTTCTTTAATTATCTGGGACGAATGTACCATGATCCATAGAGCTCATGTAGAGGCTCTAGATAGAACTCTCAGAGATATTAGAAGTTGTGATAAAATTATGGGTGGGATTACCATTATGTTTTCTGGGGATTTTCGACAAACTTTACCGGTAATTTTAAGAGGAACTAGAGCAGACATTGTAAGGTCTTGCCTTAAAAGTTCACCGTTATGGAAATTTGTCCATACCTTAAAACTATCTACGAATATGAGAGCACATTTGGGGGGAGGAAGTACAAATTTTCCTTCAAAGTTACTTTTAATAGGAGATGGAAAAGTACCTCATTCTGAAAATAAAATTGAAATTGATCGCGATTTAGGAGAAAAAGTGACTAGCATAGAGGATTTAATATCAAAAGTTTACCCTAATATCGTCGAAATAGAAAATAAAGATTACCAATGGATGTGTCAAAGGGCAATATTGGCGGCGAGAAATAGTAGCGTTGACGAAATTAACGACCTAATTTTAACCAAACTTCCAGGCGATATAACTACCTACACATCTATTGATAATGTAATGGATCAAGAAGATGCAGCCATTACCCACAAGAGTTTCTCAATTCTTTAAACCCGAGCGGCCTTCCACCACATTCCCTGAAGTTAAAAATAGGTGCTGCGATAATTTTCCCGCCTTCAAGTAAAATTCCTTCGCAATAACGTGATCGTTGCAACAGTTTTGAATGGTCCGGCAGTTGGTCAAACAGTGCTTATACCTCGCATCCCAATGATTCCGAATGATTTACCTTTTAATTTTAAAAGAATTCAATTTCCCATTAAGTTATCTTTTGCCGTAACCATTAATAAATCACAGGGCCAAACATTTAAACACGTAGGAATCTATTTACGTCAAGACTGCTTTTCACACGGCCAACTATATGTCGCGTTGTCAAGATCGGGTTGCGGGCAAAATCAGTATGTTCTTCTACCACAAGAAAAAAAAACTAAAAATATAATCTACGCTGAAGTACTGTAAAACATATTATTAAATCTTATTGACGATTATAATAACAAAAACCAACGTGAGCAATCAAACGATAATCATGATAGTGTTTCCGACAACTACGCGAACGAAGTCGCGGGCACAGCTAGTTTTAAATAAAAAAGAGATGCTCTGTTCTGCAAACTCATTTAATTAAGTTTTCTTTTTTTAAGTTTAAGTTTTTTTAAGCGAGGGCTTTGGTCGGCAATGACATTTCATTTATTCTACTCTTATTAAGTATTTAGTAAGAAACTATCAATTTTCATATTTTTAAATCTTGATTAAATTTTTAATAGAAACGATGTTTTCCCTTGTATAAAAATAAAATTAAAAATGTTGTTTAATTCGGTTTATAAATTTAATCACGAGCTTATAATGCTATAACACGGTAATTATGACTCCATACCTAATATTTTTTCATCTTTACGAGGCGAAGTTCACGGGAATAACAAAATAATTTTGATTAGAATAATGTGGCTGCTTGTATATATATGTATATTGTACACGCAAACTCAGAAAAAAATCTAATCGTTGTAGCCTCCGTTACTCCTTATTACATCAGCTATCTGCCAGTGAAAGTCCAGAATTTAGCCGGAACAAACAGACAAAAAATTAAAAAAATATATATTTTGGTATATGTACCGTGTATACATACATATGCATTTAGTAAAAAGCGGTTATTTTAATATTACAAACAGATAGTCCAATTTTATCATATGTAATAGATTGATATATGGTTACCTCCGTACTATTTATGTATATTATTTCGTCCGTGTAGTTTATTATTGGTCGATTTGGAGGTCATGGGCTCCTTTTTTGGATCCTTGTTAGTACGTAATCAGTCATTTGCCTGATCGCCCACGGACTCGATTTAGTTGCACACGTCACTCTAATGTTTCTTACACTATCTTATCCTTAAAATCTTAAGGGCCAATCGACCAAAGTAACTAAATTCAGTCATTAATGAATATATCCATATGAGCCAGAGATGCAATTTGATCTACGAGTATGTATAACAATAATAATCATTTATGACATACCTATACTTTATACCTATTTCACATTTTCTTACGAAGTGCACTTCTCATTTTATTTATTAATAACTTGCACGCGTCCAAAGACGGGCAGGTCACGTTTATTATATTTCTTTGATATTTTATTGCTAACCTTAAAATAAAGTAGGTGTCTACTCTTCAATTAACTTTAAGCGACTATAAAAAATTTGGACTTAACATTACATTTTAAATATTTATTTTATATGAATTTACATATATTTTATTGTGTATTTTAATTTTTTAATGTTTAATGTTTCAGTGTTTTTTTATAATTAAAACTCTAAAATGACATGTGTGTGTCCTTGAAAATAATTAGTATTAGAATCAGGTGCTTTTCATTGTTCATAGTTTTCGTAGAACGCTTCTCTAGTAGATCTTGCAAAAAGATAATATGGAATGGAATAATGAATCATTGCACTATACTAGTTATATGTAACAGCATATGTATGGAAAAATACTTGTCACAATTAAGCCACGCGTAATAAAAATAAATAAGAATAATTTCATCTGGGTGGGCTAGCTTATAAGGCTGCAAATCCCGAGGTCATGTCTTCAGCTCCAACAATTGTTTTCGTTCGAAAAATAACAATTGCAATCCGAATTTAGAAGCTGACGTGTTTACCGCGTCTCGTCGATTACTCAATGTTAAAAGTCTTTGACCCTGCACCTGAATTCTCTCATTTAAGGCCGGATTTGACGTACCATCGGATTATGAGAGTGACAGTGACGATATACAGTGTCTACCTGTGTTTCTCACTTCACTATATAATATTTCCTACGCATTAAAGTTTGTTATTAACTTGCAAATCGATTAGGAGGAAATCATAATCACAAACTAGTACAATCCATTAGTCAGACAGTCTACCGTTTAATTTAAATATCTAATATTATATAAATTTGAATATTTATAATTATGTATTAAAAATAATATATTATTTGTTTTATATAAATTAAAACTAATAAGTAAATTGGAATAAAGTTACCATTTTCGAATTGTGTCATAGTTTTAAAGTAGCATACATCGGTTAAGTATTTTTAACGTGTAACTGAAAAAAAAAACCTTAGCTCCTAAAAATATTAGTATGATGTTTTAAATAACAATAGCACATGTTTTAGGTTATTTCTGTCACAATTAAAAAGAAAACATAAAATAATTTTACGGAAAGTTTTTTAAGAATTTACACGTTCATGTTTTTTATTATCTTATCACGAAAAAAAAAAACAAAAAAAAAATACGGAACTTCATCTCAACTGTCGTTGGTCTACTTATATGAAAATGACACGTTTATTGATTTCCGTAAAAAATCGCTTTAAATTTATAAAAATATCCGATTACTCAAATAATTTATTATTTACTTTAAAGGTAATAAAATAACTTATCATAAATAGCAGAAAACGGCATTTAACAAATGCACGGACAACTCGAGCAGTGAAAATAAAATGACCCGCTTTTACAAACAATCAAAGCGCAAGCAATGTAATCGTTAAGAAATTTTAACATTAAAATAACTATTTAACGTTAATTAACCTTAAAATAAGAGTACATTCATAACTGTACTTTTTAAAATCGGCTAAAACTTTCACCAGATGTCACAGCAACAATGGCAACCCGATTAGTTTTTAAATTGAATTGACAACTTCTTTGTGCGTCATCGTAAATACTACGAAGGTTCCAGAACTTGGTGGTAAGAACTGGGCCTCCCCTCTATGTTAAATCTCTCCACAGAAGGCAAAACGTGTACCAACACGTGCTATTCGTGTTGTTACACTTTCCCTATCTATGTACGTATGTACTATGAAAATGCAATATAATTCTAGAAGGGATAACTTATTATTTAATTTCGTTTCGTATTAATATTTGCTTAATAACAAATATTTTTTTTTACATATTAATGTAATTTGATATTTAAATCTGTACTTATGAAATCGTTTGTACTTACGGACTATAAGAGAACGGCCATAACTGATGTCTAAAAAGCTAAAATTTGGAACATATCCTATGTTGACATCACGGCCAGACGTACAAAAAGTGCAAAACGTCTACGTCGATCGAAAACTGTCACCGCTGATGTGTTCATATATGAGTCAATGCCAGCAACAACAACCCAAGCAAAGCTTTTGTCAAATGAAAAGAACAAAGCTAGGTTGATATCGTTGTTGATGTCAAAACTACGAGGTACTGGATACGGAGCTGTACAGAGCACCGAAGACGCCGATACATTGATCGTTTCAACTGCTTTGGACCTATCTTCAGACTACCACAAGGTTGTTATCGTAGGAGAATATGTCGACTTGCTCGTTATATTAACTGGCGTGGCAGAACAGAGACACAAAAATGTCTATTTCATGAAACCTGGTAACGGTAACGGAAAGACATCGACATTTCTATATTCCAGTGACAGTCTCAAAAACAAAACTATAACACCGTACATTTTAACATGTCATGCGTTCACTGGATGCGATACAACTTCATCTCTTTTCAATCAAGGAAAATTGAAGTTGGTCACCCTTGTTGCCAAATATGAAGACATCCCTTTTGCCGTCGATAGCTCCAACGTTTTCAATGCTGACCCAGTCACCATCGCTGATGCCGGAGAAAAAATCTTGGCTAGAATATACGGAGGAAAATCGCCGAAATCCGTGAAGGATCTACGGTACGAAGGATTCGCTCGCTCCCTTACAAAGAGCAAGTTCAACATTGCTGGTTTACCACCAAAAAAAGCAACTGCAGACCAAAATTCGTACCGAGTTTACCATCAGGTGCAGCTTTGGATCAGTAAGTTGAAATTTATTAGAATTAATATAAAAACTATTCTGAATTAACACATAAATGTTTATTAACGTTATTGCTTTGTATTATTGTTTTACAGACCAAAAACTACCTTCTACATCGTGGGGCTAGAAACGAGATGCTTAGGCTATCTCCGGTATTGACAACACTGGAACCTGCGCCAGCCGACTTGCTCAAACTGATACCATGCAGATGCGAAAAAGGATGCGGAAAATCTTGCGGATGTAGAAAAGCTGGATTGAAGTGCTCCGAAATTTGCTACTCTTGTCACGGGTCATTTTTGTCACGGGCGGTCGTGTACAAACGTCAAGACATTTGAAGTTGATGAAGTGGACCTTGATGATGTCGAGATTGATTTAGTGGAAAGAAATATTTTCAATGTCGAAACTGACCAATTTGGAGAACCGCAAGATATCTTGAAACTGAAGACATCGAGGGAGGAACCAGATGAGGAAGCAACAGTTGACGAACTCGAAAATGAGGAATCGCTTGGCATTTCCACTTCACCTGGGTCTCCAACCAGAAAAAAAAGACGCATCGTAAATCGCAACGAATTTGCTGATGGTACGTATTTTATCAAAACTTGAATACAATTTTTTTTTTTATTATAATTTTTAATATTTAAATTTTTTTTTTATAATAATAACAAGTAATATTGAGGGTGACACTTCAAATAATTACTAATTAACAATTTTCTATAAACATTTTAACCCGTTTAAACAAGTTTTTACCACTGTTATTCAAAAAACATTCTTTTTTGTTAATAACTAATTTGTATAAATTGAAATTTTAATACAAGGTAAGTTATAATTATTTATACCTTCTGTCCAATTTTCAACCATCTAACAATTTTTTTCACAAAGTTATAAACAAAAACGCTTTTCACCCTCTCAAACCCTTGCGTTCACCCCAGAGGGTTGCAAATTTTAATTTGTTAATATTTTAACGTCCGAAACCACATATCGAAAAATCATAATGATACTAATTACTTGACCTTCACGGGCTTTATTGACTGGCCTATTTGACAACGCTCTAAAAAAAGCACGCGGACTGACTACTTTCTACGTTGATAAAATCAACGTAGAAAGTAGTAGTACATAAATACGGTGTTAAATAACATCGTATTTATTTAACTTATTATAATGTGTAACGTATAACGTTCACATACATGTACAACATATATGTACAACATATATGTACAACATATATGTGAACGTTTAGTTTTTACTTATTATTTAATTTTCATTTTCCAAGTAATATATATTTAAAGCTCGCGTATATTATTAAATTACTATGTATATAAATAAATAAGGCATAAAATTTAGTATTGATTTTATAAAAATCGAACATTATATTGATTGACTTTCATAAAGTACATTTTATTTTATACATTTAGTTCTGTAGTGTATAAATATAGTATTAGAGTATGACAGGAGGAGTTATAACTGACATGACATCTAAAATAATCTCTGGTATTATTATGGATTCGTGAAATAATGGCGTTTTGAATGGAATTTTATATTGGAAGTAAAATTAAAGTGGATAAAGTTAATATATATTAAACAGAAACTGTTTGTAGTGCAAAATATCGCAGACAGCAGTGATATTATCAAATCGCATGGAACGTGTACATCAAAGGTGAAAGTTTAGATTTAAAAAAACACATGACTTGATTTTATTTTCTTCTGCCATTGGCCACATTAAATGATTTATGAAAAGTAGTAGCAGCTATGTGCTATGTAATGTAGATTACATTCCGAATCAGTGCTTTATTTTTCGAAATTTTACGTACAATAAATTACGTTTCATTGAAATATTAATTCCAACCAAACAACATTTCTTCCAGCTTGTAATAAATAATGGTTATTAAATTTGATTTTAATTTATTGGTTAAAGAAGTACTTTCAATTGTATTGTCAATGTGTTTTCTGAAGAAGCATCTTTTTGTTTAAAATGGAATATACGGAGAGACTCATCATAAACGGAAAATACAAATAATGAAACTTATACTATTACTGCATCATTATGACTTGCATGTTTCGATTATTTTACCAACGTCTTTCGTTTATTTTTATGACAGGCCTAACGCGAACTCACTGATAATGCAATTATCAGTGAGTTCGCGGGTGGGTTTGTACCTTACGTTTACTTCTCCGACCCGTAAGTCGTGTTATAACTTATATCCTTACCTGAATAAGGACTCAAAAATTACGTTTCTTTTTTTGGTATAGGCGCGTTAAACTAAATTCATCGGATTCACATAATAGTATATATAAAACAAAGATGATACGCTTAATCGAAATGATACAAGAATATTTTATCATTGTCATTTCATAATTCCTTCTCGAGAGCTGTCACATGCATTTGACTATGTATGTTATAACTTAGTGAATATGATACATAGGCGGTTTTATTAATATTATATTAAGTATTTTGCTCACCCTTCAGAATAAAACAAACACAAGCAAAACAAATGATTGTTGTAAAACAGTTAATTATATAATATGTGTATATATAAATATATATATAATATATAATTGAATATTGGTTGATGTTTTATTTCTGATAAATCAGCTTCTTATTTATAAACAATGATGCATAATTTTATTAAATTAAAAATGTAATGATATTTGATAGTGCAGCAAACTAAAATAATATGGCCGTCATGGAACATCCGTTAGTTATCATTGTGTTGTTATTGTAAAAAAATATGTAAAAAATATAAAACAATTAATAAATATGGAGTAATAAAAGCAGAGTTTTGTCAATACTGTTAATGTAATTATTATTTTAGATGTATGTGAAGTTCTTATTAACATGGATAATCAATGAAGAATGAACGTACAACTACGTATACACCGCCAAGAGACAAGAGCACCCTTAGAGGTGGCGCTAAGGGTACAGAACGGCATAAGAGATCGAGTCGGGTTTACACCAAGAGCTAATTCTAGCTGAATTAAAAAAGGAGGCTATTTCATTACCCGGGCCTCTATGTCCGTACCATCTATTTGCAGTCTATGTCATCTAATTCGGTTCAGCGGCTTAACCGTGAAGAGATAACAGACAGAGTTACTTTATAATTTATAATATTAGTAATCGTATAGAAGATCAAGTGATGTGGTTTAAACTTAACATCATGCTTGTATTCGTATTAGTTCTCGGTTGAGGTCACACGTTAACCCAGTTTAAGAAATGCTTACATACTTCTCATTAACGTAAAGTGAAAACATGTATTTACAATTTTACAGCGCTTCAAGCGGTTATTATTCCGTTATACTCAATATTACACGCACCAAGCAAATTAACTGTGTCGCTGAAATATAAAATTATATTGTGTAATACAAATACAATAGATACGTACTAAGGTTAAATACATTTACATAGATGTTATAAATTTGTACGTGATATGCTGTTATTGCTTATTATTGAGACTTAGCCAATTTCGACCAAATTTCTGCACATTTATAACACTTGAAGACAATGTATCACATTTTTCCTAGTAACATTGGGATATTTTTTGTAATATAATTTTTAACTTTATATTATTATTTTAAGATTAATAAAAAAAAAAGATTTTGTAGTTTTTTTATTGTATTGTAGGATATAAAAAGGACTATCGTCTCGTGACTATCTCGATGGTAGGTTGTAAAGTTATAGATCCCGAGGGTACAAACCTTGACTCGAGCAAGAAATTCTCACCGATAAACCTGGATGGTTCTGTGCCTGAACTTTCCAGTCGTGTTCGATATCCCTTGACATCGGATTATGAGAGATACATAATTGAGATTGCATTTGTGTTTCGCAGGTCGCCCAGAGAATTAACGAACAATCATTTGCACGTCCACTCCGTTTCAAATATTTAAATATTGTAAACAATATTTAATTGCGAAAAATATCTCGCAGAGATTATTTAGGCAGGTATGTTTTTGAATGAAATAAACAAAACACTCGCACACTGCATTGAAATTGAAATTCTACCATCATCGGTTTGATAAGAAACCTATTTCTATGCTCATTACCATTTGCCTATATTTCTTTTCACGATGTAAATTTAAATAACACATATTTCCATTTCGAGTAGTAGAGCACTTGTATAGAGATGAAATATATTTTATAAAACCTCCTTTGGTTATCTTAAAAAAAAAAAAATGGATTTAACATTGTCTTAATATTTATAGAACGACACAGTTTTTACGATGCTTCGATATTTTTTTATGTAAATACCTGTATATTTACAAATTCACATACACTGGGTGCATTCGTATTTTATTTACTTGTCAGTTCAATTTCTAATGTTAATTAATCCGCAAAATTAAAGTTTATGTAAGATAAAATATGGAGGAAAAAACGATTTCGTAATAATTACAAGTCATCCAAATACCAAATAAAGACGAGATGATAAGAAAATCTTCATGAATTCGTTTAAATAATGAATAATCTTAAAAAAGTAGAAATTCATAATAATGTATTATGTGTAAAATATATTATTATGATCACTCTAATATTATAGATTTTAGAAATATTGCGTGCTAATTAAAATGTAGTAATTGTCTATGGGATTTTTTAATATACTTATAATATTAATTGGCAGTACACCAGAAAGCTATGTTATGTAATTAATACGTAAATATAGTATATTTACACAGTATAAAACAAAGTTTAGTTTAAAACTCAACGGATTTTAATGTAGTTTTATCAATAAAGCGAGTTATTCAAGAGGAAGGTTTATATGCATATTATACGCCATACGCCATAAGCCGAGATTTTCAATATTACTGGCCCAAAGAAAAAACAGGATTTTCTTTTTATGTTTGTTCTCCAATTAAGTGTTATAATAATACAATACCATCTAAGATTAATATAATTTATTTGTAGTTGGCGTAGATTTTCTATCTCGATCTCTACTAATTTAGCTTTAATTCCTTCTTGCATAAGATATACATCTTTTGGTATAACTCTTGCCTTATAGCCATTGATAATACATTTTTTATAATATGACATTTATTCGAGAAATTTAAAGTTCTAAATGAATATGTAGTATTTAAACCCACTGATATGTTTACATACTGGCATCAGGGTTTCGCCAGTATTTATGAGTTGTAAAGGGGTCGTGTATTTGAGTTTGAAAAATAATTCTTTAGAAGATATGGCAGATTCCAAATTACGTGCAACAAAAAAAAAAAGAAAGTTCGCTACGAGACGGTTGGTCGGATAACTGTAACAGAATAACTTTGAACTTGGCAATTAAAATTTAAATTACAAATCTCTATTTTTCAATTAAAATACGACTGAAACTAATTTATATATTATTAATAATTATGACTACTAATAAACACATCAACATTATACAATAAAAATATCTAGTTAATATTCTTGTTAAGCGTACTTTTTATTTTCTTTAATTACAACTTGCAACCGTTCGCATCCGGATCGAGTCGCTAGTTATTTAAATATCAAACTAGCATAATTTGTATGACAATAAACATAATTTGTATATAGATCTGTTTACTAACGAAGGCGCGCGCTTCTACTTTAAATTATCGCCGTGCATTGGATGAGTGACGCTCGTACTCACAAGATGTCTTAGTGTGCGTGAGATGACTAATGTAAGAATAAAGAAAACAAAAACAAATTAGATTATATTTTTAATGCACGCCGCTGTTAACAAAGAGGCGCGTGCCTTCGTTTGTGAAAAGATCTAGAGTACCTATACAAATTATGCGTTTAATATATAAATACTAACATCTTATGTCCTTAAATACTTATATGAATTATCCTTTCATGATAATATCGATTGGAGGAAATTAATATGTAATTATTTTCCTACTGTATTATTGATGACATTTTTATATGTAAACCCAATTAGTGCAATGTAGTTGCAAGAGGAAATTGTACATATTATAATTACATCAAAATATTCTTTGACAGTAATTATCTCTTACAAAATATGTATATAAAATTAAATGTTCATTCAGAAATGCCACGAAACAAATGATGATATACGACTATTTTTTTAAATCGGTTAATCTTGTTGTATTGCTACTATTTCCAATGTTTGAAAAAATGTAACTACAGGCACAAGGGACATAACATTTTAGTCGACAAGGTTGATGGTCAATTCAATGTTTATTTTAAGCCGGCTAATTAGAAGACTTGGTAGACTCTTTTTCTTTTTCTTGCCTATTTTTAAATAGATTTTTAACCGACTTTCTAATAGAAGATTTTATCAATTTGGCTGTTTGTTTTGTAAACATATTAATATTGATGATAATTTTTAATCAAATCAAATCAAACTGGACTTTATTCAAGTAGGCCAATACAAGCACTTTTGAATCTTTCCTAAAATTTGTACAAGAAAAAGATCCAGCCTCGATTGTAAACAAATTCTGTCACACTTTGAAGTCGATTCCATATAAATAAAAATAATACACTTCTGGTTAAAAGGGATGCAAAAGAATTATGCCTGTTTTGTTACGTTTAGCTAAGTCGGTGTTTAATGTTATATATATATATATATGAACAGTAAAATTTAAATTTAAATTATGTTTTTTAATTAATATGGCACACATTCAAGAATATGTAATGTTGTTGTTTACTTGCAAAGTGGTAAAAGTATATTAGGGTACAAAATACTTATGATTTGTTTTGTTTATTTATTAAATTTGGTTTTAAAAATATATATACGCAAAAATATTTGTAGTAAGCTAATCTATAATATACCTACTGGCGAGTCTTTATGACGAGGAATGTAAGAAAACAATTGCCTTTAATTGTCCTTAATCGATATGCGCCTGTCTGTTGTTAAATAATAAACAAAAATAATAACAAGACAAATAAAATAAAATAAATACTATTTTAAGATCTTTAATTAAATTAAACCAACCAAGTTACCACAAATCATGTGATGGTTTTAGCTATTTTTCCTCATTTACAAACTTTCCGTATGGGCAAAACCAATGAAAAAAACGTTATGAATAAATATGTTCATATAGGACACAACAAACGCATGGAACAAAAAATGTCCATGACGCGTCTTACATCTTTAAATCGACGATGCGGTATATTCGTTTCATTGCTTGCATGTAAAACGCCACAAGCGCAATGTGGTTAATTCGACAAAATCGCAATGAAATTCGAGCAATTAATTTCAGATATAAGACTCGAGTAATAAAAAAATCTATAAAGCGATTGAAATATAGTAGTTGATCATAAACAATTGTTTAATAAATAATACGGTTTCGGACTCTACAGTATTTTGCTGCATCGATTCATCGCAATGGTTTAACTTTTCATACTTATAAAATATTTAATAGGAAAGTACTCACCTAACTGGAATTTGCTGAGGGAGAAAGTTTTTATCGAACATGTTATGTTCTTAAACTCCAAACAAACCGACGTCCTTGGTAGCAAAGGAGTAACGTTGTTGTTACTCAGTTCCATGCACTGTCCATCTTTTACACCGGGCGTCATTGTTTATTTTTAATTATTTTCACAGTAGATGTTAATATTACATTCCAATTCTAAATCACAGATTCATAAACACTAATTTAAAATTCAAAGTTTATAAATCTTTGAATTCCACCAAGTCTTCTAGATTAATATGTTCATTCGAGTTCAAACCGCATGTAATCCACTGGACACGGATCTGTAAACAAAGTGAATAATATAAACTCATTATAATTATCAGTTTGTGCTTATAATTAGTCATTACTTAAAACAGTTTATTTGCTTAATTGAAGTTCCGTATTTTTATTGTCTGGTTTGATCAGTATTTGGCAGTGTTTGAACTTGTTGTCCTTTCTGATTGATAAGAAATAGATACACTACAAATTTTTGACACGATACTTTATGTCGTAATTTTAATATGCACTCAAAAACTTTGAAGTAAATCTTATTCGATACAGCAAAAAATATTGTAACTGTAGTTTGATTTATCTGTTATTCTATTTTTATCCTTATCAGAATATACAATAATTTGAAATGTTTTCATTGATCATACTGAACTTCGAACCTTTTAGAAATTATAATTTGGGACAGTAGTTTCAGAGATATTAAAAAAGAGCACAGAACGCGTTTAATAAAGTGGTACACAAAAATACATCTTCACGATCACAGCAAGTAATATTTTTAATTAGCCAATCTAATCAAATGATATTATCATGTCTTATATATTTATTATACATATAAACATATTTTTTAATCAGATTCCACGAGAACGATTGAGAAGCTTTTTTGTACAAACTTTTATCACTGGTGACAATACAATCTAATTCACTGAATTGCCTTCCGTGTCCAATCTAATAAAAATAAATTTGTTTTTAATAAATGATAAGATATATGTTATTATATAACTATGTCATTTGACTTATATTGAATATCTTTTATACCGAATTTATTTTGAATTATAAAGAATATTTAAATGACTTGCTATATGCACTGTTGAATCATATTTAACGAGAAGAATTAACTTTAAAGGGACCACCGTCAGTTGTATAGAGTACTTTTTTATAAGTCTTTGAAAAAATACTTTGTATAAGTATAAGCAGTGTCATAACTGCTGGTGGTGATCATCAGCTGAGAGGATGTGAGCAATCATTTATAAACTTGTCCCGTTTATTTATAATCGTTCTACATATTTCAAACGATTGTCATTTTATATACGACTGGAATTTGATCTACGGCTTCTAATAAAATAATAATAATTATTTATTTACTTTCATAATAATTACTTATATAGCCTGACCTTAATAACACTATGCAACATCAAAAAAATCGCTGATATCCCGGGTGGAGATTTGTATTATGTAAGCTTAGTAAATAACAGAAAACAAATTTATATTTAGATATCACGTCCCAGAACAAAAATAACGGTAATTTTCGTAACGAAGATTATAATCTTACTTTATTTACTTTCCGCTACACTTAGTTGAGGGTAGTTATAAAATTATATAATGGATATGTACAAAAGTCATGAAAAAATTTGTCTTATTCATAAATCTACAAAATGCCGCGTGTCTATGTTACTTTTCCTAACTTATTTTGTTATGTTTGTGGTCAATTTACATCTAAAAGTGAAAAAAAAAAACGTACTGCCACTACTAACTATAAGAGAAATCCCCGTCTTTTGAAAAAAAGGTTATATTAATTTAGAATAACAATTTATGTCACTAATTAGTAATTATGTAGGTAATTTTAAGTAAAATCATTAAATGCGTTTCACTATTAAACTTATGTGATAGAACAATTTTATTTCGATATTCCACATACTTCTAAGGCGGCAAATCATAATTACATACTGTGAATACAGTGAAATAAAAAAAAATACTTTGTTGCATAGTGTAATTAATACCTTATAGTCAATGATTAAGTATAATTCTTTCATGATAATTATTTTTATTACACGAATTAAAACTTAATTATAAAACCAAACAGATTAAATGATTATTATTATTGTTACCCGTGTCACAGTCCGTCTATAAAAATATAAACTTTTTTTTTTGTGTGTTGTTATTTATTTCACACAAAAAAACATCTATAAAACTATTACATGATTGCACTATGAGTAAAGACTTAATGTGTAATATAATATGGTCACCAAAAGAAAAACAGGTCAAGTACTGGCTATCCTAGCTAGGCTAAATTAAATAGCCTGTGTTAAGGATAATCAGTCCTCTCCCCGAAAGTTGAAATACTTAATTAAAATACATTAGAGATCTATCGCCTGGGTATTACAAAACGTATCTTATGTAAAATGTTTATAGGTAAATAATTAATTAAATTAAAATAGGTAATAATTAAGAGGTGTGATATTTTTTGTATTTTTTTGTGGGTGCGGGAGTGTTTGTGCGTGTTACTGTATATGCCTGTGCGTGCGTGCGTGTGTGTGCGTGCGTGTAAGTGTGTATGGGTCAGTTGAAATTAGGTTATAGAAGTAATATATTTTTCTGTTTCATCGTACGTCTTGTTAAGCAGGAACGCAAATAGCATTTTTTTACACTGAGCTAGTGGCAATTTATATATAAACAGTTTTACATTCAGCTTATTATACAAGTAACGACCAAGATAATAACCGAATCGTTTAGTGAAAACAAATTTTGGAGTGTGTAAGCAATAAATGTTATTTTTGCGTCGTTTGTCAATAGCAGTGTACGGAATCTTCTTATGTTGGTATATAATTAAATTTAATACGAATAATTTTCTTACGCTAAGAACCCCACAATTTGAGTATAACAAATTGGTTGGATAGAGATGTGGCCGAAAAGTTGCCACCTTTAAGATGGCACGTTGAGCAATTTCTAAGGTTATTTCATAGTAGTTTTTGGTGCACCACCCCAACATGAGATGCAGTATACAATGAGAGATTGGCATAATGCATAATAATTTTTTTTAATCACTGAAAAATTTGTAATATGTCTTAGTGTTTTAAAAATATAAATTAATTTGCGCACTCTGCCTGTTAGTAACTCTATATGATCTTTGAAATTTAAATGCTTGTCAAGAACAATGCCAAGATATTTAATTTTTTCAGAAGAGGTTATAGATGGACATTGACATCTTGGGTTGTTTTTATCGGAACAAGAGTGAAGTTTCAGGAATACTGGAGTTTTTGGTTGAGAGTTTGAACGAATGGAGAAAGTTACGAAATTAGTTTTTGTAGCGTTGATTGTAAGGTGCAGAGAGTGGATGCAATGCATGACGTAGTTCAGTTCATTCTGGGCTATAGTTTGGAGTTCAGGCCAAGATTTACCGATGAAGGTAATAGCGGTATCATCAGCAAAGGAGACAATTTTTCCATTGGGTATATGCATTCCACAAAGGTCATTTATATAAATAAGAAATAGAATTGGCCCCAAAATACTACCCTGTGGAACGCCGTAAGAAATCGACAGCTCATCACTAACATGGTTGCTGATTTTGGTAATTTGAGAACGATTAGTAAGATAGCTGCGAAAAAAATTGTTTTGCGTACTCCTAACACCTAGTCTCTCAAGTTTCGATAGGAGTGTGGGAATAGAAACGGTGTCAAATGCTTTGGTAAGGTCTAGGAACACTGTCAAAGCTTTGTGTCCTTTATTGAGATGTTCGACTACATAATTGGTAAGTTCATGGACGGCATCTTTTGTACTTTTGTTTTTCCTAAAACCAAATTGCTGGGAAGAAATTAGATCATATAGTTCGATATAGCAAACAAGTCTTTTATAAACTAAACGTTCAAGAACCTTCGATAAGGCTGTTAAAATTGCAATGGAATTCGCATTTGAAAATAGGAATTACTATAGCCTTCTTGAATGATCTTGGAAAGATGCCCATGTGGAAGCATTGATTAAAAATATGACATAGGATAGGTGCCAGAGTTTGTGAGTACCTTTTAAGTATGACTGATGAAATGTCATCCCAACCAGTAGTGGAATTTGAAGCCTTTTATAATAGTAACAATTTCATCAGAATCTGTTTGTTCCATAACAGAAGAGGATAGGTTATTTGCTGAGGGTGCGAGTGAAGATAAAATTGTATTATCAATATTATGATTAATTTTGTTAGATAAATTAGAACCGACATTGACAAAAACCTCATTTATATTGTTGCATGCTTGTAGCGGATTATGGCACCTAAAAACCGAATTAAATCTCTAAGATCAACGTCACTTCATCGAACATCATTAATACATTTGGACTTCCAGAGAGATGATAGATAGCAGGAAAGTCCGATATGACAAGAGATTATTTGATTGTTTTATTAATTATTGTATAACTAAAGCGGGAAAATTTGCATAGATACATGGATGATTTAAAAATAAATAATAATTGAAAATAAATTAAATGGAATTAAAATGTCTTTAACAATTTATAAAAAAATAAACACATTGCCTTATGAATTTTAAATAAGCAGAGACATTTACACCAATACTACCGAAAAACGTAATAAATTATTATTCATAGGCGTCTCCAATTTTTAAGTTTCCAACGAATACCTTATTTTTTTCTAATAATTATAATCAACAAATCAATTACACAGGGTTAATATCGGACTGGATTTAAAATATGTAGAGTAAAAATAGATTCTTAATACTGTTCAAATAAAAATTAATTTAAAATCTGTCATACGGATACTCTAAAAAAATAAATTCTGCCGAATTAATATCATTAACAGCTTCTTGAACTCATTAAAAATATAAACTACATTATATATTTTTTTATGTGTGGCGAAACTTTGTAACAGGAAGCCGAGAGAGCGTGTACTATTTTATTTGACCAATGTATGGTTGGACTCAATGGTTTTGTTAATACTGTACTAAAATGTGCAGTAAAATTTTAATTCAAAAAGGTTTTGTCTATACATTTAGTAAATAATAGTGTTTTAAATATAATACCTACATTACAAAATAACTAAGGCATATTAATTTCTAATGTTCATGTTGTATGGAAATTCAGTGGTGATTGCCGGTATTTGAACTCACAATTATGGTTTAGATTCGCGGGTCCTAACAACTGGGCCATCTCGGCTTTAAGGTACGAATAAGTAGAAAAAATCTGAACGAGTGCTAAAAAAATTATACACACATTTATGATTAAAGAATGCATTTGCTTGAAAATATATTCTGCTGCATAATCACTAAAAAGTCAAGACAAATTATATTCCAAAACTCATTGTTAAGTGTGTATTATTTTTAATTTATGTAAACTTAGTTTAAAAACTTAGGTCCTAAGATAATGATCGTTTTTGTAACTATTTTTTTAATGGACAAAAATACTTTTTGCATTGAATAGCAACGTCAATATCTCTTTTGGCTGTTATGTTTTTATTAATTTTATCTAAATTAATAAAAACATGATGAAACATTTCATCAATTATAAAAACCACATGACGCATGTTTAGGGAAACTCAAACAATATGAACTGTAACGAATGTGTGTGACTCATACGCATTGCATACAACTAATTTTAGATACGTGAAATTTGAATGCGGTGTTACACTAACACTTATTATGTAGTTAAATTTTTATCCTTGAATAATAATAATAATATTAACTTAGTGGTTAGAATGCGTACATCTCAACTTATATATTTGCTTATAAAGGATCATTATATTCTTTTAGTATATAGTATTTTGTTGGCTTGTGACTTGTGAGATATGCGTAGTACAAAAACAATACGAAATTTTTGGGCGAGCTGCTGATCTCCTAGCTAGATAGATGTGTAATCTGTACAAAATATAAAATGTACTACAGAATACCTTAACATGACTTCTATAGATATATTTCGTAGGCACGACGACGAAAATGGTACAGAAAGTACAGAGAGCGAAACGCGAAGTAAACAAAGAATATACTTAAAGATTAATTGAAATAACTTCTAGCGTTATCAACTTAATAATCTATTAAATAAAATTACCTTGTAATTCTACTTATCCTTTCTCGGATTTCATGGTAGAATATATTTGGCGTATAATTTTATTTCCTATATATTTAGTGTGTATTTAAAATAATTTTCAGTAAAAAGTGCGCAGCACTGAAGTGTAACTGACAACTGATAACTGACACTAAAGAAATGTTGTTACAATATTTTTAATTATTACAATAATTCTATACTCATCACATTGCTGGCAACAATATACGTTATTATTATATTTAATATTTAATAGTTTTTTAAAATAACTGTCTGACATACAATGCGCAGCCTTAACAAGTGTAACCGATAACGATGAAAATTGCCACAAGAATTTCTAATGGAATTTAGATGAGCACGAATGAAAGATTTTTCAAAATTCGTCTCCTAAGGGAATTAAACAAGGAATAAAACATTCAATGTAAAATTAAATATTAAAGGATTCTTTTAACGAATTAGAGACAGTCGTTTGAGGTTTTTTTAATTTATCAACTACGGGTGAAATTCTGGATGTGAAATATGGAAATCGATCATTATGATTCCGTTAATGATAAAAAAAAATCATCCCTTAAGAAGATTGAGGTTAAAATTATGCTAAGATGATATACTCGTTCGTAATTTTTCGAATTCCAAACATGGTAATTGGTCTATAAGCAATGTACCCAAAAAACTGTAATAAATCATACAGCTATTATCTACATCATATGAATTCGATGTTTATTGTTATTGTTGGTATTTAAAAATAAGTAGGGTATTAAAAAAAACCTAAATTTAGAAAAATCGTTAAGAGAAGTAATATTTTAATAAATATTAAAGATTTTCAATTTACATATTTATAATAGAAGGTTCGATGTGTAATAATTTTTTACACTTTTCATTTCCGTAAACATATATTGTTATATTGTGTTTGCGTGTCAGTTGTCGTAGGTTTTAGGTATAAAAAGTTGTCCTTCCTTGGGATTCAAGCTCGCTTCATACTAAATTTTATCAAATTCGATCGAGACGTTTAACTGTGAAAGCATAACAGACAGATTAATCGCATTAATTATATTAAGTGTAGACTACAATTACAATATTCTTATATTGTGAATTTAACAATCAATGTAAAACAATTTTAGGTATTAATAAAAAGTTTCGTACACCATGCGATTAATGTTATTTTAGTGGTGGTGGCTAAGTGGATATCGGAGCTGGTCGGGTGCGTAATATGTCACTAGAAAAATGTATTATGCATTTAAATGTAAAAGAAACTTCACTCTCTATCGAAGTGATTTAATCGATTGACAATATTATACTGCAGCGTTATAACATTCGTATAAAATAATCGTTAAAATATATATTATTTATGCGTGTGAAGAAACTTTTAAATAATTACTGTTATTTTAAAATAAAAATGTTAATGACTTATTATAATTTAAGCTAAATGGAAAAAAGAATTCTATTGTTTGTTTCATTGAAAAAAATAAGACTAATCATGTACGTAATACTTATTTTTTTCTAGTTAGGTAATATTTTTTGATAAAGTGGTATTTGATTAACTATTTTCTATAAAATAATGTAATTATATTATTAAATATGTAAATAATATTTTTAAAAAAACGTGACATTTGGACGACGTGGTCGCAGGTTATATGAGATTCAAATTTATTAAGCATTAAAAATAATTAAATTTACTGAGTTGAACAATTGAGCCTGAGCTAATTGGCATTGATGAAATCGTTGTTAGTTTGTATTTGTACATACATATTAATAAATATTATCTCTAAAGTATATCTAATTAATAGTGGTTTTCTTAAAATAATTATTTATATTAGACATTAAAATGATAAGCTGGTAATTTTAATTACTTTAGAATAACGAGCCACCTTCATTTGTCGCAATAATGTCTCGAATCATTGAAAAACGCCCCCATTACTTATACAAATAATTTAAAATAGGAATACATCATTTTAAAATACACAGAGTAAATCCACCGAAGTATCGATAGTGGAAGTACGTCAGAAATATTTTTGTGCCGTTGTCTCGATCGTTAACCCCCAAAGTTCTATCTATATTAATAAAATATAAATGTCATTGCAGCCGATTACAAGTATATATTGCATTATTGAATTGGGAACAATTAATTTAGTGTAAAACTTTTTATAAGAAGACACTAACCATAATTATAATACTTATTTTATACAATAATATAATTTATATATAACGACTATATTTAGATTAATGTATATTAGATTAATATTATATAATTTACTCGAAATTTTCTAAAAAGACATGCATCTAATACGACAAAAAAATAAATTTAAAATTTAAAAAAATATTACAAACTTATTCGAATCTCATCACGACGATTTCATCCGGGTTGATAACTTTCACGTAGTTAGTGTACACGCGCGAAAGTAAGACGAATATTTACTCAGTATTCACAACCGCACAAGTACACTATGCGGCCATTTAGTTGTGACTGGCCGCGGCCGGTGTTCTGACTTCTGTCCGCTTTCGTTATGCTATTCGTACGCCCGCCGGCGATCGCCTTATAGCAAAGTCTGCAATAAGTATTGATCCGAGTCGTATCAATGGCGCGTCTGCGTTTGTAGTATGGAACACGTCATTCTATTTTCAGTACTTTATGTTTAAAGCTGTTGCTGAACGTTATTCAGTCGAACTAAGATTAGCACTGAAATATATTATATAAAATTGAATATGTACAGCAAATATTAATTTTACCTCAATTAATTATAGTGTTTAGAAGTAATAAGAATGCCATGTATAGATAATAACATAAAATATTATAATATTGATAATCAGAAACAAATAACGGCGTTCTGAATTTTTTATGTTTGTATTATATAAGAGAGTTAATATGTTATTTTGTTAATGTAATTTTATTTTCGTTTGAAATAATACTCAATTTTAGGTTCGAAGCGACTAAAAGATAAACTCGGCTTAGAGTATAAGTATTATTTAGAATATCTATTTTCTTGGAATAATTAGTTGCAATAAATAAATAAGATGAATTATGTTAATTGCAAGCGGAATATATTTTTTATTTATACATAAATTACACTTATCTCCTTTTGTGTTGAAGTGAAGATACTTGATGCAGTGCCAGATTTTCAGAAGTATTTTGGTAATATGGACGTCATGGGAAACACCGTTACTCATAAGAGGAATACAGTTTCCATAATATGCTTATTATATGCTTATAAATATGCTTATTTTCGCGTGTAATTTGCACACAATACTTCTGAGGGCTTAAAGTCAAATAGATACCGTCAAAAACTACTCGACAGTATACTGTTGACACAACAATTACTGAATTAAATTCATTTTATTGTATGTTTTAATTGTTCGAATACATTTTTTGTGGTGTACATTGAATTATGGTTACTGATTATTAAATATATTCAGTAATGTCGCAAGTTTTCTAACAACGGCGTTACAAAATCATATTGAAGATATATTTTTATGTTTATTTTGCACTTCACACTAAATACAACTATTTCTTATTACACAATTTGTTCAGCCAAGCAATACTATGATGACCTTTTAAATTTATTTTAGGAAAGCCATTGAGGTCTTAGGTTTCGTGGTAAGTCACCTTCTGTCGTAGTTTCTGTTGTAGTAAAAAGTTATACCTAATACCTAAATACATCTTGTATTTAAGTACTACTTTTTACGCGGCCGATGCTTAGAGCTGAATTCTGAGATGTTCCTTATCCCTGTAATACAGTGGATCAATCCTAACTAATATAATAAAAGGGAAAATGAATTCGTTTATTTGTTTTATATAATTTAAAGATATTCATTATATTACAATTCATAAAATGAAAACTTTGATATCATGTAAATTCTACGTCTAATGTGAGCAGAAATACTGCAATACGTTTGACTAAGGCCCAATGCCGCTAGCTATCAGCTACAGAGCAAGGTTAACGTATTATTTTATCGGTTGTTCCTACAGCTGATAAAAATAAATAGGAACTTGCAAAAGAGTTATTCTGTTTTGTGTATAATTTCAGTATTTAAAGTGATTTATTATTTTAAATCTTATATACCTTTATTTCTATAATAATTGCTACTGGAAAAATGAAACATATTTGTATTTTTTTTTTATTTAAGCCATTTCGTTAGTTCTCCAAGCTTTTGTTTTATTGATCTGTATTTTATAAATATATATTTGTCAGTGTCACGAAACCTCAAAACGTAAATTGGAAATGTCCGATGATAGCTAGTGGTGATTACCTAGTAACATATTACCATATGAAACTAGTCACATTGTCATTCTAAATAATATTACAAAATATGCAAAGGTATTTTTTTATTTGTTTGTTTTGCTTCCACGTCTTACTTCACTGAACCGATCATCATGAAAAATTTTATAGACATTGTTAGTTGTACAGAAAAGGGCATAGGGTATTTAATACCTTGCCTTACCCTCAAATATATGCAAAGCCTCGTGTGGAAACTAGTCATTTATAAAATAGTTGCATTATCCCGAATACTTGGTCTTTTATTTGTGTCGTAAAACGAGCTTACTCTTAGACACAAACGCAACAAATTAGGTGACAGGAATAGGATATTGAGAATCGACGTCAACTTGGATAAAAACGCAGTTGTGTGTTTTTCGACCAAGTAAGCGGTGGTGCGGTCTACTCAAAACAAAGAACTCTACAAAAGAAACAACAATTTATCTGATATAACTTTTACGTAACGTTCATTTCGTTGGTGATTGTTATTATGTACAAAAAGCGAAATATATCTCTCAGACATAAGACGACTTTAATACAAAGACTGGGTTTGAACAGAATATGAAAATACCACATTTACATTTACAGTACAAGTACCAGCCACTGGGCCGTCTTTGAATATTAAAATCAAGGTAATATAATAAATTTAGTTTTCGAATCATACAGTTTATTTAAACTATATATCATTTGTTTATCTGGTACGTTATAAAGGCAAGACTTGATTTGATTTTCCTTGAACTCCTTATTCACGTGGCCTATCATGTTTTATGGTGATATTTTCTTTTTAATTGCTTTTCTGCAGAAATAACTATAATATAAAAAAATACTAGTACTATCTAAGATAAATCTCATTAACGCCATTAATTCATAACTGCGTCGCATAGATAAAAGGTATATCTCATAGCTGTCAGTTCTGCAGCCTTTCTTATAGATTCAGATTAATAAGAACAATCAAATCGAAGAATATAAAAATATTTATTAATAATTATATTAATAAGCTATAGTTAAAATCATATAATTTTAATGATCCTCATAAGAATATGCTTAATCTAAAGAGGTATATAAACTGTCATATATATCTAATGAGATGTAATTTATTGCTATTTGCATTGATAATAATGAATTTACAATTATTATTAATTATTTTACACTTCCAGAAATTTCCAGCCATCAATAATAAAATCTGTAGGATGAAATTTTGCACAGGAATTATTTATGGAAGGTAAGTGAGCACTAAGGAAGGATTTTTAAAAATTAATCTTTTAAGCGGGTTAAATTGCGGATGAAAGTATGTATGAAAATTCGTCATTTTTATGTTAGAAATATGAAAATCGGCCTTTAAGTTTCTGTTTATAGGTAAACGACTTTAAAGCGTTTATCGAAACTTACCACCTATGACTTAAACTTACACCATATTAAATTGAGAATGAAAGTTTTTATCAAAGTTTGCCATTTTTGAATTTAGAAATACTCGTGACTCGATCACTCGATGTTATTGTAAATTCATCCATTATGAAGAATGTTGTGATAGTTTGTAACTTCTTAAGAGCGCCTAATATATTTCAATTGTCGCTTCTTAATTCCTGTCATTTTTAAGTTTGTTTGCGTGTAATTACGTATGTGTGTATAATAAAATCTATTATAGTCAATCTATTAAAGTCCAATCGATATAAAACATCGTGATTCAATTACATTATTTTTTCCGTATATATTTTCGTTGGGTTTTATTTTCAATTGTATAGAAAATAAAATGGCATACGAATTATAATTAATTACTAAAATAATTATAATATATTGGATATACACACAAATGCAAAATATTTAAATCGATTGGCGTTCATGTCAGAACCAAGCGAATTAAAGGTCATATAACATATTCAAACTCAAAACTCAAACTCAAATTCCTTTATTCAACATAGAAGCATTACACTTACTTATTGATGGTCAAATTAAACACTACCACCGGTTCGGAAAAAGGAACACCTTGACCTGAGAAGAACCGGCGAAAGAAACTCAGCGGGTCTTTTTTTTTTTTTGTCAATTTAGTTAGATACATAATTGTGTATGAATAGAAACAGCCAGGAGGCGAACGTTTCATTCCCAAGGTGTGCTATCAAACATAAACTCACTAATTGTATAGTAACCTTTCGCACACAAGCGTTCCTTAACAATTTTTTTAAATTTGGCAACAGAAGCATTTTGAACGCTTTCTGGGATCCTGTTGTATATTAATTGTACGATTACCTACTTAATACGCAGAAATATTACATTCAATTTACTTTTCGAGTACTCACAGTGTACTATACTGTAAAAACTGATTCAAAATTAAACACCGAATACGATTGTAAATATCAGCAAGTGATATGAGATATTAATTATAATAATAACATTTAAAGGATACACGTATCAATAGCGTATCGCCGTTTGTTGTTTTTGAACATTACACTCACTCATAGTGAGATAACAAAAGAGTTCTTACAGAATAACACTTCAGATTACAAACATAATGATAATAAAAATAGCAATAGTAGATTAGTTATTGTAATGCGTAAAAAACAATACAAATCTGTTAGATGATTTGTTATCAGTTTGAGTCCAAGGTTCG
This sequence comes from Vanessa tameamea, assembly GCF_037043105.1. Classification (NCBI taxonomy): domain Eukaryota; kingdom Metazoa; phylum Arthropoda; class Insecta; order Lepidoptera; family Nymphalidae; genus Vanessa; species Vanessa tameamea. The sequence continues at coordinate 6,366,151 of NC_087318.1, read as the reverse complement.
CACTGTACTTATAAATGTATCATTTGTCTAGCCGTGACCGTCACCTCTATTAATTAATAAATTATTAACTATGAAATTAATTAGAAGTCCTTTAGTAAGATTGTAGTGTTTTTTTCTATTATATTTTATTATATGATAAAACTTTTTTGCCCTTGTGCGTCAATCTCGTGAAAACTACTGAACGTATCCATATGAGACTATGACTAATCACGTAATCGTCAGAATTCCGTAGAACCTTCCTCTTTTTATTTAATGCTCAGCGAAGCGGAATTAAAGCTATTATTGTATACTTAAATTTTCAAATGTTATAAGAACTTGTTACTATTATTAAATCATTTTTTATTTGCCACGGGTCTGCAGAGAAGCAAATGGGCCACCTGGTAAGTAGCATTCCCTGTCCATACACATTGGCGCTGTGAGAAATATTGACCATTACTTGGAGACTAAGATGTTATGTACCTTGTGCTTGTAGTAAGTAATACTGTCGTAATGACTTTTCAATCTAATTAGGGCTGTTTAGTAATAGAATATGTGATGTGTAGACGGCATCTACACGGCTGGTTTGCACAAAGGTCTACCAAAAGGTTTTGCACAAAGTTTACTTGATAGTATATCTTTATGCAAAACCTTGGTTAGGTACTACAGTCATACATTAATTTCCTAATCAATGTTTTCAAGGCAAGCTTAAGACGTGTGGATAAAATATTGTTATTTTGCCTTCGCAATTGTCCCATTGGAGGTTAAACATGTACTTATTTTTTGTTTTTGTGCTATATTCAAAGATTTAATCATTAAATAAAAATAGTCATTGAAGTAAGACAAAGCGGGCTCAAACATAAACAACGTTGAATTTTCATAAACTTATTTGTGGTTAGAATTTATCTCGAACTCAGTGCTGAAGGGAAAACAGTGTTAGGATAATTGCACATGTCGGATTCAATTCTACCATATGTGTGTCTTCTGATGCATAGGAGCGGTGTGTTGGCATCAACCAACTATGAAACTTTTACAAAACTATATTCAATATTCAAACTATAATAATTATTTCAATTACCGTCGTCTTATTATCAGCATATATTAAAAAAATATATGTTATACAGTTTACAGGTTGTACTGTTAAGATATTTTTAGTCGACTGGCGAACAACTTCTGAATAACCGGTGGTTACGCGCTCGACGCGGTCGATCTTCTAAATGTAAGAATATAATTATGTTAATCAATAATTTGAGAATGCCTACACCAATTTAGATAGTTTAAAGTTAATTATTTTGAGGTTATATTATTTATTAAACAGTCATGACTGCGTTTTGTTCATGGATTTATTTTTGCCGTTATAAATAATGTGACAATCATTTTCGACGATTTGTACTATCAATATATTCAAATAAATTTGGGCAAAATAACGTATTATTCAGTTGTATTCGGCGTATTAAACACGTCTTACGATCAATTCTATTGTATGATAATGATTAGCTGAAAACCTTTGCTGAAACACGATGAATATAATGGTACAAATATCATGTCAAAATATTAAGCGGATATTACGTGACGCGCGTTCAAAAAAAAAAATCGATTCTTCAATAGATATAACAAGATAAGATATAACTTTTAGTTCATAATTGACACACAGTCTTACTCTGTATCAAATTTAATAAAATTACGCTTTTATTTTTAAAATAAATGCGAGAAAGAAGTAAGTATGGTAATATCGAGTTGCATTTGTATATAAGGGTTATACGCATATCCATATAATTAAATATACATATATATATATGTCGCAGCGTCAGATAATTAAATAGTTTGATTGTAATCTCTTAGTTTTGAGATTTGATTCTGGATGGCCAGTGAAGTCAATCACTCTTTGTCACGTTAGAAAAACATAAAATGTCAGTTGTCAAGAAGGATAAGACAGATGTGGTCGCGGCCAATGAAATATTGTAAAAATCAATATACGATAATCCAGCTATCGATTTGTTGTATTTTTTGTGAATATGTATGACGAAGATGGTGACCCCGAACTAAACAATACTGCCGGCTCGCCGTTATATATGTAAAGAAAAAAAATGTATTTTTCTTTAATTTGAATTCCGCGCATCAACCGTCATCGAACGCGCAGTGACATGACAACTAAATTTTGTTAGCCATGAAAAATATTAACCTAGAATCAATTTCGTGATTGTGAAAAGTAATGTATCTTGTTATTTAGGAACAGACATTGTTAATAAATAAACATTAAATGTCGTTTCTTTTTTTACAGGTGCGTAAATATTATTTTTGTAAAACAATGCGTATTTTTGTAAAAAGATACCTTCTTTTATTTTATTTTTTATTATTGTAAAATTAAACAAATAAATCTTTTTTTACAGAGAAACTCAATTGTCTTTCATTAACTGTGTCGTCCTCATAAAAAGAATACCAGAAAAAAATCTTATATATATTTAAAATATTGTGATATTAAAAAACATACACAATAAAAACTTTGGGACCATTAGTAAGATGCGGACGTAGATAAAATATTATGTCTGCTTTAAAATTAATTCTCTTTAGTTAAGCTCTAGTTAATAGCTTTAAACGTTTTTCTTTTTAATTTTAAAAATACATTTTAAAATAAATAGATATTTCATCAAATTCTTTGTTTTTTTTTCGGATTCGTAGTTTCAAAATTATAAAGACCACATACGATAATCGACTTCGTATAGGGTCTTTATAGCTATTGAACTACGAATCAGAATCGAACATCGATTTTCGTATGTAGTTCTCAGGCTCATCTCCAAAATTATTGCGTCTAAAGTTGTAAAGAAAACACAGTTTTGATGGTGAATGGGAACTTATTATTACTCATTGCCACATTAGCCAATTGCCTTATTTTTAATTACACTTTAGATTGTCGTGAGGAAGTTATAACGAAAAGATTGAAAAAAAGTACCAATTACCTATTCCGTATTTAAAACTATGAAATATATTTGAATATGAATTGAAAATATTATGAAAAGTCTTTGTTTTTTTTTTTAATTGTATAATTACAAAATAAAAGGATATTTGAGTACAGCTTCCAGTCAGGCGAACCTGTACTATTTTGACTTTATCTTGATTCATCTTATGACTACTCCATATATTTTTCAGTGCGTTTATTCATAAATATTCCATAGACTTTAAAATTACTTGTCTACATAACATCATGTAAATGGCAATTTTCAATAACTGCAAACTCTTATATTTTGATCTTGATAAGAATGAATACTGTGATTAATAAATTAAATTAATGTTATCCTTAATAAATCAATAAAAATGATTTCTATGTTTTGTTTGCCTACGACTACGATGACATGAACATTATAGATATATCTCATATGTAATAGATATATATTATATAAACATAATGCCATGTCCGTTCCGAAAAAAGGAATAATTATAGTGACGAAGTTCCATATTAATCGAAATATTTATTTGTTATTTCAGGAATCACACATTATTTAATAGTTATCATTATAAAATAGTAGTTATTGCGCGAATAATGAAAAAAAATTGGACGAACAAGGTATACATTTAATAATAATAATAATGTCCGCTGAACGGTTTCGGTAACGATGGGGAAGACAAATCCACTACGTGGGACATACATATATACGTTATATTATAGTGACTTAACCACTCTCTAAGAGCACTCTAACAATCTCGTACTCACCCGATGATACGGCAGATCCGACACGAATTAATTATAAATCAATAGATCGAAGGGTGAATCAATTAGCTGTTCTATAAAAGTATAAAAAACGTTAATGTTTAAGTAAATACACGTCGTGTTACTTTTATGCATTTAGTAATTATCTAGTAAGTACTTTGTCAAGTGTCTAGTGTATTTTGTCAATAAAAGACATAATAAAATATTTAACGGGGCGCGGTTACTTTGGTTGTTGATTTGGATAATTAATGAATCGAGTAGTTGGCAATAATGTTTGATGGCTGATTTACTTTTAAGAGCGGGTCACCCCGAAAGGAGTTGTAAGTGTCATGGCAACGCGAGTCGTTATCAAAACATAACAAGCTACTCGAATGCGATGGTTGCTTGCAAACCCATTTTCTCTTAATCGAGATGAATTATTGTAATCCTTTGATATTATTTTGATTCTTCCAAATGTCGGATCAATCCCCGAACCCAACTATTTGGCATCCTGCTCCTCCGACATATTTTTGAAACTTTTACGTCTATTTATAAACATTGTTGAAGAGTGTTTAGTTACAATTGATTTCTCTCTTTCTATCACATTGATTTTAATATTCGAGAGACGAAGAAGACAAACTATTTCGTCCTATTTATGACATTCTCCCTCCTAAAGACTGGTCGTAATGTTGACGTTTGTATTTAGTACATTTTGTTCATTCTTATGTAAATATATTAAATGTAAAAACATTAAGTTGTGTAAAGCTTAAGTGAGTGTCATATTTTATTATATATAGTTTAGAATAAGAATGCTAACCATTATTTTTAATTTACCTTATTATTAACTCTTATCGTTTGTGTTGTTCTAGGTTAAGTATTAACGGGGAAATTACTACTGTTTTTTGTATCTTCAAAATTTCATTGATTTTAATCAATCTTGACCTTGGCGTAATAATGTGTGCCTTGGTGACACAACTAAAAGCCATTAAACTAAGATTGACGAAGAAGACAGCAGCATTAATTATTGACCCCATAAATACATTTGTCACAAAAGCCGTCAAGTAAACATTAGTACAACAATTAAAAAATAGTACTTAATGATAATATGAAAGCAGCCAATCACACAAGTAGGTCAGTCGATGGTCATGATCACCATGCCCATTAACATTAGCATTTTATAGATATCGACTTTTCCTTCTATTCTCAATGTGTCGATTATATTATAATGGCTCACCTTGTCTGTGTAATTATAATTATTAAATTGAACTAATATTCTCGATTGTCTATCTATGTCGATTCTCGTGCTGTAAACTATCCTAGCTTTCTTAATTTCTTTAAAAGTTGCGGTAGCGCATTGAAAAAAAACGTTTGTGATATAATACGTTCGATGTGCTGAAAGTAACACTTTGTCTATTTATTTTTAAGTCAAATTTCTCCAAATTCTAAGTAATGAAACTACAAACACAACTTGAACTAACACTATTTTAGATTGAAGTGCGATATAGTGATGATAAAATCGAACTACAACATATCGATTAAATATCTTATCAAAATTATTTATGAAGATTATTTATAATGAAGAAATAATATACTTAGAAGACAACCACTTAGGGGAATAATGTTATTTGAAGAATTACTTGGTTTGTTATCACGTGAATTTTAAGCGTATACAGTCTCATGCCTCAGAAAGCATGTAAAGCATCGGTCCTGCGTCTGATGTGGTCGTGGCGAATTTCTATCCCGTCGGATAATAAGACTGAGGGATTAGAGAGTGCACCTGCATTTCCATATAATATACTCGTGTACAATATGTGTGTATAATATGTCTTTCGGTTTTGGTTATTGAAAATGACCGACGTCATCATACTTTATGATAGTTTTAAATATATATATATATTTATTATTGAATAATTAATAGGTTCAGACTAAGAGTAGTTGTCTTCCTATACTGAAACTTAAGTGACCAAAAAAAATAATTATATATGAATGAATGATGATGAATGAATGATTATAGTTATGTCATTCTAGTAATTGGTCGTTAATTATGACGGCAGCAAAACACCTTATTAGGTATATGACCTTTTTAATTTCAGCATACTTTAAGTGTTACTTCCTGATTCAATACCGGTGACATTGTTAGAAATAATGAAAATAATTTGCGTTAATTCTGTGGCCCCATTAATTATAACGTTTTGTGTAAGCCTACATACCGTATTAAACCCATTTGTGGTCTACCGCTGAAGCAATCATGAAGTCTATATGGGCTTAAACTTTGGGTTGAAAAGTTTTAATAGTGCATATTTCGTGACTAGTGAAAAAATAAATAAAAATGAAGTGGTTTTTTTATGTGATTGTATTCATTTATATGTTCTATAGAGCAGGTATAATTTTTTTCACTTGTTAAATATTAAATTAATAATAGTTATGCGACTTATAATTCAAAAGAGGTTTTATTTTATTATATAATGCAGCTTTACTTTCCAGTTACTCAATATTGTACACCATAACAATATTTATTTCGTTCCGTAAAAAAACCAAATTACTTTTCGGCCATAATACAATGATAAATGTTAGTTGTAGTATGTTGTTATCTTAAATGTTTTTATTGCTGCTAACTTATTTTATATTTATTTCCCAACCCAAAAAAAAAACTTTAGTTTAGTAGGCGTTACGTCACAAATATGGCGTTAAGTTTAATGGCTGCATTTTGTGGTATATTAAGCAAAAACCGGATGTTGCTACCTGTTCCTTTTAAAAAGTTTTACAACAGTAACAAATCAGTTCCGGATAGCCAAAATGAAGGGTATACAATTTAGTATTCTTTGCCTCTCCAATGCTTGCTAGAAAGAAATAAAAGAAAAAACGGCGATTGAAAACTATAAATTACATACACTGATACTACATACATACTGATACATTTTAATAGGAGATTTTTTTCAAGATTATTCTATAATATTTTTATGTGAATTACTGCACTACTCATTCAGATAATATAAGTGCTTTTTGATTTGGTTGTCAGGCATAAGCAGTCATTGAAGACCATTTGTAGAACACAATAAGCTCTAAGTGGAATGCTGTACCATTTTAACATGGTGTTCAATCTATACGACTTTTTGCAAATGACAAGTTAGAAAATATATGCCGAGCCGAGATGGCTCAGTGGTTAGAACGCGTGCATCTTAACCGATGATCTCGGGTTCAAACCCAGGCAAGCACCACTGAATTTCACGTGCTTAATTTGTGTTTATAATTCATCTCGTGCTCAGCGGTGAAGGAAAACATTGTAAGCAAACCTGCATGTGTTTAATTTCAACGACATTTTGGCACATGTTGATTCCACCAACCCGCATTGGAGCAGTGTGGTGGAATCCAAACTTCTACTTAAAGGGAGAGGTGGCCTTGGCCCAGGAGTGGGAAATTTACACGCTGCTAATGTAAAATATATGCATAAAACTTATACCATAAGATGCACCGCGATTAAATAATATTACACACACATGTATAAATTATTAAGATGTTATCATGTGTTATAAAACCTTCTTCGAAGCGCGCTGTATTTTCTACTAAAATATAAATAAATAAATATTTGTTTTGGATTACAGTATAATTGTTCTAGGATTATTTGCACAATCAGCAAATGTGTATTTAGGTTATATCACTGTTTTATCTTATTTAAAATGCTAAATAGACATCCGCAAATATACTAATGAATGCTAATATGTATTGAGAATAAACATTTATTTTTCCAATTCTAGTTTACGGATCAAAATCAATACAAAAGGAAACGCGGGGCTTATCAATCGAAAATATAGATTATGGGCCAGATAAGGCTTATTATAATGCTGGTGTACGTAAATCTATTATTTGTAAAGGCACCAATAAGAATCAAAAGGTAAGCATAGATTAATTAAAAATAAGGTAAGGCTTAAAAAATAAGCTATTTGAACCAATTTGTTATCATTAATAAGTTTATATATGCACATATATACTTTGTACTAATATTAGAAATGCGAAAATAACCCTTTCTGTTTGTTACTCATTTACGGCCAAACCACCCAACCGCATTTGATGATATTTGGTATGAAGCAAGTTTAAACCTCAAGGAAGGACATTTTTATGGCTAACACCTGACGACCAATCAGAAGAACTAATACAAGAGAACAGTCATAAATATACAAGACATTCGGAATTTATTGTTTGATTGTATGAATTCATTATAGGTTTGATTTTATCTTAGCCAATTTAAAATTTATAGTTAAGATCCCCCCAAAAAAAAAACAGCCAAACATTTTTGCCCATTCAAAGATAAGTAGGCGTTTGGGCACTGGGAGATTTACGGTATGTTGATGTATTAAATGATAGATGATAACAATAAAATCTAACTAACTTGTATTATAAGGTGGGTGGACCAGGGAACAAACACTTTTTATTCGTTAATTAACTGGATAAATGAAGGAATCAAATTTTTAAGTAATACTTTGTTTTATTGTGTACCATATAAATCACTTTTTTTGAAGCTAGCTTTAATCACTTTTTATTAAAATTAAGTTTTATTAAGCTCTTCCAAATGGCCTTGCAAGGAACACGGCTCCAAACAGGGCCAGTATTATACATCAGTCGTTTGACTTAAAAATATAATTGTAACAATTGATATATCTGCTTTTACTAAAATTACACAATAAGCTCTTTCATTTAAGCAAAACATTAAATGCTCAATATGTTTTTATCGTCTTTAAAAAACTCAACGAATATTAGTTGAACACCATCCTATAACTAAGAATATATTCATGGGAATTATTTAAAAATAGTAGTAATGAGTATTATATTGACATCAAACAACTTGCTAACGCTTTTTATAATAAAATTCAAAACATTTTTTTTTACCTAAATTGACCTTCTTTTTGGTCCGTTCTTGGTAAGGCCAAAATGTTGCTAAGAAGGCCAAACTAACAATTATTATCAATTACTTTTTTTAAGAAGTGAGATTCTTCAAAATGGTATTTTACAATGGGCTTATTCATTTTTTGAGCTCTAGCTGGATTCATTAACTGGGATTTTCTTTTTGAAATAGATGGGTTTCGAGCCAAAAACATACTGGACCATTTGTGTCCGGTCAGTCTTGTGCATACATATTTAAAGTGTTCTTGATTTTAAACCTCTTACAAAATAAAAAGGTTTGTTTCCTGATAAAATTTAGGCGTAAGCGGTACACCCAATTTTGCAAAACGTTTGATTCGCCGTGATAAATCCTCTTCTAATTGTTTTGTCAAAATAATTTTGAAAGACTTAAAAAATTTAATAAACCTTACAAATAAAAATATTATAAATATAAACATTGTTTTAACTGTAACGGTACGTATTTATAAATAAAAAGTAACTATTCATATGTTATATGGTTTGTAGAAGTTCCTTGTAAGGCCCATGTACCCTAGCAAGGCCGACCGTCAAATTTTTTATTGGCCTTATAAGGAACCAACGACTTAAGAATACTACCAATATTTTAACTTATATCGAGGCAAAACTATTTTATTTTTCTGAAATACCATAAACATATCCTTATACGATAATTTACAGTAACAAATATGAGATAATAATAAGTTATTTAACTTAAAACCTTTGTTTTTCTGTGCGTGCGATTAACAATTGTAGCGTCGACGACAAAGTCTACGAAGCATGAGATCGCACAGCCACAATAGTAGCGCATGCGACTTGCCTCTGCATCTGTGGCCTTGATTTTGATGCATCTTAGTGTATAGCAGAAGGAATATGTCCTTACATGTCAATAACTACGAATTTTCAATAGTTGGCCTTCAAAGGAGCGTGGCCTTCCATGGTCCACCCACCTTATGTAGAATTACCTAATGATATATAATATTTAATTAATAAATTAAAACAACACGTAAAATTAATAACCTATCAAAATATACTATTGAATCTAATTAAATATATTTTTATGCCGGTTAAAAGTTTCCCGTGATTCGTTTCATGCACGGTAGAACGTGAAATATTAAAACGCCTGCTACAAATAAACAAAATTAATTTCCTATTAAAATGTTTTGCTATATTATTATAAGTGGCGCTAAGTGAGCGTAAACCGTTTTTTATTTAATTCGTATGTAGGTAGGCAGATGTGCCGCTTCATGGCAGTTGGTCATCACTACTAATAGACTCTTAGCAGATAGACATCTTGTCTCTTACATCGCCAATGCGCCACCAACTGTGGGAACTAAGACTAATCTGATTTCCCAAAATTAGTGGCAAATTTGCTGTGGTGTCCTTATGCCTATGGTTATTCTAGCTGACACACGCTTCAAACCGGAACACAACAGTACTAATTATTGCTGCTTGGTAGAATATATGATAGATGAATGGTACTTACCCGGGCGGGCTTGCACGAATTCCAATCAATAAGTAATTAATTAAGAAACGAACTACGGTTTGATTACTCTAAAAATAAGATCCGAACCACAATATTAAAAATAGTATGCGAAACCTCGTAACAGTTAGGTATATCTTAAAATGTCTTGACATCCAACCCAACAAGAGAAGCCAATTCAATTGTATATAATCAAAACTATAGGAATATTTAATTAACTGAGCGGCTTATTTTTATAACAAATAAGATTTATATCTTAATGATAAAATAATTTAGAGAACTTGTGAATATATGTAAGCGTCTTTATTTGTCTTAAATTGATTATTCTTTAAAAACGAAATTAGAGGAATTTATTGAAATAATTTGTATTTTTAATGTCAATGCGGGCTTTTATTTTTATATACCAACTCCAAAATCGTCCACGCTCAGTTTTTTGTTTAAATTAAACTAATCAATATATATTTCTAACTTTTAATTAAAACGTTTTAATAGTATTTGATCCGTTTTTTAAGTTTTGTGATAAATTTTAGCTAATATTACTTAGATAAATTAGTTATTATAAGAGATTATATAAATTAAAATCGATAAAAACATAGTACTATTTAAAAAAAAAACTGAGTTTCTAATTATAATGAGACTTCTAATTATAATTAACTTTTTGAAATTCAAATCATGTTATGAAAAAACTGTGACTTGAACAATTATTCAATGACAAAAGAAAAAACAATACTTGTTACTTCATACTAATATATTATTATAAAGGACTTTTTATGTGGTTTCACGCAACGACTACAAGTCTGTTTAATAAGGAAATTTCATATTATTTAAGTTCATAGATTAAGGTCACACATATGCTTTACAGTATATTCATATGTTGCATTTTTTAAACATAGCCTTATGTAACGATGTAATATTATTGGCAGCATAGACGCTTTTAACTGAACGCTGCGAAAATTATAACAGATATAAAAAAAAAATGTGTTACACATTAGTGAGTCTAAAAAGTCTATAGAAATGAGTCTTTATATATTTTATAGATAGCCTTTATTTAATAATTTTAATGTGTAAAAAATGGGTATTAGTAATGGTAAAAAATAAATAACATACTTACTAATTTTAAAATTAGCAATAAAATATTGACTTATAGATTTAGAGACAGAAGGTTTAGAAAATATATTACCATAAAAATATGTCTTCTATTAATTACGTGTACGATGAGTCGGTACACATTTATAAGTAAAAGATCAAAAATATTGTTAGTTTTATAGAAAAAACAAACATTAACGTGTGATCTCGCCAAGGTTAATTTTACACACAGTGGTAACGCATTCTGTGTATTACAATTTTTGTTAGAGCTAATTCGGGGCATGTTACTGTTGATTGCCATATTTAAAAATAATATGACGGTATTAAAATAGATCGAAGTCATTAGAGACATCAGAATAGATCATAATGTACTTTACTCACTCTAAATTTCTTTAATTATATCAGTATCTTAGCTAATCTATAATTATGTTTGTCATCTTACTTCACACCCCTAACTTCCTTTCTCTTTATTTTTCTTGCTGCGTTTCTAGCCGACTAAATACCTTTTACGCATATTTTGTATAATTTGCATATCTATGTGCATAGAAGACGCTGAGTTTAATTCAATACTAGGTTATTTACATCCTGTTTTTTGACTGTTCATCCTTTGATTTTTAAAAGTGCTTGTAAATGCCTACTCGAATAAAGTATATTTTGATTGATTGATTGATAAAAGGTTTTTTTGCTCGTTTTATTTATCATCACTTTTTCATATACAATTATATATGTATAACATTACATATGAACATATCCGGTAAGAAGAGATTGGTTTCTAATATATTTTTCAGGTAGAATGGATAAATCCTTCAGGAAACGTCGTGCAACGGGTAGTAACGAACAGGGTGTTTACTCAGGAACATTTTGTACCTGCATTCCGAACTCGTATACCAGCCATGGTTCTTGTCATCAGTCATACTAATTTAGAAGATACCGGAGTTTGGGAGTGTCGGTCTGGTGCTGTAAAGCGTAATGTTTCACTATGCATTATAGGTGAGTTAATATTAAACGAATCAACTAAGTATGTCTGTTGCTGTCATGAACACACAATGATGGCAAATAAAACTCACCTCGTCAATGAGTTTTAAATTAAACGGGTTATTATTCGCTCTCAATACCATAGTAATATTAACCATTGATTCAATGTCGACGTAAATAAATTATTATAATACTTATCACATAACTATTGCCAATTACAAATGGTAACTAAGAAATAAATGAGATGATTTATTTATAATTTATTCTAAACTCATGTAATATATAGATCCATCCGAATTTGTGGACACGCCGACAGAAGTAACAGTAGACCGTGGCCGATCTATAACGCTATCTTGTCAAGCTAAAGGTGAACCAGAACCCAGACTACTTTGGCATAGGAATGGGGAAATTATCACAGGTAAGGACAAATCGGACAATTCTCCGATACCAGTATTTTCCCCTCGCTATTTAAATAATTTGACATTCGTGCGCATTTCGTACGTGTGTACATTCAAGCGTTCATTCCTGCGCGTGCGCTTACGGCTTATTGCTTTATACAATGTTTTTTTTCCTTCACATTAAAGTCAATTATGTAATTACTTCTACTACCGACTAATGGTGATTCGTTGTGTAACTTTGTTTTAGAGGACGTGAATCCTTCGAAATATCAAGTCATGACTAAGTACAATAGCCAAGGGTTCGAAGGTCTCTTGACAATTACATCTTTGGAACCACAAGACAGCGGAGTTTACAATTGCGATGCGATACAAGAAAGTCCTAATTTAGATGATTGTACTGCAAGTACAAGCTTGAATATAACTCTACTTGTTAATTGTAGGTATTTGAAAAATATTTCTTTATAAATGTATATACAAAAGGGTTTATATATATAGTTAGTCTATACAAGAAACAACTTGTGCAGTAGTTAAAGTAAATAAAGCTAATTTAGAGTAAAGTCTAGTCATCCTAGTTAGATTATAAGAATAACCAATGCTAAGGCTAAAGATGACCAGCCATCCTCCCCAAGGGCGTTTAATGAGTTTATAGTAAAAGTAGAATGATGTAACGTATCCTGACAAACCAAATAACGATGGAAAGTTAATTACTAAAAATAAAAATTTTGTCATTTTTGTTCGCTTAGCGCACGACCTGTATATAATTTCGCTGTACTGAAGACATATTATTTTAGTAATATGTAGTTTGAATTATATGTTAAATACGAATTTTATATATATTATTTGCTACCGATGCTGTTAAGAAATGAACTTTGGAATCTGCGTTACGCGACATACGTTTTAGTAAAAGATAGACCGGTGAATTTGATAAAATTAAGAGTAAATTTAATTTTAATTTGTTACCAATTTCCCATCTATGTATCAAATGGGAACAAACCACAAAAAGAACGTTCAAAGCTTAAGGAAGAAAGTATTATAAATGTATAAAATGCAAATGTAAAAGGCCATAAATAAAATTATGACGATAAAGTTGCTAACTATAGGTTACTGGCGTCAATTTATGTCATAATGAGCTTCATATCTTTAGAACTCTTAATAAGAACCCAACTGTCAAAGAAATTAAAGATTTAGTTATCATTGGTGTAAGAAGATGGCGCTGCTGTAAAGTCTCAAAATACAGACTTGAGTAATATTAATTTTAACGAGCACGTATAGATGGCGTTATACGCTATTATTTTTGTATACCATAGACGAGTTTTAATACATATTTTCATTTACTAAATTTCTTAATCTAGCAGGAATAACTATATTAATGTTTCTTTCTTTTTTATACAATAGAAAGGCGGATTAGTAAATGAGCCATCTGTGGTTATTACGGTTAGAGCATAGCAACTGTTGCTAACAAATATTTGTTTCGGTTGATAAATGTTGCATTCGATAAATTAGTATTATCGAGTATTATGCTACTGCATAGGTCCATAATACTGATTTGATTTGATATCAATCCGCACCGCCCCAATGATGATAAGTGTTCACATCCCATCACTGCCCATAGACATTGGCATCGTAAGAAATATTAACCATTCCTTACATCGCCAATGCGACACCAACCTTAAAAACTAAGATGTTATGTTCCTTTTACCTTGTTACACTGGCCCATTCTCCCTTTCAACCGGATCACAACAATATTAAGTATTGCTGTTTGACGGTAGAATATTTGAGTTAGTGGTACCTATCTAGATGGCTTTCAATGTTGTTTACACCTTTAATGACGTAACCTATCACTTTGAATAGTACCCACATCAGTTATTAATTTTACCTGTTTAGTGATAAGTTGATGATGTAACTATTTCAATGTATAAATAAATAAAATAAATGCATTTCACAAAGGCCAACAATCAAGTAAACTTTGTATCGACAATATAACAGATTTATGTCGACTTTATTTGAGCTAATATCTGTTTGTCTTGTACTCAATATATTATTGTGACTGTTTTCTACTTATTGCACGTATTTATTCGAGTTTACGGTATTTCCAGTAACGTATTTGTTATTATGTTTATTAGATGCTCCTATGTTTGAAGATGGAAACGATACAGCTCTGGTTCCGGGGAAGGAAAATGAAAGGTACAGTAAGTCACAAATAAGTTCTAGTTATTTGACTGCAAGCATTAAATACATTTATTAACTCCCAACTCGTTAATTTCAGCGTGGATTTAGTTTGCGCCTCAAATGCACATCCCACACCAATCTATAGATGGTTTAAGGAAGACGGTGATATTTTATCCGAATTTTCTAAAGATGAAATAAAACTAATAGACGACGGAGAGAAAGCTGTTCTCACTTTAGTAGCTAATGAGTCAACGTTCGGTCAACGATACCGATGTAGATCTAGCAACCTGTACGGAGAGGTTGATAAAATTTTCGCCGTCTTAAAATTAGAGAAACCAAGGAAACCGACTGAGGTATTTTGTAGTTTTAAATACATGTTTTAATTCAATCTTTACATCAGGAATGTATAACTAATGCCGCATAATAAATAAAGCTTCACTTCAATGAAGAAAAGTGCATATATATAGTATACTTTAAACTAAATAAATACAGATTATTTTGGCAGGCACTACTGTGTATAATATAATAATTGTAAATAATGTGACTAACGTCGATGGAGACAGCGCGTCTGTGGAGAAATATAAATATTAATGAACAATATACATATTTTATGTATGTATTAATTTAAATTAAAAAAAAAAAAACATTTCGTTGGCTTAAAAGATCGTAGAATCACCGAGCGAAATTAAAAACTTCGCGAGTTTCCGATTTCCGGAGGCAATGTTTTCATTTCAATAATTTGATAAATTCTTCAGATACTTTAACTTTTCCATTTAACAAATTTCAATCTCGTGTTAAAAACATTATGAGATAAACGAGACTTATTTCAAAATAATAAAGAGATTATGCCATAGCGTATAGTTTGTATATTTATTAATTAAGTATTACTTGTGGTATGTTTTATTGTTTTTTTTTTCGTAGATAAGTGTTGAAAATGTTACACACGACGCAATTCACTTTCAAGTCAAATGGCATGGCGAAATACTTTTTCCAGTCGACGGTTGGTTACCATACAATTCAAATAAAATGTTAATATACTCGTAGATTAATTGAATGTACCTCGGATCTTATTGACAGTGTTTCTGGTTTTTCAGAAGTACTTATTCAATACATGGAATTCAAAAGTTTATTAAAAAAGAGAGTAGGTACGCCTAGAGATGTTGACTGGAAGAAAGCAGAAGAGGCCTTGTTGAAAATTGATGGTTATGATATTGTAGATGGTAAAAGTTCAGGTAAAATGAATACCTTTGTAATATATTACACGTCACTTGAAACTGAAAGTTGACCATTTTTTTTTCTTTTTTATTTCACATTCCAAGTGTTAAATAATAATAATAAATGTAATGCATGCAAGACTGATCGACGAAAATACCAGAAAACGTTATGATCAAATATCATTCAATTTAATTTTGAATAAGATTAAATTTTAATCAAGTAACATTAACCAACGACAAGATATCATACTTCGTTAAAAGCATATTCGTAATTTTTTTAGTAAATACGTAAATATTATTACAGGAACGTAAATATTATTACACGTAATATATTTTTACAGGTTTTACACTAACGTTGCCCGAATTAAATGAAAAAACTGAATATTGGGTTCGTGTTCGTGCCTCAAATGAAGCTGGTGATTCTCTCTGGTCAGAACCAATCCTCGCGTCAACAGTTGAACAGCCTGAAATCGAATTAGTCGAAGAAGTTGATGATGAACCCGAACCGGTTAAAGCAGCCCAGATATCTGACGGAACATTCTATGGAATATTTTTCGTTGGTGGTATTTTGGTCGTAGGTATAGGATGTATGTTTGCTATGCGTATGGTTTGAGTCTTGTTTTCATTTCATTGTAGCGTTAATAAACACTTGAATTATTTATATATATTATATTAGAAATGATTTTAAACTTGACATTTTTTTTATCATTAAATTACATTTCATGCAATGGTCAAAAATATTAATTTATTTAATGAAAAGTTAATTTTATACTTAAAATATTCCATTTAAACATAAATCGATTCATTTTTTATATAAATTATATTATATACCGTCGTGATTAGATAATTTCAGCAATTTTAGTGCGTGTAATAAGAGAATGGCGATAAAAAAATATTTATTTCAATAAATACATAAACCACGTCATATTTTTTTTCTGTTTCTTTCCATCCAATCCATTAATGATTATATGGCAATTCAAAACATGGCATGGCAAATACTTACGTCTATTTTACTAAACAAGTAGAAGATAAATCAATTATTATGGATCTCAGTTTGAAAACTGTGTCATTTTTCATCAAATTAAGATAAATAAAGAACGTTATGTTTGAAGGTGTGAGATCGTTGTTGCGATAGCCTTCATGGCTTCTCTCTCTATCAGTGCAGCATGTCTTGCATCAGCTCTAAGAAAAGGAGGAGAAGCTGTGACTACGGAAAGAGCCTTTGAACATTCCCATTTCTGTTAAACTACTGCCATAAACATGCCAAAGTAGTAATTTTTTTTTTTTATTAATCTTTAACCATCAGAAGCGAAAAACGATGTTTAGAGATAAACACGTATATAAATTCTCATGGTGTTAAAACATCTTCACCACTGATTACACATTATCTACAGTTATTAAATGTATGTCGTACGTATTTCATTAGATTTTTTTTAATACGGCCACATAAAAAAAGCCGCTCCAACCGGCCCATGTCTTTTTCTGCTCTCTAAAATTTATTATTTCTTACATCGTAACAATTTATTAAATTGCAATCCAGAATCCTCTTTAATTTTCTCTTCAAAATGAGACCATAACCGATTCTTTATGTGCAGCTATCGTCCCCTAACCACTGGGCAAACAATCGGCTTACGCTATTTATATATAATCTTATAAATATAGTTTTAAGTAGTGAAAAGCGTGGAAAAGAAAAATGGTAAAATTATAATAAATAACTGTAACATAACAATACTAAGTACTACTGCTTGGCGGTAGCATACACGATGAGTGGTTGGTGATTATTTTTACTTTTGAGTTGAGTTATTTTTACTTTTTACTGAAAATTATTACTTTATTTTTTTATTTCGTTATTTTCGAATTTAGTATTATTTACTTATAATAAATGTTCATAATTATACAGACAAAGGTATAGGTGAGAGAGGAATAAAAAATAAAATATTTTATAAACCACCTTTAATATCAGCAGAATCAGTGTATGTAATGTAATTAACAATTTGTTTACATTAAGAGCGAGATAACCATTGACATATATACATTGACATAAAACATTACGGTAATTGAAACTGCTCAAAGGAAGTACGATGTGGGAACATGTGTTCACTGCCCCTATGGGACTTGGCAGGGACCTACGCGCTTTTTAAGCTTAACAACAGAAATTCGTTTATTAAATTCCTACATACATATATCATTCATAAAAACGATAATATATAATACCTAGAATGTAGAAAGTAAAACGCAAAATAGAAGAAATTCAGTCTTCCTGTATACACTATCTATAATTGAGTTACACCTTGTAATATAACACTTTATAAAATTGACGGTAATTTTAATTGGTATCGAATTAAAAATCAATTATGAATAAGACAAGTCATCCCGTACAATACGATTACCACTCAATAAATATTTGACCGTTTTTACTTTGTGAAAATTACAAGTTTCAATACGCAATCGTTTAGAATCCAATATAAATATTAGGTACGAATGGTATCAAAAGCGGCAAAGCGTACTCTGGTTTGAAGTAATTAATATTGTCATCGTCTAAATTTAGTTAGAGTTTTTAATTTTTAACATCAAATAATAACACCCTAATATTAAAAAAGATAAATATAATCAGTGCAATCCTAAAACATATGACGAAAATTGTGTTTATGGTGATTGATGTGAACTAGCTGTTCCGCGTGGTTTTACCCGCGTTACTACTTCGCCGTCGTAGGTGTATCTTTCAGGAAAATGCCCTACTAAAATGCATCGATACATTCTGAAATAATCGCATTCAGATAAACAAATATACAAACTATTTAGTTTTATATGAAGATAAGTGATGTCTGAAAGATAAGTAGCAATAAGAGATTTGAAACAAATATATTTATATACTTACAAAATAAATAGTGTAAAACTGGAGCTAAGTATTAAGATTTCAGATAGTCGTCTGTTTTAAATGCTCGATTCTTATTGGTTGGTTAAATATAGAAGTTGACTGTGATTTGTTCTCTATAAAATTTTCGTGTTTGTCAATAAATAAAATCAAACGCCATAAGCACAATTTTATACGAGTTGCACATATTCATTAAAAATACTATACAATTAAACATTATAAGCGAACAACATTTACTTTTATATTTACATTGCGACCACAAATCAAGCAGAGATTACATTCTGCTTCATAACCTGCTACTACTACACTTTGATACTTATATCTTAAGAGTAATGATAATCTGAGTACTGCGAAACGTGTTAGGTGAAGAAAAATAAATTTAATACATAAGAGACATTCGTATGAGATCTATTTACTATTTTAAATATTTCCATTTATAAAGTTTACGTTAGCGAGAATATTGCAATATTGCAATACATGTTTTATAATAATTCTCAAAAACAAAACAATGAATATTACAGCGCATAATATTACAATAATGAAAGAAGCTTATTGTCTATTTTTTTTATAAAATGATAATGACATAAGGGAAACAACAAACACATTTTATCAATCTTATATAACTCTATCGGAAGCGAAAATCACGACGTGGACGAAATGTACTTTTTAATTTTTTTTTTTTAAATCAAATATTTGAAGACCATATGTATAATGTGATTTATTAAAAATATTCCCAATAGTTTTTTATTTATAAAAAAAAATTTAAGACAGTACGCACTCGTGCAAATGAACTTTCATTTTGTTTGAGGCATACACAACAAAATTCATATGAATTGCAATACATTTTACAGCTTTTATATTATGAATTCTTCGACTTTCATTGTATGCGTTTATTGTAAGCGAAGTTATTGTTATTATATCTGAAGCAAAATTTTCTTCCTCTCAGTTACGTATAATCGCGTTTTATATTTTTGTTATAATAATCATAAAATCTTAAATTATAACGTAGATACATCAATAGAGTGAACACTTTTATGAATTTAAACACACAATATCGACTTAAATAATTACATTTTCTATCTACGGTTGCTTGGAATGTTTTTCAATTATTCAAATGTGTTAACAGCTAAGAATAGTGTCTTAGTAATAATTATATAAAGTCTTTTGTATATTTTTTAGGATTCTTTTTAATGAGGCGCGAATATTGGTTACCATTTTAATTCCAATGTGTCAAATATTTTTGCGATGTCGTAAAAATCATATAACTTAAAAATTAAGTTCAACAAAATAGATAAAAATAATAATTATCATTTCTAGAAAGGAATTATTGACGGTTAACATCGAATAGCCGATCGAGCCTTAAGAAAATCCAACGATAAATACATTATATTACATAATCATCAAACGGAATTATTTACAGTAACACTACAACATCGCAATTCATATCGCTCTAAGAAATAAGCTCGATCCTTCTTAGTAAAAATTAATAACAACGCGCGAACACCGAGGCGCCGAATAAAAGGACGACGGATACGACCAGTTTGACGGCGAAGCTCGTTGAGGGTGGTGGTAACACTTCCACCCACTCCGACGTTCCGGCTGCGTTACGCGAGCTCACGCGCACGTGGTAAGTCGTCTTGTTGGCCAGCGGACCCACAGTGAATAATGTATCTGAAGATAAGTGTTAACAATTGAATACATTTCACAAATGATTTTTCTCTATAATGGCGATCGAGTAATTTAAATCCTACTTCATTCGTATTTAGCTTCGAAGTTCCTAGTTATAATTAGTAGATATTTTAGTTAGGTAAATAAAAAATACATTATTGTGTTAAGAGCATCCGACATTAATACTTCGGGCCTCAACGACCTTGACCAACAAAAGTATTCCCAAGGGTTATTATGAGGTAGGTCTTAAAAGATATAAGACGATACTAAGTAACTATTTATTTATTACTACCTTAGTAATAAATAAATAGTTATAAACATGTTAAAAGATAATTCTATAAATATTCATATAATTTGCTAAAATGACATAAAAGTATGTAATTACCGTTAGACCATACAATATCAACTTTGAATTCTGTTGCTGCGTCCCAATCCGCGGGATAATTTTCTTGGAATGGAACGAGCTGGAATGAATAACCTGTAAAAATAAAATATCAATCTTTACTATCATTCAGTTACAAGTAAATATTAAAAATTAAGAAAAATGAGTGAAATTAATGATGAGTTATTGCGAATATATCAATATTATTTACATAAGTACACAAACATAAAAAAATTACAAAAACAACAAACAGAGTTAGCCTAAATATTACGACAAATCGCGAGATTATATGAATTTAATATTAAATGTGTTTAAGTATTATAAGAGATTACCTGTCGCTGCTAGGACAATGTAATATAATTATCTCGTCTTTTCTCTAATAGTAGAATCTTTGAAGATGTAAAATTAAACACTACGACGTATTATACGATAAAAAAATAAATGACATAAAAATATTGTTGTAGATCCTTCCAATTCTTCAATATATATTTAAAATTATAGGTCCTTAATTCAGACGAGCACGCGAAATAAATTAGTAGACGCTTGTGCTTTCCATTAATCCTATACTCAGTGAAATCTACAAGTGCTGAAATAATTTCTAACACTTTAATTTGCTTAATCGTACTGGAGCTGAGTGTTGGATTACACTCAGTATTCTCTTTAACAGAAAAGGCCTTTGAGCGGCGATGGAACAAATATGGACGATATTTAATCAGGGCTTAGTTTAGGGCTATTTGTATGAACATATTATAACATCTGAATTTATTTTTTGTAATCATTACAGAAGGCTTAGTTCACAGTAGAGATTTCATTGATATATTTTGAGTATATATATAAAAAAAACGGCCAGTAAATGTCCCACTTCTGGACATAGCTTTTCCCTAATTAAAAATAAAAATGTATCTTCCTTGAAGATAATTCCAAAACATTCATACATATGGTACATTCCGAATAATGAATGATGAATTTATTGCGCATTATGCGCGTGTATTATAAATAAAAATAAATACTCACTAGTGGTTGTTGGTATTAGAACCTACGAACTCTAGCTGAGATATATATAATTAATCTATTGGGCCTTTGTATTGGTAAAAAATTGTTGGCAATTTGTTGCTAACTAACCCTAAAATCTAGGAAAATTATAAATTACGTTTGATTCGACTTTTTTATATTTCGGTTCATTTAGATATTTACCGATAACCGTAAGATTTTTGGGGTCAGGAGACTTGTCTTCTTCTTCAACCGCCAAATTGCACGTTGAGCAAGTGACGTTGAAAATCATCTCAGATGCCGTAGCGTACATGAAGTTCACCTGAAAACCATACCAACATGTGACGGTGGGATACGCATCTGGGGATGAAATATATTTTTTAAATATGATTTGTTTGGGATGATATTAGAAAAATTTTGAGATATGTGTATAGTCTGAACATCACACAAAAAATCAATATGGTTGTAGTTTATAGTCTTGGTCAAAATCCAAATTCGAAAAGGTTCTATATACGATACGAAAGAATATTGGAAAAACCCTCCTAATTTACGATAGTATAGTCGAAAGTAGAATCTTATTTACGTAAAAAAAAAGGTTTTTAAAAAACTTCTATGACGCCATCCGTTAACGAAATATGACAGCAATGATTAAACAATGACTAATCTATTAATATAAATGATAATTGTTATCAAAAAAAATACTAGTTACAATACTTATCAATTTTGATAAAACTGTTTGTATTAAAAATCTGGTAAAAGACCATCTTGGAAGGTAAATCTAAGTTGGATAATGAAACCACTGATGAAAAGTACTCGAAAATGAAATGAGGGTCTCATAACAAAATTACATTTGACGAAATGGAAGACATCAGCCATTATTTAAACAAAAGATTTAAGTATTTTATCAGTAAACATAAAATGTTCTCAAACTTACGGAGTCTGGTGGGTTTGGCTTATTTCCCAATTGGACGTCAAAGACAATAGAGACATGACCCATGTCATTGGAAACAGAACATTTATATTCGCCCAGGTAGCTCTCATTATATACTCTCAGCTGTAAGACCGAAGTGGTACCATCGGCAGAGTTCAAGACCTGAAAAATTATTTTGCATGAAATATTAATAATTAATTTTAAATATAGTATTCGTTGGTTTTTTATAAAACATATATACATATAATCATTTATAAAAATAAGAACAGATTTATTTAGAACACATAATTTTTTTTTAAATAATACTAAAATTATACAATAATAAATTAAACAACTAATACAAAAATATATTGATTTAGTCTGTATAATCTACTGCACTATATGCTATTGTTCTGTGATCCAAATAGGTTTACCGTTTCATTCAGCTTTCAAGTTGAGTATGGAAACCCAAAACGGATTTTCCCTTCCCATTTATCCTATGAGGCTGTGTCCGACCGTGAAGAGGTAATATTATTATGACGTTATAAATAACGTATAAAATAACGATTCAAAAGTAAGCGACTACTTGAATAAACTAAGCTTTGAGTCTATACGATGTGTCTTTGTTAGTGAGACTAGTTTTTTACGCTCACTGGATCCATTTTATTTTTTGGTTAAACTTATAGAAATCATAAGTTAAAAAATTAAAGAGATATTTTATTATCTAACTAAACACTTACCGTTTCTTCATCTTCAATAGCATCTCCATCGAAACCGTTTTGTCGCCTGTTCCAACGGAAAGTAGGGGGAGGGCTCGCAATAGCACTACACGTAATGTTTTTGCTAGTAAACAAAAAAGTAACAACGTTTCACGACTCCTTTAAATTTGTAAATAATGCAAAAGTATTTGAATTAAGAATACGAAAATTATATTTGTAAATTAAAATGCACACAGATCACATAGATAATATAAATAATGCTTAATTTTACACCAATTAATATTTATTTACAGGGCATATGATGGGCATATGATGGGCATATCGTGTGTTTTACGAGTAGTATGAGATTCTTACGTTTTGTTGACAATAGCGTAGACTTCTTCACTGCTATACTTGGTGTAATAGACCTCATTAGTATCGTGGTTGACGATGACAGGTTTATCTAAAATTTAACGTTTAAGCCAGTGGTCAAATTAAGCATAGTTTTATGGAAATTAATAATCATACACATTACCGTCTTAACCATAGAGCACACGGGGCTCGTGCCCAGGGCCCCCATCCTGAGAGGGCCCCGAAGAACCAACAATTTGTTTCACACGTTTATGCTCACGTTGACTGCTATACATTATATTTTCGAAATTGTCATATTTGTAAGAAATAACTAACATATTTATCAAAAGGCTAGTGACGATAGTCGATATTAAAAGTAGAAACCTATAGACCTGCCCTTCATAATAGAAATAGCTATACTATAGCCTTAAGATTGTACAACCAATCAGATTCCTACGAATTTACTAAAATGACCGCACCGTTTATTTGAAACTATACTTAAGGCTTGAAATATCCACGAAAAGGGCCCCAAATTCATGGATGCCCAAGGGCCCCGGCATAGCTTGAGACGGCTCTAATCATACACTTGTTGAACGTATCGCTTAAATATGTTTGTTTGCCTTCCGATCACACTCCAATCGCTGGTTGATTTTTAGATAATGCCAAATATTAACACTAATTTTCTTATCTAATATTTTATTATTTTTATGTTGAAATATTAAGCGGATTAAAATTTCTCTAAGTTTTTGTCCAACCACAGCTCGTGATAAATTATTTTTAAGCTCTAAAGCTCTTAAATACCATCTGTGTGCAGTTGAAATTGTTGGAACTAAGATAACTTTTTATAGAGCAATCAGAAAACGTAAAAAGATTAACGTACATGATTTTTTTTATTAAATAATCTTTATTTGCAATTGTCATTATAGATGCATGTTTCAAGAAATATTACATTTTACATACATGAATATTGAATTTTAAATAATGAGTCATAATTTTTCCAAAGTTTTATTGCTGTCTGTTTTCAATAGCATATAATTGCAGATGAACTTTTTTTTTTAATTAGAATGATTGGTATTAACTTACTTTTACTAATTCAAATTCAACAATGTTACTGCATGAAATAGCCTTTAAAAACAATTAAAAACATGTATTTTACTTGATGATAATTTTCGCTCAGATAAATGAAAACATTCCCTGTCTGGTGTCGGATTGTGAAATTTAAAACTTTTCTTGGCGAATCTTAATAAAACTTTTCGCATTTGACTTTATGGCTCCTAATTAATTTTTCCTATTTAAATTTTACTTAAGTCTCGACAAAGTTTGTTATTACTTATACTGTTATAAAATTATTAATATTATAATATTGTACTTTCGTCGTTTTACTCGGGTTACTGTTTCGGTCATCTGTATCAGATACTTACTCGGTCTTCTCTTAATACTTCCATGTATTTCAAAAACTTGTTGAGTTTTAGTACCTCTTTTATTTGACTAATAAACATAAAAAGTAATACAAAAAGACTTTGGAGACTTTGTGGTTGTCAGAATTCATTACGATCGGTTCAATGATTTAGTGTAACACGGATAGTTTGCATTTACAATAATGATCCAATTTAGTAGGTTTTAGGATTTTTTTATTGATCAAATGGTACTTACGTTGTACGGTAAGAAAAACACGTTTGTAGGTGTAATAGGACAGTGCTTTTTGGGTCACTTTACACGTGTACTCTCCGGTGTCCTGGTGAGTCAAGTTCCTGATTTCCAATTGATGGTTATCTTCCCTTTTCCTTACGATATATTTCTTATGATCATCTATAATAAATTAAACAATATTAATGATTTCAGAAAATTTTATTTGTTTAAAAATTAGGATTACTTTTTGAATTTAATATTGACGATTGATAAATTGGTTTTATAAGTACGTAACTTGCGTTTCAGTACGTACCGATAATAGGCACTAAATCCTTGTACCATTGCACGACGGGTTTTGGGTAACCTTTAGCTACGCAATCGAGTTTTGCTGATTTCGACTCCTCTCCTATGAAGCTATCTTCCTTTACGCTCAAATTAACTTTTTCTGAAAGTGATTGAAATACACATCATTTATTATACATACACTAATACACCTCATCAATATTATTCAAATATACGTGAATATGATATTATAATGGAAAAATAAAAGGCTGTTAATGTCCAACACAAAGGCCTCATATCTCTAGTAGAATGCTTAGAATGTAAATCATCATGCTGGTACGATTTAAGTTAGTTAATATACACGTCACAGAATTTCATTCGAAACATGAAGTTTTTTCGCGACGTTTAATTTAACAAATCAACTGTACATGCCCAGATTGAACAGCAATAAAGGTTAACTAAGTATCTTAGTTTATAAGTCTAGCACCTTAAGCCATACATTGTCTCCAGTTTTCGAATAAAAATCTACATAGGTACAGATATAGATACCAAAAAATTATTAACGTTTCAAGAATTCAAACGTACATATGTATGACTTTAAACGTACGTATGTAAATTATCTGTACACTATTTAAAACTTCAATAAAACCTTAGCTTTGTATTCATTAATACAATTAAGTAAGTATATGTAACATAAAAATTAACGTGGAATGTTGTCAGGAATACTAAAAGCTTTTTTCCACGAAATGCCACTTCCAATCCTCTTAGTGGAACTGAACTATTCCTTATGTGACGGCATCTTAGGTTCTACAGTTTTATATCAATAATATTAAATGATAAATTATGCATTTTACAATCTCTGTTAGAAAGTAAAATTTTATCTCTTTTTATTTAACTTATATTTATACTTAATCACAGGTTAAGAATAAGTCAAAAATATTTTACTTACCACCTACAAGTATTTCCAGTTTTTCACTGAGAGATCCGGCTTTACAGGTCCAGTTACCGCTATCTTCTATCTTGGTGCTATGGATGATGAGTGGTACAAGGCTACTGACTAGAGTTTCGTTTTTAGGCCGTTCTACATATACCCTGGTATTCTTGACAGAGCGTCCTTCAACAATATTGCCGGAAGGCGAGTACCATACGATTTTCTATAGAGAAAGAATAGATAACCCTTAGTCATAGCGAGCTTGCGCTTGGGTCAGTATTATTAAGTAAAATGTTTATACATTGGAAGAATTGAAGCAAGGCTATTCATCGCAAGCGGTCTCCGTCACACCCAGCCAAACATAACAGTTCGAATATATCGAACCGCACGCCCTTTGATATTTTTCCAAAATAACATATATTTATTAATATCTCTAAAACTACTGCTTTGACGTGATAATCTTTTAAATACTATTGAACAGTAGAATATTAATATTCTTTGTCAATGAAATTCATTTTTCATTGTTTTATCGAATTTGGATGTATCGTCCTCGTCTAGGTCAACAGTTACATGATAAAAAAGCGTGGAGCTAATACTTGTTGACTTCCAGGGAGGATGAATTATATACGCATGTAATTGTATTTAATTAACATGACTTTGTATTTTAAAATGTTGAAAAAGGGTCACTAATGAGTTTCTTGCCGATTCTTCTCGGTAGAATCTGCATTCCGAACTGGTGGTAGCTTCACTTAATATAGTTTGTTAAATGACAATCTAAAAGTGCTTGTAAAAGCCGACTTGAATAAAGTATATTATGATTTTGATTTTGTTGCATATATTCACATATATATTATGAACGAATTGTATATATTTTTTTCGAGTTATCCGATTCTCAGTTTTCGTTGCACCGTCATTTAATCTTTACTGTAAAGAATTACTGGATATGACTCGCATGCTACTTATTGTTTGTACAACTGGAACTGTATAAAGTTTCAACTGCGAGAGAATGAAAAAGTTAAAAATGGATACAAAAAAATCATTCATTATAATGTAGTGTAAGTCACTAAATGTTTCATTAATAGCTTTTTCTAACTAGAACTGTTTGAATTCGAATTCGATATCAAATCATAAAACCATTAAAAAAAAGGTATTATACATATAAAAATAAATTTCACAATATGATCGAATGGACAATCAAAGGTACATTAAGAAATATTTACATTTATTTGTAAGTTATAATTTCGTATACTCGTCTGTCACTTTACAAATTAATTCGAATAGTATGTAACAATATAACTACTGACCTTTTAATTCAAACTGTGGTAATTATAATGGGATTAGAAAATTAATTAAAGAAATATTGTAATATTTTAAAAGGTATTATATATTATGAAACGAAACCAGGATTAATTATACAAGCAATATCAAAACATTCCAAAATTATGCCAATCTGAAATAGGGAAGAGAAAGTAAAATTTCGTACAAGATTAATTATATTTATTTGCATTACCGATCTACGATTATCTTTAAAATTAAACGCAAATAAAAAAAAAAAAATCAATAATAACCCGTCGTGTTTAATTGATTGAAGTGGTTATTTTATTTCAAAAAGAAATGTTGTGTATGCAAATTGGCTAAGATATGTTGATGATTGGTGAATATGTGGGAAAAAATCATGACGACTGGTACTTTGGTGTGCGGCGCGTAAACCAATAGTTATGTGTCTTAGGATAAAGACTTTTTTAATTGGAGGACTTTTATTCTACCCGTGCGAAGTCAGGGTGGATTGTTAGTAATAGCAAATGAAAACAACTCAAATATTTTTTCAAGAAAAATAGAATGTTAACGGAAGTTAAGTAGAGCAAAGGAACTTTTAAATTAGAAAAAATAATGTCATATACGTGAATACTGGCAACATGTCTCCTTAGGCACTTTGTTAAACAGAATTTATTAGGCGCGTGAAATGTGAACTCGACAATTTTGTTGAAAGTAAAAAGTTTCCTCTTATTTATTTACATGTATAGGATATACGTGATTGTTTTTAGAAGGAATCGTATGAATATAATTGAGGATTTTTTCGAGGGTATATTGGTAAAATGTAATTAAAACTTTATAGGAAAAAATATTATAGGGAAGAGTGTGTACCTTTTTATAATTTTCTAAATCTATCGTCATTTTAATATGTATTTTTATACTTATTTTATATTACAATATTATGTTATGAATTTAAATTATTATTAATTTCATGAACGTACCTCAGGCAAATTCAGTCCTTTACAGTAAATTGCTTTCTTCTCGCCGACATTGTAAACTGATGATCTTGCCATGACCTGCAGGAAAGGCGCCCCATCGTCTATTTCCGCTGTCAAGACTGAAACAAACGTGTAGTTTTGAATTATTGTTCGACAACGCAACAATAACGAGATTCAACTAAAGCAGAATTGGAGAAAATTTGTTTCAGTACATTTCATCTGACGGCAGTGACTGATCCATTTCACGCCTTTAGATATGATACGTATTTATATAATCTTTGTGTATCTTCTTTTTTTTTATTTATATACTAAATAGAACACATTAAAAATGTACACTATTCTGAAATGACATAGTGGATATAATACATGAATATTAACTGACAACCGCAGGCAGTATTATAATTCACTTCTTGTTAGGAAAAAAACGAGACGATAAATGGATATGTCAAATGAATATATTGTATTATCATATCGATTTTATAATTTATTCTCACGACAAATCAAACAATCCGAATGAAATGTTCCTTTTATTTATGTATTGATACGTTAACGCATACTAGGCACATAAATATTGAAGCCTTCGTAAAAATATCTGAATAAATGAAAAAGGCAATTTTGTATCATAATTGATAGTACAAAACAACCTCCATAACATGCCTAGTTAAAGGATTTTATTTTTCTGATATTTTTACGGATATTTATGGTCCATTCAAATAATAGGAGTAGTGGTCTCGCATAAAAATACGGTTTTAATGTAAAAGCATAAACTATGTATTAATCGTTAACACGTTTATATAATCTTGACAATACTGGATTGTCGAAAATTCGGTCTAGCAGTTAGCTAATAAGGCTCAAATCCCGAGGTCATGGGTACAAGCCCAGAGTCGGACTAATAAAGAGTTTTTCCGTAAATAAATTCGCAGTAGGAGCTCGGAGCCTGCAATTTGGCAGTACATAGACCCGTGCCCCGGAAAGCATGTTAAAGTGTTGGTCCTAGGCTTGAACTCTCCCTGTTGTTGTAGGATATTATTATTGAATCGGATTATAAAAATGATTAGAGCGTGCAATTGTGTGTATATTTGCGCACAAACGGGTGCGAAAAGGAATCAGAGTGAGTTCATAATCATCAATAAAAAAATATGTTTATTAAGTTGGTTTACAATCGACGAACATCATATGTATGAAAACTTCCTCTCTTAGAGATTGAATTTGTTTTTTAAATTAAAATAAGAGTAATTCCGAGATATCATGTCATTAGCTACTTTATATATTTATTTGAAATAAACGATTTCCAATTGTTTTAAATTATTATTTTTTTTTGCAGATGAAGATATAATTCTACTCCATATATTGGTGTAGGTTAACTTCAATTACCTCCAAAAAGGAATTAATGCAACTCATATGAAGTAATTTCAGGTATAATTATATAGCCACGCTTTAGAAGACAATTATATTTTCGTAACCATTAATATCGCTACTTTCTAGTGCTCTCACAAGAATTGCTAAGCTAAGAATTGTTATATTGTTTCTGACAGTATATATTATAATATATCTTGAATCACTTATGCGATATACAACCAAAAATATAGAATATCGCGTTGAGAAAGCATACCAATGCATGTTAAACGTGACCAACGTATGCGAATATTGCCATCGCTTTGACCGTCCTTGTCATAGCGACTATAAATAAACACTTTAATTTCCTCTCATATTTTCATTCTGCTTATAGTTTATTCATAGACAGAGGCAACGTTTAAAAAGAAAATACTATTCAACTTACTGCTCTTCGGATTCTAGTTTAGAAAATTTCGAAAAGACATAAAATTCAATCCCAGCTGATTTTTATTTATTTATTACCTCTTTATTGCATCCAAACTTAAAACTAAAAATTACAATTTTGCTACACAAAAGTTGCATGAGGTGCATTTTTGTGAATCTTTTGTAAATAAAAGGTAGCGCTTAAATCAATAGTTGTTTTTGTATTCCACATTAATTCCATTTAGTTAAAATATGTAAAACATTAGTCAACAATTGTAGCAACGAGACAACCTCTCAAAGTTATATGCGACATTTAAATACCGACATAAAAAGATAACTTAGTGTCGTTGTTGCGAAAACTTGCTAAATGTTTGTATAAAAACATTAGGAATACGAGAAGTGCTGAAGAGACTTGGACGCGACGGTCACAAAGTACAAAACTTCATCTTACTGTTGAGTGGCGTCCATTAGCAAGTTAAGATTTGTATCGGAGATTTAGTAGAAAGCTTAGTTACCGTTTACAACGACAACGTTAAGGGTTGAGTTGAGTATAAATTTATACAATGCTAAACATAACATATTTTATTATGTTAAATGAAATTATATTTACTTTATAAGTAATTTAATATTTAAATCTAGATTTATAAATAAACTAAAACACGTATAAATTAGAAAAAAAAAACTGATTCTGTATTTATATAAAGGCATTTCAGTGTATGATTGAACCGACTTGGCTTAGTTCAATAAGGCCATGTTTCTACGAACTGCGTTTTTGCGTTACAGTTTTTCAAATGGCAGGTACAGATTCTCCCTCTACTCCTTTTATTAAAGTAAAATAAATTATTATCATAAAAGAAAATTAATAGTAACAGTACCTTTGATAAATAAATTGTTATACTTTAAGCTTGGAAAAAACCGTTACTGAAAAAAGGATTTTATTTGACCTGTTTCCTATTCCTACTTTTTAGGACAAACGCGCTACTTTGTACGCAAACAAAGTAATCAAACATAGGTAAGTTTATAAAAAAACATGTACGGATCTTCATTTATATTTTGATTGAATAAAATGTAAATTTATTGATTTAATAACGTGTTACGTGTAACGAAACCTTGATTTGAATTGAATCGTTTTGCTCAGTACATATTTAAATACATAGTTTTTGTATTGCTTTACGTCCGACTTCCGCTAACGTGTTTTTATTTCCATGTTTCTTAATATATAACTTTTGTTTTTAAATCGGACTCATTCATTTCAGATGCTCTGAATCATTTGCGATTTGTCTAATGGAGTTAAGGTGCGTAAATTATGAAATATGAATAATGACATTGTACTAAAATATAATGTGACTTTTATTTACAAAGTAAATTCTTCTTGCGACACGATGAGAGTGTGCAGGCATGTATTAAGATAATTAAGTGAAAGTAATATCATAATTAATAGGTCAGTCGTTTAAGCAACGGGTCCACAATATAAGGGTTTGTGTTTGTGTATTTAAGGATTGGTATTTGTTTTATACTGAAATTAAAAGTTCTGCTCTATTCTGGTTTCTCACAATATATTTAAGCGAACATTTTAATTGGTTTATTTTGACAAATCTCTTGGTAAGGAAATGCTTCTTGACGAAAGAGGTCATGGAGGCTGTCATTTTATTACATAGTAAAATACGGGCCTGGTGATGGAGCTTTAAAAGGTGGATAATCTCTTTAATTGCAACTATTAAAACGCTCGGTGAAAATGATTTTTTAGTTTGATGAAAATATATCTCCCACAAAAAATATATACGATTCAATGAACTAAAATGTATAAAATAATTCTTAGATAACTTAATAACGTAAATAAAGCCTAAGTGCTTTCTTTCTCTCGTGACTAGAATGTCAGATAATAAATTAAATTAATTATACCGTCAAAAAAAAGAAGCAGCTTCAATTTTTGAAGCTGTGATTGTTTACTTATTTTGAAATCGACTAAAAAGTAATTAAGTAAATATTATAAATATATTCATTCCAATGTTGAAGAAATTAACGGTTTGTTTGTGTAATTGTTATACGAACGAAGTTCATAGATTTGTACTGCAGTTGTCATATCGTAAAAACACAAAACCATTGACTCTGAGTATGATCTCCTTTCAGGCCTATCAGATTGCAGTTTTATCAGAGGGCTTGAATGAAAAAAAAAACAAACTTTATTTTTCCATAAGATTATATATATTGTAATATTAAATTTGTTTGTGTATTTAATTATATAATCCAATAAACAGTATTATTTGTGTTAACAATAAATATTTCTATAAAAATTCCGTATTTAAAATCCATAATTTTTATCTAATTCGTCTCACGTCTTGAAGATATAAAAAGAAAATTTCTAATAATCTTAACATAATATGGTCGAGCTGGTTTTTGGACGAAGCGACGTCGGATTTGAGCAGCACGTTCGGTAAATGTGCTTAAGCATTTATCCCGCGTTCATATTATATGTTATATTTTTGTTACAAATTTACATAATTTTCGAGAAAAAATATTTTGCTTGCATCAAAATATTACTATTGTTTTTGTAGATACTATTTTAAATACGGAATAATTATAATAATAATAATAATTATAATACGATTTCCGAATTAAAAATAGTAATATCTATAAAATTTCAAATGCTTATTTTGCATAGTTTAAGTTACATAATAGAAGATATTTCACAAAAAATAAAGCGTCTAGAAACTTTATTGCAAAGACGACCATTAGACTTCTGCAGAGGTTTATCGTTAGCCACACAGAGTAGCCATTTCTATTGGATTATAGTCCTTATTCTGCATAAGATAAGAGCAAAATTATATTAATCTAAGCTCAATTTTATTTTAACCAAACTCTCAAAGAAATGCCAACGCAAAAGTATACAATTGCATATGCGGTTTGCTAGCCCGTGGAGAATTTTCAGATTTCAAAGGCCTTTATCAGTGACCTAGTGTGTATTTTAGCTTTATAAATTACCGCTACATTTAACCTAGAGGCCATCCTGGTATATATCGACAACAAAGGCAGTTAATTATGTAATATTATTAGCATTATTGCATCGACAAAATCTAATGAAATATTTTGTGTTTAATAGTCTATTCAATTCGAACGCCAATATGATGAAATATTGTTTTATTGAACACTAAACATAAGTAACTTAATAAGCTTAGAACCTTTATATATATAGATATATTTATAAATATTTTAAATTGATGTAAATTTCTTTACTATTACTTATATAACATAATTACTTAATACAAAAAATACTCTATAATAATATTAGAAATCTATAAGTAACTTTATCTGACTATCTGCCTGTCCACTTGTTACGCTTTAACGGCCAAACCACTAAACTTAATTGGTTGAAATTTGATATAAAGTAAGCTTGAACCCCAAGCAAATACATAAGCTACTTTTTAATACCAAACACCCCTAAAATGCTAACAAAGTCGCGAGTGACATCTAGTGATCAATAAAACATTAAAAATAAAGTATTTTAAGCATACTTTCAATTGTCAATAGGTAATCTAGTAATTTTTATTTTATAATAAAAATGTAGACGTTTTCGTTTTATTAAAAGTACGATATGTCTATGAGATACTAAAGTGCACAAATGTACCTATGTCTAATCACAGGTGTGCTCCACACTCTCATAGTCTGATGGGACGGCAATCCGATTCGGCTGGAGAGCTCTTCTGACTTTCGAGACAGGTGATTGTTACACTGTTAACTTTCTAATTCCAGACAGATTTTGTTAAATACCAGTTTAACTCGAGACCTCATGATCTTTAACTTTACAAGTTGAACACGAGGCCAGGTTGTGGTAGACAAACCAATACTATGTTAACAGTATAATAAGTAATTTATAAAGTGTATGTATTTTGAATAATGGACTTTAAAAATATTTGGTCAATGCTTACTTTACCCTCTCAAGCTCGTTTCGTGTTATATATTAATATCTATATTAATATTATAAATGCGAAAGGAACTCTGTCCGTCTGTCGGACACAATTTCGCGGCTAAGCCAATGAACCAATGTTGATTAAATTTTGTATGATCTTCAAGAGGGTAAAGTTAGATGAGCGATTGTATAACTATTGAAGTATTTTCGTCACAAATTGAATTCAACGCGTGCGATGCCGCGGTTTCAGCTAGCTTACTTTATTTATACACACTGCGTCAGATTGATTACATGAAGAATGTTAAACATGGCGGACATGGCGTACGCCAAAATTCGTTTTAACTCGTTTGAGTAACACGAACAAATGACTGTGGTTGGTTCTCAGCGTACGAAATTGGGAATATTCCTTTTATATTGTACACACGGACATCCCTGTGGTGTATACAAGAATGTAAATGAAAATTCCACTCAAATTTTCTCAGTTAATACTGAAAGAAATGAAAATGTATTTAATATGAGAGTTATCATCGAAGCTGAAATGTATAATAACATTCCATTTTACTTGCAAATGAGGGACGATGTAAAAATGACGATGATATAAAACATATGCAGTTTAAGAGAAATCAAATTGACGGTTTTTTTTAACAACGCATATTAATATAGAGATTGTTATGGTCTGGTAACAAGACGTGAATCTTAACCTACGATTTTGAGTTCCAACATCGTGAGGAAACCTGCACGTGATGGCTGAGAATCTGCAACCAAAAGCAGTGGAATAGCTGGTAGAGTAAGCTCCAAATCTACTTCTCATAGGGGAGAGAAGGCTTTTGTCCAGCAGTAGGATGTTAAAGGGCTGTTAGTTTATACAAGATGTTAGATCTAGATCCTCGGACAATCGTATTGTGGTGACTATATACCTCTTCCAATGTTAACCAAAAACTACTGATCTACCTTCCGCATCTAGTCGGTTCTTGCCACTTTATTCAGATAATTTTCTACCCTTCTATCAAGTCAAGTCAATCGTGGTTCATAAAGAGGTGTAAGATTATTTTTTGCATGTTATAGTACACGACATACAAGGAGTCAACTTTTTTTTTTATATATGTAGACGGACACGTAAATTAACTACCTACTGAACTTACTACCTAAATGGTTACCACCACCCATAAATATTGTCGCTGTAGGAAATATTAACCATTTCTTACATCGGCAATGCGTTCCCGATCTTAGGACCGATGTTATGTCCACTACACAACAATACTAAGTATTGGTGCTTGGTGGGAGAATATATGATGAGTGGGTGATACCAACCCAGATAGATTTGCAAAAAAAACTACCACAAAGACTGCACTGTACATATTTTTGCTAGTTCAGTGCGCACCCGGTTAGGAGTTGCTGCACGCATATTATGCTCTATTTTTCGAGGTAAATTTTCATTACAAAATTCTTCTTTTAGGATAGTGTATTTGAAGTGCTCCTAAATTTAATATGTTAAACTAATTATCTTCTATTTATTTTATGTTTAAAAACGAATAATATACGAGATTTGTAATTTACCAACGAAATGTGTGTGTGTGAAAATTACAATTTGTTGGGTCGACCTGTTTCAAATTTTATTGAGAGAACTGAAGTTAAATATAAAAACAACAATACAATTCATTTTAATTAGATTAGATGTTTATATGAATGATTATACTTTAGAAAAATATTTCATTTCAATATGAGAAGAGTCAGTAACGAAAACGACGAATTAAAAATAAATTAAACTTATAGGCTCTCAAATATAGTAAAGTAAAAATATAACTAATAAATTAAGGAATGGTACGGATTGTAATTACAGATCATACAGAATTTAAAGGCAGTTCATAAGTGGAGTGGAAAATATTCCTAAAATTTTTGTCATTATTTCAACTGAAAAAACTGACATAACTGTCATTTTGGGTGTCAAGTTTGTTCCATATTTTCAACAAAATAAAACAAAGCTTTCCATATTTGATATGTACGTGTAACTTAGGTTAGGTTATTTTCCTATTTTCTAGAAATAGTTTTAGTTAATAAATATGAGCCCTCCCCTCAATGTTGCGCACGCGCCAATGCAGCTTTTTTATGACTAGCGATATTGTAAGATCTAATGTGCGTCAAATATTTTTAATGCAACTTTGAGTCCGTATATAATGTGATACAACTTTATTGGTTTAATAGTTGTTAAAGAACATCTATTATGTTCCCTCATAATAATATGATTAAGTGTTCTATCTGTTATATGCTTATCTAGTTAATCATATATTTAAATGACGTTTAAAAATGAATTATTAAATTTTGAAATCTTTAAACTTATTCTTGTTTAAAAATGTCGCTCTGACGCGTATTATAATAGATTTTTCGACTATTTACAAACTTTTTACTTGTTTGGTTGTTGTCAGGCAGTTCGACAGGCTAGAAATAGAATTCTTTGTTGTGAAGTGTATTATATATATAAATTTTACAAAAAGGATTTTACAATATTAAAATGTAAATCTTAGTGGATTGAAAAATGAACTGTCACCAGCGAAGGCGGTTGGTGAAATCTTTTAAAAATGTATTTGCTATGTTACCTACTCCAGTGTCCAAATGTTATTCCAACATACTTATATTTAAATGTTCTTTTATTTCCAATAAAATTATCTGGTCTAGATCTGGGACGAGCTTTTTATATGTATATTAATTATGATAGATGATCTATTCCATTAAAGAGTTTTACGTTTGGAGTTTACATTGAATAACTGTTCGTAAGTGACGTAATTACGCTGACGCGAAGGTGCGGAGTAATACCTGTCAAGATGATTTATTAACACCATCTTATTGGTCGCTTCAAGTCAGAAGACAGTTTACCAGCATTATACCTAATATAGTCACCCCGTAATATTATTATGTCTGAAATATTCATATTGCATATTAACGGTTCGAATATTAGATACGAATCAAATTAAGAGTTATTGTATCAATAAATGAAATGATTTATATTGACTTGTTGCCTTCTCTCATATTTGAGTAGTGGTGAGTAGGTTGCAGATTTCACGACGATTGGTTGCAGGTTTTTTAAATCTCTTTTTGTTCCCCTAAATCTGGTCCTGATTAGTTGAGTAGTTAAGACGCAAAAGCGTAACAAACACACAAACAAAACATTTTGTATTCATAGTGTTAGGTGCAATTGCAAATTTCAACGTAAAATCTGGAAAAAAAAACATTTTTCATTCAAACAAGTAGAGGTGCATTTTCAGTTTATTTTGCATTACAAGTAAGATTTATGCTTAATTATGATATGAGTATCTCGTAAACAAAGTCCATTCAGAAATATTATACACAAGCTTTGATAGACAATACGTTAGTTAAATATTATCATTTCGCATTTAATAATAATGGAAAAAATAAGCTGAGTTATTTATAATGTAATAGAAAACCCAAAAATTCCAAAAAACTTTATATTTTGTCACAATAAATAACGCGATCGTTTCAAATGTATGCAGAACTGCTTTGCACAATACGTTGCAGCAAGTTAGTTTAGAGTCGAACCTATTAGTCTTCTGGCAACGTCAAAACGAGTGGCGAGGCAAAATAAATCGTGCCGCTGCTGTTAGTATACTAAAATCAAAATATATCTTCGATCACTGGATACAATAGATGTTTCAATAAAAAAAAAACAATTGCTCTTCATTGGAATAGTGTGTTTGTCAATAAGTTTGTAGTTGCCCAATAAATTTGTCTATTGATATTGTTTAATGTTAATGTTTATTTACCTTCGACTAGGATATTTATCAATCCGGATATCACAACAGTAAACTCCAGATTGATATTGGCCTAATCTCTCTGTTTCGTGCGATCGCACTGACGGCAACATAGTGTTAACAAACTTCTAATTCCACCGCAAACTTGTTCCAAGTATCGGCTATAGAGTTGCTATTTGTATCCGTTCCACTATTTGAGTTAATTGCCAGTTGCCTCAGAATTTGAGTTTGACTAATTTAAACTGTTTTGCTGTTCTTGTTAAATTTGTAATTAAAATTATGAAAAATTAAACTCTCTGCTATTGCTAGTCTGGAATTTGTAATACATTTGAACTTCAGATTTCCATTAATTACTAGAGCCAAATTACACAGATAGATTTTTTTTTCGACTGAGTAACATGTATTTTTTTTTAATTTAATTTTCATTTTTATTTTTATTTTTACTAAACATCAGCAGATCTTCGCTGGACTACAAGCATGCCGTCTTCTTGGAAGACGTGGCCCACACAGACATTTTTTTCATTTTAAAATAATATATAATATAAATAATATAATATATAATATAACATGTTAGCATAGTCACACTTGCATCTTACTTATATTGTTTCATAACACTTATTAGGCAGTAAGCGCCGCATAATAACTACCTAGCTTTTTCATCTAGTGTACTGTCCCTGTAAGAATTAAGCATGCTTTTATCAGACAGTATATGCATAAAATTATTGTAGATATGCATTCAATGGATCATTTATTGCCTAAGGCTTTGCAATATAACTTCAAGCTACGATCCTAAGGGGCGTAGCGGTAGCTATAAACTTCATGTAATCTGGTAAACGATTCTTGTTAACTAAATGTTAATTAAATGCACTTGGGTATGTACTCATCATTAGAAACAGGCGCGTATAGCTTATATATAGTTTATATTGAGCATAATGAGTGGGCTCAGCTAGTTATTTAATCTTTAATTAAATATTTTATTGCATATTAATGCTGATATTCCAAAATACTTTTTTCGCATTTCAATGATATATTAAAATATTAATAAAAATAAGTAACACGTCTCACGCAAATTGCATACCTATATGTAAATGTTAAACGTTACAAAGGAGATACACATTATCAAAATAAACTTTTCCAGCTAAAATATTGACATTGGTATTTAAAATTTGACTTTAAATATCACCTTTATTAGCCTTAAATAAAAAAAAAAAAAAAAATAAATTTATTATTCATAATCTTTGACACCTTATACTCTGACATTACATGGTTCAATACATAGTTCTATTCCTTTAATAATAATAATATAATATAATATGTAGATGGTACAATGCTATACATTATTGAGTCAGAGTGAACGTCTGTGTCCGTGCTAGTATAAACTGTGTTACAGACACAGGCGCCTTCCTCTTGCAGTTCATTCACAATTCTCTGCACTATGTAAAGGTTTTGGTAAGTATCAAAACTTAATTTACTATAGGTACTTATCACTAATTATAATTTATATTTGCATGAAATGGGTACGTATTGTGTGTGTGTGTGTGTGTGTGAGTGTGTAAGTGTGTGAGTG
The DNA here is from genome assembly GCF_037043105.1 of Vanessa tameamea. Classification (NCBI taxonomy): domain Eukaryota; kingdom Metazoa; phylum Arthropoda; class Insecta; order Lepidoptera; family Nymphalidae; genus Vanessa; species Vanessa tameamea. The sequence continues at coordinate 6,326,308 of NC_087318.1, read as the reverse complement.
TGTGTGTGAGTGTATGAGGTGTGTGTGAGAGTGCGTGTAGTGCATGTGTGTAGGTATGCATGTTTCTTATATTAGAAGATATTATTTAATATATTAAAGGAGCAATTTAAATTTGTTTATAGATGCGTTCGTAAGATTTTTTGCGAAGAGTTGTTCAGTCTCATCGTACGTTAACTTTTGGAGAAAGCTACTTATAACAGTTTTACATTTAAATTTAGGTAAGGAGTATATTTTGCAGATTTCATTAATTGCGTTATACAGGTGGCTGCTAAGACATGGGTAGCTTCTTCTCGCCATAGCAGTTTTGGTGGAGACAGGTGGGCATACAGGATCTTTACGTCGTTTATTTTGCTGTCGTAATCTTGGGTCGTAGGTCAAGGATGCATGTACACGTAAAGTGATGTTAAGTGCACAGAGCTGCCGGACAGTGAGTACAGATACGTCTTTATAAAGTTGGGTAGTCGGGTACCGATAAGGTTTGTGCAGCATGATTTTCAAGACAGCTCTTTGTGCTCTCTCAAGGCGAAGTAAATGAGTTTTAAGTGTACCACCCCAGGCAGATATGCAATAGGTAAGAAGTGACTGGGCCAAGGCAAAGTATACGGTTTTCAACAGTTGGTCGGTAACTACTCTTCTTAGTCTTTTCATTGGAGACATCAGCTTGCGAACACGTGTAACTGTCACACTGATATGCTTTAGCCAACTTAATGTATTGTCGATATGCACCCCCAAATATTTAACACAAGAGCTTCTATGTATAGTAGGGCAGCTACAATTGGTCAGTGTAGGGTGACAATTATGGGCTTTAACGTCTGGAATACTAGGCAGTGAAGCAGAGTTCGCTGAGAAAGGGACATAGTGGGTTTTAGAGATATTTAACGTTAATAAATTCAGTGAAAGCCAATCCATCACGATGCCAAGAGCATTTTCAGCTGCGTGGTGAGCAGATTCCCATGTTTCTCCACTTATGAGAAGCGCAGTGTCATCTGCATATACGAGTATCCTACAGTTTGGGATTGACAGTTGACACAGTCTATTTACAAATATAATAAATAGGGTGGGACCCAACACGCTGCCCTGTGGCACGCCAAATGTTAGATTCACATCGTCACTGATATAGTTGTCTACCTTAACTCGTTGGTTACGGTTTGTAAGATAATCACGAAAGATGTTTAGAGTGATATCTCTTATTCCCAAGCTTTCTAAACTACGCAGAAGGATGGGTATAGAGACAGTGTGGAAAGCTTTGGCTAAATCAAGAAATATCCCTATAGTTTTAGTCCTACAATCAAGATTTTTTACGATTTGGTTTGTTAGTTCAAGAACAGCGTCCTCTGTTGATACGCCTCTCCTAAACCCGTATTGATTTGGCGCAATTATGTTGTTACATTCGAGATAGCTGAGCAATCTTTTGTTCAGAACCTTCTCCATAATTTTAGATAGTGTAGTGAGGATAGATATAGGCCTATAGTTTTCGACACGGTCACCATCTCCACCCTTATGTACTGGTGTAACTAACGCCTTCTTAAAAGTGTCGGGGAAAATACCGTTGACGATACATAAGTTACAAATATGCGTTATTGCTGGAACAAGTACATGTCTGGCAGACCTAATAACTGAGGCTGGTATTCCATCGTGACCTACTGCACAATTATGTTTTAATTCTATGATTATATTTTCTATTTCTGAGAAATTCGTCTCAAGTAATACGAAAGAGTTACCTTGAGGATTAATTAGGCTATCGAATTCAAAGTTTGGGCAAATTACACGCTGACCCTGCGCAGCCTGCCTAGCAAGGTTCGCTCCTACGTTTGCAAAATACTTATTTATAGCATTAACAGAGGAAATTGGATCGCTGCACATATTAAGGAGTTCTCTTGACCTACCTATGGGAGAGGTGTTCTTGTAGGTGATAGTTTTTATAATGTCCCAGGTTGCTTTGGGGTTACCATTTGCCTTCAGGAGTTCTTTTTGGTCAAAATTGGATTTAATAGTCTTCAGTAAATTGTTGCAGTAATTTCGGTATCTAGAATATATTAGTTTAGTAGTGAGATCATTAGGATTTTCTCTTGCTTTTTTATGGAGTTGATCCCGATTTCGCACGCACCTCAAAAGGCCAGTGGTCATCCATGGTTTAATAGTCTGCTTCCTGTTACCAACTTTTTTTAGCGTAGTGTGTTGATTTATTGCGTCTGATATAATGGAGATAAGTTGTTCCGCACTTTGATTGGGATCTGTGCTATTTAAAACACTTGAAAAATCAGAGTTTTCTAAGCAGCTAATAATACCTGGAAAGTTTAAATGTCGTATCATAGTTTTAGGTATTGTAACATTTAGAGGGTTTCGTTCAATGCAAAACAGGATAGGTGCATGATCAGTAAAATATGAGTCCAGAACCAAAGTTGTAGAGGGTTTATCTGTTTTTAATAGGACATGATCCAGGCAGTTTTCCATGCGAGTAGGGAGAGCGTGAGCAGGCAGTAGCCCGTGAAAAGCCATTGTATTTAAATATTCTTCAGAGTTAGGGTCATTATTTCCAGGTCGAATATTTATGTTTAAATCTCCAATCACACTTACAGTTGTTGTTGACGCCAAAGACTCTAAGATATTGTTTAAAGAGTTAAGGAATTTTTCTATATTTCTGACTGAGGGTGAACGGTATATTGCAACAATCGCTGTATCCAGACCTAGCCTCAAAATAAGACAGTTTGCATCCTGGAAAACTGGTTCCTCCAACCTATGAGTCACATCTGAACTTACGTAAACTACCACCCCATCGTTTTGGTTGTTGAAAGAGGATTTAGCTGAGGTAAAACCAGTTAGAACAGGAATATCTGTGATTTTACTCAACCAGCACTCAGAGAGGATTACTATATCACACTTAATGTCCATGGAATGTATTAAGACATTGAGGCCATCAAAGTTGCGATTTAGGCTTCGGATGTTGACATGCAGTATATTCAAAGTTGGTTTCGTAGTGTTTATATGCTTCAAACATTCGTCTGGCAAACTCGCATGCGACCGTGAGATATTGAAAGATTCCACAGAATCAATAAATTTATTTAAGTTGTCCTTATCGAATTTGGAATATTGAACGTTAATGACCAGTTTGTCTCTGTGCTGCAGAGTATAATTTGTGTAAGTACTTTAGTGTAGAATTTAAGCTCTTCTATGTTTTGTCTATTTATAATAAGGTGTTTGGTGTGAATGTTTTGGGTGTGTAGCTGGAATTGTGTTGTGTTGTGTTTAATAACAAATTTTGTTTCATGCAAAAAAATTAATAAATTACGGTTAATTACTAAGTGAGCCATATCACATAATAGTATCATAAAACATATCATAAAAATAAGCAAAACGGCTTCTACAATCTTTGGATATAAATAACAAATAATTATTGAATATTGGCTAAGTATACTAGTTAGATGCACCATACAAGTTGCCCACCAACCAACAAGACCATTTAATGTAATACTAAACTTAAAATAATAATAAAGTTTACTTAATAAATTGTGTGAAATGACATTGAAGTAGTTTGTACAAGTTAGTCATTTTTTTTTAGCTAAGAGCTTGAGATTTATTGCGGAATCGATTCGAATTTGCGGCTCACCTTCAGCTTTACGCAGGAATACGGAACCTCGTGAAGTCCAGCAGTACATATACCCATTTTCTAATAGAACCTACATGATGTGAGCCAATGCTTGCTCGACAAAATATGAGTCTGAGTCTGTACAATAACAATTAAATACTCATACAATGATCATACTACACTACAAACAATGCTATACACGTTATGTTACAAATATCCTATAACGTATTATATTGGAAAACATTCTTGTAAAGTGTGCGGTTTATACCGTATCGATATATTACTCTGCAATGTAAACCACTTTTGGCGGTTCTGTGATCAAAGTTTGATAATAATAGATTTATGAAGCGTTAAATTTATCCATTGTATAACTTCTATTTTAACATTAAATATTTCAAATTTAAGAAATATTTTCTTTTTACGTTCTAAATTTCGAACTTTACATAAATATTTTAGTTTTCATGTAATTAGAAAGCATGTTTAAATTGTACATGAATATTATAAAGAGGATTTTTTTATGGCGCCTATATTTGTTTATTCGTAATTGTTAAAGTCTATAACTAATGAACCGATTTTATTATACCTCTCACGATTAAAGAGTTTACTTATCTAGACATAGTATATTTATTTCGATAATTCAGTTTGTATGTATATACAATTTTAGTCACAAACTGAATTCCACGCGGGCGCAGCCGCGGGCACATTTCGTAAACTATAAAATATCTCCATTCTTCAACTGCAAGGAGGAACATGACATTGTTATCTGTCGCATTCTAAGCAAAAAATTGTATATTGCTGCATTCACATCGTAATACAATGGTCTGTCGCTATTGTTGACACTTATGTACAAGAAAAAAGCGCTTTGAACTGATTTTACACTATCACATATAAAATACGACTAGTACGTTTAAGGATTTGAATAATAATAATATTAACGTACATGATTTACATAGTTGATACGGTGTTCGAGATTATTAATAATATACTTATTATAAAATAATTAAATAATATTAAAAAAATATTATAAAATACTTATTATATAATAATTGTTAAAACACAAAATAATATTTTGGCATATGTTCTTTAAGTATGTAAAATCAATGGAGCGCTCTCACGAAGAAAAGCTTCATGAGTAAGAGTCCGGATTTTGGGGTGACGTACCCCCCTTTTGTTACACATTGAATTAATACAGTGTACTGAACTATCTCAAGCAAACTTTATTGCCTTTATATCTGGCGAAAACTCGTGCAGGTTTCACAGGTGCAAATTAGGCGACGTTACTGGACAAGGCGCCAATGAATAGATTTTTACGAGGAATTTAAATCCGCGTAGATTTTTTTGAGTCTCTGTCCATTTTAATGCTCAGAAGAAAGGCATTCAGTTTTATTTTAATAAAGGCAATGTTGTATCTCCGCTTCGACAGATGTGCGACAACCTTACGTGTTTAGTAATTAACAATACGGTGATAATATGTACCTACTCAATTTACATCGTTATCAATTATGTACATCCCGAGTTGTCGCAATTAATTTTATAATCCAGGGGTTTTCAACCTTTTGAAATGCATAATAAGAATGAAAATAAAAAAATAAAATAAATCCTTTAAGAATATAGTAAATATATTACAACCAAGTGCAACTTTTTGAGACTAGGTATTTTTTTACGTTGAAAAGAGATTTACGAGTATCTCCTTTAAATCAGGGCACAAATAATACTCGGGCGTACAGAAATGTTTAAGAGCTGTATTTTTTCAAATACGTGCACGGCAAAAACCATTTAAAACTTTACAATGACTTATTATGAAACAAATAATATGTTATGCTATTTTTTCGATCTACTATTTATATCCTATGTAAGCAATCGCAGGAGTATTCATTTATTTCTTTTTAATGAATATCTGAGTAATACGTGTTTTATTAAAAACATATTGCATATTTTTTTATTAAAAAAATACATGTTATTTTTCAAAATTAAGATAAAAAAATTATCAGATCAGATACATAAACTTGTGGCTAGAGCGTGGGAATATTAACGGTAAATTGCGAGCTCAAACGCTGTTATCGTGTGCTTCATTTATACTTATATATTATCTCGTGCTCGGTAGTGGTGAAAATCATCAAAAAAAAAGATAAAATCTGCTTGAAATTGAGTCATTGGAGCAGCGTGGTGCAATTGAGCTCAAAATCTTATTCTCTAAAGAAAAGTTTTGTTTACAATTCTATGTACCTGGATGTTTACGAATTTCATTCAAACATTTTCTTTTTCGGTTAATCAAAAACTTAAAATCGATATTCTTAAATATATAACCTAAAAACATTTTTTAATATTGTACATAATCGCATATCTCCCTGAGGGCGACATGCTTATAATATGGCCTTCATTAACACTAAATTCATTGTTGCCTAATTAACATTAATTATACTACCGAAATGAATTTAGATTTATTATAAAGCAACGTACTGTATTTATTTCTGGCTATATATATATAGCCAAAAGGTTACATATCAATGCACTATATATATATAAACCTATCTATGATAGTGCGTTGATGTGTAACCTAAATCCGAATCGACGCTTATACGGTAGTGGGAATCAAATGAACGGTCGATTGTGCATCATAGCCAAACTGCTTTTAAATATAAATAGTTTATTAAATCGGCAGTTTTTAGTGTATGTATGTAAGACGGATTTTGTATGTGTACTGTACGATATTTTATTTTTAAATTTTAACGGACCTCGATTTAAAAAAGTATCCGAGTATTACCTAAAAGAAGGCAAGGTTATATATTATTTTATAGACTAGTAAGATATAAAAACATACTATAAATTTAATAAATTATATATTGTAAATATTTTTATAGAAGAAAAAATTTAATTTTATGTATATTTTTTTAATTTAAAGTGAGCAAAATTTTCTTGATTAAAAAATTTTATCGCAAAATAAAATATTATTCTCTAAAAATAAAAGCATTTTTTTGTTATTAATGCGGAATAGGAAAGATTATACTCGAAATGCACATTCTGTTCAAAGCGATCTGGCTTTCACCGAATTACTGAGATTTGTATGCACAAATCCACATGAAATATTACTCAATCTTTGTTCATAGAGTGGTTTGTTACAGCTCATTTTTACCTTAAAATACAAATTGTATTTTTGGTGTTAAAACATTTTTAGATAATTCTACTTTATTCATGCTTTTAATATTCTAAAATATAACGACGGTATTTGTACCTTTTCGGATTAAACGGCGTATAAATGCAATTATGTTTAACGAAATTATATTTAGGAGGGGTAGGGAATTAAAATTAATCTATATGAGTCAAATTATATAAACAAAATGCAAGAATCTAATCAAAGTCTTTTTTTTGTTATGACCCCGAGTCGAGTAGTGTTTTCACCGGTTTTCATGGGTACGCCACTCCGAGATCTCGGGTTCGATTCCTGGCCAAGTCGTTGTAGAAAAAGTTCATTAGTTTTATATGTTGCTTGGGTCTGGGTGTTTGTGGTACCGTCGTTACTTCTGATTTTCCATAACACAAGTGCTTTAGCTACTTACATTGGGTTCAAAGTAATGTATGTGATGTTAGTAATGTATATGATGTATGATGTTGTCCAATATTTATTTATTATTATTATAATCTTTATTTATTCTCACTCATGTATAATACATTTTTAAATATAAAATACAGAGGCCAACCAGTGGCGGAAGCAGGGTCCAAGCCACCGGTGGTCAGGGCCCCAGAGAGAGGAACTTCCTCACAATACGCGCCGTGCCGAGGAGTACTGCCTTCTGAATCAGGCTCTTGACCCAGCTGCCTAACGAGAGCCTCTTAAGGTGTTGGTCGAGGCTCTTGGCCATTAGGCCATTCGCTGAAACGACTATCGGCACAATAACTGCTGTATCCACATCCCACATGTCGACAACCTCGTGAGCTAAGTCAAGATATTTTATTTGCTTATCCTACTCAGCCTTCACGAGATTCTCGTCATGAGGGATGGTGACGTCAACAATTATCGTGCGGCGCTCTGACCGATCTATCACCACTATATCAGGCTTGTTGACGACAACAGTCCTGTCAGTGATTATAGATCGGTCCCAGTACAGTATGATATGACCATTCTCGAGAACTGGGTCCGGCACATACCTGCAGTATGGTACCTCTGATACCACAAGACCGTATCGAAGAGCAAGTTGTTGATGGATAATCTTGGCCACTTGATTATGTATGTGCAAATACTCTCCGTTAGCAAGACGAGAACAACCGGAAATAATATGTCTAAGGGATTCGCCCGGAGTGTGACACGTCCGACATATGTCCACCGTGCCATCCCTCACAATATACTTCCGGTAATTGTTCGTCATGATAACTTCGTCCATAATTGCACAGACAAAACCTTCGGTTTCACCGAATAGGTTGCCTAACCGTAGCCAAGATACGGACGCCATAAAGTCCAAATCGGGTCCATGAGGGCCCGATAAAAGCGTCCGTGTAACTCCTTGCTCTTCCATACCCCCTTGCGGTTCTCAGTACTTAGTACTACAGGTTTGTATTATTATTATTATTGTTATAGGATTGTTATTGATGATTGAAAAATCATTTTGACTTAAAACGAAAATAACGCCTTCAAATCCATCGCCATACATGTTTATAATTCATATTGTTCTCGACAGTGAAGGAAAATAGTGAGGAAATCTGTACCGTGTCGAATGACATTCTGACCCAATTTGTGTAACCACCAGCTTACTTTAATTAAGCGTGATGCAATGAGTCTTAATTTTTTTATGAATTTATGAAGAAAGGAGGTCTTTTACCAGCGCTGGCAAATACAGTAGCTGCTATTTATTATTATTATCATTTTCAAGATAAAATTGTTGAAAATTTATATCAAGAAACCTATAATTATTGATAATAAAACGTATCATATTATTTTTCTCTTGGATTATAAAAATACATACATAACAATGTATATCTGAAACCTATAACACATGTTACAAAACCCGTATAAGTTAAAATCAAGCGAGCGACGAGCGACTTCGGTCATTAATTAGCAGTTATAGGTCGGATGGAGTTTAACAGTTTATAAATTAAGTAACTTTTAACAATTTTAACGTTACAATGTACTGTATTTAACTACTAATTAACTAATTTAACACTAATATACATATATTACTAATTGTAAAGTAATAATAATAAAATATGCAAAGAATACAGATATAAAATGTATAATTTTACTATAAAAAAAAACCTTTATTTTTTGGAAATCTGAAAAGACAGGTGGGACAATAAATTGCGTACCCAAAATGTCCTTGGTTTTATAAATGGACGGTTCTATATTTGGTTATATTATTCATTGGGGTTGATTTAAATCCTTTGAAGGGGTTTACTTCATTAGTTGGTATATTTTTTAATTTTCCTCTAGTTGTTTATGTGATCAGATTACGTATTTAATTTATAAAAAGAGAATACACATTTAGAATTTCATTTTGTGTTATAATTCATGTAAGGAAGAAACAAAAAAAATGCGGAAGTCACAGGAACCTCGACGCAGAATCGAAATTAATGGTTACTGAAATCATTTATAATCAAGGAAATTCGATAAATAACTATGGAGTAAAATAAATAAAAATATAGAGTTTTCTTTAACGGTGTTTAATGTACATACAATCGTAAGGAGAAGATACGAAGTATATAGTACCACACGCACCCACAAGGGAGTGACGGCAACATGAGATAAGAGAGCGTCACAACGTTTACCGTTTTACTCCCTAAGCGCGCCAATACATGTTTCTCACATCAGTAGAAAATTACAAATAAGATGATTTGAAAATAACAATAAACGTCTGTTTATTTAAAGAAATTACCTTTAGATATTTATCGACGATGCGAAATGCCTTTAGACTGTCTTATGACAGAGAGGTCTCCCTTCTATAAATTTGATATAAATAAAGCTGTATTTCCTAATGATGACAACAACCTTCAGTTTTTGTTAATATATTTACTATCCATAACGGTGCAGTTTACGTTACATTCGGAATCTGGTTTTTTAAAAAATATTACAAATTGAAATTGTTTTTAGTATTTTATTACATAATAACTGTAAAAATAAATCTTATCATACGGTATGGATAAGCGTCAGTCGATAGTGAAACCGGTTACAATGTTCCGTTCAAAGAGATTTACGAATACAAATCCGGATAAAATATTGTTTAAGCTTGGTTTTTAAACTTTTATCAGTCGGTTTGTCGAAGTTTTGAGCGTGATTGACATTTGTTAGAAGATAAATGGTGTATTTGTTTGGAAGATGAATCGTGGCTGCTCGTTCTGCATACATACCAGTACATGTGTACATTGTATGTATTGCAATGTATATGTTGCAGTCAACTGGTTAAATTAGCCTTGTTATTAACAGCCTAGACACGTTATTAGACTATTATTCTATGAATGGAAATGAATTGGCTAAGTGTCATTCCGGCCGCTGATTAAACAGCGCCGTTTAGTAAACTGTCTAGACGTTTTATTGGATGGCTAATTAAGCTCTTTGCTTGCGACATGTATATATAATAAAACGAATTCATGTGCAATTTCAATTGTATAATACTAGTTGTTGCCCACAGCTTCACTTGCGTTTTAGTGTTATCAGTTTGCTTCATACTGAATTTCTTCAAATTCGGTTCATTCGTTTAGCCGTGAAAGAGCAACAGAAATACACACAGAGTTACTATCACCTTTATAATATTAGTGCAGAAAAGAGTTCATATAATGTCTTACTGTTTGATGGTAGGAGGATATTCTCAACCAAACTTCGGGCTGTTTTGAAAAATTGACGACAGAAAAACCCAATAACATTTTAATTGGCCCGATCCGAGGCTTAAATCCACTTCAAAGTTTCAGTTACTAGGCCAAAGGAACCGATAATATTAAGTAAGAACCATTTTTTTAAAGTTTTGATTGTACACATATTTACAATTTCTATATAGTAGGAAAATATAAATTTGGATATTCGATATAGACAACCTGAGAGGACGAAAAGTTTCCAATGATAACTCGAGACTTTTATTTGTACGAGTATGGATTCAGTCATTTGTAATTTAGGTTATTGACTTGGGACACGGTAATGTTATCTAACGTTGAGATCACCTTTTAACAAGCACGGCTGTCCTTTGACTTTCACAAACTGTACGTTTGTCAAAATTTATCATATTATTTCAGGGGTAAAATGATGTATGCTAATATTTAACACCTCGGATTATAGAAAACAGAAAAAAGAATCTGCATATAAAACATTTAAGCAGAAACGACGAAAGTATGACGCTTCAACGTTTATATATATTTATATCGGTACATCTTTAAACTACTAGAAAGACTATAATATACGAATTTAAAATACTGAAATTTATCAAAAGTATAAAATATGGCATTTATTATAAAGAACTTAAAATTAAGGTTAAGACCTTTACTTGGTGGTAGGGCTTTGTGCAAGACCGTCTGAGTAGGTACCACCCGCTCATCAGATATTCTACCGCCAAACAACAGTACTCAGTACTGTTGTGTTCCGGTTTGAAGGGTGAGTGAGCCGGTGTAACTAAAGGCATAAGTGACATAACATCTTAATTCTCAAGGTTAGTGGCGCATTGACTATGTAAGGAATGGTTAATATTTCTTACAACGCCATTGTCTATGGGCGGTGGTGACCACTTACCATCATGTGCCCCATTTGCACGTTCGCCCACTAATAACATAAAAAAATATATATGTTTTCAATTATTTGTTTATTTAAATACGATTAATTGCATAATGTTCAGTTGAAATATGAAATCTTGTAAGCTTTTTATTAATGATTATAGGAAAGTACACTGTTGTCTGAAATACAGATATTTATCACAATTCGTTACCGCTTTATCAATCTCTAGTCTTTTATCCGAAGGTTGTCTCGAAGACATCGCTCTCTTAGCAATGAGACAGCCTTTTGTATATAGCATTAATTTTATTTTTGTTTCTGACCGTATTTATATCTTTACGCTTTTTGTGTATATTAAGTAAAGAATTTTTTATTATACTTTTCTATTACAGCCTTAACCTTGTTGATTTGTTATTTTTTAACGTAATTGTAAGGAACAGCGGTATTGTTATACTGATAGATTAAGCCGCTAAACTGATTTACATGGAATTTGTCATGGATATAGTCGAGTCCTGATAAAGGCTACTTTTTTAAATTCATTCCACGAATTGTGTCAAATTGGGGTTGGCGGTTGGTGTGTTATAGAAAAAGTTTTATAAAGTTCACGCGTGTCACGTTTGTGTCTAGTTTTTTTAAATATAGAATTTATACTCACAAAATACTAGACTTGATCCTAGTCATTTATGATTTCGTAAAGACTATACGAGAAAATATATCTGTTTATCTGTTTTTGGGAAATATATTAATTTTATGTTTCTTATGATAACTAGCATTTATTAAATCACTTGCTCTTCCGCATCGTTGTGTTAATTGTGTAATTATTTAACGTCTATGATTCAATTCTCACTGTGTTCAAAAGATACGATGACCTCAACAGGGATCGAGTATTTCAATACTTACACACTGTAATAATGTGTGTAATTACGAAGAATTCTGATCAATTAAACTTAACGGTGACGTTGTTTTATCAGGAATGTGAAAAATCTAAAATTCTGACCGAGGCTTTTTACAGGATAGATTAGCCAAACACGTGGGATAAAGTGCACAAATACGAGTGTACTCTTCATTCACTCAATTTCATAAGCCGACGGGAAAGCAAATCAGTCACGACCGAAAAGAGTTCAGGCGCAGAACTAGCAGCTTTATGTGATTTTCGAAGCACAGGAGAGTCGTCACTGCCAATTTCCAGACTCCGGCCAACTAATGAGAATTTCTCGATTGAAAAATTCGACAACTTTTAATGACTCGACATGGGGATTGAAGCCTCGGGATCAGCAGGCTTATCAAGCCATTAGACGAACGACGCAATTTTTAAAAACATCGTGTAGGTATATACGATTGTAATCGAAAACAGCTTTAATTACAGGCAACATTTTCGAAAAATATAATTTTCATATCTTATTATAGTCCAGGAATTGGTTTACGATCGGGGTGATTTTATTGGTTTATTGTCACTGTTTAGTAATAATATTTTATAGCTTGACTGTCCTTTGTTACGTGATAATAGCATAGTTTGAACTAAAACAAAGCGTAACTACATATATATTACATTGTTTTTTTTATTACGATAAATAGTTACTAATATTGAGATATTAAAATTCCTTCAAAATACATATTTTTTCATTACGAAGTAAAAACTAAAGCAAAAAGTGTTTAATGCTTATTGCAAGATGCGACAGACACAGACAGTGGAGTTAGTTGTAATATATTTCACACATTCAAATAACAGAATGTAATATTTAACAAATATTCTATTTATCTAGTAAAATATTGACGGGCCTTCGTGGTGGATGGTGTTAGACCACCCACTCATCTTACTCAGTAATACAAAATACCGCAAAATATTCATAATTTGTAAGTTATGTATTATGGTTTGAATGGTAATTAAGTCAGCGTAGTTACATAGACAAAGCATCCCCGATCCCGTCAACAGCGGTGAATTAACGGCCTTAGAATTGTGGAAAAAAACATTATTTATAAAAATTAACATTCTGTTATTTTAATGCGCTCTTTTATCTTAAAATATACCATATTTTACAACAAACTCCACTATCTGTCTGTCTGCTACAACTAGTGAACCGCTACACGAGGTCCACTGTCAATCTAGTGGCCCATTTGCTTATCTGTCCAAATTATGAAATGTTTTTATGGTCCACGTTTTCATTTCCATTTAATACGAAAAATATTATTCCAAACTTAAACAAAAGAACGAAAATATCAATAACCCAATCGCGTACAATCAGAAGCTATCCAGTTTCAGGTCACGTAAAACTAAGGTTGATGAAGCTCAGCTTATATAAGATATAATAAATTTGTTGATTATATAGCTGTATCTTTTTATAAATTCGGTAGTAATGCCTATGTGTATTTATATATTAAAAAACGTTATATATTATTTGAGTTTTTGAGTTTTATTGAGTTTGAGTTTGAGATATAAGTAATAGAATATGTATCCTAAAAATTTAATTGGTTTGAACACAAAAAACATCAAATTAAACATACACTATAGGCACAGACAACACATCTGCGTTGACATAAATATAATAAATAAAAAAAATGAATACATAAGTACATATCGAAGTCCCGGAAACTAGCTACTCATCCCGGCTTCGAATGAGTAGAATAAGGGCAAAAAAATCTTGCGTTTTGGGCGAACCTCGCTCAGGACAATTCATCAGCTTCATTACAATCGCATGAATGGCTTAGGAACGCAGTGAACTAATATACAAACAGCGATTTTTATCAATAAATATGTATCAAAAAAGGACTTAATGTGACTATTCTATATTTATGTAACTTTGAATTTTATATCCCTAGAGAAACTGCTGAAAAAACGTTAAAAAATGTTATCGGATATAAAACTGAAATGACTTTCGACTTTTTATTCGCATTCAACCGTCTACATAAAAGGTTACAGTTTTAAAATTAACGTAGAAAAGCAATATCGTTATTTTCATTCTTTAATAAACTTCAAAATATATGTATTAGTTTATTAATTTGTTATATTGCACTTAATATAGTCACAACCTAATAGTCAACGTCTTTGATGAGCGTAAGTTATAACTTCGTAATTATCGCGTGCGTTTCACGGAAACTAACTTCTAGAAGAATCTCAATAATAAATTATTCGTTATAGTACCAATAATAAATTATACAAGTATGTTATATTCGCCTAGGGCTGAAGATATACTTACGAAAGGTTATAGATAATGACTATATGATTAATGTTCGAAATTCCTAAATCATTATTATAGTAAAGATACACAGTCTGTAGATATGTCCCTGCTGTACCACAGCCTTTTCTCCTTTTTGAGAAGAGGGTCTTAAGCCTACTCCACCACGCTTCCCCAATGCTGGTTGCTGGATTCACATGTGGCTGAATTTCATTGAAATTAGACACAGACAGGTTTCGTCATGATGTTTTTCTTCACCGCCGAGTATAAGATGAATTATAAACACAAATTAAGCACACGACAATTCAGAGATGTTTGCCAGGACCAGAACCCGCAATCATCGGTTAAACGTTCTTACCACTGAGCTATCTTAGCTTAAATTATTATTATATTAATTGATTTTCAAGCGATATAAAGCTAAGTGAATAGGTCTAAGTGAATAATTGTCACGTCTAAGTCTTAAGTTAGTTTTTGTACTTAAAATATTAAATTAATTGTTAAAAATAATTAAGATGAAATGAAAATAGTTTCCAAATTTTCTTGGATAAGGTTTTAAATTAAAAATAGATTTTAACATTGTAGAGCATTTCCACGGAGTCTCCTGTCAACGGAATGCCAGCTGCATTTACATAGATATTCGTTTAAAATGCCATAAGAAAATATAACTAGTGATTTTTTTTTCAATGAATAAACCGCAAAAATTGATGACCATTGGATTAAAAGTTATAGTTTGTTTCACATCCAAGTGAACTGTTTGGGAGATATTTAACTACTTATTTTATTCCTATAAACATTAATTCATTATTTATTTACAGTTATAAAACTTACGAAAACCTTATATCGGTTAAAGAATATTGCCTCATTGCATCCATCATAGAATGGAGCAACCATTGCCTACGTACCTGGACGAAAAATCATTTTTTGTTTCCATAACAATTAATTCAATTTTTCAACGAAATTCAATACATTTTAAAAATTATTTGAGTTTTTAAAGAATATATAAATTATTCTTTACAAAATATCCTACGCAAATAGTAAAATCAAACTAGAGTTGAAACTCACCACAAAACGTTCTTATTTCAAACGGAATTCAATTACGGACCGAAGACAAAGAGGAAAAATTCCCAGATCGAAAAATAGAGTAAAAATAATGTCTAACTACGGTATTCAATAGTGGATACCAGGCCTCGTGACGTGACTCTTATAGTGGAAATAGTTTTCCGTTTAGGCAGGGACGGTAAGAATTAGCATAAAATTGATTCTAATTTCAGTTCGGTATGGAGATAAGGTATTTTTGTAAACAACCTCATAAAAACTTTAGAAAATAATAATTTCAAATTAATTCGAAATAAAAAAGAACGAAAATATCAATTTCGAATTCGGTACAAACGGTCTGTGTAATTCATTCCAAGTTTAAAATATATTTTCTGAATTGGGATCTGATAGATTATGGAGGCATTCTATATATATAGATACCATAATATTTATTCGTTTAAAATCAACAGCATTAACAAATATATGTTTACAGTTATGATTAACATATTAAATAGGTGTATATTTTATTATAAATGTTTAAAACATATAATAATTTGTAATAAAATTAATTATCATCATCATCAATCATTGGATGATTTTTTTTTTAATGCAAGAGTTAGTAATATGTATTTTATTGTATTTTGTAGAAAATAAACAGTGTTCCATACTTTCCAATTGGTTATAATACATTTATATTATAGAAGCCATCAAAGTTTCTCCCTTTATAAAGGTGAACAAAAAATATTACACAGCGTTAAGTGAACATAAGAATACAATTAAACAATTATAGTATGACAAAGGTCTGTTTTATTTTTAAATTGTATCTCACAATCTTTTCTGAGATTTTAAGGAAAAACTTTTTTCTTAGTGATTTTAAATAGATAGGATATATTTCAGCCACTCACCAACAACCCTTATGTTCCTTATGAATGTTGTTAATGTTGACTATTTCGTGTCGATTTGTCATAGTCTTATCCCGATACATAAATGTGTATGTACAATAGTTTTCACGAGATTGACGTACAAAGAAACAATATTTTATTGGTATATACATATATATATATTTTCTATACATATAATAAAATTGGAGTGTTTGTTTGTAATATTAAAATAACCGCTTTTTACTAAATGCATATGTGTATACACGGTACATATTACGAAAATAACATTTTTTTCAATTTTTGTCTATCTCTCTGTCTGTCTGTTTATTCCGGCTAATCTTCCAGAGATTCATGGCTGGACCGATTCTGACGGGACTTTCATTGGCAGAAAACTGATATAATAAGGAGTAACTTAG
The DNA here is from genome assembly GCF_037043105.1 of Vanessa tameamea. Lineage (NCBI taxonomy): Eukaryota > Metazoa > Arthropoda > Insecta > Lepidoptera > Nymphalidae > Vanessa > Vanessa tameamea. The sequence goes on along the minus strand of NC_087318.1, from coordinate 6,309,536 downwards.
GCTACAACAATAACCTTTTTGTTAAATTCCTGCGATCACGAAGTCGCGGGCACAGCTAGTATTTAAATATAATACAGCAACAACAATAAAGATGTAACAGTATATAACGTCTCAGCTATATTTTAATGAATGAAGGTACCATAAAAATATATTTGTGTAGCCTATCTCTGTTTATTACCCTTATTGCGTACAATTAACCATACAATTGAAAGGCAAAAATTAACAGCCTGTTATACGTTTCATTTCAACAATAGTGTTAAAAAGCAATAAAAAATCTAAGATGAACATACTGTTAACTCTCTAATACTTTAACGTTTAACTATTCTGAGAAAGTTAATACGTTTTTTCAATTAAGAAAAAACATTTTAGATTTGAAAGTAACGTTATACAAGGTGTTTCGATTACTTTTGAGTGCTGCAGTTATATACAATACACTTAACTATCAGTTAACTTATAAATTGAATTTTAACAATGATTTTTTTTTACTGTTTCCAATCCCCTGTTTACAACCCAGCCTGACTTTTTATGATTGCCCTTGTGAAGATTTCTATATATTACTTCAATATCAATACTATTTTAGTGAATAACGCTTCATAGACCGCCGACCGAATGTTGCCATCCTTATATCTGGAGCACGTTTGAAATATCTATTTTGATTTCGTTTCCATTTGTTTTCACTTTAAACATACGACCGTTAGACCGGCCATGTTCCGGAAGATAAGTGCTTTTGATTTCCGAGCATTGTACATTCGTGCTCAGTGTGCTAACATTTTAGTGGAACCTATTATTCGTCGTCGATCCGAGATAGCTCAGAAGTTACATCAAGTATATATCAACAGAATATTGTGGGTTCGAAATCGGCTAGCACCACTGAGTTTTTGTATGCTTAATTTGTGTAGATTAGTTTATAAATCATCCGGTACCCGGCGGTAAAACAAAACCTAGGTCCAACCCGTATTAAAGCAACGTCGCTTCAAGCTTTCTCCCAAAACGGAGAGGATGCCTTACTAACCAGTGCAAAAAAATGTTCCCACGTCTCATTACAGGATTCATTTGAATGTAATGTAACAACCGGCAAGAAACTCAGTAGTTACTCTTTTTTTAAATGAAAACATAGACTAATTAACGACATTCGTATATTTAAAGATATTTTTCTCATGCCTTCTAACATCGTGCGAAACGACTTTTAAATCAATTGTCAAAATCAAAATATACTTTATTCATAAAGGCTTTTAATTAAGCACTTTTGAATCGTCGTTTTACAAAACTATATTAAGTGAAACTGCTACCAGTTCCGAATGTAGATTCTACGGCGAAGAATCGGCGAGATGCTGAATAGTTTCTCTTTTCTTCTTTAGTCGGAAACTTGAGGTTATAAGCTTATTCTTACGTCTCGTATATATACAACGATTATTACTGATTCTTTCAAAGTGATCAATGTTGCTGTAAATAACCAAAATATACTAGACGAGCAGTATCAATACCAGTTAGTTGTCTAACTTTTCTAGCCGCGTATACTGCGGAGTTGAGTCTTTCTGTTAGGGATGTATTCCACTGAAGTTTAGAATCCAATGCTATTCCTAAGAACAACGTTGTATCAGCTACATCAAGACAACTACCGTTTAATTATATTATAATTTGGTTTCTAAAATTTGGTAGGGTAAAAACTACACATTGCGTACGTATAGAACTTCTCTGTTTCGTTCGATAAATATTAGTAAATAATATTTTCTTATAATAAGTTATGCTGTGGTAGTATGAAATTAAAAAAAAACAATTCGATGGTTTAAAAGTTTTTAAAATATAGTATTTTTTCGATAACGGATTTTTTTTATCTACAATTTTTTTTTTTGCTTTAGTCTATTTTATCTTTTGATTATTAGCGGTAACTGTTGTTTTATATTCGATATGGGTAGACCTTACTCAACATGATGTTCAAATAAGACTGTGCTTCTTAGAGAAACAAGTGATTAATCTCTCAGTTTTCAACCCTTATCCCAATAGGGCACTCCGTAAAGTATAGTCTGATCAACAAATAGAGAATTATTTAATAATTTGCGAAATTGTCGTGTATTATACATATAAAGTTCGTACTATCAAGCTTTCCATTTTCATGGGTGGATTTTTCAGTAAAATTTAAGCAAGATCATAGTATAACTATAAACTATTAAAAAAATTCTTCCAAATCGGCTAACTACATACACATGAATAAAAAATAAGCCGAATTGATAACCCCCTTTTTAAAGTCGGCTAAATATATTATCTTCAGTAAAGCCGAATTCGAAACCGGTATGATTATACGTAGTGATATATTGCCACGAGAGGAGGGTTTCATCTAACAATGGAGTATGCCGTCAGTTATAAATATATGTGACACATCACTACGGAAAATAAAAATATTATCAGTATTTATTACAAAAAATTGTAAAATTTATGTCGTATAATTGATCTCATGGAAGTTTAATACATTATAATTATCGCTAGTATCACTCGTAGTTGAAATTCGAGCAATTTATTGAATCCTCACAAATGCTCGCTCGCGTCCGTGTTCTTGTATAATATCTTAATTGCATAAAAAAGTAAATTGCTCGTAGGTGTTACATATATATCATTTATAAGTTTTTGTAACTAAAAAAATACCCAAAAAATGATAAAGATTTTTGACGTTATCATGCTACGTGATACTATAGACAATATAAATAATAATACATAGGTACTATTCGTTCTTGAAAAAAAAAAAAATTATAACCATTTTTGTTCTTTTTTTAAAAATTCACATTGAAGTACCTTTTTATGTTCTGTTATAAGACTTGAGTGCGTGCTCGCCATAAAATAGAAGAAAAAAAGTAAATTTAGAAAATACTTTAGTGGTTAATTAAGTTTTCATGTGACCCGCACATTAAGTAGATGAGCTACACCTCAAAAGTCAACCGTCGTAATGTTGGCTTGCCCTATAAACAGATAGCTGTTGTTTTTTTATGTCCAACTGAGTAATACAGAACTGAACACAAAAAATATGTTTTACAAAAAATAATGTCAGCGATGCGTGACGGCTGTGGTGAAACGTTATTGCTCTACGAACGTTTTAAATGTATTTTTGAAATTGTTGTCGGTGAACGGCATATATGCCGTCTTTATTTAATGAAAGCCATTTAAAATCAAACATTGCTGTCACAAAGGAATTGTTAAAACTACCTACTGCTCTGAAATAAAGTTAATTCGATTAAATTAAAATTTATCTGTAGCAACTGTTGAACCACGTAAACATTTATACAAAACGATAAATGATTTACTCCGTATTAAATATCAATTTTCATTAATTACTGTAAAATAATTCCGTTAGATATCAAAGCTACAATGGTTCCTAATTTCCATAGTGTTCACAGCATGTGAGACAGACGTGCAAATTTCCTGTCCACTGTAATGGTTTCACGCCTTAATTCACGACGATGAGGTCATCGGACGCGTGCTATGTGACATTATGAAATTTAGAACAAAACCATTACAAAATTCTGTGAAAAATAGTCACCGAAAAAGGAAACTGAATCTGTCCGAGACAATAAAATTCCTAAATGATTTTTGTATTTAAAAATTATACAAATTTATCATACATGGCAGTATCGAGTTACACATAGCAGATGTAAAAGTAGTATCATTATTAATATAATATATTATTATTGATCATGTTTTTAAAATGTATCAAATATTTGTAGGTTTCATAAAATGGTTTCATAAATTCATAAAATGTATCAAATATTTGTAGGTTTCATAATTAATCAACGAAACATTTTTTTACAAAACAACTATAATACTTTGATTAACACTCCTCATAGTTTCTCAAAGGTTTATTGGAAGAGATCTCTTATAGGGGATGAAACGTTGTAGACTTTATTTATAGTGCCTTAATAATAATTATTGTGCCTCATAATTAAATCGACGAAAAAAAATATATACTACAAGACAAAAAAAAAGGTTTACTAAATTTGACGTCGTAACCAAAAACTTGCACAGGGAGTTGCTACGGCTAAAACTCAATGTGTCAATAAGTCATGATCTAATACTAAGCCATCAATATTTAAGTCACACGAAGCATATATTACATTGTTGGGATTAACAACAATAATATGAATTATAAATAATAAAGCACTTTGTAACAGTTCTATTGGTATCTATGATGAAACTTGCAAACGTTAATTATTAACCTAAGCTAAGCTCCTTAAGCTACAAGTTTAATTGCCATGATAGACGTTATATTCTGTCTATGTACTGATTTTACTATTTAATATATTTTAAATGAAATATATTAAAGAAAATAATATCTGCCTAATATATATTTGTACTTTTTTAATTAAAATATGTATGCCGACGGGCAAATGGACCACCTGATGGTAAGTGGTCACCACCGCCCATTGTCATCGTAAAAATCACCTCTCCAATGCGTTACCAACCTTTGGAACTTAGACATTATGACCGTTGTATCCATAGTTACACTAGCTCACTCACACTTGCAACCGGAAGACTAAACTACTAAGTATTGCTGTTTGGCGGTAGAATATATGTTGAGTGGGTGGTTCTAAAGCCTTACCACCACATAACTGTAATTTATTTATCTGTGTTTGTAAAGAGAGTGTGTATAATTGTATTTTTATTATTATACGTAGTATTATTACAATTGTTTTTCTTTATTTTTGATACAATCTGCTGTCTTAAAGTTGGTTGATAGAAATTGCAGTAGCGTTAAGCTTAGCTTTTCTAAGGTCAATTTTTTTTAAGAAAATATAATAACTAAGAAAAGAATGATATCATTAAATTTTTAGATTTTCTATTCATTCGTCTGATTTGAAAAAATATATAGTTTGCACACGCGTTAAGGTTTCTGTTATCGTTACATAATTATATAAAAGGTGACTCGCAAATAGTATAATATAAATCTTAAGATGGGTTAAAACTTTGTGCATTAACGTTAGAATTTATGTGAAGGTTTAAGGCGTACTATCAATGAAATAAAAGAGTCACTAAGTAAGCAGGCATTAGTTTTATAATAAACGTTGAAGAGAATTTTAAGATTATAGAACTTTACATTAAAAGAACACGTATGTAATATCAACTTAATTTATTTATTCTTTGTCCAATACATATTTTGTCAATTTACTTACCTCAGAAATAATAATGTAAGGACTTTTAAGTTAATAAAAAATAGTTACTGTATTTGTACAGTAAAAATAACCGCATAGAGTTTAGTGGTTAGGACGCCAGCAGCATTAATGCATTGCAATACCGACTCTGGACGAAAAATGAACCAGTCCTCCTCTTACCGAGTGTTTTATGTAACATAACACGTAAATATTTAATTAAAACGCAGATATTTCACATTGATAAAATGTTCAACTTTAATCAGAGTAAGTTATTTGTGTAAATAAACAAATATTTTGCACTGTTAATGTTTAACAAATTCTTAATTAATCCGGCTGAAGGTATTTCATCGACAAATAAAATTCGTTGCGAGTTTTATAGCTATTTAGATTACTTCCACTCGAGAAAATACTTCTACTGACGGTATTCCGATCAAAATTAGACGAAGAACGCGAAGGTTTATTAATGATGAGTTATCTTCAAAAATATTTCATAATCCTGTCTCTAATGAGATTTTTTAATATTTAAAATGATTAGTGTGATAAATTAATATTTAAAAACAATATTGATTAGCTCCGAGTTTACATTAAAAATAGTTAACAATTTCAATACAATTTTGAATGAAGGTTTGTTTAATGACAATCCATTATATGCGAATCTATATTATGGTTCGCTATTAAATTATTTATTGTACGGATCGTCTTAAAATATTCGTACTCACATTCTCGTTAAGATTTCACTATAATAAGTTATGACAGTTAAATACTTATATTAAAAGGCCAAGACTTCGCATAGAGGTCATAGATGTAGGACACAGAGATATATTCCTTCTGTTATTGAGACTGGTTTTATTTGCTGGCGAGACACGCAGTCGCCGTCCTGACCTATGAATTGACAGTCATTCAGAACGACCAAATATTCGAGCCGAAAGAGTTTCGAATCGCAATAACGCGGGATTAATTTGAATCCATAAAGTCATTTTAAAATTTCCTTACAATATGTAATGTGATATTGTTGTTTTCTATTCATACGCTGAAGGTCCATTTAGAACTTATTTACTTTACTTTTTATGTATTTAGTTTTATGACATTTATTCACTTAAATTGGATATCATATAAGACTACTATTGTGGTGATTTTACAATCTTTCAATATTAATCAAATTATATATACTGTAAATATTTTTTACATTTGTAAATAGCAATATAATTTTGATATTTTATTTTACTTTATTTAATATACACGGTAGCTAGGCAGGTAAAAATATTATTTTTTTATTGGATAGTAAACGCTCAATTGTGCCACCTGGTGGTAGATGAGCCGAAAAAATTCTAACAATTCCTTACATCTCCAATGTGCCACGAACCATGGGAACTAAAATGGTATGTCCCTTGTGCCAAGCGGAACACAACAGTAGTAAGTATTGTTACTTGGTAGAATAATGTGATAAGTAAATGGTACCTACTCACACAGGCTTGCACAAGGCCCTACCGCCTAGAAAAATACACATAATTTTAATTTTTTATAAAAAAATAGCGCGTATCCAGCTTTTATTTTAGGATGAATTTTTAAAACAAAAAAAAAATACATTACAAACTCTTTTTAGAGGCTTCATTTAGCATTGTTCTCGTAGCAACTAGGATTTTTTAAAAGAATTAAATTGGAAGCTTTGATTGAAATCGGGATAATGGTCTGTTTGTGGTTTCTATAGTTTCAGCTTACACTCAATTGGGTAGGCGTATTCAACCATGATCAAATTATATCATCTTTGTGTGGAATCAGTTATCATATTATTATTAATTATTATTATTAGAAAATCGCATTGAAAATGTACATATATCTTATTTATATCTCTACTCCTTCGATCGGCTATTCATTCCGCTATAGTTGGTGTGCGTGCTGTATCAGATAATTACTTATAAACAGGCATTAGCGAGTGTTTGATTGAAATAAACTGAGACTGATTTGCGTTGCTTTATTTCTATAGCACGAAATGGAAAACGTTATATATACTGTTGGATTAAGATATATTATTAATTTCCTTTGTACTTGTATAATTGACAGGGTCGGAGTTTGTCAGACCGCTGATTCAAGGTCCTCAGCTTGATTGCTGAGCCTTCAGGCTGCTACTAGGAATTGTCCCGAGTTAAAAGACTTAAAAAAGTGGATACACTGTTAACTTTAGACTGAAGTCTCTTGTCTCGGAATGCACATAAAGAACAATTTCCTTCACTCGTATATGATTGTTGTTTCATTGGATTGCGAGAATGAGAAAACAAAGATTGTACTTGTATTTCTGCACACACCTTTGCAGTTTATAATATATCCTGCACAGTAAATTAGTCGAGTGGAACAAATAATTCCTTGAATCTGAAAATGAAAGGAGTGTATAATAATAGTTCACAACGTTCCTTTTTGGTATATTCGTATATATAAGAATAGAAAAAAGTACAAAATGACATATACATTTAAAGAAACAGTATAATTTTTTTTTAAATGTACCGAACAGACCTTTCGTCAGCAATTTATGTTAATATAACCATTATATTCGAATACAGAATTAGCTTTGAAATATTGCTTAAATAAAATAAATAAACTACGACCCTGAGTAAACATCGCGATCGTTCTTAAGTTAGTCTTGATTGTTCCAGGTCAAATAGAATTATGATTTATTTTAAATATTTTGTGTTAAAACATAAAATTTTCCCTTTGTGATATTCGCCTATGTTTATTCATCATTATCCTAACAACTATTAGAATTTATTATTAAATGTTGTGTGTTTTTAATTTACGCAATTTAATTTTGTTTTAAGTATTTAAATTTAACTGAAATTTTGTTGCTGCTTGGTCATCCTTAAAAAAAAACATAATAAGGATACACCATAAACACGGATAACGTGACTTTGGAGACAAAAAAATAAAAAAATCATAAATACTAATCATGAAGAATCATTAAATCATACATATTACAATGAAATTTGGTACATAGAGCAATAAGCTCCAAGCTTTCTTCAATGGAAAAGAAATCTCAATCTAGCATTGGGAAATAGTTGGTTTAGTAATTTTTATATTCGGTTTCGGTGGTAAGATTCATTTGTAATTAAGAATAAATTTCTAACAATTCAGCCATTCGTTTAGATAATTAGTAACGTGCCTAAAATACTTAAGTAGTAAAAAGAAATCGTTAAAAACTTTTAAAATTACTTGCTTAAAATGCAGATGATACCAGTTTCACTGCGGCGCACACGTCCGAACGTGCTCATGAAAAAATTGGATTTTCGGACAATCAAGCCGAATGTGGGCCGAAATGTGCAGCCGAGGTAATTCGTTAGTTCCAAAGTTTTTCTCCATTAACGTGTGAAAACAATTCTGCTAACTACTAAAAGATCGCATTAAAAGACATAAATCTAGACACAGCCCCATTGCCGGCCGTCCAAAGGCCGTAACATTTAACATAGTAGTGACACAGCAATGAATGTCGTTCATAAATTACAGGCATGTGATATGTGAGAGCGTACGTACAGTATTACAATTACAGAAGTACGATTACTGGTCATTCACTGTTGTGATATGTAACGTAATATGTTTACATCTGTGGCCTACTATAATATACAGTATTATATTTATTTTTACATATTTATCTATTTATCATTCATCTATTCTTATTTACTATATATACACTCGATATAATATTTAACATATATTTATTCGCCACCGCACCCGTGCACTGGAGACGCGCGGGTCACCGCCTCGGCTTATGTTTTTTATGCACCGCGTCAGGAGTCCGAGAACAATGCGCGCGCGCCGCTACGCCGCGCCTCACACCAGTCGGTACTCGAGTTCTCACCGCGAAACCCGTGTCGCCTGCGATCGCCCCGCTCATGCTAGCTTATTAATCGCGCATTTGCTTTCTTTGCTACAAATATTTTTAAGTTATTGTGCTCACTTTACTTTCTGCTTTCGTTTCTTCTACCTGCTATACTTCTATGGACTATTTGGCTGTGTGAACTATCCTTGGGTGCATTCGTGTTTAACTGTATTGTGTATAATCCATTGTTCGTGCAATTAATAATTAAAAGTGATATACTGTAGGAATCACTTGCTTAATTTACCGCCTATATACATCTACACAAACATACTCACCGCCTAACACCATACATCTTTACGAAGTTACGATTTAAGGTATTTTTTACGTAATAAAATAAATAAATTAAATAAGAAAATATTCATAGAAATTGGAATTTAAAATTATAATCACACTAAGTAATATAAAATGTATTAAAAAACATTTCTTTAAAGAATAGCAATTGTAAACTGTATCTCGTCCCTATGTATTAAAAAAACATTTCTTTAAAGTATAGCAATTGTAAACTGTATCTCGTCCCTATGTATTAAAATGACAAGACATCTCGTCTTTGTTCCACGTTTGCTTCTCAAAAAACCCTTAAAATACGCTATCTAGAATAGTGCAGTTAAAAAAAAAGTAACCCGCTTTATTTTAAAAATCATCTTTTCAAAGAATCTTTAATTTAATACACAGACCTTTAGATCGAGGTCGTTTAGAAGTTTGGAGTTATGATCCACTTTAAAGAAAATAAATAATAAATAATGCACCTATATATTAGTATTATTTTATAAATATATTTGTCTTTTATAAAAAAAACTATTAGGAAAGGTTAGATCGTGGTTTCAGCTTACATTTGATTTTCAGTCCGCACGCATATAATGCTGTCGTAGTATAAATTTCATACCTAAAACTGAATAGTGAATACGTTATACTTGTGTTTATAGAACAAGCAGTATCGGTTAAGATTCTCAGTAGTCTAGAGTTATATATTTGCACGCGTTTACACGTCCATGCAAACGTGAAAATTTGTAAACGTAAAGCTGGTCATAACTGAAGTTTAAGAAATGAGCCTGTTTGTAAAATATCTGTCAATCAGATTATTACAATGAGGTAATGGACAGTTCACTTGTGTTTGCGCACACTTGTGCACTAAAATATTTCCTGTGCAGTTGTTTAGATAGTCCAGACAGACGGACATTTGGCTACATTTAATTCTCGATTAAAAAATAATAATAAGGAATTAAAACTAGGAACAAGCATAACCTTATTACAAGAACCTTATTACACAAGGTTAGTAACTCTTTTGTGGACCAATGTATACTTTTTTACAATGGATCCCAGTAAACGTTAAAAAATATTCAATTGTAAAATTTAAAAGAATCGTCTAAGAGCGTTGGTGTGTTAAAGGATATTACAACAATAATGAGACTTTTTAGTTGATTGCACACCTTGAGAATGAGATGATCGCCTCCAGGCTGTTTCAAATAACTAAAATATATTTATTGTTATTGTATAAAAACAATAATTGTAAAAAATGCAATTTAAAAAAAATCCCGCTGAGTTTCTTTCGCCGGTTCTTCTCAGGTCCGAGGTATTAATTTCCGAACCAGTGGTAGGTTTTTGACTATCAATAAATAAGTGAAACACTTCTATATTGAATAAAGATTTTTGACAATGACTTTGACTTTGAGTTCTGATATCGATCAGTATAAGTCAGAACTATTAGGAAATGTTTGGTTTAAATCCAAAATGTAAGATTAATCTAGATCTAAAGGAATGACTGTTAGAATTTATACATTAATATTAAAGCGAAGGATATGTAATAACAGACTAACGAGCATTTGATTTAAATGCTATTAAGAACATTAAAGAATTGAGAACGATATACATGTTTCTGTAGAAGCTTTTGTGAACTGCATAATCGTTTGTTCCTAATAACATTACATGAATGTGTTTTGCTCGATATTGCTTTGTAGAGTATACCGCGAAGCTATTATTACTTGTAATAATTGACTGTTGTGATTATTTACTATTCTAATAAGAACTTTATAATTAATTAATATTGTTCAAGCCTTTTGCATATCTGAAAATGTTTGTATTATTACATATAATTTATTAAATATCAAGTCGAAATGAAATGCTAACTTAATTATTTAAATAAACATTTATAATCTATAATAATAATTTAAAGTAAATCTGTCTGTTGCTCTTTCATAACCAAAACCTTAAACTTAATTTGATGAAGCTTACACCCCAAGGAAGAACATATGTACTTTTTTAAGACACCTGACGACCAACTCCTAAAAAGCGAGCAAAGTCACAGGCAACTACTAGTAAATTATATATTAGTAGTTATACTTAAATATTAGTATCGCGTGTATCGTATCATATGTGTATTATATTGGACAAACCTTTGTAACATTTATTTATATAAAAGTAGTCTGGAAGGTTCCAGGATATGAAATTTTCATAGAGACAACGAACAAAATCAAAATACACTTTATTCAAATAGTTGTTTACAAGTATTTTTTAATCGTCATTTTACAAAACTATATGAGGTGTAGCTACCACTCGTTTAAATATAGATTCAAATCATATAATCTAGATTAAACCGAGAAGAACCGGCAAGAAACTCAGTTACTGTTTTCCCACATTTAAATCTTTACAGCAGTCCGTACTCAATAGTTTCTACCGCACGACTCACGTTCATTTTTACACGCATTCTTTTAATATTACATTATTAGGATAGGATAGGATAGGATTAAATAAATAAAGGATTAGGAGTCTAAAAGATTAGAGGGTACATTTGTGTTTGCATATACATTTATAATACGCAGTTGGCAAGTCTCTCGTAGCTAAAATCATCATACGTATGTAGCCTATGTCTATCCTAAAACTACCTATACGTGAAAGTTAAATACAAATTAGATTATTATCTCTAAAAATAATTACCCCTACCTCTATATGCCATGAATGTTTTATATATAAAATTTAATGTAAACATCATATAGAACAATATATAACTATATGTATATATATATCTAAAACTGTATAGTTCGCAGTGATTAATTCGCATTGGACTTGGTTGCAACACTGATGTCTGTGTTCAATATAGAACCATGCAACTTAGATTTTATTTAAAATAACAATAAATTATTATTTAATGCGTAATAATATACTTCATACTAATATTTAAATTTGAGAATACGTTCTATTAGAATGCCTAACTGAAAAAAATACAAAACCAATTTACACAAAACTTATACCAGTAGATGTTACGCGTTTCGGAGAAGGTTTTAGAAAGAAGTTTGAAAGTTTTAGGTGCCTTCATATATATTGATATAATATCTATACTAATATTAAACATGCGAAAGTTACTCTGCATGTTGCTTTTTCGCTGCCAAACCACTCAAATGAATTTGATGAAATTTCGTATGAAGAGAGCTTTTGAACTCCAAGGAAAGACATATGCTACTGTTTTAAGCAACACCAACACCAATCAATAAAACGAGAGTAAAGCCACGGGTGACAACTAGTTAATATTTATAACTAACACTTCGGCTTATTAAAAAACACTAGGGGTAAGACCGACAAGATCACATATTCCGATTTACCAGAGTCGGCTTTGTGTCGACAAGACCACATAGTCCGATTTACCAGAGTCGGCTTTGTGTCGACAAGACCACATAGTCCGATTTAATAGAGTCGGCTTTGTGTCAATTTTAAGATTTTACGCCGACACGACGTGACTGGTTACAATGCTTCCAAGTTAAGTTTCGTTGTAGATGTTGATACGATACTAAATATTTAGCAATAATAACTTAGTGATATTATCATGGTGATGATCTAATAGACACAATGTAAATTATTTTATTGACATACATTTGTATTGTTGGAACCGCAAATATATTAATATTCAACACGCGTTATTGGGCACATAAAAAAAATATCTGCAATGATTCAATTCATTTATTTATTATATTACTAAAATGCTCAGTCCCTTGGCTCATCTTTAATTATCGTTTTTGTAAATCCATCATCCGAGAAGCAACAGTTACCTTTAATTACAAGAAGCCAAAAACCAATTTCCATTTTCCTAATTAATAAATGGCGAACTTCCATACAAATTCAATTTCACTTCTCTAAGCGATGAATTTTCAAAAGCTTTAACAATCGTCTTTACAACAGAAAGTCATAACGTAAACCTAAATATCGGATTCCATATTTCTAACATCAGAAATAACGAATATTCATAAAAACTTGAATCCGCCAATAAAAATGCCCTATCAGTGCTCACCTATGCTCCATAAGGGATTCCTGTACAAAATTTTAACCCGTTAGATTCATTTTAAAATTTTATTTACTAGATGTACATGCACGAATACATGTTTCATTCAATAGTTCATTTTATTCATATAATATTGGATGACTTTGTATAATGAGGCGCAAACTTAAAATTTTATTGATATCAACTAATCACTAACTTGTTTAATGAACAAACTTTCAGCATGAATGTTGACTCGAAACGCCGCGAACTCGAAATACGTACATACTATCTCCAGACGTTTAAAGAGATTTATGTGTGTATATTTTGTATGCTAATAAAATAGCTCGCTGCTTTTATACCGAAATTGATTTAGCGTTAAAATTTTGTTGATGCCTTGTATTCGATAATATATGTTTTTAGGCAACAACGAAAAAAATAATTCAATCCAGGCCTTTTTATTTTCTTCCTATGTATCGTTCTCGTAAAACGATTTTGATAATTATTTTTTATTAAATAGATTATAGTTTGATGATGGCTGTGTGTATGTTTTGCATATTAACACTTACGCATTGAATGTAAATATTACAAAAATGGGAGTAGTTTTAATTGTTACTCGATGTATTTTGTTTGTTGAAAATTACTAAAGTTAATTTTGTTACGTCTTCCTTTCAGTTTATTTATATTAAGTTGAAATAAAGCAGTGTGCTATTGTTATCATTCTAGTTGTGAGTGCGACGTATTGTTAAAATTACCTCAATTTAACGGCACATGAGCTGAGAAAATACAATTAATGAACGACGCCTAAGATTAAAAAGTTCACCCTAATAAGATATGTCATTTTCTGACACATAAACAGTAACAGCCCTTAAATGTCCCTTTGCGGAGTAGGTTTGGAGTTAATTCCACGATCCTGCTCCAGAGCGATTTGGTTTAAATAAATATGACATATATAATTGAAATTAGACATATACAGATTTCCTCTCGATCACGACTTTCCATCACCGTAGAGCACGAGATGAAATTCAATGGTGCTTGCCTGGGATTGAACTCGCAGTAACATATATCAATAACACGGCTATCTCGGCTTGTTTTGGATTAAATATAGGAGAAATATATTTTTTGCAAATAAAATCTTTTACGGAACGGAATATATGTTTCAAATCATGACGGAGCTATTGAAATCGGTCTCTAATAATACTTGGTGTTATTAACAAGCACTTTTAGTTCTTGAATAATAAGTTCGTTGGGAAAATTGATCATCTGATGATTCATGATCGACAATTTTCATCAGGCATTCCTTAATTATCGCCGTTGACAATGGGATCTTAGATGATATCGCGCCTGTATTGCGTCTGTAATTACACGGTCTTACGTGTTAATGATTGAAACCTTCGATATTCGAAAAATGTAACCATTGAAATGTTAGGAATAGATTAAAAAAAATAAAACTGTGAAATAATTCCGGCTTAATAGAAAGAACCTATTTCAAAAACTTTTATTTTACTCGATAAATATTTATCAGATGACATAACCTTCAAAATTTTAGAGACAATACTTTGCGACAAATGTCTAATACAATAAAAATGGCCGAATATATTTTTCTCACCTGTTTTTGCGTGGGTGAGTGAGATGGAAATATAAGTTGTGTAGTAGTCTAGTTCGAATGGCTCGACAGTTGTCATGGTTTTAACGCAAACGTATAATGTTAAAACTCATACTATCGAGTGCAAATACTTCATAAACGAGTAAGCGATAGGTCATTAACGCAAGATGTATTGAGACTCGTACTAGGGATACAGTACTGAATGATATAATTTTTTTAATAAGTAATTTGGTTTATAAAATATTTCGTCAAATTATATTTCGATTGATTTAAATTTAATTTGCTTGTTTAAAAAAAATGAACTGTAACCTGTTAAGTCGTTATAATACATTTATAATATATTACATAAAACTAAACATAGAATATTATTTATTTATTTCATTTATGTAACTTCCGTTTCATTGAAATCGGTACGAACGGCTATAAGCCTTCGTGATGAAGTGCTTATTGAGTATGTTCGTTGCAATATATCTTACGTTAGCGACAAATTAAAAATCTCATTTAATAAAGAAAGCTGGTACTCATATATATCCCATATATTTTATTTCTTAATAAAGTAATGATATAATAGACAACATCACATACATTACTGTGATCCCAATGTAAGTATCTAAAGCACTTGTGTTATGGAAAATCAGAAGTAACGACGGTACCACAAAAACACAGACTCGAAGCAACATAGAAAACTAATGAACTTTTTCCACATCGACTCGGCCGGGAATCGAAACCGGGACCTCGGAGTGGCGTACCCATGAAAACCGGTGTACAACCTACTCGACCACGGATAATGAGTCATCAAACGAATTGCAAGTAATATTATACATCCATGACATATCCGTAGAATGTGAAAAATGAATTGACGTCATTAATCAGAAAGGTCTCTTGACATTAGCAGTGGCAATATTAATCGCCATATACCGCAAATGCTTCACCAAACATGGGAACAAGGTGTTAATACTTGTATCTGTAATTACACGGGTACATTCGCGTTTCAAACCAGAATAGATTAATACAAATTATTTCTGGTTGATGATTGACTAATTGATCAGTAGATGGTACAAAACCAGACAAACTTCAAATTTTACCAAATATACATTAATCTTCTGATGTAGACTTCTATCCAGGTGGTGAATGGGTGGCCAATATTGCTACCGTTGAAAGAATTTTATGACCTTATAAGTTTTTATTATTATCTCAGGTTGATAATACATAAACCATAAAATGTAATGTAATCCGAAACTCCGAAAATGTCGTAAATATTAAACTTGACGTCTTAAAATATATGTACATATAAATTACTAAGATATAAACGTAAGTCTCTTAAATGTAAATGTACATTGAAAAGATTTGCGCACTCAGTGTACGGTATCAAATAAAATCTCGTAGTCAGGTTAAGCAAATAAATAATTATACAATAATTGTTTTTCGAAAACCAAGTCGACCAATCAAATTGACAATGAAGGGAGATATACCTATCAAATGAATGTCAAAAGAATTATTATAAACAAAAGTTCGAACCGAATTGTACATTATAAAAAAAATAAAAATACGGTTGGATTGAGAACTTCTTCTTTTTATTTTAAGTCGGTTATAAATCGTTTTACCTATTTATATTAAAAGTGTTGTCAATTTTTTTATCTTTGTTTTTATTCTTTTCAGTTTCATTCGGTCTCAATATTCAAAACATTTAATATAACGAAAGAATTTCATCACATTTATTAACATTTTATATTAATAATCATTTTATAAATATTATTATATGTACCGTCCATGAATCTACGTTATTAAAAAACACTTTAGTAGGAAAATTCAGAGGGTACCGAGTATAAATTCCTTATAGGTAAAATAGAGTATAAAAGGTTTTTTAATGGGTATAAAAAAATCTAGTTTATGTTGAAAATATATTATGTCGGATCATTAACAGGAGCTTGCAACTGTATTCAATTGTAATAATATTTTCTAGGTCAGTACTCTAGCTAGACACAAGTAGCTTGTTATTTCTGCGGGACGCACTGTAGAAAAGACACCACACACACGCTAACAAGCTGAGACCGAATTTTAAAATATTTCATCGCATATCCGTTGTTTTTTCTTGAAACTTGCTTTGATGATAGCTGTGTCGTGTTAGAAAAACAACTGTAATGTATTAATTTCAGTGTCAGTATTTTACATTTTATTTATTAATAAACTGTAAAATAATAAATATACATATTATTCATTGTTATTTCAATTTTTATTGAGAAATGATTTCATGAATAATTGTATATATTATAATTGTCTATGTATCGAACGTTGAGTACATATGTGTTATTAAAAATAACATTTTTTTTTGTGATTGATAAAAGCCTGTTCCATACAAAAGAGGATAGAGAGATTAACCTATCGCATTAATGCATCGCGGCTTAGTGGATACACAATTTGGGATGGATACACAGTTAGATACCAAATTAATATTTTCAGCTGAAATACTCATAATACACAGGTATTCTGAACATGTTTATCAATCAAGAGATGAGTTATAAGTTAAAGCTATTAAAAATTCAACGATATTTGTTGGAGGTGATCTAGAGGTCTTTGACTAAGATCAACATGTTCTATCAACTGGGTCATCTAGAATATATTAAATTTTATAAATATATATCGTTATATGGTAATATGTTCCAAAACAGTATGATATCAGAATTGAATCAGAACCGTAAAAAATACTTAACTACATATAACAAAATGTAGATACATTTTTATTAAGATAATTTTAGAAATGTTTTTAGCATAAGTGCCTCAAAGGTATAAGGACTATTAACGTTAAGTGGTGTACAGGTTCGATCCTGACCTGACTGAAAAATAGAAATATCACTAATCTATTGGAACTTGTATTATCTTGTAAAAAACAAGTTAGACATGTTTTCTTTTAAAATTTATTATAAAATTATTAATACTAATATTTTATTGTAAAACAAAGAGTTAATTTTAATTAAGGAAAACGAAATTCTGCAAAGAGTTTTGTGAATAAAATAACTTAGGCTGCTTTAAAACATGACAACTACAATCATCATCCATCAAAGAAAATTCGGTCTAAGAGAATAAGACCATAGAATCCACAAAGCTTAGAATAGATATATGTGCTTCGGTATATGCTCCAATTAAACCTAACTGAATCTAAGGCATTCCGGCGAACGTTTGACTAATGAACGGAATAATGTAACTAATTTGCCTGATTAAGTTTACCACGCTTTGTTCATTACGTGCGATGTATTAAATAAGGTGACTGTACTTTATAAGCATAAAACTATTTTCACCATCAATGTACTTGTAAATTTAAAACGACGAAGATACTAAAACAAAAAAAACAATCTTTCAAATAAACACTTTAGATGTCCTATGTATAAATAATATGTTTTCAGGGCAATAGTCTTTTAAATAATTATATGTTATGATATATATGAATATTATAAGATCAATATATTAATCCTTTTAATAATTGTTAATATATTTGTTAGGTATAGTCAAAGTTAACCCTGAACGCTATAGATCAGTAGATCCGCAGGTATCTTCAATTTATTGACTAGACTTCAGCTCAGAACGGGTTTCACGAAATTCCAATTCCCAAAAGGGATTGCAATGCAAGGTGTCAAAGGTACCTAAAATTCCTATTTCTTAACTTTTAATACTTGCAGAATTGAATTTAGTAGTGATGTTTCTTATATCAAAGTCAATGAGGATATATTATTATATATGTGTAATTTTTCTCCTAATGTTTAATGAATTCTAGTTGTTGACTCAGTCAAACAGTTATCGCCCTATATTTCATCGAAACTATTCAAGAGGTGTGTTGTGGAACACCACAAGACAGACAGATAAATCGCAGACAGATACCATTTTCAAATTGGTATTACCAATTTGACCAAAGGCAAAATATACATATTTGGCTCTTACATACCTTTTAGAATAAGATTTTCTAAAAAAAATGCATTGAATATTTTATATGTATTCATAATTTCAAAACTTTGCAAATTCTATTCAAAAATTTTAATCATGTCGTGGATGCAGAACGTGTTCACTTCTCAATCCTAAGATTTCTCATCTCACTCAAGTCTACCGAACTATTGAAATCGCAAAAACTTATTGGACTGAAATGAAATATCGTTGAAAGACGGAAAAGGTAAAATGTAGATGAAATTTAACCCTTAAAAGTCGAATTCCTATTTAATAGGAGTTTTCCTTAAAAAAACAATTCACTATTATCTTTTCGGTGGTAATATATTATATTTTTGTATGATCGCTCTTAAGCCTTTCATAACGAGTTCAACGGATCCATTAATTATTTCTAGGTGACAAAACAATGCTTAACTAATCGTAATAGGACATACTCGTACATTAACATAATAAATAAACATCAAATTAATAATTTTTTTAACTTTATTCACCAGAAACAATTGCAAGGTAGAACAGACTGACGTCGTCTAGGCACTCTCAGTATTTTTTTTTATAGTAGCAATCACTGACGGGCAGAGGCCTCTCTTTTAAGTAGAAGTTTTGGAATTTACTACCAATGCAGGCTGGGGGATACACTTGGCAGTTTCTCATACCACGTACACACGGTTTTCTCACGATGTTTTCCTTCACCGAACACGAGATGAATTATAACACAGCAGTGTTTTGCCCCAGGTTTAAACTCAGAATTATAGGTAAAGATTCACGTTCAGTAATCACTGGGCCATCATGGCTCTATATAAATTTTTAAGCTAAGCAGAGATACAAGAGAGTGATATTCTTTTTTAAAAATACACTGACAAAAATAACAAACCTAATGATATAAATCTCTTCATCTATCCGAGTATCATATTCCTGTTCTTTATTATAAATAATGAAACAAAGCAAGACAGAAGTGATTAGAGGTTCAGGATTTATAACGTTATAGATTGAATGTATAGAGAAACTTCATAATTATCATATACAGCCTTCGCGTAGTAATCCATCAAGATCTAAGCAATAAACGAATATATGTATATTTTTCTTATAATCGATTTTGCAACTACCAACTTTTCTGTTAAGATTAACTAATAAGTAGGTATTCCCTTATAATAATTACTTAGCTTTTGTCACTTGCTTTAATACATTTAATACGAGTTAATCATTTTATAATAGTAATTCAGTTCCACTTAATCGATTGAGCTGTATATTTTCTCACAATTTTGGCGCCGGTGAAAATAAAATCTCGTATTTTAAATTTAAAAATACAATGCTAATAAATAAACATTATTGTACGCCGATGTTATTTATCATAGAACACTCACAAAAATTATGTACGAGATATGGCTTCATCGAAAGACAGCAATCACTTCATTGTATTAAATAAAAATAAGTTTTAATCCAATCAAAACAAACAATTTGTTTTTGAAAATTAGTCGGTGATTAGGTATATATTTTTTTGTTTGTTAACAGATACTTTTTTTACAGAAAGGAAAGTAATATTTCAGTCCAGTGAATAGAACGCATGAATACTGGGAAGTTTATTTCAAAACCGGTGCTGTGAATTTCCAAATTTCAATACTAAAGTTGGTATTCATAACAATATCGTATATGACGCTATTTGGTTGCAATGCTTCATATGATACAAGTTGTGTATCATCAAGGGCGTAACCACGGAGGCAAGTGACGGGTAGGGTTCTTGCCCCACCCTGGCTGTCGTAATGACTATTTGAACGTCCTTACAAATTATATATTACATAAATACAGACATATGTATGTACTTTTAATATGGTTAATTTTTACCGATTTTTATCTTCGAAGAAAATCTTTGCTACGATATGCTTCTTGTGGTTTTTAATTAATAGTTAGGTACACTGACAAAAGTGTCATTTGATGTTAAGTGGTTACCACTGACCATAGATAGATGGCCATTGTTGATGGCCATATGCTTGATGATAGGACTTTATGCATATTCGTCTGTATAGGTACCCCCAACTCACGATATATGCTACCGCCAAAGAGCAATACTTAGTGTTGTTGTGCCGCGGTTTGCAGGGTAAGTGAGCCAGTGTAAATACAGGCACAAGGGACATAAACTACAATTTCCAATAACAGTGGCGCATTGGTGATATAAAGAATGTTAAAAATGTCTTAACTAAGGTGTAACATCCTTTGCGACTCTAGTACACATACCTTCAAATTGAAACACAAAATCATTAAATATTAACATATGACTATATAAATAAAATGTTATACAAAAACATTTTCATTAGCTCCGCGTAAAAGCCATCATTCTAAGCAAAAGCGGTAAGCCCATATGCGATTTCGGACGTCCAACAGAGCGGATGGTACGACCACAGTGCTTACACAGTTACAATCAATCAATTTGACGTTCGTAGTTTTGGTGAATACGTAAACGATGCACTAGTTTAGTTCGATATATCATACAAAAAATATGTATGCACGATACATATTCGGTGTTGTATAATACCTTGAAGTGTTTCTGTTATGTTATTGCGTATCTTCATAGATTTTTACAATGGAATTTTTCTATAAAAAATCGATGTTGGTATATTTGTTTCAGATAAATAGGTTTTAATTTTATACGTATGTTTAAGGAGAAAAAGCTCTCGCTCTCTTTCAATATGTAGGAGTGATTTAGTAAAAAGGGACGGAAGTATGTAACAGGAAGGCGCCGGAAACGCGCACTATTCGATTTAACCAATGAGTGCGCGTGGTGTTATAGTTGACCGGTAGATGGTATCCGCCCATTTATTTTTAATGATATTTATTATCAAGATGAGATGTCACATATTATACATTATATGCGACTACTGTAAGTATCATTCGTTGTTTGATAAACTTCTCGTGTAGTAAGAAACTCAGGTACAGTTGTATACAATAATATCCAGTCCAATTAAAATGTATACTATAAATTTTATGGTATTAGTTTTAAGTCACCAGTGTAATATTAGAAGAAAATGAGAATGGGAATTATGATTTCATCAAATTTAAACATCACCGTAAAACGGTAAGTTTATTATTAGCAAAGTCTAACACTTAGGAACTTTAGTATAATTCTTTCTAAGTAGATACTTTATCTCAATTCCTGAAAGCGTGGTCTCACATTTCATATTAACGTCCTTTAGGATTATGATCATGCTTACATTAATGCAGCTACATGATCTCCTACTTTGTACGACATTTACCTATATTACCTATATGCTTAAAACATCATTTTGTCAAAGCTATGTATATGTATATTTTATGTCATAAAATGAATATCATTTTTGCATTTTTATTTTGCATTTATTGAGATACAAATCGAGAAATATATCGATATTTAAGATGTACGTGTCTGTAAATTTAAGATGCGAGCGGAAAGGGTTAGAACGCGTGCATCTTAACCGATGATTTCGGGTTCAAACCCAGGCAAGCACCACTGAATTTCATGTGCTTAATTTGTGTTTATAATTCATCACGTGCTCGGCGGTGAACGAAAACATCGTGAGGAAACCGTCATGTGTCTAATTTCACCGAAATTCTGCCACATGTGTATTCCACCAACCCGCATTGGAGCAGCGTGGTGGAATAAACTCCAAACCTTCTCCTCAAAGGGAGAAGAGGCCTTAGCCCAGCAGTGGGAAATTTAGAGGCTGCTAATGAGCGGAATCAAATCATTTCAATTTATTAACACTTAAACGCTCTGTAATCAAATATATGATTAATACGTGCCCAACTTAAGTTTGAAATATTTGTAGATCATCAGGTAAGGCGTTATTTTTTATAAAGTCTAAAATGTTTAAAAACGTTAAAAACGTATTTTCAAAGTATACCAGAGGCGTCTTATACATATATACACATAATTGGGTCTCATGAAAAGATACCATATATCTCTCGACTGAGAATTTTCAAAGATACCATCATCTCAGATAGGGAAACTAATTTATATGGTATTCTTACAATATCGCAGAAAAGGAGCTATGTATAACTCAGAACTATTGAGCAAATAATCACTTAAAGTTCCGTCTCGTCAGAGGTGTCCTACAATTGCTCTTTATCCACATAATATCTAACTAATCTCGGTCAATAATCGCGAAGATAATCGATCAATGGATGTATTTGCAGATGAATACGCATTTTTAAAAATCAATGATTAAAATAGCTTGATTGTTCAGATGAAAATATTTAAGCGTAAGTAGGCGGTAATTATTGTTTTCCCTTTTTTATAATTTAATTATAGTAATTAAATATGAAATATTTTTTGTTGTAAAAGTAAAACGTATTATTTATTCAATATTTATTTTATATTTTAGTCTTAAAAGGTAATCGTACAATGAAATTTCTCTTAAGCACACGCTCATATAAATTTCATCATCATAGCATATCATATATGATATGCTAAATGATATTATGTAAATTCTAAACTCGTCATTTTCCATTTCTTTGCATTTTTTTTGATTCCTCCTGAGAAACAGACGGACAAATAAAATATAAAATAAGTCAGATATTTTTAAATCGCAGTTATACGATAAGCTTTTAACGAATTATCTGTATGACATTATGATACATAATATCCTATAAGTAGATATTTTTCCGTTTGGTCATCATTAAAAGAAAACATCGTGAATAATCTGCACGAGTCGGAATTAAATTTATCTTTTATACTTTTACAAGCAGATTCGCAGTGTGGTGGAATAAGCTTTGAATCCTCTTTTGTCCAGTACGAAATTTTCGTTCTGCTGCTTTTTTTTACAAATAATAAAATTTGATAAAGATTAAATCATGCAGTACATGTTGAATGCGCGATGAATTATTAAAAATATGTTTAAATTAAAAATTATAATAATAATTGTAAAATTAATCGGTGTTAAATATTGTACTTGTTTAATATATGTCTAAGCTAACAGTTCTAAAAGAAAAACTAAAATTACGTCAGTTCGCCTTCTAGTTCTAGAGTATAAAGAGTTACTCTATATTTTACAATGGATCGCCGTACGTACGGACGAAAATGATTTTTTTTTATTGGCGCATAAAGCAAATGTTATAAAAATAAACTTATATTTATGAGATTACAAAATAAGTATGACTATAATATATTGTTATTAGCTTAGTACTCTATTAACATTTTAGCTCATTACAAAGAGTGAAACTTATGAACCTTTACGACTATATGTATATGAGTGTTTTTACTATTCGAATTATTTGTTTCATTTTAATATTATCATTTTTTATTTACTTTCATTTTACGCACCTACTAACAATAGTTTATGTGTGTAGGTTTTGTGGTTTGCTGATAGAGAAATGTGGTAGCGTTAAGCCCACCTATTTTACAATTTAACTTTGTTGTGCAATAATGTCCATAAATATATAAATATTAATCGTGCCGTTTATTTATTTCGATTTCTCTATTTTTATGTTTAATAAATATCATAAATGTTTTAATTTACCTACGTTGTAAAGTACTTTAAAATATTCTGACTTTAAATTATTTTTCTCACGAAGAATATTTAATCTTTATAATTGTTACATGATATTACTACTTGAAAAATTATTTCCAGTTGCGAGGCCAGGTTCCATGAATTTGGTTTCCATTATCCATTAATACCAATTATTGAGTAAGGAGTGGAATAAGTAATAGTATTCGATTTTTGTATCTTCCTCGTCACTTGACTTACATCAGTAGGAAAGTCAGTCGTGTCGGTTAATCTTAAAGGCTATTTATCTACACAGTTGATACATATATTAGAAGGCGAATACATGAACACTCTTAGTTTCCGACTTCCGTAATCCGATAGGACACTAATCCGACACAGCTTGAGAGAGATCACGCAGGACCAAGTTTTACATCCTTTCCGAGTCCGACAAAAACTCGGCCAAAATTGTTTTATTAGTCGCACCATCAATTTTGAAACACATCTTAAGATTTATAACATCCTCATACCTCAGGCCGCTAGAGCAATGGGAATATCAACATTATCTCTCATCGATAGCATTAATACAAAATATACGAAAAACAAAATTCATGCGAGTTATGCGAGAGACCTTTACATTCTGACATATATGTACAGCTCGACACTGTAACATTTATATTATTTCCTGTGGTCTAAAAATAGCTGCATTCAATTTCATATGTTTACCCAACCTTAGCAACTATTCAGGCAAATCTGTCTCTTATATATCAATCCTAGTTTCATTTTCAGGGTTGCGTTGTATGGACACGTTATAAGCAGAGTAATGAAATAATAAGAAAATAATTTAAATTAGTTATTGATAACGGTAACTAAAAGTTTGAGAAGCTTATGTCATCACAAAGTTGAATCTGTTTGCAAGAAATGATTAATATTTCTATTTCCTCTAGTAGCTACGCGTAAAACTTGTGTTATGAATGGGTATGACATTATCTTAAGCGGTCAGGTCATAAGAGTTCTCTTAAGGTAATCGTGTAGCTAACATGCTTAATTATTTATATTATAGACTATTCTTATTTTTTTTTTTGCTCTTTACGCTTTCTATAAAACAATAAATCAATTTTACTATTAATGATTAAGGAGTGCTTGCGCTGCTTTAGTAATGAAAATAATCCAGACTAACAAATAATTAAAAGAAACACAAATTGTCGATAAAAAATATGTGGATGTTTATTTATCCTTAAGTTTCTATTGTTTTTTTTTTTTAACCGTTTAGATTTTGATCACAAATAAGCGAATATATGTTTGTATATTTTCATATCTTAGTAATATTATATATATCAAAATAAAAATATATGTTATACCATCTTCTATTCAGTCGTTGTAAAGTTTAATGCAAAACCTGTTTTAACTTTTTAATGCGTATATTTTAAAAATTCTCAGAGTACAATATCGATGGCACACCTGCTCTTCACATATTTAATAACGGATATCCATGTTCAATATTTCTTACCTCATCATAAACTCAATATTTTATATTACAATATTTGAAGAATATGATTTCATTTCCGTGTCTATTTTTCATATTTTATTGTAAAAATAAATTCTTTATTTGTATACAATTTTATGAACATTTTGCAATTTTTATATAGAATAACAAAGATAGATCCAGAGTTTTATGTGGAAAGGTTTAATCTATCGCTAAATAAAAAAATAATATTTTTCAATACAAGATTTTATAGATGATAGAAAGGGGTGGGGCTAAAACTTGCTGATTTCCTGGCCGTATTCGGCTTTATATTTTATGAAAAAAAAAAAATGTTGAAAAAAGTAACTACTGAATTTCGTGCCGGTTTTTCTCGGTAGAATCTACATTTCGAACTGGTGGTAGCCTCACTTAATATAGTTTGTAAAATGACGATTCAAAAGTGCTTGTAAAAGACTACATGAATAAAGTATATTTTGATTATGATTTTGTAAATTTCGAAATCGTTACAAAAATTAATAATTAGTATGTAATTAAAGGTTGCACTAAACTAGCGAGTCTTTGTTAGCTAAGTCGATAATGGCGGTGAATGTGATTGTTTTTTCACAAAAAGATTAAATTGCCGTTAGGTGGTTGCCTCACTATATCTCCGTAAGTACACTTTATCCCAGTCACCGTCACAAATCTTTATAAATAAAGTGTATTCTTGCATTTGTTTTTCACGAGTTCGTATTTTGGTACTCACATAAGTCTTCTCTGACAGAAACGAGAAATAAATAATATACAAGTTCTTTAAAAGAAAAAAATGGTTATAAAATTTATAGAGTATTAACTACCTATTCTTTTTTTTAACTTAATTCAACTTAAATGCCTTGCTGTAAGGGTCAAAAATTCAAAGAAACCAAAAGGCGATTTGAAGAACCTTATGTGCCTTTGAAAGTACTTGAAGTCTTAGGAATATTCGCCTAATTTCTCTCTAATCATGCCCCACTGTCTACTTATCGGATTATGATAGTGAGAGGATAAAGTGGTTTTTGACACAATAAAATCTCCTCCGTTCAAGACCACCTCGGCCTTAAGTCACAAGGTTTCGTATTTTACTAAAGCTCATATAGTCGAAATATATATATCATCATTTTATATTTTAAATATATTAAGGATACTAAACATCTAAATCTAGCAATTGGATTCAGGAAATTCGATCAAAGTTCTTTCCAAAACAAACAATGCATTTAAGTGATTGCATTAGTGATCATTCTAACTATGTACATCCATATTTCTGTAATTAGAAATTCCCAGAGAGCTCAAATCAAAATTCATATACCTATATCGAGACTTCGCAGATAGTTTTACAATCGGTTGTATTTTTTTATTTATTCAAAGCGCTATAGCAGTAAAAGAAAATGGAATTTTGGCTGCATTCATATTTTCTTTCCCTGTGTTTTTGTGGTCTAGATTTATTTCTGTATAAACCACGTTTGCCGTCCCGCCCATCTTTTTAACACGCTTACCCACAAAGCTCGAGTGCATTTTCAGAGCAAATCTTTCTACAGCAAACAAAACACTGAAGCGCGTACTAAATATATATTTATAATTTGCCTGTGAAATAAAAAACAAAAAAACATTTATGAAGGTTGTGTTGGAATCTAAATATAAATGACCTTAAATTCTTGTAAAGATCATGAAGAAAAAATAGAGCCCACGCTCGACTTTAAGTACACTTGTGCTAAGAAACAACGGATGGAAGAAGCCCCTTAGAAAAAACATTCCTGTAAGTGCGAAGTGTTACACTTTCATAATTTAATTTGTGTCATAGAATAACATTCTTAGTATATGAAAATGGGTCTTCTTTCCCGACTTCCCGTTTATTTACTAATTTAATGCATTCATTATAACTAGTTTCTGGCCGGTTTTTCTCGGTAGAATCTAAAGAATCTTCATTTCGATCCAGTGGTAGCTTTACGTTTAACACAGCTCTGAAAAATTTTTTGGTAAATTAACTATTCAAAAAGTGATTGTATAAAGGCCTACTTGAATAAAGTAAATTTGGATTTGATTTGAGTTCAGTTACCATCAATAAACAATAAAATACGGATGATAGAATAATTAACCTATTAGGCATAATTTAAAAGCTTATACAAAATGTATCGTAAGTTTCGCGTGTATTTATTATAAAAACTATATTGTAAACTCTTTACTCGCGACTCAAAAACGATCAGTCATATATATAATAAGGATTCGTTAAATATAGAAATATTACATAATTTGTATTGCTTTTTTAATATATATTTGTTTATCGGTCCCTTTCATGTGTTCTATATATATTTAATAGTTCATTTCATGTTTATTTATTTTTTTACTTTATAAATTTAGCCGGACCAGCTTTTGAGTCATCGTATGCGCGACCACTGCCCATAGACAGTACTTGGTACATGGTACCTTAAGAAATATTAATTATTTCTCAAATTACCAATGCCCCACAAACCTTTGGACTAAGATTGTACCTGTAGTAACTCTGGCTCACTCACCCTTCTAATTGGAATACAACAATATTACAATAATATAGTATCACAGATTGCCAATGAAACGTTATTGCTATAATAAATTTAAAAAAAAGGTATGACAATTATCTATGTTCACAAATTATTAAAATATTATGTGAAAAGGAATTCCATAGATTTACTTAAGCAGTATAAGTAATAGTAGAATTGGAAAAAGGCACATTATGCACCAGTCGGCACGGACAACATCTGCCTCAGTCGTTACGATGGTTATTACTCCTCGCGAATTGAGGATTCACTGAGGATTTTTATCATTATAATATTTTTATTATTTTCGTTTTAATAAAATGTTTTTAAAACAATTTCATTTATGCTATATGAAGAGATACTTGTAAAATACCGACTTGTAACGCTTCCGAATGCATTTTTTGAATATAAAATGAAGTAATTTATTCGTCTGAAAAGAAGTCAAGTTTGTCAATTTAGCTTTTTTTTTATTAGAATTTATTGAAGAGTGTATAATAGGTTACTCATGTTAAAGAAACATAATTAATTTGGATGGATTATATAAATCCTTTTTCGAGTAAAAGATACATTTTTCAAATGTTGAATCATAATGTGATAAGTTTGTTAATATACCCTAACTTAAACCTAACTTAGGCGACAGATAATAAGAGTGGAAATATAATTAGGGAACTGATTTTATTTTAGCCATGTGGTTAATTCAAGTTTGTTGGAAACATATACTGGATTTAAATTAAATACTGTTTAGAGTTTTTTTGATTAAGTTAGAAATTATTAAATAATAAGATGATTACAAAAACGCTTAATTATTTATTGAATGTTTTAATAAATTCTGTAATAATAATAATTGAATTTAAGTTATTTTTGAATTGTATTGATAACGTTGATACTAAATAAGAGGGTACTTTGACTTTTCTGTTCAATATTGTGAAAAATGTGATTTGTAATGAGGTTTATATAAGTGATAGAAGCTCGGTACAGAACGACTATACTTTTTACTTTGATCCTGGACCAGCAAGGTGCTAACTTTTAAGGTACGATATAATTTTGTGATATAGTATAATTGTTTGCTTGTTAAATTATTGATGAATATATGAATTGTTTTTTGCAATTATCAAGATACAAAGTTAGTATTAAGGTATTAATGTAATGTAATAAATAATATCTTAAAATATCCTGACATAATGTATTAAGTCTCTATAAAAAGTCTAACACGTTCTTCAACACACTAAAAGAGATAAACATTATATATATGTATGTGTTACTAGCTTTATAGCCGCTAGTTTTAAAAAAAAATTGTTTATAATGTTGTCTTAAACTGATTGTAATGAAATAAAAGATAAAAGACAATTTTTTCAAATTTTATACTTCTATTTAGCTTTAAATATTTGTTTTGTACGTAGAATTTTTTCCTAATTAACTTCAACGCAAAACCATTTCGTTTGTAGAGCCAAAATGCCGTGTCTAGGCTAGACATTTTTACTGCGTATATGTAATATACTCTGCATTCAAATAGATAATTAGTAATTTACTAAACGTACTGTATAGCTGTTCCCCATAGAATTAATCTCAGGGATAATTCAAGTTTTCCCAATTAATGCTATATTTTTACAGAAACCCGAGCTAGCGATGCCCTTTTTTACCTTTAGGTTGCGGCGTCAAGAAATAAAGGCTAAACTATTCCGTGGTAAAGTTTCACGTTCCTAATAAAATAACGACGAACTTTCATAAAAAATTTAATTTATCATCGAATTTATTCATTGAATGGGTAAATTAAAAAAAAAAATTTTCGACAGAACTGATTTTTATTTATAGAAAAAAGCTTAAAAATTGATTTACATGCTTAACTTAAAAAATGACAGACTACCATAAAACCTTTCGTTTTCCATTCAAAGGATTAAATTTAAATAGTTGACTTTCATTTATAAATATAAGTCGTAATTATTAACAGTTATTTCAATATTTTAACCATAAAACCACGCAAGTCATCCTGACATGCTGTTATTATTGTGAATTTGTGAAATTTACTCAATACAATATAGCTTTAAAGACATATTAAAATGAATAAAGTCTTCATAATATGATATTTTAACACATAAATATACTTAAATTGAGTTATAATAACTATTAAGATTGATATTGGATGAAATAGTTAGTTTGTCGAGTAGAAAGTGACTTATAAAATCTCAAGAAAATATTTTAATTAATGTCAACATTTTATACTGATAACCTTTGCCGAAAACTAAGCGCCGTTTTATTGTTATAAGAACAATTTATATTATGTCTTGTAACTTATAAACTACAAAGCATATAACTCTGAAAAATAAATACTTGAACAAAAATCTTTGATATTCTATCAAATTTACGTTTTGCTATGGATAAAGTAATACTAACTCCACGTTTTTATTTTAGTAATATATCAATATGGCTAGTCACTACGGGAGTCTTAGATTAGACCTTTCGAGTTACAAATGAATCCAGCAACAGTAAGTATACAACAACCGGACGCTCTCCTGCAGTTAAAAATAGCAATTGTTATATTTTCAATGTTTAATCACTATCGTAATCGTGTTAAAAGCAATGCTATAGAATATTGACTACGTCTTAATAATATTGAACGAAGTTAATAATATCGTCTAGGTGAAAATATAATTGAATATGATGAATAAATAATGTATTTGGTAAACCCAATAAATTATAAAATTGAGAAAATTGCACAAGTCTGATAAGGTAAGAATTGAAAAGTTTACAAACTAAAAAGCAAAAAATTAAGAAGATGTTGTGATACTCAAAGAATATGCAACAAACGAAGATACCTGAAAAAATATAGATCAATCAAAAAAACTGACAGAGAACTGAATAGATAAAAAACATGGATTTCATCACTTCAAACCGACTGTACCAAATATAAGTCCTGGATGCAGATCATAAATACAGCCACGAAGTACTATGCAAAACTATATACGCAGCCGGACTCATTAAAACAAACGAGCGTTATTTACGAATGTAGAGTTACTCTTCGAGTTCAAGAGTTTAGAGAACCTGAACTTTCGTAACAAATAAGTAAACTTAAGTCAGAACAATGTCCTGGACCTAACGGACTCAAAAACGAATACACTTACATACACTTATATTGATAACTATCACGTTGAATCACCATTCGTATATGTGTTCACTTCGAATACATATGCGAATGGTGACTGAAATACATATGTTGTAAAGGAGCCCTCACAGACAACGAACTATTCAATACGCCTCATGTCCTTTCTGTACAAAATATTGGTTTCCTATCTGCTCGAAAGAATATCCTTCGACTTAAACGAACCAATCGAGCAAACAGGATTCAGAGGTGATTTCAGCGCAACACATGTAATCACATACAAGCAGTTGACCTAGTGGTAGCGATATATTTAGAATTTAATAGATCGCGTCTTTTATCGACTACAAAAAAGCCTTTAACTATATCAGACGACCGTATCGAAAAAAAACATTGAAAATATAAAATACCTATTTCAATAGATCATAAGAGTTAAATTACAAAGAACAGGCACAAAAATCAATATAAACAGAGGATTGAGACAGGGTCAGTCAATTTCAATAAAATTTTAAAATTGCTTATAGTGATCATCCAATGGAAGGTTAACTATGGTCTTAGCAGGGGACCAAGATATAATTTCTAAGCCACATCAGATTTACCGACGACATTATCCAGTTCTCGGAAAATCGGCAACAGTAAATAGATAAACGACCTATATCAAGCTATTATAAGAGTTGGTTTGGAAATAAATCTCGACAGTTATGACTAATCACCATTTGATATTGACCCGTCTCAATAATTATCCTCCCGGTTTTACTATTAGTAGGTTCGTACAAAATACCTTACCTAAAATTATATAATTCTACTCTTTTTATTACTCAATTAGTATTATTTTTATTTCGTACTCGTTCAATAATTAATTAATAATTAGCATAATAAATTATTTTTATTATTAACAAAGATTTGACGGACTTTGGGAAGTCGGTAACTAGATGTTATAAGTTTAATTTTAGAAATTGATTATCATGATTATATTGTAAAAATATTTTTATTATTGTTAATATTCATAGAATCGTAAACATTACCTATATATATACTATACTTAACCGTAATTATATCCGTTGTTAATAACATCAATCTATGTATACTGTAGGTACTTTGATGTTCTCTTCACATAATGTAAACGGATTATACTTAATTTTAAAGCAACTAGAAGTATGGAACGTGCTCAGAATACGAGTTGTTCGCGCAGGCTCTTCCGAATTTTATAATATTGTTAGCATCCAAGCTTACATTTCATTTCAATTTTAATGCTCTTAAACGGCTTTAGACAGATTTGATGCGTGTTAAAACTATCAGAAAAGTTTTTGAAGAGCGTATCATTATGAAATGTTTTATAATAATGATAACTAAAATATATTAATTTTAATGATATACCTTTCCAAGAGAATAGTCTATATTATATGACGATATATGATATGATATATTTATTATTATTAATGTATTTAAAAAATTT
The DNA here is from genome assembly GCF_037043105.1 of Vanessa tameamea. NCBI lineage: Eukaryota > Metazoa > Arthropoda > Insecta > Lepidoptera > Nymphalidae > Vanessa > Vanessa tameamea. The sequence goes on along the minus strand of NC_087318.1, from coordinate 6,276,743 downwards.
AAAGAAGTAATTGAAGATACCTTTAAATTAATAAGAGAAAACTTAATAATCCTTTCTGAGCATATTGTGCGCACGGATGAGTTTGAAATTTGCCATAGTTAAAGTTTGTGCAGCTCAGAAAACTATAAAATATTCATATCATCTGTTTCAATATATTATTATTATCGACCATTTACTAACATAATATTTAAAATAAATATCGACGGACACTGATTAACTAAGTTTCAGTTATATATGCACAAGGTATAATGAAATTCGTCAAGAATGCAACTGACAGTTACAAACTTGTTACCACCATGAGAACACAAGATAGTTTTTTTTTATGATATCGGTAGGGGGACGAGCTAATGGGCCACCGGATGGCAAGTAGTCACCACCGCCCATAGATAATGGCTTTGTAAGAAATATTTACCATTCCTTACATCACCACTGCGCCACCAACCTTGGGAACTAAGATGTTACGTCCCTTGTGCCTGTAGTTACACTGGCTCACACACCCTTCAAACCGGAACCCAACATACTTAGTACTGCTGTTTGGCGGTAGAATATCTGATGAGTGGGTGGTACCTACCCAGGCGGGCTTGCACAAAGCCACTACTACCAAGTAAATGGATGCCCATTTCTTTTACTACGTCTCAAAGGTGACGTCTCTTCCTTGACCAAGTCACTCAGTTTTCGTTCTACATATTATATTAAATAAAATAAAACATTAATTAGCTTACGTTCAGATGCTAAATGTCAATGTTACACACGTCACGTTAATAATAATCAATATCAGGATTTTTGTCATTTCCTTTTCAAACGTTTTTATCATAATAAAAGATATTGTCTAGCTGAGCCTCATTTTCGAATTGAAGTATGTAATTTTTAATTCATAATTACATCGACGAAATTCAACCGATGGATTATGCTATGTACTTAAATTTTATTATAATGCACATCTGTGTTAATTTTTTATCAAGTGTTTTTTTACGGTTATTAAAATGTGTATATAAAGATGCATCGCGATGGCTTTCTCGTAACAATAATATTTTGAAATTCAACTATGCACATAAATATACATATTCTATAAGGCTCATATGGATTAAGTTTCTCAATATTTTAACTTGTGTTAAATTTATTTCGGGAAATAAAAATTCCAATTTCAACGAGCCCGTTAACGCATACTGCATTATTGGCTAGCCATAAAACAAATAAATCGTGTACGGAATACTGCACTGCGTTTCAAAGCAAGAAAAGCCGACATTGCGAAAATTGCCAAGACTAAGTAGAACTGGGCCGATCTATTATATGTGAGATGGTTTATTGTAAAAAATATTACAAATGTGAAAAAAATCGTAGTTAAACATTAGGAAGTCGTTCAGGACGATTATGGTTGAGGTCTTTAACAAGCAGTATAACAACACACGTCCACAAAAATCTACACGTGAACAGTAAAAGACAAATCATGTCAGTACCTTTTCAAGTTTTATCAAGTGATTTGGAAACACGGATATGCTTTAATTATTAATTAAAACAAAAAACATGCAAATGTCTTCTTCGATTTTTAAATAATGATTAAGAGAATACTACCCTCAATTTCGTTTACTCGAACACTAAATAGAATATGATATTAGTTGATAGTAATTATAAAAATTTGCAATTTAAAATAAAACTAATATAAATATGAACGTTTATTAAATATTATAAAAAAAAGGAATATTACAATTACATTATTAATTAAACCTTTATCTCGTGGCGCTTACATTCTCTGGTAGCTATGTATAAGGACAGATGTTCATTTTTAACCATACCCTTTATAAAATAACGATATACATATTTTTGTCATACTTATAACGTATAAATATAAATAAAAAGTATTTTAATTATTTTTTAAATTTATATATTGCTTTTCACCTTTGATTTTATGTATTTTAAGACAATTATTTAACTCTTTATTTTTTTTATGCTTATCTTTGTATGTTTTATGTCAAAAATAAACATTTCTTTCTTTCACTACAATATGAAGAACTGAATTAATTTTTAAAGCGTTTCTTATAAGTAAAAAGAGTTATTTTGAGTTATTTCTGAAATAAAATAGATAGTATTTAATTTAAAAATGAATGTGTACACAATGAAATAGATATAAAGCTAAAAAATCGCCTCAATTGGCTTGACGGCAGATCATGTGTTTTGCGGGTTGGAATCCTGACTCGAAACAGTAAAAAAAAACTTTTTTTGTGTAGAGGTACAGCATGACTGATATTTTTCTTTACGTAGCGAATTCTTGCTCTGTTTGACTACGAGAGCTTACGTACATTAACAGTCTGTAAATTTCCCACTGCTGGGATAAGGCCTCCTCTCCCTTTGATGAGAAAGGTTGGAGCATGCGGGTAGGATATTTCGTTGAAATTAGACACATGCGGGTTTCCTCCCGACGTTTTCCTTCACCACCGAGCACGAGATGAATTATAAACACAAATTAAGCACATGAAAATTCAGTGGTGCTTGCCTGGGTTTGAACCCGCAATCATCGGTTAAGATGCACGCGTTCTAATCACTAGGCCATCTTGGCTCAAGAGTTTACATGTGTTTCTCGAGAGTTTACTTGTGTTTAGGCTATTTCCAGAATTGAATTTAGAATTTGTTATTGAATTGAAGTTGTTGTTATATAATGTGGCAAACGCAAGATATTTATACAACGCATTTTACGCAAAAGTACACTGCAGGTGCGTCTGTCACGTACCGTAATCGGATGAAGCACTTGAAATGACTTAAAACCATTATACGTGCTCACGAATAATACAAAGAAAATCTGCACGATGACAATCTAACCTTCTTATATAATATGTATGTATTGGTAAAAAAAAGATATTTATTTTTGTTATAAGAGACAAATAAAACCAATCTTTATTGTACTAATTGTTATTCAATGAATATACTCAGAGTAAAAAATAAACTTTTGAATTAGTCCATTGAAACGTTACATGGGCTGAACATTTTTAGAGGACCTGATTCCCCGCATGCAATGTTTAAAACAGTCAGTAATAAATAAGTGAAATTATAAAGATTGAATTTTTTTTTCGAAAATAGGTTTACAATTAAAAAAAACATAAAAGTAAGGTAAACATGTTGTTTTGACCGGGTTGTTATGAGCATTGACGAACCCGGTCAACTTTAGAGCGCTGTAACAGCATTTTAAATTAATGAAATTTAAAAAAAAATATAGATGAAAATCTTCGTTAAGAGATCATCTACAAAATTGATCTGACATATTTTTTAATAAAATCAATATAAAAAAGTTATTACGCAAAAAAGGAATTTTTTTATGATTTTTTTTATATTTTTTGCTCATAACTTTTTAAATTTTCGATTGATGACTAAAAGTTACACAAACATAATTGTAGGCAAAGCTATTTGCTACAAAATATGTTTATACAATTTTTTTTTTTAAATTGTTAGAGTTCGAGATATCGCGAAAAACGTGTTTTCACGACTTTTTCCAAGACGGTAGCCAGGCGACAAGGGCGGCAACCCCACAAACTTGGGGTTAAGCTTGTATTGACCTTCCCTTTATGTTTTATAAATTAAATAGCGTCTTCTAAAAAATGATCAGCCCATGTGACATTTCAATGGACTAAATTTGGAACCTTCGGAGGTGATGAAAATAATATTGAAGTAATTTTTGAGTAATCTAATATAATTTTTAATGTGTAGACTAATAAAATTATCAGAACTATATATACTTGAAATAATTACAACTCAGCTCATTTCAACATTTCAACAAATGAAACAAGCAGTGTCTAAATGTAAACCGATTTTAGACCGATATGTTTTTGCACCCGTGCAACCACACAGCGTTTTGCCTCGTTCTTTTAAAGGTCAAATTCCAGATGACAGAAAGAGATGGATAACATTAAGAAAAATGGTTGTGTCAGTTCATTTTATTAACATGTTGCAATGTTTAGTAAGTAAAATACCATAATCATTTATAATCTGCATGTATGAAAACTTGAATGTTTTAAATATTTTCACAGCTTATCTGTGAAAAAAGTTGAGAAAAGATTATTAAATTTTATGATTGAACATGAGTAAGCTGTCTGGCGTATGTACGGTTTCCGAAAGCAGGTTTTAATTAAATTTCACTCTTCACGAATGTTCCGGTGACAGGTGCTGTAGGATAAAATTACTTCTATTAAACTGCTGTAGGGCTACACATACAATTTTCAACATTTATTTCATCATTTATTTCAACATAATTTGTGAATCCGCAATATTGGCAAAAGTTTACCTTACAGAAGTTCCTACCAAAATATTTCTACCTTTATTAATGTTTATCTTATTAAGAATAGTACAATTTTAATAGAAATAATCAAAACCGAGGCTACTATTTTCTTAAAAATGATATATCACAGGTTTTTTTTATTTTAAATTCAAATAGGTTTTACTCATTACGATTATAGATAATTAATTTAAATTGGTCCTTTTCACCACATCTGCTTTACATAGTCCAATAAAAATGTTAATTCCAGTAGATTTTTCCTTGCGATGGAGAAATAACTTTAGGTTTATTTTCTAGTTTAATAACGTATTTATTATGTCTAGCTATACTATACTAGCAGTTGCCCGTTCTCTTCACTGGGCTTTAAAATAAAGGTGAAGAATTGATGAAATTCAAAAAATTAACTGACTTTAACCATATACGGATGAATCCGCGTTGCTTGGTCATAGTATCAATCCGATACAATAAGTAGTTTTCACGTGTTTGATGTACAAATAAAAATTAACATTGTATATTCTTGTATACACAGAATTTTAAATTCAAGAAAAAAATTAATATAAATTCTGCTAGCGTAATACCGTAAAGTAGTGTTTTCTATTTTCTATCGCAATTAAATTAGTGAAGGTATAAGCGTGATTATTTAAATAGAAGGCACTCCTTGTATTCTTACATTGGTATTTCAATAATTGTAATGATTTTAGAGATAATAGAAGCATTAAGTTAAGTTACGACACATGATAACCAACATAATATTATACAGTGTACGGCCATGGGAAATTTCAAGTAACACGAGTGTGATGACATTGGTTATGCTAAGAGATCCCGAAGCTAATAATTTTCTCAATTACATTCGAAATAGCTCAATCGCGCTGACATGACCCAACTCAATTCGCCGCATTACCAAACTGACAGAAACACTAAAATCGTATTAGTGAAAGTGATTATAAAACCGGACCGAAGTCACTGTCTTGATATAAGAATGGATAACAGCTAAATTCAATTTAAAATTAAAATAAATTTGTTTATGGACAACTGCTTTGTGACTATATGAAACATGCACATTATATACGACCAATGTTATACTATCACCAAATATTATAAAGTAGTATTAATTAGTTGGTATTAATGAGTTCCAGATGGAACGGTGAGTTAACCAGTGTATTTACAGTTAAGCAAGACAATATCTTGCGCTGCCATAGTTAGTGACGCGTTAACAATAAGGAGTGCTAATTTTTTTCAATATATTTTTATATATAGATGAACTGGCTAATGCTGGTTAGAGTTCCTACTGGTTAGTAGTCGCATTGATAGTGTTACAAAAAAATATTCATTCCTCATATCATCAATGTGCCACAATGTGTGATGTTATGTCCCTTGTGCATGCGTGTGTGACACAGGTTTATTCATCCTTCAAACCGGAACACAACGATATTAAATATTGCATTTTTATGACAGAATATACAATGAATGAGTCGTTTCTACCCAGACGGTAGAAGTCTGTCCACCAATTGTAACATTTCTTATAGACTACTACAATTAAAAACAAGCGACTTGATTTCGAGCCGACCGATCCTTGATAATCCGTAATCTTATTATCTTTTAAGTACTTTACAAATTTGAAGAAACGAAACCTTCGTACCAATATTATTAAGATCTTTAAAAAGTATTTATTAAATGAAGCAAAAAAATATTATGTATATTAAATGCAATTGTACAATTATGTATAGATTTATTTGTATATAACCGTAGGACATACATACTCACTTCGGATTTGTAACTAAGGCAGCAAATATTAATAATAATAGGACGGAACAGATAGGCACGGATTTAATACAATATTTGATGGAAATATTGTAATTTTAATACAATGTTCATCTTGACAAATTGCTTAATTTCGACTGTAACCATCAGTATGGAATACAGAATTTCTCAGTTATAGCTTTTGAATGTATCAGCACGTTCCGACAGTAATACTGTCGAATATTGTGGAGCATAACTACTGCGGGACGCTTTGCTTCGACGTCTGTTCTATATGCTCGGACGATCAGATTGCGACGTCTATAGCATTTTGGCGTCCTATCATTCGATTTTAACGCAAATTTATACCTTTACAATAGTATCATTATTTATAAATTCACATATGTTAAAGAATAGCTTCTGAGTTTCTTGTCTGTACCCCCGTTCTATGTCTTGTCTTGTACGGTCAATGGAATTATTGAAATGCTGGTTGTTTATAACGATTCAAAGTAATTCAAATGATATCTCCGGCTTTCTTTATTATTGAGAAAAGATATTTAAATGGTTTAAGTATAATCATAAGCTAAAAAAATTTTAATCGCATTGAGCTTAGTACTTATTCATGTAATTTCAAATTGCTGTATATTTCTTTATTTTTAGTATAGTATGTTTAAAAAAAATCTTAACATAATCGGTAAATTAATAAATCTTTGTATTTATGCCTCTTTGGTTGATTTTAGTGACGTTTCATCTCTACATTACATATAATGTGCTTATAATGTGAAGTATAAAAATAAATAATCTTCAAATATGCTAGAATAGTAATAAAAATGTAACGACTGATTTTCGGAGCCAACTGAGCAGAAAATGTTATTATACATGTGAGCGCAACTTCAAGTGTAGTCCCTGTACTTTTATTCTCTTAGTGTTGTAGGATGATTTTCCTACATACAAAATAAAAATCAAATTGATCAACTAATCTGACATAACTAATAACTATAGGAACGGAGTTATAACGTCACTAACTTTCTAATTCGAAGTTGTTACTTTGGACAAAACCTGGGAACTCGCGACGTAAAACGAGCGACTAGAGAAATACTTACATCATTATACAATAGCGGATTTTTATGGATTAGCGCCTCATTTGATGAAAGATATTTCGTTTGTTTACACGTTATAAGAACTTATATTTATAAATGTCTATACTTACTCGAATTTAAATATTATATATTAACTAAGATACTTCATACAATTTCATAGAAAATGAATATACTTGGATTATAACTCAATATTGCGTCAGTAACTTCTGAGAATCGTACGACACGAGAGGTAGTAGTCGAGTTACCTTATATTTTAACAAGAAATTACAATCTATAAAATGTTTTTGATCTCGACAAATATTAACTAAAGCAAAATATATTATCATACATTGTAATATACTGGTTTAAGTAAAATCTATACGATTATAACATTTCCTCGTAATAATCAATGTTTAATTCATGAAAATTTGTTGAAAAATACAGTAACATCATAGAATGCACTTGTTTTTAATGAACGGCTTGCATAATTTTCCAACCGTTGGCCACATTTACATCAAGCAGAGAATATTCATACGCTTTGACAGCACATACTAAACAACGGGATTGAATACGTATCCGTTATTTGTTTAAACTTTATAAAATCGCACTTTAAAATCATATGACGCGCAATATAAATTGCATTATACAAATGTAAGTTAGCTTATAATAAATCTAGCCAGATTATAATCTGTCGGAAAATTGTGATTGGTATATGTATCGATACATAACATATTATCGATAATTATTATCGATGTTAAAAATTAAAAGGCTAATTTGAATTAAAATAACCAATATAACTTATTAAAAATGCCTTTCTAAAAAAAATGCGAATGTTCCATTCACAATATTTGGATAGTATATATTCCGTCTAAATTTATTATAAAGTACAACTTTACGGGGACATATTTAAAACGAAATATTTACGAAATAACTTTATTCGGACTGAATGTATCGCCCGTAAATTTGTTTGCGTATAATTTTTGTTTGGGGCGTGAACTCTTTGAATATTACGAAAAAGTACTTAATTTAGAAATGACAAAGTAGTTTGATTAAAATTTATCACTGAATAGATGCTGTTCATCGCAATGACGCAAAAATCGTTATAGACCTTTACATCGAATAGCTTCTCGTGAATTGGTAACCTACCATAATTTTATAATGAAAATTGAATCAGTTGATCATTGGGTGGATCTGTTGAATATCAATCGTCAGTTGGATTTCATGAAGGTATAGAGATACGGACGTGTCCCTGGTCATTCTCAAATGTTTATTTATTTCTGTACATTATTTTTTTTCTTTTGTGTCTCCTTTTATATAATAGATATTGATCTAAGATCCAAATTGGCTATACCTATGTATCTACATATATGTATATATACATATTAAAGTAAATCCTATTTACTTTGACATTGACATTAACAGCCTGTAAATTTCTCACCGCTGGACTAAGGCCTCCTCTCCCTTTTATGAGATGGTTTGGAGCATATTCCACCACGCCGCTCCAATGCGGTTTGGTGGATACACATGTGGCAGAATTTCGTTGAAATTAGACACATGCAGGTTTCCTCACGATGTTTTCCTTCACCGCCAAGCACGAGATGAATTATAAACACTAATTAAGCACATGAAAATTCAGTGGTGCTTCCCTGGGTTTGAACACGCGTTCTAACCACTGGGCCATCTCGGCTATTTTCCTTGGTTTGTGTTTAATTAGTTAAAAAATACAAGTAGCCCGAAAACTAATAATTCATAAATTCGTTTACACCTTAGAACGTAAAGCGGCTATTTAAAAAGTACTAACATTTAGACAACATAATAGAATGTCTTATTAATAATAGGTGTTTCTAATGTTACCAAAAGCATGTATTAAAATTAATAACGCGACTTACGAAATATATTACGTTTAATAATAATTTAAATTCAAATACGGTTAGAGCAGGTAAAGTTATGACAAGGAGTCATAAGTTAAAAGTTTCGTTATATATGCAACCATATGGATAGTTCGCAAGCCACGTGTGCATTGTATTACAAATACGGATATCTGGAGGTAGAAAGACTTAGTAAAGTATTGGAACATAATAAATAATTTATAACACTAGTGTTGTACCGTGTACAAGCGGAAAGAGGTAAACACAATATATGAATTTGCATATTACGAACATTTTTATTATAACACTAAACATTATAACAGAATACCAAACAAAAAAATATGTTGCGAAACTAACAAGATGAAGAGTGAACTGTTTTATTTATATATAACTACAATAATATTCAATAAGGGTGTTAGTAAGATATTTGATTAAAGAAAAAGCATTAAAAAACTTGATTTATTTCGGACAAGGAAAATTGAAATTCTCGGCTATCCTCTATTATAGTATGCCTATAAACCTTATATTTATATAAGAATTATTAACATGAAATGCTTAAATATATTACATTTTATTAGCTTGTTTATTTATCTTGACCACCATTCTACGTGGTCAAGATTTATACAGTAACTATTTTTAATTCATTTTTGTATATATTTAAGAACCTATAAACCTATATTATACATATAAACCTTTTCCTCGAATCACTCTGTTTATTGATGAAAACCGCATTAAAATTAGCTGCGTAGTTTAAAAGATCTAAGAGTTGAAACGGCAGGGAAGGGACTTCGTTTTATACTATTTTGAGCAGTTTAATATTCAAATATATTAATGTTAAGAAAGGAAAAAATATGTATTTCGTAATTAGTTTCTTGTCAGATCTTTTTCAATACATACTACGTCATAACGTTTTGTAAAATGTAAATATTTTATGATTGAATTCTCGGAATTTGAAATATTTAAAACATTTTGAGGTATTTCCATATTTAATTAATCTAATAATACTCTTAGACTATGTGAAAAGCAATATCTTTTGCTTCGAAAATTCAAAGCGAGTCTTTTAATTATAAACTAAGTCAGTATCAGTAACAGGATAATATTATATACATTTTGTAAAGGTTTTTGATTGGTTTCATTTTTAATTTTCAGTTATTTACAATACCACGATAACCTAACCTAAAATTCGATTTTTATTATTTATTTAAAAACTGTTTAATACTTTATTAAATAATATGCAAGCTCAATCTCATATGTCTATCATTATAAAATATATTTAAATCGCAAGACTCGTCGAATGATGAATTATATTAAGATTTGATATAAAGTAAATTATGAGCGATGAGTCTTCGACCAGCTGATGATAAATAGTGACCGATAAATATGATTAACAGGCGAATGTACGACTTTTTATCTAAGAGGTAAGGTAAGGGGCAAATGGGCCACGTGGTGGTAAGTGGTCACCACCGTCCATAGATATTGGCACCGTAAGAAACTTCAATTATACTTTGATCTCCAATGCGCCACCAACCTTGGGAACTAAGTTATTATTTCCCTTGTGCTTGTATACTGGCTCACTCACCCTTCAAACCGGAACACAAAAATTCAAAGTATTGCTATTTGGTGGTAGAATATATGATGAATGAATGGTACTAACCCAAACGGGCTTGCACAAAGCCCTACCACCAAGTAAAATGTGACTGGAAATGCAAAGTCTCTTTTATTTTTTGTTGAAATAAAATATCCGTTTAACCTTCCCCGCTACCTTCGTAGTTTGGTTTTTCTACGCTGGAAACCTTCATACAATTCTCAAAGTTTCTCTCCAACGGAATTTATTAAATGGTTTTATCAACAAAGAATGGGAAATTATTTAACGAATCTAGACTACAAATACCACAGTTCATAACTCAATCTAATAGTAACCATACCATACAAATGGACCGTGCATGAAAGTCGGCAGTAATATCGAGCATACTATCTAATTATGCAATTCAGTTCGTAATATGGAAGTTATGCCTCGTCTAAGTTTGATCAACCAAACAATCCATACATATCATTTAAACTGGAGAAGTAGTCACCTCGAGACTAATGCTAGGGTTAAGCTTCGAAAAAAAGTGGGGCACATGATTGTGGATTAAACTATGGGTATATATGTTTTGCTATATATAATTACCATAGTTAAGTCGTATGCTATGATGATATATGATGTTTCAATGCAATAAAATGTTTAATTAAAATAAATTGTTTTGGTGTAAAAATAGCTGAGATTCAGAAATGATAAGATTGTTTCTTGAACGAACGGTTTTCTTTTGTCCCTCTAAAGTCAGTTGTCTGCGATGTTAGGACTTCCGACGGAAGCCTCCGCTTAATTTAACTTTAAAAAATATAGGAGTCGCTATGTAATTTTTTTTAAAGTAATACTAACATTTCTTCATATTAATGTATAAAATATCGAACCTTGTCCGTTTTGCACCTAAATTTTCTTCAATAGTATCGGATTGCCATTCCAGCGGATTACGAGAATAAGTGAGTGCACTTGAGTTTGCCTATATACATAATCACTATAATATAATACTAGAACACTTAAAATAACGTTTTAGGACATCATCAATAACTTTACCACTTGATTAAATCATGTATAGATAACATCACTATCTTATAAAGTATGATACATAAAATAAAAAATATATTTTTAATATTTTCAACATTACATCACCGAAATGATGTTCTTCATCACAATAGGAAATTCGGAGTTTAGCAATTGAATATAAACAGCGGTTAATCCGCCGCCTTAAAGAACTCGCTCACCAACTCACCTCGGATCAGTTTATGAGAGGACTAAAACGCCATCATATCCTAGAAGGCCAGTAGTAGTTCTGAGTAACAGATGAGTGTTGTCTCCAATGGCATGCCACCAGGGCTGGACCGTAAGTTCAGGGGACCCTGGGCTAACACTACTTAGGTGCCCACCTAAGACATATCTGAACGTAGAGTTGAATTAAATTCATTGATTGGGTTTGATTAATTGCAGGACTCGCGGGGCTGCAAACTATACGACCTGTTTAATTTAATAAAGTTATGATTTCTTTCACATTATATACATTATAGTCTATTTTTGACTTTGACTTGACTTAGCTGGGGCCCCCATGAATCCACGGGGCCCTGGGCTGAAGCCCAAAAAGCCATATGGTAGATCTGGCCCTGCACGCCACTTCGCATGACAACATCACAGAACAGATTTGCTCATAGCTTTAGGTCTGATTTTATAGACACGCAATAACAAAAAAATGGATTAAAAATTAATGATTATTATATATACCTATGTATATGTATGATATTAATGAACATATGAACCGAAGGATGAAATAAAATGGATAATTCTAATTGTCTATTAATAAAACAAAGTTCTGTAACGCGTCGTATGAACTTAGTTTGGAATCGATCATCTTTTGTTCACTATTCATGTCTCACTGCTCAACTACGAACACCTGTTGTTTTGAGAATATGGTTTGAATTTCACTAAACTGCTCTAATGGTGGTTGATGGAAAAACATGTCGCAAATTTTCATTCGACATACGCAGGATTCCATATGATGTTTTCCTCAACTAATATATAATTCATCTCGTATTCGATACGAGATGAATTATACGAATTAAACTAATGAAAATGAAATTCTTGAAATTCTTGTTCGAGTTTAACCAGTAATTTTCTATTAAATATTTGCAAAGATGAGCGCATAAAAAAAATATAAAATCCTTTCAACATTTCCAGTAAACTGTTAGTGTAAGTAAACACATGTGTATCGTTTAATATGGTAATTGATAAGTGCTTCTTTGAAACCCCATCAGAATATCGTTAGTGTGCAAGTGTAAGTACAAGATTGGTCTGAAATGTTCTTTAATGTACGCTCAATAAAGTAATGAAAAACAAATAAGTATGAGCAGAAAATCCACAAGGAAATTTTGTACTTTTATACTTACACAACTATGTTTACCAAGTATTTATAAAACTATTTATAATATGATTTTTAGCTTTAAACAGGTTCCAGTCAGAAATTTTAAGACTAAACTGCAGGTCCTAAAATTAAATAATTTATACTTTAAATTAAGAATTTTTATAAAGGGAAAGAGACACCATTCAGTTAAAATTGACACAACATCTGAAGTTCTCATCGTCACATTTCCAATACGTTTACATTGTCTCCTTTCAAAATATAATTGTTCCATTATAACCATTATTTGCTCATGAAATCCTATCAAATCGCTTATTTGTCAAAAATCACGTGCGAGCTCTAAATTACAAATTACTATCACACATCTAGCCCAAAATCTTTTATCATAATCACCGTATAGTACGATAATAATTACTAAAATCCGTTACAAAATTATCATGGCATAGGATTAAGGGTTGAAAGACGTAATCGATGTAATATTTAAGCCGTAATAAATAAATTAAATGTATTGAATGCAATTTCAAAACAAATGTCAGTAGAGGCATTAAAAGATTAAATCTTAAATTGAATTTGTTAGGACTGCGATAGCTAGCTGTTCGCAAGCGACATTACAGAAAGAATAAAGCAATAATAAACAGCGTTTCATTTATTCAAAGTGAAATGTTCCACTAAGAGTTCTTCGACCCTCTTTCTACAGTTTTTGATGGCTCCCTCGAGAATACTGCCATTACAAACATATAACAACCATGTCTTTTACAAACACACCAACCACGCAAGCTTTATTATGTTCATTACCTTTTTTAAGATATATTACGTACTTAATTGAATTGTAAATTAAATTGAAATAACTGGTTTGTTTTACTATGAAATATGTAACTGTATAGATCTGCCTATTTAAATAAGCTGACGAAATCGGTATAGTAATTATCGGTATCTTAATGATATAGAAACGCAATAAAAGTCTGATTAGTTACCAATATACTGCCAAATAAATAAATATTTTAATGCATTATTAAAGATTATTATCCAACTGATAGAATATGTGATAATGTGAAATATTTTTAACATAAAGTAATACAATTACTTTCAAGTACTATCATATAATTAATCTGAGTTTTTTATTGAAAATAGATTTTTTATGCAAAAATAACTATTATTGTGGTAGATATTTCATTACTCACGACGGAATGTGTAGTTCATGGAAAACAATGTTATAACATTCAATTTAATTTACATGAAAGTATCTATTACTCGCATTGAATTTGTAATCGTTTTATGATCTGGATAAACAATATATCCGACTTCGTGTTTCAAATATCTGGGAGTCCAATATGGATCAGGATTAAAATGGACTCATTTATTTCTTTAAATACAAAATATACAATATATATAATAGCATAACGGTGCAGCAAAAATGTGGGTGTTTTACAAGGTGCAATTTTTCTCCTCTTTTATTCCTTGTATTTGTTAATCTCATTACTTTCCGTTTTGACTTCCTTTCATATGTTTGCTAATGTCTTATAGGTCTACCGTCAAACAAAGATAACTAATACAGTTTTTAAAAACTGATAAATGTATTATATTATGTCTTGGATTGCTGTACACATACTGTTTCTTCCCTCAATACTACGCAATGTCACTCGGTATTTGTTAGGACTTTTTGTATCGTTTCACATTTAGACTTGATTTTTATAATTTAATATGCTTATACTGATAACTTACTTTGTATCGTTGTTTGTTTTTTGCGAAGATATATCACTTCGTTGAGCCTGTAAGACTTCTTACAAAAGATTATATTTAATACATAATAACTTCATACTAAAAATCTAGTAGATGAAAAGGTTTTTCTTTATATTATTAAGACCAGCTCAATCGCTTTTCAAATCTCGAATACACTAGTCTTTGTAATTACAGACAAAACGGGTATAGTACCTTAAGAGTTGTTGCGACGGCGTTACCCATGGCACGGTAAACAGTGTTAGGAAATATTTCTTTAAGTCATTTTATTTTTCAAAAATATTAAGTATGGGTCTCATAAACAAAACTAAGACTGTAACGGCACTAATTCTTATGTTATATATTTACGTGTACATGGCACTTTCAAGATATGAAACGGTTAACAATACTTATCTGAGACGTATATCTTGTTAGGTTGATAAGCGATCTTTAATAATAATTAATTAATGATAATTTGTAATCATTTTGGTAAATATTTTTGTAACGTGAAACTATAAAGATTTTTTTGACCTCAGATTAGTATTTTATCGTCCATTGTTGTTTTTTTTTTTTTATAATTACTAAGAGTCAAAATCAAATCTTGATTTTAAAAAGATTACGGCCATTATTGATTGACGATAAAAAGACGAATATTTCGAAAAGACTGTCACATGTTATATTTTTGCTTACAAATGTTAGCCGTGTGCCCCTCAAAAGTTTAAAGATACGTCTAAAAGAGGTAGGAAAAGTTGGCGGCGGAACGTCGCGTCTTCCTGGCGCCGCGTGACGTCACTGCGAAAATTGTAGGTCAATAGAACGGGTACAATAAATAATCGCTGAATTCAAGGTTGTATGCAACAAAATAACTTGAAGGCTTACTGTTTTGACAATTGAGTCGGCTATGATGTATTTTCATTGATGATAGCCAATGCACGTATATATAATTGTATAACACATAATATATATTCATTCATTATAATTACAACTTTTACTTACTATATTAAACATGTTAAAAATATACTTGGAGTTGAAAAAGGTAATATCAACTAATAACAATTGAAAATAAATTGCAAACTGAGATTAATAATATATGTTTAGTAAAATCTTTGTATTGAAAGGAAGACGGAGATCTAGCTCATGATTTTTGTAATAAATTAAAAAAAAATTTAACAATAACAAAATTTTACTCCATGCAAATTTTACCAAGTAAAACTAGCTTATACTATATTGTGATATTACATCATCAAATATATGTAAATATCCTCGAGACTATAAGAAGATAAAGGAATCCTAACTTTACGCTTTGTTCATATATCATTTATATAAACTCGTATTCAGTAATATTATTTAAATCTTACGATAACTAAAAAAATATTGAATAAGATTACTGATGTTTTATCATCATGAGATTTTAATTTATCAATTGACAACGTTACAAAGATTTATCACATATCACAAAAGTCCATTAAGTTTCCATTGATAGGTAATATAATTAAAAAAAAATAACTGATGTCTCTCACACCGCTTTGTGCTCGAGGCGTGCAATAAGAATTTAATTATTCGTTCATTTGAAATTTCATACTTTTATGTTTAAAAATATTTATTTTAACCATAGAAAATATATCAACAGTATTAGTACACAGGCATGTAAAAAATAAATTAAGCTTACTATTCCATTAAAATTGGCAATTTAGATAAAAGTTAACAAAACGGTTTCATCAATTTCAAACGAATGCTATAAAAAACATTAAAATATTCTAATCTTTTTTTTTATTCTACAAACGTAATTGAGATTTCTAATAAAGCCAAATAAAAGGTGAACTATTATCAAAATCATTTATTATGCCATAAAGATAATTTCACGTACTTGTATACAATTTATATTGACTATTATACCAGACCATTGTACACTGCGCCAAAACGTTACGGGAAATAAAAGATTCTTAGAATGGGGTCGCTCATCCCACAGGGTGCGTCGGCGTCGACTAGTCGCGTCGCGATGGCGCCTTACATCAAGAGATCGATGGAACCTGCAGGTCTATTTTATGAGGACAAATCAAAATTTAGTCACTGATTTAGAAAGCGAATGTAAACAAAATGTAAGACAGATTTTTATGATGTTATGGTATACT